>NC_134098.1:18206660-18927285 GCF_000715075.1 Nicotiana tabacum
ACAAAAATAACAAAACCCAGGTACAAGGGCAAACTGGCAATGCAATCATGCCAGTGAATGCTGGTGTACAGCAGGTGCACAATAACTTTGCACTGATGGAAGTTGAAGAAGATCAGACAAACAAGGTTCAAACAAGGAATACATTTACAGTATTAGAGGAGTAACAAAGTGATATAAACGAGAACAACCAACTGGTTTTGGTGGGAGAAAAACCAGTCTTCAATTCTAAAGATGGTCCTACTCCTTCTGGGATTCAGTCCACAATCAACTGGGTTCATAGAAGGTTTGGGACTACCAAAGAGGAGCTAAAACAACTCAATGTGACCACAAACCAATCTAGTCATGCGATTCCATCTCAAACTTTTAAAGATTCTAGGCGGATGGAGGATCTTGATGAGGTAAACTCTACAAAGGTCTTATGGAACGATGCAGTTGAGGTTAAGAATGATCAGCTGGGCAAAACAAAGACAATAGAAGACAAGGTGAAGAAGGACAACAATCCAAGCTCACCTGGCGATAGGCTGGCGACGCCAGACCTAAAGCCAGGTTCACCGGACGATAGGCTGGCGAGGCCAGGCCTAAAGCCAGGCTCACCTGGCGATAGGCTGGCGATGGGAGGCCTAAAGCCAGGCTCCCCAGACATTAGGCGGGCGACGTCAGGCCTAAAGCCAGGTTCACCTGATGAGGCAGCTACAGTAAACCCCAACCTTAGATCCACTGGAGAGATTTTGGCCTATGTAGATGGTGTTCCGGCGTATGTCCATGAGCTACAATTCAAGGAGTATGGACAGGCTGATGAGCGGGCAATTGTTCCAAGAGCATCCGGGGAAATAGAGGTGGTGCCTATGGAATATGGCACTGATCAAACCATGCAACTACATCTTAATGTTCTAACTAAGACTCCTCTACAACATTTACATGATTTAGTTACACACAATGTGACACCAATTGATGAAAACTTATTGAGATAAAATCCAATGGAGGATGAAGGAGATGATGAATCAACTGCCGAAAACTTCAAACAAGTGGCTAGGGAAGGGGATTTATCACCCACAACTAGTGCTAAAGGAGGTAAAAAAACTAAGAAGAATCAGAGTAAAGATCCACCACAACCTTGAAGAATAATGCCCAGGAGGGCAGCTTCTCTATCTAGATGATGATCAAAACATTAATATGGAACATAAGGTCTGTGAATACACAACAGGCCTTTCCTAGGGTGATCAATATGAATAGGGAGCATAATTTTTGTGTAGTTGCATTGATGGAGCCTTTTCAAAAGAAGGGACTCATTGATAGATATAAAAGGAGGTTGAATATGGAGACTGCTTATACAAATATTAATGGGCAAATATGGTTGTTCTTTGATGCAGTGGTGGAATGGGAATTAGTGGAGGATACTGAGCAACAGGTGACTGTGAGAGTGTTTCACCATGACCTGGGGCAGCACATGATGATGACATTTGTTTATGCAAAATGTTCAACAATAGAGAGGTTGGATTTGTGGGATCACTTGTATTATTTAGCAAGTGATATGGAATTACCATGGTTGGTAGGAGGGGATTTCAATGTGATATTGCATGAAGATGAGAAAATAGGGGGACTTCCAGTACACCCTCCTGAATATGAGGATTTTGCATTTTGTGTAAACTCTTGTGGTTTATTTGAGCAAGGGTACAAAGGAAGTCCATTCACATGGTGGAATGGGAGATCCAATGTTGAGTGTATATTCAAGAGATTGGATAGGATTTTTGTGAATTTTCCATTTCAGAACATGTTGCCAACTATTGAAGTTGAGCATCTAATCAGAACTGGATCAGGTCATGCACCATTGCTAATGATATGTGGGGTGCAGACAACCAATTTTGTCAAGCCTTTTAGATTCTTGAACTTTTGTACAAAGCATGCTACATTTATGGATGTGGTGAGGCAGAATTGGGAAGCGGATTTCATAGGGGATCAGTTTTTGATCTTTAAGTAGAATATCAAAAAGGTGAAGGCAGCACTCTCAAAATGGAATAGGGAAACATTTGGTGATATCTTCAAGTAATTGGCTATTTTGGAGGACATTGTTAGGGTGAAGGAGATGTTGTTTGAAGAAGAGCCTACAACTGAGAATAGGATTGTGCTTCAAAAGGCTCAATCTGAATTAAAGAAATACTTGAATATTGAGGAGCAGTATTGGAAGCAAAAAGCTGGGATGACTTGGTTTGCTGAAGGAGATAGGAATACAAGTTTCTTTCACAACCATGTCAATGGCAAAAGAAAGAAATTGCAACTGAAGAGGATCAAAAGTGGCAGTGGGGTATGGATTGAAGACCAGGAGCAATTGGCTACAGCTGCAGTGGACTTCTATCAAAAACAGTTCACAAATGAATGTGATGCTTCTGAATTTCCCTTGCTCAATAATGTACCTTCAATGGTCACTATGGAACAAAATTTGGAACTTAGCAGATTGCCAACAATTGAAGAAGTAAGGGCAGCAGTTTTGGAGCTTAGTGGGGAGAGTGCTAGTGGCCCTAATGGATTCACTGGCTTGTTTTATCAAACATGCTGGGATGTTATTGGTGATGATATACACAACATGGTGCTACACTTCTATGGAGGAGTTGCATTGCCTAAATCCATCACTCACACCAATCTAGTGTTGCTGCCCAAGAAACCTAGAGTTGAGACCTTCTCCGACTTAAGACCTATTAGTTTGAGCAACTTCATTAACAAGGTTTTGTCTAGGGTGTTACATGACAGATTGGAGAGTTTTTTGCCATCTCTAATAGCTCCTAATCAATCCGGATTTGTAAAGGGTAGGAGTATATTTGAGAAAATCTTATTGGCTCAAGAAATTGTCACTGACATAAGGTTAAGGGGAAAGCCAACTAATGTGGTGATCAAGCTTGATATGGCTAAGGCCTATGATAGGGTCTCATGGAAGTACTTATTGCATGTGCTAAGGAAGATGGGATTTTCTGAACAGTTCATCAACATGGTGTGGAACTTGATGTCAAATAACTGGTATTCAGTATTGGTGAATGGGCAGTCCTCAGGGTTCTTTAAGTCAACAAGGGGTGTGAAACAAGGGGATCCCCTATCTCCAGCATTGTTCATCCTGTCAGCTGAGGTACTTTCCAGGTCTTTGAATAAGATTTTTGAAGATAAGTCATTTGTGGGATTTGGAATACCTAAGTGGTCTGATTCTTTAAACCACTTAGCGTATGCTGATGATACAATAATCTTTGCATGTGCTCATCCTCCCTCTTTGAGCAAGATTATGGCAGTGTTGGGGAACTATGAGAAGATATCAGGCAGTTGGAGCTATTACAGGATTTGCAAGAGGTAAATTCCCCTTCACATATCTAGGGTGTCCTATTTTTTACACTAGAAGGAGGAAGGACTATTATGAGGATCTTATAAAGAAGGTGAAGGTTAAATTGCATTCATGGAAAGGAAAACTACTGTCATTTGGAGGAAAGGCAACACTCATCTCTAGTGTGTTGCAAAGTATGCCAGTTAATAGGGTTATCAGTCCTTGATCTACCAAACAGCATCCTGGGGCATCTACATAAGACTTTTGCTAGGTTCTTTTGGAGCACAAAGGAAGAAGGGAGAAGCAGACACTGGGCTTCATGGCAAAATCTTTGCCTTCCTAAAGAGGAGGGGGGCTAGGTTTTAGGTCCTTAAATGATGTCTCAAGGGCACTGTTTGCTAAACTATGGTGGAGGTTTAGGACCACAAAATCTTTGTGGCCTAATTTCATGTGAAATAAGTATTGCAAGAAGGATCCACCAATTATGGTACGTTTTAGGAGAGGGTCTCATGTTTGGAGACAAATGCTGAATGCTAGGGAAGAAGTAGAATATGAGATCGTATGGGAATTGAAGAGTGGAACAACTAATATTTGGCATGAAAATTGGACTAGATTGGGTGCACATTATCATGTATTACCTGAAGACTTTCCAATCAATGAAGGTCTTCAGGAGGTGGCAGAACTGCGGCAAGGGGAAACATGGGATGATCAGCTGCTAGATCAAACTTTTAATGAGGAAATTGCAGAACATATAAGGCTAAATGTGCACTATGAAGGCAGTGAGGGATATTGGGATAAGCCATACTGGATGCCAACTCCTTCAGGCAAGTTCAATATTAGCAGTGCTTGGAAACTATTAAGGCATAGGGCAGATCCTAATCAGGAAGTTAGGTTAATGTGGATTAAAGGTTTGCCATTCAAGATATCCTTCTTCTTGTGGTGATTGTGGAGGCAGAAAATAGCCACCGATGATATATGGAGGAGGCAAGGGCAAATGGTGATGTCTAGGTATTGGTGTTGTCAGCAGCCCCAAGAGGAATCCATTGAGCATATATTTGTCATAAGTCTTACTGCCTCTAAGGTATGGAACTTGTTCATGGGGGCTGCTGGAATTTCTATGCAATTGATTCAATTGAAGCAGATTATAAGGCATTGGTGGTATGCTCAGTGTTGTCCGAAATTAAAGCCACTATTTCAAGCAGTACCAGATATCATCACTTGGGAGCTTTGGAAGAGAAGAAATGCAGGTAAACATGGTGGTTAAATGTCCACAAATAGTGTGATTCATGAGATAAATAGGACATTGCATCAACTGACAAGGGTAAGGTATGATTGGATCCCTAATATTTCATTGTTATGGCCAGACATGATTCAATACTTTGAAGGATATAAACCTATATTGATCAATCACTACAAGAGTAACATGACAGCTTCCTTGTCATGGTTGGTACAAATGTAATGTTGATGGAGCTTCAAAGAGAAATCCTGGACCTAGCTCCCTAGGCTTTTGTGTGAGGGATGATGAAGGTGATGTGGTGTATGCTAGGGCAGTAGACCTGGGAGTGACAACTAATGTGGTGGCTGAAGCTAAGGCTATTATTCAAGGGTTGGAATATTGTGTGGAGCATGATTTTCACCCTCTCATACTGGAGACTGATTCATTGGTGATAAAGAAGGCGATAGAAGGGGAATGTGATCCTCCTTGGGTAATTGCACAGGATGTGAAGAAAATTATAGAGAAGAAGGACAACTTCAATGTGATCTTTCAACATTTTTTCAGAGAAGGCAACTCAGTGGCGGATTTTATAGCTTACATTGTGTTCTCTTTTGCAGGTACATCTGAGTTTCATTCATTCTCTAAACTGCCTAGTGCAGGGAGAAGGTTGATCAATCTAGACAAATCTCAATCACCTAACCTTAGGATTAAGATAGCAAAGAGAAGAACCCCAGACTGATGGCTTCACAAGATTGGACTCTGAAACTGATATGTCCAAATGCTAAGGAAAATGCTGAACCCATCATATGGTATTTTTGGAAATTGTTGAATCATTTCTCAGTGGCATTAGCATGCTTTCAAGCTCAATCTGAGGATGGTTTAGCAATGTTTTGAATGATGACTACATTAAAGGTTCTAGTAGGGAAGGATCTGAGCTTACAAGTTCACAAAGATCACAAAAAGGCACAGGCTGGCCTTTGCCTTGCAAAGTCTTCTTAAAGCCAGATCATTCCTGGATTTTGCCTTGTAAAGCCAGCCTAAAGCCAGCTCATGCCTGGCTTTTGCCTTGTAAAGCCTGGCTAAAGCCAGCTCATGCCTGGCTTTTGCCTTGTAAAGCCTGCCTAAAGCCAGCTCACGCCTGGCCTTTGGCCTGCAAAGCCTGCCTAAAGCCAGATCAAGCCTGGCTTTTGCCTTGCAAAGCCTGCCTAAAGCCAGCGCATGCCTGGCCTTTGCCTTGTAAAGCCTGCCTAAAGCCAGCTCAAGCCTGGCTTTTGCCTTGCAAAGCCTGCCTAAAGCCAGGCTCCTCTTCTATACATTAATCTTGATGAGTGAGCACATGATTAATACTTGAACAAAATCAGTTCACTGCATATGGAGATCATATAGTAGCGACACTTGGAGGACGATGCGGACTTCAACTCTGCGGTGGAGATGTTTGGAATTCATTTTAGCCTATGGATAATATACCCTGGCACCTGGTGAGAGCTTGATAGGTGTTGCTTGGTATTTTTCCAATGACAATTGGATTCACATACACTAATAGAAGAAGGAAGCATTCAACTTATCATGTTGTAATAGTTAGTTCATTAGATTTTAGCTTTTCTATCTTTTTTAATAGCTAGTAGCTTCATGCAACTTCTATTTTGGTTTGGACATCTTGTGAGCATTGGACCCATTTTGGGATTTTATTTATATATTAGCCATTAGGCAAAAAACAAATCCCACTATGTGACCGTGGTCAACTCATTTTCATTAATTTAACTAATATGCAACTTAAGTGGCCGAATCACTCTTAAAATTCCGGATCACGACCAAACTTCACACACAAGTCCCAATCAACTAAATGAAGATATCCAAGTTCCCGGAACACCACTCGTAGTCCGATAACACAGAAGTTTACCTAAGTCAACTTAGCAAATTTAAAAACATTCAAAATGAAAACTTTCGACAATAAAGGCCAAATTGCTCCCTGACCACCCGATACTCAACCTGAACATACGCCCCAGTCCGAAATTACCTTACGAACCCATAGGAACCTTCAACTCCCGATTTCGAGATCGTTTAACCTTGGTCAACTCTTCAAACTTAAAGCTTTTGAATTAAGATTTATTCTTCCAAATCAACTTCGAACATCCTGAAAATCAAAACTTACAACATATTGACGAGCTTAAAACACAATACAAAATAAAGCTCGCTAGTCGAATATAGTATAATATAATATCGTATCCACAGGGAATGAAGTTAAATAGTATTATCGTAGTTTGTAGCTAGATTGCTATCCAAGATGATCAACAATTGAGAATTATGTGACTAAAACTAAAATTAACTAAGAATCTAGAGCTAATTGACTGTGACAATCGCAATAAATGTAAGCAAGGAAGATATCAATGGGAGAAAATAGGGATTGATTGGATAGGTGCAAGATAATTGTCTAGGATTTAACTCAAGTTAATTCACTTCTAATGTTCAAGAGAGTCTCTCGAATTCACTCAATTATTAGTTCAAACATTTAGTAGAAAATCCTCTCTCGATTAAGTTTCAACCTCACAATATGAACCAATTTAAGCTCGGTGAAGATATGCAAGAGTTCGTAGTGGATTGGTCTTTAGGAGAAACTCTCTAGATTATCCTCCTAACTAGGTCTAAATAATAATTCAACTAGCATTTTTCGATTACTAAGAAGAATTAATGAATTCAACCAACAAGATAATGCAAAGATATCACATGTATGCCTCTCTCGATTACATGGACATGTGAATATAGATGTAATAATTAAAACACCCAAAATGATTCAATGCATAAAAACTAGAGTTAATATCAATACACCAAATCCATCAATCCCTAAAGAGAACTACTCCATAGATATGGAGTAATTCATCACAAATATAAAGAAAAACACAAAGCGATCCAAACTCTTGTCTTGAATGAGGATTGAATGATGAATGCCTTGTGCTTTCGCTTCTCTCCCTCCTTCTTAGCCTCCTTAGGTCTTAGATGTGTCAAAAGTCATAAAAATAACATTTTTACATGTATTTATACCAAGTAGGGTCGGGCCCAAACGAAAGCACCTTTTCCTATGCAAATTAGGACATTTACTCTGTAAATTTGTACAGGCGTGCCGCATGGGGCGACGCGCCAGATGGGGAAGCAGTGGGAAACTTCAGAGAGCTTGCACTTTGACAGGAGCAGGAATTTGCACAGGCGCGGTGCGCTAGTGTAGTTTTCTCAGATTTCGGCTTTTTGCTTTAATTTTGACATCCAGACTTGGTCCTCGACCCCCGAACGCAATCTCGGCTAAATCACTTGGGCTTTTACTTAGACTTCAAAGCTCCAAATCACTCGAATCAGCTCCATAACATATACATCACTCGAAATCACTCCTACGCGGCATAAAACACATAATAAGTGCAAAACACTAGCGATTAAAGCTCAAACACAATTAATGTGCAGTAAATTAGAGTGCAACAAGTGACTAAAACACGAGATTATAGCCTACCATCACATATGTAAGTCATAATACATATAGTGAAGCTACTAATGTCTCAAATAGCCAAACGACATGCTAGAGCTCGATACGACCAGTCGGATTGTTACATTCTCCCCCACTTAAACATACATTCATCCTCGAACGTGCCAAGGGTCGTTCCCAAGCTTCCAAATCAATGCATAACTCCCAGTGCACATACGTGTGCCACCTCAATCCATATGAGCACATTAGCTCAACCCAGACTGAAGATATTTCCTGCTACCTTAGTCCACAAGCCTTAGAACAAAATTCCAAACTCCGGAATTTCCTATAAGGTCCGATTCTAGCATACATACACTGCATCAATCTCCCCAAAGATTTACCAAAGCATACATATACACCCATGTCGTAGACACACGATGTACCGCATTGCTCATATACCCATAGTAATATCATCCAACCGCAATAGCTGCAAATTTCTGAATCTGGTACTTGTAATATATCTCTAGACACATGAAAGCCCTATGTTAACCCTTGCAATACTGCAATGATTAAAGAGATGTACAGAAACTCATAACCACCCGTCAAACCAATGTTTCACGGAGTTCCTCCGCTCAATAAGAGCCATTGCCACATTCTAAACTAATTAGGGAAATTCCCTCTCCTAACATATATTATACAAATCTAATTGCACTGATTCCTGGTCCATTAATCTCGTCTCACTTGGTACAGGCTACTCAGTTAACAAGCCACATCAAACACCATCTAAGATCCCATACGACACGAACTATGCGCCAACAAGCCATAACTCAAATATGATCAATAAGGAAAGGGAACCCAAGTACCAAAACTATCCAGCATGCATATAATGAACCAAACAAAATGCTATGAATCCATCCCACATAGGAGAAGCAAATCTCACTAAATAAGTACAAGGAATTGTATCCAACCTCTCACCATTGCGACGTACAACCTGATCCACACATGATAATGTTGCAGTGTGCAACTCGATTCAAACATCATACCCGTGGCGGTGTGCCATCTGATCCATACATAATAATCTGCATGGGAATACCCATCGAGCCAAGATGCGCATACTCACTAGACACACGTATATCAACATCAAGCATGCCAAGTACATAAAAATAACCTTGGGAAGACGGATAGCATAATACACTACGAAAGAGGCCAAGCACAACTAAGATGTATAAACACCCAGCATCTCGAGAGCCATCTCGCACATATAACACCACAAGTCTACATATGACCACAACACATGGGTGAATAATCAAGTTTCCTTACAGTCCACATAGCATAAAAAGTAATACAGGAAATTGACGATGACATGAATGACATCCTCCATGCTCGAAGACTCATCCATAGACAAATGCTGTGATGAGTAAACATATCTAATATGGTGTAGAATATACATTCATATTAGGCCTATCAATGGACCTCTAAAAAGATTCTGTTCACCCCAAAATGGGTAAATAGCCTTCCAAAGATCTACAATGACCCTATCATGACACATACAATCAACTGTCAAACCCTGAACAAACTTCCATAGTCTGCAACTAGAGGAATAGTTTGCCTCTCAAAAATAAATTCTCCAATCTCTGACAGCATCAAAATCTCCATACCTGATCTCAATCTCTCTAAGTTAAATGACTAACATGACACACCTACACAATCATCCAATGGGAGATGCTCCCACAATCTTCTGCACCAAGTAACAAAATCTGAACATCAATAGCCACCGACTATACTATTTCTGTAGTGCTAGTCAAGCACCCGCAAATCAATACACAATGCTTCTTCCACAAAAATGACCATTCTCAGGAGACACCAAAAATAGTGCCAGCATACTTTGAACATCTGAAACATCCCCCGTTGCCTCGAACTCGTGACATTCCTGTCAAAACTGAACCATAACCTTGACCCCCCAAATCCCAATTCAATACAGCTCACTGCATCCACCATGAAATCAAATAGAAATACGAGAATCATGTTATAAATTCTCAATCATAAGTGGAATAAGCACTATATCAATTAGAAATCTTTCACTTAATTCATCTCATGAGAAAAGAATGACAACACGCAACCAACTTTCCATAATCGTAGAAGACACCAAACTCAAGTCATGGTCGAAACTGTCATTACTATCGGGACCCATCTATGCGTAATCAAGCCATCAGAATTGAATCCCTCTAAATCAATCAAATCACGGAGACTGCAAAGCCCGCAAGTATCGTCATGAAATGCTTGTATGGACTTATCATACTTAAGGAATCGATCATTTCCCTTACCATGTTGATCCAAGCCACTGCTATACTGACCCTACTTCTCCAGGTCTTTTCTTGACTTGCCTTCAAAATAACATAACTCTTTACCAGCACATAATGAATCTCAATCAACACTGATCCCGAGTGACCCCAAATCACAAGACCCAATCGTCTCAATGCCCATAAGCCATTTATACCCTCTCATGCACTTACCTCCAACAGATACGCCCATTCTAAAGACACATTCTATAAATCCAGAGTTAACTCTCCCATCCCTCTAATGCTATATTGCAGAGCCAATAAGGATGTAGAAATACTCCCAGTATCTCACAATCTGATGCAAACTTGAATCCTTAGTCACACACAAATCCAAAAATCCTTAGGTATCGCACCTTAGCTATTGAACCCACTAGAACCATTCATGAGAGTCACCCACTCTAACCTAGTCCCAAATACATAGCCAAACGTGCTGAAGGACTACTACTTTGTTAGTACATAAATACTCCAGAAGAAGCAATCGAGTGAATTATTTCCCTAGCACACTACATCCACAAGGAATATCAAATTTGTGTCACCCTACAACCTCTATAAATCGATAAGGCGAATTGTAACACACCTCTATCAAGTTCCTTGCTCGATTTACCCCTGATATACTTCTCTTCAAATCATAACTAATATGCCAACGTGTTGAAATTCAGAAACTATAAAAACCTGTGACCCACTCATCGACTATAGGCTCCCCCACTTGGCTATATGCCACAATCACATAACCTAAGAACCCACAATAACTTCTCCTTCTCAATTACCACGATCTCGCACTGTTGTCCAACTAAATTCTCGTAAGTTCAAGTTGCACAAATCATGAAACAGCCTAAATTGTCAGCCCCAATGCACACTAAACTTCATGATGGTCGTGCCATATTTCTCAAGCGGTTCGGACCTACATCATAATACATGTATCCCATTGGATAGGAGGTAGAGCTCTTCATAGGAACTTCATCAGAAATCACGCAACCCCTAACCTTCTCACAGGAGATAGCCCACCTGCGTACCATCATATCTACATCCTCCAACGACATTGCCATAATAATATCCACTATGAAATCAGTTAATTCTCCTGAGTCTACACTTGTCCGCCAGCTGTTAGAATCCGTTCATTTCATCAACACCAATTGAAGGTCCAACAACACGTTCAAAGGTCGAGACTATATTGCATCCCAAAATGATAATCAAGAACTCACATTCCTCTACATTCCAAGAAAACTCTTTTCGACACATTCGAACTGAATTACCCCTCATAAACCCATACTCAGCTTTTGCTAAAAATCATTTGCGTTGTGGTCCCAAATTCGTTCCTTAGTTCCTAAGAATAGAAGCCACCATCTCAAATGAAATACATAGACTTAGTCATTTGTCCACCAATACCCAAATCACACTAAGCTCCCTCGAAGCATATGGCTACCCTTCCACCAAATCCATATGATACGCCCCCACTTCTACTCTGGCTTAGCCATCTCCCAAACCAAACTACTCAGTCTCTGCTGCTCATACTTGACCTGCTAATAATTCAACCACCGTGAGACATATCCCATCATGTCATTTTTCATCCTTCACCACCAATACTGCTGCCTCAAATCATGTTCCATCTCGGAAGTGCACGAACGAATAAAATACCACAACATCTGAGCCTTTTCGAGGATCGTCCCCCTCGAACCATCAATGATGGATACACCGATTCGATCCTGGAGTCTCAATTCACCATCATCTCTAACCACTGCTTCACAAGCACCACTTCGCAACATCGTGTCCCCAAGGACAACCAAATGAAGTCCATCATACTGACAAGCCTTAATGCGTTCAAACAAGGACAACGACACAACAACATATACAATAATTCCACCAAGTTTTAAAATATCTAATCTAGAAACTCAGTCAACCAAAGCCTGAACATCCATATTCCAATTGCCTCTCCTACACTGGAATTAAATACTTAATCATCCAATCATGAACCAAATAATCCTCCTCCCAAACCATTCACTGCCACAATACATAAGTAAACACCCTACCATTCACACCGACACTACGGGATAAAAATGCGAGAAACATCATAATACACTGTGTATAGCCCTAACCCCGTGGACAACATCAAACACTAGACTGAAATGATTGAACACCCCTCCACAAGGTGAAGATAGTAGTTTGCCTGCATATGTAGGGAAAATATCCTACACAACATATATAGCAGCACCATAACTAGTCGGTGCCCAGCTAATATTGAATGCTCGACATCGCGTACGAATGTGTTGGAAGGAACTGAAAACACAAGATTCAACCGAAAATCAAATCCCATGACAAGGAATCAAGAAAGGGAAGTTCTCCTAACAACCCTGTAGCCTCTCAAAGATAAGCACAGACATCTGAATACTGATCAATCAGACTGTACTAAACTTGATCACAAATTGTGAGACCTATGTGAACCTAGTGCTCTAAAACCAAGCTGTCATGACCCAATTCCCACCATAGGCCGTGATGGCGCCCAACTCTGACGTTAGTCAAGCCAGCAGTTAAATAAATAGGCCTATAGATAATTCATGATGCATCTAGAAACAAATAATGAAATAAACAAGCAGAATCGTTTCATTTTCATATTAAAATACTAATATTATCTTAAGTGTTCGAATCCAGATATCATAACAAAATACAATATCTAAATCCCCAAAATCCGGTGTCACAAGTGCATGAGCATCTACTAGAATATACAATACTACTACAACAACTGTCAGGAATAGTAAATGGACAGAGTAAAGTAAATGAATAGGAAGGAGACTCAGTGTGCTGCAGATCGTAACATAGAGAGCAGCTCATCACAAAGTCTCCTCAACAACTATGCCTACGCGCTGGTATGGCCACCAAACGTACATGTGTCAGTACCTGCACAATTAAAGCAGAAGTGTAGTATGAGTATGTAAATCAACACATACCTAGTAAGTATCTAGCCTAACCTCAAAGAAGTAGTGATGAGAGGTCGACATCGGCACTTGATAGTGGTCCAATAATCAAAATACGATAAAGTTAGACAAGTATGAAGTATAGCATGTAAAAGAAACGAAATCAAATATATGTGCATAACACGATCCACAACAGAAAAGTAGATACGAATCCTCAAATACAGAATATTACCTCGAATGGGTCATGTATATGATCATTTACAAATAAAATGCCAAACCTTAAGTCAGGAAGACTCATAGGTACGCTGACTCTCTATGGAATATCACGCACCATTCTGCCGAGGTCACTCGGCCCGATTCATAAAATAGTGTACACTACCGAGGTGGTACGGCCCGATCCGTGGATACATTTCATAATACTATCGAGATCGTACGGCCTGATCCATAATAATATTGATTAGGCATTCAGCCGGATCCCATAAAAATAGTGAGACTTTGACGGGTCACTGGAACTCACAAATATATGAGTGAGTTATGAGATTCAAGAAACTTTCGGACAAATATGCTGTCACGACCCAAATCGATGGACTTCGACGAGCGCCCAAGTTCTACCTTCCGAACACCCCTAAGCATACGTCTAAGATATAAACATGAAATAAGTGTAGGTCATGCATAACATCTACCCCTAAATTGCTGAATCATGTTAATAACATACGTGAGGAGACATACTCAAAAGACATATATACATATATATGCGGAATGCAGTAGAGCGAGCCGACAAGGCCACATACTATCCAACTATAGATGATTGTCTACAGACCTCTAATAGAGTGTAAAGCTGTATAAAGGACGGGAATGGACCCTGTCATACCCTTATACGTATACAAAGGTATCGTACCAAAACCCAATAGTAGCTCCGGATCAAATGGAGCACACCAACTCACGCTGAGCTAGGATCCTAAGGAGAGGGACCGTCAGCATGTCTACCTGCACCTGTGGACATAAAATGCAGGCCCACAGGCAATAGGGGTGTCAGTACGAATAATGTACCAAGTATATAAGGCATAAAAATAAATATATAAAAAGCATGAAAGAAACATGGAGTAAAGAACTCAACCTGTAAGTCTGAATAGCTCTGTGAATCATGAAAATATTTATAATGTCATGCGTATGCGTATAAATGTCATATCATGCATAGGTATATGCGTACATAACATCATCAAGCCCCTGAGGGTATCCCATTATATCATCTCAGCCTCTATGGGCAAAATCATAAACGTATACCAGCTGATCAGGTGGTGGTGCATATATAACGTCGTAACCTTTCCCCCATACCCCATATATATATACTATACGCGTATATAACGCCATCTAGTCATGGGTCAATATACATGTATAAATGAATGCAGTGCATAATGAAATAAGTCAATAAGATCTCTCGGAATGTCATGATACCCATGAACAGACGATATGATAGTAGAACATATGGGGAATCAAGAACATAGGTAACCCTAGTACTTCTAGGAATAGAATCATTTGTGAAAGTGGCGTGCTTGCTCGTTTCGTTGTATCATATGGATCATGCCAAAAGGAAAGAATGGATAGCCTTAACATACATGTATGATCTCTTCCTTATTACTCAACCAAACTCAACACAACTTCTTGCATCTACAACAAGTGAAATGATATTGCCGTTAACATATAATGTCGTACCATCATATTTGGCTAGTCGTATGGCTTAAGGAAAATCGGGCAGCAACTTCCCTATTTTTAATACATCCCAAAGACCACTAAGGGTCATCAACAGCCCAACAACAACAACTATAACAACAAATAGCAACAACAACACTATAACCTAATATGAGTTTCTCCGATTATCTTGACAATCATATTAAGCGGCAAGCTCGTTTTTACTCATAACAAGATATAAATTGAATCCAACTCTTATTCAATAAATTAGTTTACAACCTTTAGAAAATCATACTTATATGTACTATATTATTTCTAGTTCAAAACATCCACAAAATGCCTTCCACAATAGCCTCATACGTCTAGCACCTTAATTTTATCGCCAATCACTTGTTTTTTATCTTTTCTTCTTCAATAAACTTAATTAACATCTATAAAAGCTTAACAACAACATCCACAATATTATCAAATTATTTCTCACAATTTCCAACCATCACAAACCATATATTTAGCCACAAAATAGTCCAGCCAAAAAGAAAACCAAATCTCATGTTCTTTCAAGTGCTATCTTATGGTTTTTCACTCAAACAACACAACCAACACAAGATTAACCTTAGGCACAATCAAGAAGATGTTATACATACCTTGGACACAAGCTACAACTCGAAACTCTATCTCAACTTAGCTCACAATAGCCCTTAATCACACCACAACATCGTAGAAGCATTCTCTTGTAGTCTTTAACACCTTTGATAATGATTTGAGTTGATTTCCCTTGAGTTTGGTTCTTGGGATCTTGAGATATGTTAGGGAGGGTTTTGGAGAGATTTTGGACGAAATTTGGGTGAGAAATGACCCGAAAAGAGGCTAAAACATCTTTTAAAAGACGTAAGGGCAGTGGTCATCTCAAGTGAGTCCCAACCGAGCTGCTTGCGCAGTATCGAAAATATAGATATCTCTATACTCTGATGTCGTATCAATGAACGGTTTAATGCATTAGAAACTAGACTCGTAGATATTCAACTTGGTATATAATATGTACCAAAAAGACCCCATATAGCATACGAAATATATTGCTCAAAAAGCTCTATTACAGGGCAAATCCTTAGTCGGTTTTTTCGCAACTTTAATCCAATTTTTTCCAAACTTTATATTTTCTATCCAAACATCGTATATAGCCATATTATGACTTTAAACTCATTTAAATTATTATTAACAAGTCTCATATTCATTACGTCACCTTGGGATGCACAGGTACAAAAGGTATGATTTTCGCGACTAATCAGGTAATGCGTCTAGTATCTACAATAGCAAATTCGATATTCTACCCAAGTCTAGTCACAGTCAAAATATAACTTAAAGTATATGAACAGGCAAGAATAACTCAAGTAATACAATTAAAACATGGTGTGAGTCTAAGTCTACCCGGACATAATCAAGAATCAACCATACGCACGGACACTCATCACCTCAAACTTGCTTAGTTCCCATAACACGTAGCATATAACAAATATAAAACCTACGAGGTAAATTCCCTCTTATAAAGTTAGACATGAGACTTACCTCGTTTTAAAATCCGACAACTGGCTGCAACGCCTCTCTAACACCTCAAACCAATGCCAAATAATTCTAAACTAGACAAAGAACGTGCAAACCAATCAAAATATACTCAAAGAATCTTAATTTAACAATTAGAAACAAACTTCTAACTCCGCATGAAAAGTTAACAAAGTTAACCCCGAGCTCGTGCGCTCGAATTTTGAAATTATTGAAAATAAATATTACCCACAACTTATATAGTCTATATCCATAAAATCATCAAAATTCGTCCGTAATTTGACCCTCAAATCAAGGATTTACCTTTTCTCAACTTTGGGGCTCAAAACCCCAATTTCTACAATCCAAACATAGATTAAATGATAACCAATGGAAATAATCATGGAAAACATCAAAATAGAGGTTAGATATTTAACCCCTTGTTGAGACGAGAACAACCCCGTGAAATCACCTCTAAAAGAGTTCTAGAACTCAAGATATGCTCAAAATAATAAAATACTCGATTTGCTAATTTAAAACACCGTCCATGTAATTTTTGTTCATTGCCTTCACAAAATACCATCACACTCACGAAGAACAATTTTTCATGTTGACCGGTCAACCCAATATTCCTTCTTCAGATTCGCGGGACCTCCCTGGCGTTCGCGAAGATAAAAGTTCGTACCAAAAATCAGTAATCTTTTCTGACACAGAAATGAGCATAATACGACCTCAAAATTCGATGATAATTATTGCTTTGGTTCCGTAATTATGATGTGGATCTAATGGTTTAATTGAACCATAAATCAAAGGTCATTTGTTCAATTGGTACCCTTTACGCCAAAAGAAACGATGTTGAAACATCAAATAAGAGTGCGACATAATCCAGACCCGTCCGAAACCATCAGAATCCAACCAACACTTGCAGACAATTAACAATTATCATACAAACCTTTTAAAACTTTTAAATCATGAACCCGAGCTCGTTAAGTCCACTATTTGGTTGTGGTCAACTCATTTTCTTAAACTTAACTAATATGTAACTTAAGTGTCCAAATCACTTTTAACCATTCCGAATCATGACCAAACTTCACACAAGTCTCAATCAACTATATAAACCTGTCTAAGGTCCCGGAACGAACCCAGAGTCCGATAACATCGAAGTCCACTCCAAGTCAACTTAGCAAATTTTAAAATCTTCAAAATGCAAACTATTGACAATAAGCGCCAAATCACTCTTGGACCACCCGATACTCAACCCGAACATACGCCGTAGTCCGAAATCACCTTACAAACCTATAGGAATCTTCAAGTCCCGATTTCGAGGTTGTTTACTCAAAAGTCAAACCTTGGTCAACTCTTCTAACTTAAAGCTTTCATATTGAGAATTATTCTTCTAAATCAATTCTGAACTTCCTGAAAATCAAAACTGACTACACGTGCAAGTCATAATACATATAGTAAAGCTACTCAAGGTCTCAAACTGCCAAATGACATACTAGAACTCAAAACGACCGGTCGGGTCGTTACATTCTCCCCCACTTAAATATACTTTCATCCTCAAACGTGCCAAGGGTCGTTCCCAAGCGGTCAAATCACTACATAACTCCCCGTGCACATACTCGTGCCACCTCAATCCATATGAGCACATTAGCTCAACCCAGTCTAATGATCTTTCCTACTACCTTAATCCACAAACCTTAGAACCAAACTCCAACCTCCGAAATTTCCTGTAAGGTCCGATTCTTTCATACATACACAGTATCAATCTTTATAAGTTGTACCAAAATATTCATATACACCCAAGTTGTAACCACACGATGTACCACATCGCTCATATGCCCATAGTAAAATCATCCAACCATAATAGCTGCAAATTTCCAAACCTAGTACCGGTAATATACCTTTGGACACATAAAAACATTGTGCCTACCCTTGCAATACTGCAATGATAAAAGAGATGTGCAGAAACTCATAACCACCCGTCACACTAATATTTCATAGAGTTCCTCCGCTAGACAAGAACCATTGCCACATTCTGAACTGATTAGCGACATTCCCTTCCAAACATATATTATACAAATCTGATTGCATTGATTCCTAGTCCAATAATCTCGTCCTACCCAGTACAAGATGCTCGACTGACAAGCCACATCAAGCACCATCTAAGATCCCATACGATGCGGTCTATGCACCAACAAGCCACAACTCGAATATGATTAATAAGGAAAGGGAACCCAAATACCTGAACTACCCGGCACACATAACAAATATAACAAACAGACGAAATGCTATGAATCTATCCCACAAAGGAGAAGCAAAACTCACAAAATAAGTACAAGGAATTGTATCCAACCCCTCACCATTGCGGCGTGCAATCCGATCCACACATGATGTTGTTGTAACATACAACTTGATCCAAGCTTCATACCCATGGTGGCATGCCACCCGATCCATAGATAATAATCTACATAGGAATATCAATCTAGACAAGATGCTCATACTCACTAGACACACGTATATCAACAGCAAGCATGCCAAGTGCATAAAAATAACCCTGGGGAGACGGATAGCATAATGCGCTATGAAAAAGTCCAAGCGCAACTAAGGTGAAATAAACACCCAGCATCTCGAGAGCCATCTCGCCAATATAACACCACAAATCTACACAGGACCACAACATGCGGGTTAATAATCAAGTCACCTCACAGCCCACACAGAACATTTTGCAGAATGACATGCTAGAGCTCAAAATGACAGGTCGGGTGCAAAACACAGAGAACACATCTCGCACCCCATCCATGACATCACAAGTCGTTGATACACAGATGACACCGAGTGGTCAACATCTCATATGAGTGAAAGGAAATAAATCAAGGATATAAGCTTCAAGCTGAATTAATGTCGCACGATAAAGATGGGAAGTTTCCTAGATGACCTGTAGCCTCTGGAAGATAAGTATGGATGTCATCATAATGATACGCAAGACTCTAATAGACACTTGCTCATAACTCGTAGAACCTATGAACCTAGGGATCTAATACCAACTTGTCATAAACAAAATCTACCTAGTCGTAATGACACCTAACCCAACCCGCTAGGTAAGCCAAGCAATAGTAAACATAACTCTAATGAAGGTTATATATAATCAATAAATAAAATAGCTAAGTTTTCATATAATAACCAAAGGATTGGTAGTATAAGTCATAAGCCACTAAGATTTAGATTTACAAAGGCGGTACGAAAATAAATACAACAGCTATTGGAATATACATAAATAGAGTACGAATTCAAAACTACCGAGGACAAGTTGTAGCTATATCCGGAAAAAGGTACATCTTCAATGCCAGCTTTTGTCATCCACAACAACTCAGCTCCAAAAAATCTGCACGCAAGGTGCAGAAGTGTAGTATGAGTAAAACCGGCCCTATGTACTCAACAAGTATCATAACTAACCTCGACGAGGTAATAGTGGCAAGAATTAATAATGATACTCGCTAATAACCTGTTCAACTCATATATCCCACACGTATTGTCATGACCCAAAATCCCACCATAGGCGTCGTGATAGCACATATTCCGACACTGTCATGGTGCCCTGACGCAACCGTTCAAACTTTGTGCTCCACATATCCCGGAGAGTCTGGGGAACAAACTCTTTTAAAAACATTTTCGAAAACTGAGCCCAAGTTGGTAGTGTTTCATCTAGGGCTGGGCGTTCGGTACTTAGGTACTGTTTTTAAGAATTACGGTTCGGTACTTCGGTATTCGGTATATCAATTATGTATACCAAATACCGTACCAAAGTAGTTCGGTACGGTTCGGTATTTTCTTGTTTGGATCGGTATGGTTTCGGTACGCTTTCGGTATTTTTATTAGTAATAACATTAAAGAAATAATACCGTCAAATGGTGAATGGTTTGCTTAAATATCTTGATTTCGTAGACTACCGTAGCCAAGCTATTTGATTTTTCCCAAAATCCATTTGAATTTGCTATGTAAGCAAAGCATTGGATTTTTACATACTTCAATCTCTCACTTTACTCCTTGTAATCACTAATAGAAAGGTAGAAAAGGCTCCGTTGTAGGAGCTTTCAAGCAAACAGTAAGGGAAACTGGGAATTTATAAAACGGCGAAACCCAAAGTCCTTAGTTGGGTTGGACTTCAGGATTAATCTTACTAGCTAGGGCCTAGGGAATGAGTAATAAGTTGGATTTGGCTGGAAATGGAAAATTCAGAACTTGGGCTGGGAAGTAATGGGAAGGCTTACTTGAAACTTTTCAGTATTTCGGTATTTTGGTATACCGAAATATCGAAAATTCAATACCTAGAATCATACCGAAATACTGAACTACCAAAAATTTATCCCGAACTAGTACTGAATAACTGAAGAACCGATACCGAAATACCAAATTAATTCGGTCAGAGCCGATTTTTCAATTTTTCGGCTTTTATGCCCACCCTTAGTTGTATCGACTGGTCTATCCTCTTCATAAGCTTGCCACCATCGATATACTGCTCCTGACAACTGAAATGTAGTAAAGGCAACTCCGCTCAATTCCACAATACCCATGGTGCAGAGAATATGGTGACATTTTTCTAGAAATCCCTGGGCATCCTAGGTAGTTGTGCCACTGAAGGTAGGTGGACTATACCTCTTAAATCTCTCAAGACTCTTTTGTTCTTCTTCTGATGCCTCTGGCTTGATCTCAGGCTGAACCGAGATAATATGATGTACCGGTACTATACCCGAAACCTGACCAATGTGAACCTGTTGTTCTGGAGTACGGGCAGTAGGAGTCTGAGCTACTCCCCCAATCTGTGAAATATTTGGTGCAACAGAGATCAATCCCGCCTATGTTAATGTACCAAACATGTTCAGGAACTATGCTAAAGTCTCCTGAAGTCCGGGGGTAACAACAGGTGTCTTTGGTGTCTGTCCTCCAACTGGAGTTACTGGCGGCTCCTGAACTGCTCCTCTAACCAATGTTCTAGCTGTGACACATTCATTTCATCGGCCTCTACCTCGGCCCCGACCTCTTGCTGCCCTAGCAGTATGCGCGGGTGTCTGCTCAGCTGACCCGATAGCACGTGTCCTCGCCATCTGTGAGAGAATAGAGAAACAAATGCTCAAATTCCAAATTCAACAAATTCCACACGACATGAATGAAATAAGTGGAAATTTCCTAACAATTTTGTAGCCTCTCGAAGATAAGTACAGACGTCTCCGTACCGATCCGCAAGACTCTACTAAACTCGTTCGTGACTCGTAGAACCTATGAACCTAGAGCTCTGATACCAACTTGTCACGACCCAAAATCCCACCACATGCGTCGTGATGGCACTTAGTCTCTAAGACTAGGTAAGCCGATTATAATAACAATTCAAGCCTTTTTTTTAAACATATAATTTAATACAAGTGTCAAAACCAATAGTGGAAATATTCAAACAACCTCACAAGACTGGTAAAATTGAGTCACAAACTCTAACTGAATACATGGAACGATCTCGAGGGCCGAATATACAATACTGTTCGAATAAGAAATTAACAGTACAATAAAAATAAAAATACTCCAAGGGACTGTGACGACCAAGTAGCTCTACCTTAAGTCCTTGCGATCACACTCTAACTTTGTTCGAGTCTGATATCTTCAATACCTGGCTCTGTATAAAAATGTGCATAAGTGTAGTATGAGTACACCACAGTCGGTACCCAATAAGTATCAAGACTAACCTCGGTGGAGTAGTGACGAGGTACAGTCAATACACTCACTAGTCTAATAACCTGTGCAATATAGTATACAAAAATAATAGAAAACAAATAGCAGTGATAGCAACAATAATCAACTAGTGATGTAAACAGCAAAGCAGCAAGAACTCCATAAATATTGCTCAAATAGATAATGAACACAAGTACAACCAACAATCAAGCCCTTCAAAATATACACCTTTCATCTATAAGTTTTTCAATAAAAATCTCTAGAATATAATCTTTTCCAATAAATATATTTCAAATATACTTCCTTCAAATAAATATCTTTCAAATATAATTCTTTCAAATAGATATCCTTCGAATATAGTTCTTTCAAATAAATATCTTTCGAATATAATATTTTTCAAATAAAAGTCACCTTGTGACACCTCATTTCATAATCATAAATACGGGTCTCAGCCCACTTTCACATTTTTCGTAACACGGGTCTCAGCCCACTTTTATATTTTCACGGAACCTCGTGCAAATATTTAAATCATCATCTGCACGGACAGTTCACGTGCCAATAATAAAAACCATCATATTTTCCCCTGACACCTCGTGCCCACATTTTATATTTGTTGCGATGTGCAACACGATCCCATATAATATTAATCAAATCTGTTGCGGCGTGCGACCCGATCCCATATAACATTAATCATATTTGTTGCGGCGTGCAACCCGATCCTATAAAATATTATCTACCCGGCAATAGCCGCAGGCTCACGATTTCAACATAGATCAGACTATTATCAAGTTTACTGAAACAACAAGACAAGTTGCACAAGATATAAGGATAAACACAAGAAAAATCAACACATCACATAAAAATCACCAACACAATAATCCCACATCATCACATATCATCTCTGACAATAGCCACCCTTATCTCTCCTATAGCCACCCTTATCTCTCTCATAGCCGCCATTATCGCTCCTATAGCCGCCCTTATCGCTCTTATAGCCGCCTTTATCGCTCCGTATAATAGCCACCCTTATCACTCTGCCCAGACAATATCCCAGCACACATAACCACAGTGAAATGCCACCCTTATACCCACATAATATCAACAGTGGAATGCCACCCTTATATCCTCATAATAATAACTCAAATCACACAATAATTTACACGAGCTATTATCACGACAATACAACACAATCAATTAATATCACAATTTGCCCAATGACCACAACCAATTCCAAAGATATAGCAAATCAATAAATTTTTCAACAAATAACCCAAGGCTCCACACAACGTATATAAAACCTCAAAACAACAACACAGATGGAAAAGTAACTCAGCATACGACAACGCCTTCATTAATCCAAATTTTAATAAATATAAATTAATGCCTCATTTTAAACTTATTTAATAACTATTTGCAGATAAGGATTCCATAATGAATTTAATTCCAAGAAAAATATCAAATCAACAACACACGGAATTCACATAAAAATCCAAGTGACAATAACACCAAATTATCATATAAAATACAAATTCGACAAACAAGGAATGGGGCATGACAATTCAAGGACTTATTAAGTTCCAACAATTTTCCAATTAATATATAAGGGTGTCTACGAATTTCAACTGATATAATTTGCACATAAACCAAGTACGTACTCGCCACCTCACGTACACGGCTTCCAATCACACAATATCCACGTAAGAATCAATGCCTAAGGGGTAATTCTCCCACTCAAGGTTAGGCAAGATACTTACCTTTTTGAAGTTAGGCTGATATTCCAAAATTGCCTTCTTGCTTTAATTGATCTACGAACAGCTCAAATCTATCAAAATTAATTGTATAACATCATTAAAATTCATCGAAAATAATTCTGGATACTAAAATGTAGACTTAGAATTTCACATTTAAAAAGTCAACCAAAGTCAACACGAGGCCCGCATCTCGGAATCCGACAGAATTTTCACAAAATCCAAACACACATTCCGATACGAGTTCAACCATACCAATTTTATCAAATTCCGATAACCACTCGGCCCCCAAATCTAAATTTTCCGTTTTTGAAAGATTTTGCAAAAATCCCAATTTTTTCCATTTAAATACGAATTAAATGACGAATATAACCATGGATTTATGAAATATAATCACTTTTGGATATAGGACACTTACCCAAGTTGAAGTCTTGAAGAAATCCTCAAAATCGCCCAAGAACCGTGCTACTAAAAACCCAAAACGAAATGAAGGAAATGACCATTTTTGGTCCTTAAGTTTCTGCCCAATAAAAACACTATTCTGGTCGCTCTTATTCCAATTCCCGTCGCTAATAGTGCTAAATCTGGTCGCTAAAGATGCGCACCAGAATTGTTTATACCAGTAGTTTATGTTTCAATTAAAAGGCTCTAACTCCTTCATACGAACTCGGAATTCGACAATTCTTATTCCTATGAGTCATAAATAATAATACGAACCTATTCATTCAATCGAAACTCAATTCGGAGCTTATTTGCTTAATGCGATACCAAATTTGCTCGGTAAACAATTAACTCATATTTCGCGCTAAAAACCCAATCGCGACTTAATGAAATTAGACCAAACATTCCAGATCATTCCTATAATTCATTAGCAAACTCTCGGAAGTATCGAAATTGATTTTCGATCTTTAGAACTAAAAATGGACCTTTGGATCATTACATGCTTATGCTCAAAATACCAAACTCTCCCTAAAACTCTTCCCAAATAGCCTGTAGTATATCAACCATAACTTTTTGTTTCCAACTCCAACTGCCAAACGGTTTAAATTTATGAAAACTAGATACAAAGGGCTACAGCTTTTATTTTCGGATCATTGCCAAATTCCTTATAGATTACGAGATATAAGCTTCTAAAGTCAGCCATATGCAGCAGAAATTTCTGCGATGCACACTGTCAGGCAAAACAACTGCAGTACCAGACTTCGGTTATTTGATCATAACTTTCTGTACAAATGTTCAAATAATGAATGGTTTACATTTTGGAAACCTAGACTCAAAGGGCTACAACTTTTTTTTTGGATCATCTCCAAATTCCTTACAGATTACGAGATATAAGCTTCCAAAATCAGCCTTTTGCAGCAGAAATTTCTGCGATGCACACTGTTGTATCCAAAAACCAGCAGTTAAAATGTCCTAAAAATGGTCCGAAACCACTTTGAAACTCACCCGAACCCCTCGGGACCCTGTCCGAACATACCAACAAGTCTCAAAATATATTACGGACTTAGTCGAAGCCTCAAATCACATTAAACAACGCTAAAAACATGAATCATACCCCAATTCAAGCCTAATAAAACTAATAAATTCCAACTTCTACATTCGATGCCGAAACCTATCAAATCGAGTCTGATTGACCTCAAATTTTGCACACAAGTCATAAATTACATAACGGACCTATGAAAATTTTCAGAACTTTTTGACCCCGATATCGAAAAGTCAACTCCCCGGTCAAACTTTCTAAAAATCTTCCATTTTCCAACTTCGCCAAAATGCGTCGAATTGTCCTCCGGACTTTCAAATCCACATCAGGACATACGCCTAAGTCCTAAATCACCATACGAAGCTATTGACATCATCAAATTTTCATTCCGGAGTCGTTTTGCTCAAAAGTCAAACTCTGGTCAACTCTTTTCATTTAAGCTTCAAAAATAAGAATTGTTCTTTCAATTAAATTTTGAATCTTCCGAAAACCAAACTCGACCATACACGCAAGTCATAATGCACATTACAAAGCTGCTCGGGACCTTAAGTCACTGAACGGAACGTAAATTCTCAAAAGGACAAGTCCAGTCGTTACACGTACACAACAAAATGTTATCAAGTCATAAATCACAAATAAAGCCTCATCGGTGCCTAAAGATAACATAACATGTTCTTTTCAGTTAACAATCCAGCATATAGGGAAGATATGTGTACAATATCATTAAATCATCAAACTTTCATATAGAAAAGATATGTGATTAAACAAGTCAAGTCATACGAATTCACATATAGAGAAGATATGTATTTTGTCTCATCTCATCAAGTAAGGTGGAATATAGAGAAGATATGCATAAAGTCTTATATACATTTCGGAGCTAGAAAATAGAGAAGAAATGCAGCAAAATTATGTATATATCCAAGGAACTTGCAAGTAGAAAAGAAATGCAATAACCAAATCAAACACTAGCCAGTTTTTCTCATACCGCGTGTACATAATCAAGAGGGAAATATGAGAGGATGACCCTAGGGGACGGATCCTTATCTACACGCTGCATGGACAACTCATGTGCAAAATATAACTACCGTAAGGACAACTCGCGTGCCAACATAACTCAGATCCGCACGAACAACTCACGTGCTATCAACCCAGTCCATATCACATAGAAAACATATACAAGAATACACATACATGAACAATGAATGTCAAATTGCATACTCATAGACTGATATAAGTGACAAGCAAAGGTATAGGTATGTGTGAAGTGAAGTACCATAGTTCAAATCAGGCGATTACGCCACAAGAATAGCAATTAACATGTTTGAAGTGGAGCTCAACCAACCAATAATCTCTAACATGATTTAATTAACTCACAAAGGGGTAAAACACAGGAAACACATGATAACATAAATCTTAGAAATCAATTCAAGGTATATAATAGCCTAATCACTACCCCGAATATGGATAATATCTCGGGGCACGCTCATCGGCTCAATCCCCTTACATGTGCACCACCCATAGAGCATAGCCAACACTAATAACTCAGACAACTAATGCCTCAACCAAGTTTAGGTAAGATACTTACTTTAAGCAAGCTAAATCAATACTCTAAAATGCCATCCCGCATGAATCGACCTCCGGACGGCTCGAATCTAGCCAAAATCAACTCAAAAATATCAAATAATGCCATAAAAATCAAACCCAATTGATAAAGTCGAATCTTTATCCAAATACTAAAAGTCATCCTCGGCTCGCGCCCCAAAACCCGACAAACACACAAATTCAGATAACCCATTTAAATATGAGTCTAGCCATACAAGATTCATCCAAATCTGACCCTAAATCGATGTTCAAAACAAAATTATTCATTTTAGAAAATTTTTGTCAACCCCCCCCCCCATTTCACTTTTAGATTCATCTATCAAATTCCACAATCAAAGATCGAATCCGGTATAATAATCAAATCCAAGTAAAAAATACTTATCCTAATCCAAGTGGTGAAAATCCCTTCAAATATCGCCCAAATCTAAGCTCCTAATCTCAAAATATAGTAAAATGAACTCGAAGTCCGAAAATAGATTCTCATATTGCTGCTTCAGTTACCCTTCGCGATTGTGGGACCAACTTCGCAATCGCAAAGCACAAAACTTCGACTAGCTCCAAGAACCCTACGCGAACGCGTCCCCAGGATCGCGATCGCTATTCATGATTTCACAGATCTGCGCAAACGTGGCGCCTCCATGCAAAATAGAAGATCAACCAACCTGACACTCCCCGCCTAACTCCATACTATGCAAACGCGTCGTCATTAACGTGAACGCAAAGGCTTAAAGCCTCAATGACCGCGAACGCGACTCTAGTGTTGCGAACGCGAAGAAAATCCTCCGGCCAACTCCCAGAACACTCCGCGATCACGACCCTCTTTATGCGATCGCGAAAAACACTCTCAGCACCTGAAAATCAGAGAAACCAGCAATGCAAACATGAGAAAAAATGGTCTGAAACCACCTCGAAACTCACCCAAGCCCCTCGAAATCACATACGAACATACCAACAAGTCCTAAAATATAGTACAGACCTACTCGAGGCCTCAAATCCCAAAAACTTACATCAAAACGACGAATCGCACCTCAATTCAAGTTTAATGAACTATATCAAATTTCCAAATTCCAAACTCACGCCGAACACGTCTAAATAACTCGGAATGACCTCAAAATTTGCACACAAGTTTCAAATGACATCACGAACCTATTTCAACTCTCGAAACCAGAATCCAAACCCAATAACATTGAATTCAACTCCCGATCAAACCTATGAACTTCTAAACCTTGAAATTACCAACTTTTGCCAAATAGAGCCAAAACATTCTAGAAACATCCAAATACGAATTTAGGCATACGCCCAAGTCCAACTTCGCCATCCGAACCTAATGGAACTATCAAAACTCCGATATGAGGTCAAATACATAAAAGTCAAACTTGGTCAACCCTTCCAATTTAAAGCTTCCAAATTGAGAATCATATTTTCAATTTAATCTCGAACCGCTTGAAAACCAAAACCGACCATACACGCAACTCATAATATATCATATAAAGCTACTCAAGACCTCAAACCACCGAACGGAATGCAAGTGCTCAAAATGACCAGTCGGGTCGTTACTCACATTATGCCTAATGGAATAAAACAATGGGGAAAAAAGGTAAACCAGATTCACCCACGGACAATTGCTATTTGCTCCTCCAATTAGAACATTTTCCCACTGACCAGAAAGAATGTCATCAAAGAATGATCTTAACATTCAAACCACTCAAGAGGATGAGAGAATAACCAGCTATCGAGAAGGTTTTTCGTTTATTTCTAAGTAACCGTTTACCCTCGGATTCTAGCCTGTGATTGATCTCGTGACTGAATAGTGAGCTCGGACTGTCCGTCCGTCTAAGGATGAAACATTATACTTTGCTCGACCCGTGTAACCAACTCACGCGGCACGACTCTTTAAAAATGCAATGTGAACTGCGTGCCTTGGTCAAAAATGAAAGAAATGGGCACGTCGTGCAAGCGGATAATCTCCCGCATGTAAATCTAAGCCAACTGCTCTGAAAAATAGGAAGTCATCATCGGAATAAAGTGTGCGGACTTAGTCAATTGGTCCACAATAACCAGGTTGTATCATATTTCCTCAAGGTCCGTGGTAAGCCAACAACAAAATCCATAGTGATACACTCCCACTTCCACTCTGGTATCTCTAATCTCTGAGTCAATCTACCTGGGTTTTGATGCTCGTACTTCATCTGTTGACAATTCAAACACTGAGAGACATAAGCAACAATGTCTTTCTTTATCCTCCACCACCAATAATATTGTTTTAAGTCACGGTACATCTTCGCGACACCTAGGTGAATGGAATATTACGAACTATGGGCCTCCTCAAGGATCAACTCTCTCAACCCATCAACATTTGAAACATAAATACAGCCCTAAAGCCGCATAACACCATCATCTCCAATCACAACCTCCTTAAAGCCACCCCGTTGCACCATGTCTTTCAACACCAACAAGTAAGGATCATCACACTGGCGAGCCTTGATACGATCCAACAATGATGATTGTTCCACAACACAAGCAAGGACCCGGCTATGCTCCGAAACATCTAACCTCACGAACTGATTGGTAAAGCCTGAACATCTATGGCTAGTGGACTCTTCCCTACTAGTAAATATACCAAACATCCCATGCTATCAGCCTTCCTACTCAATGTACTGGCCACCATATTAGACTTTACCGAATGATGTAATATGATGATATCATAGTCTTTCAACAACTCTAACCATCTCCGCTGCCGCAAATTAAGGTCCTTCTACTTGAACAGGTGCTGGAGACTCCAATGGTCGGTATAGACCTCACATGGAATGTCGTACATATAGTGCCTCTAAATCTTTAGTCCATGAACAATGGATGCCAACTCTAAGTCATTCACAAGGTAATTCTTCTCATGAACCTTCAACTACCGAGACGCATAGGCAATCACCCTACTGTCCTGCATCAACATCGCGCCAAGCCCAATACGTGATGCAACACAATACAGAGTATAAGATCTTGAACCCGTAGGCAACACCAACATTGAGGAAGTAGTCAATACAGTCTTGAGCTTCTGAAAGCTCGCCACAAACTCGTCGAACGATCTGAAAAAAGAGAACCCTTCTAGGTTAGTCTATTCAAAGGAGCTACGATGGATGAAAAACCCTCCACGAAATGGTGATAATAACCTGACAAACCCAAGAAGCTACGAATCTCTGTAGTTGAAGTAGGTCTAGGCTAGTGCTTAACTGCCTCAATCTTCTTCGGGTCCACCTTGATCCTCTCACTGGACACCACGTGACCCAAGAATGCCACTGAATCAAGCCAAAACTCATACCTGGGAAATTTAGCATATAGCTTCTTCTCCCTCAAAGTCTGGAGCACGATCCTCAAGTGATGCTCATGATCATTCCGGCTACGAGTATACACCAATATATCATCAATGAACACGATGACAAATTAATCAAGATATGGTTGGAACATGCTGCTCATCAAGTGCATAAAGGTTGATGGGGCATTGGTCAGCCCAATCGACATCACCAAAAACTCATAGTATCCATAGTGGGTCCTAAAAGTCATCTTCAAAATATCTGAAGCCTGAATCTTCAACTAGTGGTACCCCGACCTCAAGTCAATCTTCGAGAATACCTTAGCACCCTAAAGCTAATCAAACAAATCATCAATACGCGGTAATGGGTACTTGTTCTTGATAGTAACCTTGTTTAGTTGCCTGTAGTCAATACAAATCCTTGCAGAGCGGTCTTTCTTCTTCACAAATTGAACTGGAGCACCCCAAGGTGAAACGCTCGATCTGATGAAACCCTTATCAAGCAACTCCTGAAGTTGTTCCTTTAATTCCTTCAACTCCACTGGTTACATGCGATATGATTGAATAGAGATGGGTTGAGTGCCTGGCACCAAGTCAATACCAAAAGCGATGTCCCTATCAAGCGACATGCCTTGTAGGTCTGCTGGGAACACATCTAGGAAGTCTCTCGCTACTAAAACTGACTCAACGGTAGGAGTATCCGCACTAAAATCTCTCACATAGGATAAGTATGCCAAGCACCCCTTCTCAACCATCTGTTGTGACTTCAGAAAAGACACCACCTTGATGGGAACATAACCCAAAGAACCTCTCCACTCTAATCTCGATATTTCTTGCATCGCCAACATCACAGTCTTAGCGTGACAATCTATAATAGCGTGATATGGTGACAACTAGTCCATGCCCAAGATAACATCAAAGTCCATCATACTGAGTAATAGAAGATCTACCCTTGTTTCATAACCCCTGATAGAGACCACACACGAGAGATAAACACGATCTACCACAATAGAATCCCCAACAAGCGTAGACACATAGATAGGAGCACTCAAAGAATCACAAGACATATTCAAATATGAAGCAAAATAGGATGACATATACGAATAAGTAGAACCCATATCAAATAAAATTGATGCGTCTCTATGGCAAACCGGAACAATACATGCGATGACCGCATCAGACGATTCTGCCTTAAGTCTAGCTAGGAATGTATAGAAACGGGGTTGAGCCCCACTAATCTAACCTCCACCTCTCAAGCGGCCTCTCCCTAGATGGCCTCCACCTCTTAAACGGCCTCTCCCTGGCAGGCCTCCACCTCTAATGGCCTGACCACCACCCTGGGCTGCCTGACCCCCACCTCTAGCTGGCTGAGTGGGCGGTGGAGCAACCGGTGATGGAACCATGGCATGAATACCCAGTTGTGGCACACTTCTCTAGAGTTTGGGACAGTACTTCCTAATATGACTCGTACCTCCACACTCAAAGCACTCTCTCGGCTAGCGTGGCTGCTGAATCTGGGACTGACCCTAATGGTTCGGATAACCATTGTGATACCTCTGAATTGGTGGTGCACTGATAAGAGCTGAAGGTGCACTGTATGCTAGCTGCTCAGGACGAGACCTATAAGAACCACGATTGCCCGAAGCACCGTATTATGCCTGAAGTGCTGATTAAACCGGCCTGATAGGATGACATCTACCAAATGAACCCCTGCCTCCAGATGAGGTGCCACTGAAACCACCAAAATGAAGAGGCCTCTTCTCAAAGGTCACCTCTCTGCCCGGACCACGAACCCTCTTGATCCTTCTTGCAATCTCTACAACTCGAGTGAAGGAAATATCATTCTCAGTCTCTCTAGCCATCTGTAGCCCGATACTATAAGTAAGGCCATCAATGAATCTCATCACACTCTCCCTCTCTGTAAGGATCAAGACAAGTGCATGGCCAGATAAATCCACAAATTTGGTGTCGTACTGGGATACAGTCATGCTACCCTGTTAGAGGCGCTCAAACTAGCTGCGGAAGTCCTCTCTCAAAGTGAAGGAGATGAACTTCTCCAAGAATAGTTGTGAGAACTGATCCCAAGTGAGTGGAGGTGAACCTGCTGGTCTGCCCCGAACATACTCCTGCCACCACCTCTTGGCAGTGCCATGCATCTGAAACACTGTGAAGTCAACTCCATTGGACTCCATTATACCCATGTTGCGCAATACCTCATGGCAACGGTCTAAAAATTCTTGTGGGTCCTCATAAGGTGTACTACCAAATCGAATAGGAAATAACTTGGTGTACTTGTCCAATCTCTTTAGCCCCTCGGATGACATAGCGGGTCCCTCCCCAGACTGTGTAGCAATAATAGGCTGAACTGCTCCAACTGATGGCACTGGTGGAGTCTGATATACTTGAGTCAGGGCTTCTCTCCCAGGATGAGAAATGACTGGTGCCATAGGGAACACACCGGTCTGGGCCACACTCACCATACAGCCCACTAAGCGGACTAGAGTGTCTTGTAGTAATGCAGTAGAAATGAGTTGGTCTAACTAGCATAGTCTGAACATAGATATCCTCCTTCTGCTCGATTTGTGGCTCTGCTATAGGTGTTTCTGCGTGCGCTCTAGGCTGAGCTCTGCCTCTGCCTCTAGTCCTACCTCGGCCCCGACCCCTACCCCTAGTAGCAGCTACAACCCGAGGCTCCTACTCATAATCGGTTGTAGAAGTTGTGTGTGTCCGCACCATCTGCGAGAGAACAAGAATAGAATTATTCAAACTCACTGATAGAATAAAGTCGCACGATAGAGAAAGAAAGAAGTAAAATTGTTCCTAAAGCCTTATAGCCTCTAGAAGATAAGCACAGACGTCTCTGTACCGATCCTCCAGACTCTACTAAGCATGCTCATGACTTGTGAGACATAGTCAATCTAGTGCTCTGATACCAACTTGTAACGACCCCAAATCCCCACTGCGGGGCCGTGATGGCGCCTAAAATTCACTTGCTAGGCAAGCCAACATTATATTCATTTTAAACAATTTTTAAAAATAGTTTAATAAGAAATAAAGTTGTAGAACTTCAAAATAGATATAATAATTTCCAAATACCCCGTCTAGTCAAATTCCGAAATCTGGTATCACAAGTACATGAGCAACTAAAACAACATACTACAACTAAGGTCTGAAATAAAGATACAATTGTCTGAATGAAATAACAATACAAGAAATAAGAAGGAGACTTTAGGGTATGCGAATGACGTGCAGCTCTACCTCAAGTCTTCGTATAAGGATAGTCCAAGCGAGCCTCCACTAATTGTTGATGGTATCAATACTAGAATCTGCACAAGAAGTGCATAAGTTTAGTATGAGTACAACTGGCCTCATGTACTCCGTAAGTGCCGAGCCTAACCTCGATGAAGTAGTAACGAGGCTATAACAAGGCACTCACTATAAACCTATACGAGTATAAGTAAAACAATAGCAGAAATAGAGGAAACAACGGATGACATACAACCGGAACAATAAATACACACTAGAGGGCCCAAAAATATCATCTATACTCAATTTCTCAACACAACACGGATACGGAACCAGCAGTTAAGAACAGTCAATATGTCTTCTCTATTACGGCGTACAATCCGATCTACAAATAACGTTGCAACGTGCAACCCGGTCCCAAATAATTGTATCAATACCCATTGTGGCGTGCAATCCGATTCCAAACAATATTACTCATATCTGTTGCGGCGTGCACCCGATCCCAAACAATAGTACCATTATTCGTTGTGGCGTGCAGCCGGATCCCAAACAATAATATCAATATCCATCGCGGTGTGCAACCCGATCCCAAACAATATAACATGAATGTACAAACTACAACCAACTACAGTGTATCTCACAACAAATCGCAATAAGGGAATTGCATAATTAAAGACTTAAAACGGATAAAAGTGTCTTCTAACAACACACAAAGTCATAAAACAAGTAAATGAAATCAATAAATAAAGGCACGGATAGATAAAAACATATAGCAAATTAAGGCATGTAACAAATAAAGGCATGAATTTAATAAGTAAGGGCAAGTAACATTTAAATCATTTAACGCGTAACAACATGGATTAAATGAAAGCATGATATAATTGAAGTCAATAAATAAATATCTCAACCCGCATGCTTAACCAATGACTACGTATATACACTTGTCACCTTGCATATACATCATCCCCACACATAAATCACGTAGCAAATAGACCAATCAAGTCTTAATTCCCTCAAGTCAAGGTTAACCACAATATTTACCTCTTTCCGCAACCAAATCAATGATCAATCACAAATTTTCCTTTAGAATAAGCCTCCAAACCAATCGAATCTAGATAAATATAGTTCAAACAATTCAAAACAAGCTTTAAAAACTACCCACAAGTGAAAAAGATTCTATCTTAAACTAAATTGAAAAAAATCAACCCTGAGTTCGCTTGGTCAAAATCCGAGATTCGGACCAAATTCCGATTATCCATTCACCCTCTAGCCCAATTATATGATTTGTTTCGAAATCCTATCTCAATTTGAACTCTAAATCTCAATTTAATCAATTTCCTATATTCTACCCAAAACCCCCAATTTTTACTTTGGAATCACTAAATTTAAGGTTAAAAATCAATGGGTGATTATGGGAATACATCAAAACTAGTTGAAATTCACTTACCAATGAAGTTGGGATGAAAATCTCTTCAAAAATCTCTCTAGTCCGAGCTTTAGCTTTCAAAAATGGTGAAATATAATAAAATCCTGACTTTCAGCTTTTATTTAACTGGGTGTTAGGTGTTCTTCGCGCTCGCGAAGCACCTGTCGCGTTCGCGAAGTGCACAGGCCTGTTGGCCTTCGCGTTCGTGAGGTCCTCATCGCGTTTTGCGAAGGTATTTCCCAGCCAAGCCTCCAGTTCGCGTCCCATGTGTCGCATTCGCGATGAAGGACCACTTGCCTTCCCTAGATCTTCCCCAACACTACGCGTTTGCGTGGGGTTTGCCATGTTTGCAAAGGTCAGTCCCCCCAAGACTTCGTGTTCGCGAGTCTACCCTCGCGTTCGCGTAGAACAACCAGCCCCAAATTTCCCCTTCGCGATCGCGATAGTAGCTTCGCGGTCACGAAGCACTGATACACCAGCATAAAAATCAGCAATTTAACAAGTCCAAAAATAGTATGAAACTCACCCGAGGCCCCCGAGCTCCAATCCGAACATTCCCACGAGTGTAACATCATTTAAACTCGCTCACTACCTTAAATCATCAAAATAACATCAAATAACAAGAATCGATCATCAAAACTCAAGATTTCAACATGAAAACTCATTTTTCACAATCTTTCACATAATGCGCCGAAACGCGCTCGAATCACCCCGGACCCCTGCCAAACGTGTGTACAATTCAAACCATAATACAAACCTACCGGAATCGTCAAAACACCGATCCAAGATCGTTTACCACAAATGTTGACTGTGGTCAACTCTAGCCTTTTTACGTCAAAAATCATTTTTTTCAAAATTTTACCTAAAAGCTTTACGAAAAATGACACGGGCCACGCACGCAAATCAATAAACATCAAAAGAAGCTATGAGAGGTCTCGAAACACATAAATTAAAGCTAGTACTCAAAATAATCTATCGGGTCGTCACACTCCCAGGCCCGCTACAACACTATCAGATCCTTATAGTGGCTATGATATGAATGGATTTCAATATTTGGGGGGATTCCCTTCCCTGATTTGTTTATTTAAATTTCATCCAAGCTCAATTAAGGCTTAAGAGTACCAGAAGCGTTAAGAGTCCACAGAAGGTGAATAATAACCCATAACGGAGGACAGTGAAAAGCCACAATTTCAACAAAGGTGACATAACTTCTTTCTTGAAAAGGTTGCCACAATTTTTCTCCCGTTATGATAAGGTGTCGGTTAATGAATAACTGTTGGCTTTTTTATTTTAAAACAAAGGAAATAAAAATTGAGAAAAAAGATAAATGTGGATTTTGGCCAACAAAGGTGTCACATCACTCTGTTAAGTCCCTCATTTATATTAGTACTAATATTTATAGATACTTTACTTTATCTTATTGAGTTATAATTTACGTGATCCTTTGTAAAATAAATAGCCGCCCAAAGTTCTGGTCTAATCTGATACTGTTTATCTATCGTATATGCATTATATTACTGACTATAGGCGATAATATTTAACTTAATATAACTCTTGTATTCACCATACTGTCTAATTAACTGATAATACTGTATACGGTCGAAATAGGTTTCGGCCTTAGCACGTCCGATCGAGTTCGAACGATGATCTATCGAAGTAATACTCCGAAGGTGGAACAAACTAACCTCGAACCCGGGGAGGCCAATCCGTGTCGAGTTCGATATCATCATCAAGCTCGAATCGAAATCGAACCACGATGCAGAGTAGATCTATCATACTGATAATCCAGAGACCAATCAACATTGACCTCGAATAGGGCTCGAGTCAGGATCGGGCTCGAACCAAGATCACGAGTTCGAGCCAAAATCAAGCTCAAACCAAAATCGAGGATTCTAAGCAAGATCGAGCTCGCAGACAAAAGCCGTTGCAATCCCACTAGAGAGAATCTTGGCAAAAATCATGGAAAAGCTGACTTATCATGGGTTTCCCACTGAATGTTTATTTTATTATGCTTAGAGCCAAATCCCTCCACTATAAAAGGGCTTGGTTACCATTTCTGTAAAACAAGTTTTCTCAGGCTTACATTGTAATAAAAGTGCTATATTTTTCTACAGTAAAGAATCGTTCTTATATTTTTCTACAGTAAAGAATCGTTCTTTCAGATTTCTTATATTAATTCTATTTGTTGAATCCTAATATTCACTGTTCCTCATAACCTTATCTATTTTGCATTCTTCGCAATCTATATTTACATTTCTATTTATCCTTATATTTTGTGTTAAGTTACGCCACATATCCTCGGAACTGCGTATAAATTCAACTCTATCCATATTTCGGGTAAACAGTTTGGCGTCCACCGTGGGGTCGAGGATAACAGTGGTTATTTGATACAAATCTGAAAAAACACGCCATTGTGCTTTGCACTTATTTCCGAAAACATCTTGAATTTCGAATCAGCTATGAATAACCACCAATCAAATGGCTTCGCCGATCGATTATGAAGCCGGCCTTCAAGATGAAACCAACAACTTGGCACCCGGGGCCGGAAGGCCAATTAACGATGGCACCGAGGCTCGAATCGAAGTACCCGAAATTCGAGCCGAAATACCATTGGATGTCAATTCACAAATAGCTTTGGAGGCTAATCAGCGTTCCGAACCGGAAAGAAGCATACAGGGCGGTACTCGGTCCGTAGCCCGAGACACCCAAAACGCGGGGGAAATTGGGGCCAGCTTATGTATGATCTTCGAGATGCTACAAGCCCAACAAGTAGCGATAACTCAGCTATAGAGCCAAACTCGCGCATAAAACAGGCCGGATTCCAGTCCACTTCGAGAACTCACCCCCAGAACAGAGCCCGCCATAGTAAAATCTAACGAGCAAGAATCGGGGACTACTCCCGGAATTACTAAATTGCTCGAGGAACTCACAAAACGAGTCGAAGCCAACGACAAGAGAGTGAAAACGTACAATGCTAGAGTCGATCAAATCCCGGGGGCTCCACCAATGATAAAAGGGCTTGATTCAAAACAATTCATACAAAAGCCTTTTCCGTCGAGTGCGGCACCGAAGCCAATCCCCAAAAAATTACGTATTCCCGAAATTCCCAAATATAACGGTACGACCGACCCTAACGAACATGTCACCTCTTACACATGTGCCATAAAAGGCAACGATTTGGAGGACGATGAGATCGAATCCGTGTTGTTGAAAAAGTTCGGGGATACCCTCTCGAAGGGAGCAATGATCTGGTACCACAATTTACCGCCGAATTCCATCGATTCTTTTGCCATGTTAGCAGATTCGTTCGTAAAGGCGCATGCTGGTGCCATAAAGGTTGCAACAAGGAAATCAGACCTCTTCAAAGTAAAGCAAATGGAGAATGAAATACTGAGGGAATTCGTATCCCGATTTCAAATGGAACGCATGGAATTACCCCCGGTCACAGACGATTGGGCCGTACAAGCTTTCACCAAAGGGTTGAACGAGCTAAGTTCGACAGCATCACATCGGCTGAAACAAAATTTGATCGAGTATCCAGCGATAACTTGGGCAGATGTACACAACCGATACCAATCGAAAATTAGGGTCGAGGATGATCAGTTGGGAGCTCCGTAAGGACCCGTTCATCAGAACAGGACAGTTAACCAAACGGAGATCGACAAAGAACAAAGGTCGAACAGAGACCGATATCGACCGTACGTCGCAAATCGAGTGAACAACTGTTCAGCATGCAATGCAGTTCGGAAAAATCGAAGGATTGATCGAGGACAAAATTCTCGGGGGCTTATGAGTAAGAGCGGCTTCGATAAATATGCCGATCCTATAAAAGCACCTCGATTATCAGAATATAACTTCAGCATTGGTACATCCACTCTCGTGTCAGCCATCGGACGCATCAGAAATACTAAATGGCCTCGACCCCTGCAGACCGATCCTACCCGAAGAAATCCTAATCAAACGTGCGAATATCATGGTACCCATGGCCACAGAATGGAAGATTTCAAGCAACTAAGAGAGGAAATAGCTCGCTTATTTAACAAAGGGCACCTTCGGGAATTTCTGAGTCATAGGGCGAAGAACCATTTTAAAAGCAGGGATTTCAGCAAGCAAAACGAGCAAGAATAACCGCAACACGTCATCCACATGATCATCGGCGGCATCGATACCTCTCAGTGACCAGTGCTTAAACGTACTAAAACATCGATGGTGAGGGAAAAGCGATCTCGGACTCAAGATTACGCACATATGGGGACTTTGTCCTTTGATGATGAAGATGCAGAGGGGGTCACCCAACCTCATAACGACACACTGGTAATATTCGTACTCATGAATAAAACTAAAATTAAGCGTGTGTTAATCAATCCAGGTAGCTCGGCCAATATCATTCGATTGAAGGTAGTAGAGCAGCTCGGCCTACAGGATCAGATCGTACCCGCAACTCTGGTCCTAAACGGGTTCAATATGGCATGCGAAACCACCAAAGGTGAGATAGTCCTACCAATAAACGTGGCCGGAACCATCCAGGAAACAAAGTTTCACGTGATCGAAGGCGATATGAGATATAACGCCCTTTTCGGAAGGCCATGGATCCACAACATGAGAGCTATGCCTTTGACCCTACACCAGGCCCTCAAGTTCCCGACATTGTGAGGTGTCAAAACGGTGTACGAAGAACAACCAGCCACAAAGTAAATGTTCGCCGTCGACGAAGCTAAACCAATGTCCTCACTTTCGCCGATAAAAGGATCGGGCCCGGAAGGAGAACGGGACACCAAATAGCAATCACAGACATCGGCTTCAACCCAGCCAGACAACCAAAAAATCAAAGAGGATGATGATCAAAGGGTCCCTCGATCTTTCATGATTCCCGATGACTCTGACGCCACCAAATCAACAATCGAGGAGCTAAAGCAAGTCATATTAATCGAGCACTGGCCCGAGCGAAAGGTATACTTGGGAATGGGGTTGAGCCCCGAACTCAGGAAGAAACTCGTCCAATTTCTTATCGATAACATTGATTGTTTTGCCTGGTCCCATTTAGATATAACAGGGATCCCGCCGGACATAACGATGCATCGGCTAAGTTTGGACCCCAGGTTTAGACCGGTGAAGCAAAAGAGAATACCCCAGTCCGAGAGAAAGCACGCATTCATAAAGGACGAGGTAACCAAGCTTCTCAAAGTAGGGTCCATTCGGGAGGTGAAATATCCCGAATGGCTAGCCAACGTAGTTGTAGTCCCTAAAATAAGGAATGAACTTAGAATGTGTGTGGACTATAAGGATTTGAACAAAGCATGCCCCAAAGATTCCTTTCCGCTGCCCAACATCGATCGCATGATCGATGCCATGGCCGACCACGAGATCCTCACTTTTCTCGATGCCTATTTCGGGTATAATCAAATCCAGATGAACCCGGAGGACCAGGAAAAGACTTCATTTGTCACCAAATATGGAACGTATTGTTATAATGTGATGTCCTTCGGGCTAAAAAATGCAGGGGCTACTTACCAACGCCTAGTAAATAAAATGTTCGAAGAACAAATAGGAAAATCAATGGAAGTTTATATTGATAACATGTTAGTTAAGTCCCTGCGCGCAGAGGACCATTTGACTCATTTTCAGGAAACATTCGAGATTTTAAGGAAATATAACATGAAGCTCAACCCCGAGAAATGTGCTTTCGGGGTCAGTTCGGGCAAGTTCCTAGGCGTCATGGTGTCACATCGGGGAATAGAGATTAACCCCGATAAAATCAAGGACATCAAAGATATCGTCGTTGTGGACAGCATGAATGCCGTACAAAGGCTAACGGGTCGGATTTCAGCCTTAAGCCGGTTCATCTCAAGATCATCTGACCAAAGTCATAAATTTTTCTCTCTACTCAAAAAGAAGAATAATTTTTCTTGGACCCCGGAGTGCCAACAAGCATTAGAGGAAATAAAGCGATATCTATCAAGCCCACCACTACTTCACACTCCAAAAATAGACAAAAACCTTTGTTTGTACTTGGCAGTATCGAAAGTCGCCGTAAGCGGTGTCCTAGTTCGAGAAGAGCAAGGTACGCAATTCCCTATTTATTATACAAGTCGAACCTTAGGAGAAGCGGAAACTAGATATTCGCTCCTAGAAAAATTGGCACTTGCACTGATAAGCGCCTCAAGAAAGTTAAGGCCGTACTTTCAATATCATCCCATATGTGTGTTAACCACTTACCCGCTTTGTAATATTTTGCACAAACCCGAGTTATCAAGCCGACTGGCCAAATGGGTCGTCGAACTCTGTGGGTACGATATCGAATATCAACCCCGCACGGCCATCAAGTCTCAAATTTTAGCAGACTTCGTGGTCGATTTCACGCCAACCATCGTACCCGAAGTCGAAAAAGAACTGTTGAAATCAGGTACATCATCGGGGGTATGGATCCTTTTTACGGATGGGGCTTCGAACGTAAAAGGGTCCGGGTTGGGCATAGTTTTGAAACCACCCACTGGTAACACTATTAGGCAATCTATTAAAACTATCAGGTTGACTAACAACGAGGCCGAGTATGAAGCCATGATTGCAGGTCTCGAGCTAGCTAGAAACTTGGGAGCAGAAGTCATTGAAGCTAATTGCGACTCCTTGCTGGTGGTGAGTCAAGTAAACAAAAACTCTGAAGTTCGAGAAGGTAGAATGCAAAGGTATTTAGATAAACTGCTTGTCACTTTGCACCATTTCAAACAATTGACTTTACGGCATGTACCACGAGAAAAGAATAATGAGGCCGATGCGCTTGCGAACTTGGGGTTGTCGGTCGAGGTAGATGATTCGGGCTCGGGGAATGTTGTTCAACTTTCGAGATAGGTAATCGAAGAAGGTCACGCCGAAATAAATTCTACAAGCTTAACTTGGGATTGGAGAAACAAATATATTGAATACTTGAAGAGCGGAAAACTCCCATCGGACCCTAAAAATTCCAGAACCCTACGGACTAAAGTTGCTCGATTCACGTTAGCTTCGGACGAAATGTTGTACCGAAGAACGTTCGATGGACCGTTGGCAGTATGCTTGGGTCCGGGAGATACCGATTACATCCTACGGGAAGTGCATGAGGGTACTTGCGGGAATCACTCCTGAGCCGATACATTAGTTTGAAAAATAATCAGAGCAGGGTATTATTGGATCGATATGGGCAAAGATGCGAAGGAATTTGTTCGTAAATGTGACAAATGCCAAAGGTTCGCACCAATGATCCACCAACCCGGAGAGAAACTCCACTCAGTCCTATCCCCATGGCCATTCATGAAATGGGGAATGGATATCGTTGGCCCTCTGCCATCAACCCCAGGTAAAGCCAAATTCATTTTATTTATGACTGACTATTTTTCTAAATAGCTTGAAGCGCAGGCGTTCGAGAAAATAAGAGAGAAAGAAGTTATAGACTTTATTTGGGATCATATCATATGCCGATTCGGGATACCCACCGAAATAGTATGTGACAATGGAAAATAATTCGTTGGCAGCAAAGTAACAAGATTCCTCGAAGACCACAAGATAAGGAGGATATTATCGATGCCATACCACCCCAGTGGGAATGGGCAGGCCGAATCAACGAACAAAACTGTCATTCAAAACTTAAAGAAGAGGTTGAACGAGGCTAAAGGGAAATGGAGAGAAATTCTCCCCGAAGTCCTTTGGGCATATCGAACAATGTCAAAATCCAGTACAGAGGCGACCCCACTCTCCTTAGTATATGGGTCTGAAGCATTGATACCAGTCGAAGTTAGTGAACCCAGTGCCAGATTTCGATTCACGATGGAAGAATCAAATAACGAGGCTATGAATACCAGCCTCGAACTATCGGACGAAAGACGAGAAACTGCTCTCGTCCAATTGGCCGCCCAAAAGCAGCGAATCGAAAGATATTATAATCGAAGAACCAAGCTCCTCCATTTCAAGCCTGGGGACTTAGTGTTAAGAAAAATTACCATCAATACCCGAATTCCGAATGAAGGGAAACTAGGACTAAATTGGGAAGGACCATATCAGGTGCTCGAGAACATCGGAAAGGGATCATACAGGCTCGGCATTATAAACGGCAAAAACCTATTAAGCAGCTGGAATGTATCACAACTAAAATGGTACTACTGCTAAGGTACAACCTTTCCATATTCGTTTATATCTCAAAACTGACCCCTGCAGAAGTCCGAACAAGGGCTAAGATGGATCTCTCGCTTGAAAGCACGCGTCGAACTCTTTTTCCCTTAGACCGGTTTTATTCCAAATGGGTTTTTCGGCAAGGTTTTTAATAAGGCAACCATTGATCGTGCAGTATTTACAACAATATCTGAGGCCTTGCAAGAAAGTTATTTCACAACAACAGGGTTCCAATAGGAAAATTTGTAAGAGTTAAATGGTCTAAGAGAACCATGCTCATATAGATTGGCCTGAGCCCGAGCGTGTAATAACGTGTGAAGAAAGTTCTCTTCTTTATCGGCATCTTATATCCAAGGAAAATTCCTCTATTTTGAGATTTATTATGCAATCAGAATTAAGATAAACTCGACCACTAAGCCTACAGGCTACTTTTATTTCAAGTTCAAGCAAACACTCACTCGACCCTTACGCCTACGGGCTACATTACTTCGAGTTCGGGATCATTCACTCAACTAAGCCTACGGGCTAATTTTATTTTGAGTTCGATCAAACGCTCACTCGACCCTTACGCCTACGGGCTACATTACTTCTAGTTCGAATCATTCACTCGGCTAAGCCTACGGGCTACTTTTATTTCGAGTTCGAACAAACGCTCACTCGACCATTGCGCCTATAGGCTACATTACTTCAAGTCCGGATCATTCACTCGACTAAGCCTACGGGCTACTTTTATTTCGAGTTCGAGCAAACGCTCACTCGACCATTACGCCTACGGGCTACATTACTTCGAGTTCGAATCATTCACTCGACTAAGCCTACGGGCTACTTTTATTTCGAGTTCGAGCAAATGCTCACTCAACCATTACGCCTACGGGCTATATTACTTCGAGTTCGAAACATTCACTCGACTAAGCCAACGGGCTACTTTGAGTAATGAGCCTAAGGGCTACATCGCTTCAAGTTTGAGTAATAAGACTAAAGGCTACATCGCTCCAAGTTTGGGTAAGCGCTCGCTCGGTTACTTAAAGTTTAAGCAATCACTCACTCGACTAATAAGCCTACGGGCTACCTTATTTCAAGTTCGAGCAAGCACTCACTCGGTTATAAAGGCTACAAGGTCCAAATACGATCAAATTGCCTAAAGCCTTATGAAAATCTTCATAAGGCATGAATGAAACAAAATCTTCACGAGGCAGAGAATAAAACAGAGGGAAGTCGGGAAAAGAAAAGATCTTTATATATATACAAGAATGTTTACAATGTCCGAACAGGACCCTACACAAAAAACCAAAATGAAAACTAAGTGCTAAGTTTCTTGGTTATCTACGGGGGCAGTCTCTTCTCCATCGGATCAGGAGTGGTCTCTTCTTTATCAGGCTCCCCCCCATTTTCGGATCCACTCTTGCTCCCATCGTCATCGTCATCGCCATCAGAAACTAGAGCTTTAGCATCAGCTTTGAGTTCTTTGGCCTTTTTTTATCTCTTCAGCGAGATCAAAACCACGAGCATGGATCTCCTCGAGAGTTTCCCTTCTAGATCGGCACTTAGCAAGTTCGGTGACCCAACGTGCTCTAATATTGGCGGACTCGGCTGCCTCTCTTGCCTAGAATTGGGCAGCTTCAGCATCGGCCCGATAGACAGCCATGAGTGCATCCGCATCGGCCTTTGCCTTTTCGGTATCGGATTCGGCCTTGGCAAGTACAGAGGCCAACCGAGCTTCAAGCTCCTCAATTCTTCTTGCTTGAACCAGGTCTTTTTCCTTCATTTTCTGAAGTTGGGTTTCGGATGATGATAACTGGGCTCGAGCAGTCTCTTTTATGTAGCAAAGCGGTCCATACCTTCTTTCCACCGCAAAGACTCTGTTCTTATCACGTCGACCTCCTCTCGAAGCTTCCCGATCATCTCGATTTTTTGCTGCAGCTGCGAGACCGAAATGTTAGCTATCGTTCCGGTATCAAGCCCATAGGCTTTCAAAATCATCATTACCTGCTCAAACAAATCGGTCTGATCTCGATAAGCCTTGGCTAGCTCAGCTCGGAGGTCTTCTATTTCCTCTTCTCTCTGACCTAAGGAAAGTCTAAGGGAGTTCCTCTCGTCAGTAGCCCGTTGTAGGTCGGCCTCGTATCGATGCAGCTCATTCTGGGATCGAGAACATTGTTCTCGATGAACTGCCGCTGCCTACAAAGAAACAAGAAGCGAAGTTAACGAAAAATAAACATAAAGATAGTACCGACAAAATAATTTTAAAAGCTCACCTGATTCAAAGCCTGCCGCAATCCGTAAAAAAGATCTAATTCATCACCAGCATCGGCAACGTCCTCAATGCCGGTAAACAGGTCACGAAAGGGATCTTCTTCATCGTGAGGCCTGTCTAGATCGAGGGCTCCCAGAGCTTGAGCTTCCCGAATCACCCCTGCGGAAAAAGCGAAAAAGGTAGGCGAATCCTCGACTCCTGCTGCCCCAAATGAATCGCCTGGAGCGTTCTCCTCGGTTCGAAGGGGTTCGAGGGCCTCTTCGGTCATATCCCCTGCCGGTCGACTCCGATGAGATGCGTCTTCAATATCCGATAGTTCGGGGACTCTACCCGAATCTTTCTCTGGTATATCTTCAGTTCGAGGCGTAGCCTCATGGAGCATCATCGATCCAGCCGGTGATGAGGTATCGGTGGTTCTCTTCATTCGGACCGCCAGCGCGGACTCATCGTTCTCTTCTTCTTCTTCTTCTTCATCTTCATCCCTTAGACGCATAACGGATTCCACGGTCAAAGGAATGACATTCTTATCGGCTTACAAGCCATCCTCTTCTTTGGTTTTGGATCTTCGGGAACCGAGGCTCTTTTCCTTTTATTTTCCTTCGCTGGCTTTGGGACAGAGGCCGAAATTTCCTCCTCATTGGACAAGGGCCTCAAAACCGTGTCTTTACCCAAACCTGCATATGGAAAACCTTAATAAAATATTTTGAAAACCACCTCGTTCGGATCATCAAAGAGTCCGAGAAATGATCTTACCGTGATTTTTGGCCTCCCACCGACCCTTTGACAAATCACGCCATGAGCGTTCGGCGTATGTGGAGGTCGAAACAAGGGCTCGTACCTAGTTCTTGAGATCGGGAACTGCTCCGGGCATCCAGGGAACCGCTACATCACAAAAAGAGGAGTGTCGATGAGAGAGTAAATAAAAGAACAAAGCAGAAGTAACAGCAAGATCACACTTACGTTTCATATTCCACTCCTCGGGAAAGGGCATCTTTTCAGTCGGAATCAGGTTTGAAGTCCTTACTCGAGCGAACCTGCCCATCTAACCCCGGTCCATGTCCTCGTCAATACTCGAGAACAGAGCCTTGGTAGCCCGACGCTGAAGTTTTATTAACCCTCCTTGAAAAAGTCAAGGACGGTACAATCGGATAAGATGGTCGAGGGTGAACGGCATCCCCTCGATTTTGCTTACAAAATATCGGATCAGGATAACGATCCGCCACAAAGAAGGATGGACCTGACCTAGGGTTACCTGGTATTGTCGACAGAAGTCAATAATAACGGAATCGAGGGGACCTAAAGTGAAAGGGTAAGTATACACATTCAAAAACCCTTTCACATAAGAAGTGATATCTTCGTCAGGGGTAGGAATTATTATTTCTTTTTCACCCCAATTGCAATCCTTCTTTAGCTGTTTGAGGTGCTTTTCGGTTATCGAACACATGTACCTCGATACCGGCTCACACGCCCCGGGAACACACTCCTCAGGCCGTGGTTCTGCCGGTATCTCATCGGCGGCACACTGTGAAGATGAAGCCTTCTCTTTCTGAGGAATGGTTTGCGATGTTTTCGCCATTTTCGAATTCAAAGGTGAGGAATAGAAGAAAGTGACAAGGATTTGGTAGAACTGAAGAGGGGCTTTTGCAGAAAAAAATCACAGATTTACTGGTAAGTTGGAGAGTACGAAGAAGAACTTGCGAAATTTGGAAGATAGAAGATGTAAATGTGGTAAAAGATAAAAGAAAGGGTTATTTATAGGTTCAAGCGATGGCGGTTCAGTATCAGCAGTGGCCGACCACCGTCTGACATACATTAAATGCCTTGAAAGACTAAACCGACGGGACAGCTATCAGATGCGTCATGGTCGAACCCGATGGAAACAACAGGTTATAATCCGATCGAACTATTAAAAAATCATATCGTTTCTCGCCACATTCTTTCTGAGAAACGAGGGGACTATCTGTATACGGTCGAAATAGGTTTCGGCCTTAGCACGTCCGATCGAGTTCGAACGATGATCTATCGAAGTAAGACCCCGAAGGTGGAACAAACTAACCTCGAACTCGGAAAGGCCAATCCGTATCGAGTTCGATATCATCATCAAGCTCGAATCGAAATCGAACCATGATGCAGAGTAGATCTATCATGCTGATAATCCAGAGACCAAACAACATTGACCTCGAATCAATTCGAGGGCTTGAGCCAGGATCGGGCTCGAACCAAGATCACGAGTTTGAGCCAAAATCAAGCTCAAACCAAAATCGAGGGTTCTAAGCAAGATCGAGCTCGCAGACAAAAGCCGTTGCAATCCCACTAGAGAGAATCTTGGCAGAAATTATGGAAAAGCTGACTTATCATGGGTCTCCCACTAAATATTTATTTTATTATGCTTAGAACCAAATCCCTCCACTATAAAAGGGCTTGGTTATCATTTCTGTAAAACAAGTTTTCTCAGGCTTACATTGTAATAAAAGTGCTATATTTTTCTATAGTAAAGAATCGTTCTTTCAGATTTCTTAGATTGATTCTATTTGTTGAATCCTAAGATTCATTGTTCCTGATAACCTTATCTATTTTGCATTCTTCGCAATCTATATTTACATTTCTATTTATCCTTATATTTTGTGTTAAGTTACGCCACATATCCTCGGAACTGCGTATAAATTCAACTATATCTATTTTTCGGGTAAACAAATACTATGTATGTTTTTTAAAGGGAAGGCGGGAAGGAGAAGGGAAAATGAAAAGGAGATTATTAGATTGGAATTCCAATCCTCGCTGATAAGATAAAAGTTAAGGTAATTAACCAACTTATAAGATTCCCGATACAATCATACCGTCATTCCTGACTTTTTTGATGCGGTGATTGTTAAACCTTAGCTTTCCGACAAACTCAGCTGCGTACTTTCTAATTTCTTATAACGTAACTAAGTCTGATGTCATCCATTGATGATCGTTGTTAGTCAATATATGTAGTCCATTTGTACCAACAATTTCAGCCATTGTTTTATTCGACGACTAATCTAAGTGCTTCTCTATGCTAATTACTAACGATAAAATAGGTGCTACGGAAAGGAAATGTGTTTGATTTAAGCTTATTTCAAACTTCAAAATTTCTAGTTTTTTCTCAAATATATAAAAAAGTCAATGATCAAAAGGGTATTCTAACTTTAAAATTATCAAAAACTTACTCATAAAAATCAAGATTAAGGGTGTGTTAGTAGTCAAGGAATTGAAAAAGAGTCTCAAACTCTCAGTTGCCGTCGTGGAGTGGAGTCAGAGTTGACGATGTCCTCTACTTTATCGAAGTGATTGTTAAAGAAGCTTGTGTCAGCTTGATTTTTTTTTTTTTTTTACTTGTGGAACAATAAGTTGCAATTTGAGGTTTTTGATTTGAAGGGTGAAATTAAAAAAAATAATAATAATAAAACTAATTAAGTTGACCATTATATATTAATACTAAACTAAAATCGAATTTAGAAAAAAGATTTTTAAAAAAAGTCAGTTTGCTATTAAATTTAAATTATGTTGAATTCAAATAAGTAAAATAGAAAGAAGAGAAACATGAGTTTCAAACCCACGTCAAACACGGAAGGGAGAAAACATAAGTACTCTACTCAACCACTCATCCATTCAAGCTTTTATGTAGGGGCACAAGTAAATTTTAAGGGGTCAAAGAAAATATATAAACTAACGGGACCCCTCAAGCGGCAAGGTAGGCCCGCCTCTGTTCATATGTATCTTTTTATACCCGTGGCAATGGCAAAACAAATTTACATGTAACTAATGAACGAAAGATATGCAATCAAATTCATCACTTAACTATGCATGCATGGTTATTTTAATGTGTATTTTTACTTTAATTTGAACTACTAAAGTTATAAATTTTGCTATAAACATCGGGGCGGGTAAATATACCCGACTAATTGTCGATTTTATTTGCCTTGAGTCTAATCGCACACAACTTTAAGACGTATTATTATTAAGGTCTAAGCTTGTTGCCTTATATGCCTAGCTTTTTTTCATGTTTTATTTCCCTGAGTGAGTGACGGATTTACATGGTCATCTAGGGTGCTCAAGCACTCATTACCTTTATTGACCAGATTTAGTAAATTTTCATAGGCAATTATAAAAAGATTTGGATAAATATTGAGTGAGCATTCATAACTAAATTCTTTTTTCCTCCTCTTTTAAAAATTTTATCGAGGAGCACTCATAACTTTAAAATCATGGATCCGTCACTGCCCGAGTGTTGCATGATTATGTAAATAGTTTATTAGGGATAGCCTATTTAATTACATATTTCAATACTCAACCAAAAACTTTTAGTGATGGATAAACAACCTTATTTAAAGTCGACATTATTCTTGATTGATGGCGTAAATAACAGGGACTTAATTACTGGATAAAGGATTAAGATTAATCGCGGGATTTTGAGGGTTTTCGTCTTCTTTTGCTCTACATAGACCCTTCTTTCCAGTGTCTTTACGTCAAGGTTGTTCCTCAACTTCCATCATTTGCATTTTTCTGTTTCCTTCTCTTTCTTTAACTAACGCCGGCTATGTTTTATCCCCAGCTCATTATGTTTATATTTTTCTTTTGTTGAATAAAAGATTTAATGTTAATTTACAAATGATATGGTGCAGTGGATGAGACTACTCTTTCCTTAACTAGAGATCTCGGGATCGAGTCCTGAGTATGGAAAAATTCTTGGTAGGGAGCGGTTCCCCCAAATGGGGCCCTACGCGGCGGGAATTCAAATATAATTGGGGCTCCAACGCAGATACCGAACATCGGACGGGAAAAAAAAAGAAGAGAGGATGCGACTTTATATATGTCATATTAGTTCATAATAGATTTACCAAAGTAATTTAACCAAATGCAAGATAATTTAGAAAACAAACACTTATTAGAGCCCTGATCTGGATATACATTTCAATGGTCTCAAGTTGCACATGCGTTAAGGTATATATTTTTTTAAGTGTTAGACAATCTAAATTGATTACTTGTTTGGATTTCAAAAACGTGATGTTTCTAATATCTAAAAGGTAATACATATTTCTTCAGTAACAATTTGTCATACCAAATGTAGATGCTTTTGGGAGGTATATTCTATACTGAAAACTTAGAATTACGTTAGCAATATAATTTAGTTTTAAATATAGGAACCTCAGCTATCGCAATTTCTTCTAGAAACTTAAATATGATGGGATCTACTTTATTCATTATTTCGAAATGACGCTAATAAAAAGTAATTAAAGATACATTAAGAATAGACATAATTAATTTAATAACTGAGTAGGAGTAATATATTGAGATACAAAACTACTGAAAATGACATTAAATTTAAAAGGAAGCAATAGAAGAAGGGAAGGAAAATGGTAGGGGCAGTTCAAATGTTTGGGAAAAGGAAATATCAGAAATGCTAGATGGAGGACAAAGCGTGGGATGAGGAGAAAAAAAAGTATAGGCGCACGCTATGACAGAGAAAGCTGGGGAATGATACCAAAGGATTGGTAGGAATCAAAATTCGAATTCGTTTTTATAGTTATCCGATATTTACTCAAACCAAATAAACACATATATGTGCCTTTTTATACACTTTAATTAATCACTTTATTATAATTAATAATGAGTTTAAGTTATTTATACAGAATTTTATATGATATGTGATATGAATAAAAAAAAGTTTTATTCACTCGGTATTTACACCTATTAATGAATATATGATATGTGTTTTTTTATACGCTTTAATTACTAATTAATGAGTTTAAGTCATAAACTATAATAACTTAAAGTTTTTTATATTATCAATACAAATTCAATCGATTAATGCAGGTTACTGTTTGTTAACATATCAAACAGTCAAACATCTTTGTAACAACATCGTTTATTTTGATATGTTTTTGGCATTTATAATGAATGGTTGTTATACACATATAACAATATTTGACGTTTAGATATATTTTGGCGTTTATAAATAAACATTATCCAAAGATCAATTTCTTTTAATGTTACATATAAAAGATAAGAAAAATATAAAAATTTATATACTCAAATCACTAATTAAATATTAAAGAAATCTAATACATTATTAATAAATTCATAACTAAATATACGAAGATTTAAACTCTAAGGCACACGTTTTAAAGTTATTACAAGATTAAACAATTTCAAGATTGACGAAAGAACTCGGTATTGTAGCTTTGTTTTATTGATTCTAGTCTCTTACTAGCGATATAACGCTTGAATTGATGAAGATTTGTGTCCAAATTTCAACGAAAGGGTATTTGATAGCTTTCCCTTTAAAGCAATCTAAGGGCTTAACCGTTGAATCTTCTATCTCAATCCAAGTAGCAGTATGTTGAGGTCAAAATGAGTAAACTTGTTATTTGTGATCTTAGAGATTCTACATGAATGTTATAGGAGGGTAATTATAAAGATGTATGTTGCTTTTATAGATAAAAGCTATTATACAAAGGTAAAATATAATATAAAAAATTAATTCCGAGAAAACTTACTTTTATAATGTTATTATATAGAGATCTGAAAATATTTAGCATGGAGAGTTATCTATTTTCATTAATTCTAATATTTGGGGGGGGGGGGAGGGAATAACACAGAGAACATATACTCATAATCAATTCAATATGTCTTCTATCACGATTTATTGGTTGTCCATGATAGCTTAATGTGATTTGATAAAAACTTATCATGAAACCTAAAAGTGATTTTTTTGTGTTGATTTTTCTTCCGGTGTTATTTATTGGGGTTTCAATTAATTAGAATTTGCGTTGGGCAAGGTCTATTAAAAAATTAAACTTATTGATAAAAATATAAAGCTTGAATAAGTTTTTTCATTTTTAAATATGGTGGACGCACTAAGACCCAACAGAAATAGTGAAAGTGAAGGCGCACAAAAAAATCCCAACAACAATACAACTAGCCTTCTCTTGTTTCTGCCAAAGACAACACAACACCATTTCCACTCACAAACCCCCCACTTTCTTCTCATTTCTCTCCATCATTGTCACCTAGAAAAAGAAACAAAATCCATTTTCAGTTTTCACACACAAATATGCAACAAACAAGCTGCTACTACTACTACTAGTTAGTTCATTTCTTCATTAAGTTCCCTTCACTTTTCCACTTCTTTCCCTATAAAAATTTTTTCCTTTTCTTTGGCTTTGGGCTAATTTTCTTGTTTATCTTCGTTTTTGGTGAGTTCTAATGGGTGGGTTCTGTTTTTGAGAAACTGGGGTTTGTTTACTTTGGCTGTGTTCTAAAATGGGTAATTGCTGCTGTGGGGGGCAACCTTCAATATACAGAGTCTCTTCTAATGCAAAATCTGGTCAGTCTTTCTTCTAAAGTCTTCTTTCTTGCTATTTTGTGTTGATCATTAGCTCACTATGTTTTATCTATATATTCTATGTTTCTGTTTCTGCTATTTTTCGCTCTGACACATTCATTTTGTATTTCCAAAGCAGAGGACTAATAATTCTCTGGCTTTTGTGATTCCTTAGTAGTTTTAGCTCTCATTTTAATAATTCTTGGTCTTAATTTGTTTTTATTGGCTCTTTTAATGATCTTTCTTCTTGGACGATTTTTCCAATGTTCCCGTTATTTTCTACAGTAATAATGATTGTTATTAATACCACTCTAAGATAAAGAATATACTAAGATTCTTTGCCCTTTTCCACGTTTATTTTCTAAGTATTTGGATTTTCAATAGTTTCCTTATACTTGGCAAGAACTGCAACATAGAAAAAAGTTAGAAAAAAAGAAAGGGGTTTCTGCTTTTAAGACTCTTTTATATACTGGTTTTCTTTTTCATCTTTTGGCTTTTACTAAATTAATTTTACTATTTTGTTTCAAATCCTATAGTATATCCTAGATTAAAGTTCACTTTTTCATCTTTTAACTCTTAAAAATAGAATTGTACTTTGTCGTTTCAACTGTCAATTCATATACTAGTTTCAGACTTTCAGTCCACTGCAAAATTCAAAAGCTTTGCAAGTGCTCTGCCTTTAGAATTTCTCTTTTCTACTTTTTGGTTCATATGTGTCTGCCTCAAGAGGAAAACTCTTTAGTCCTTGAGTACCAATTTTGTTTTATATTTCTCAATCCTATCGAAATTATGCACCTTATAATTTGCTTTACTTTTCACTCATGGACGGTTCAGCTATTAGAAGGGGGGGAAAATCTTTATGTTGCATAATATGTACCTAAATGAAATGGTTTTTCTTTCCATGAAATGGATAAGGATGTTTCATACTTGACATTGACGGTTTATACTCACTCCGGTCCACTTAATTGTTTTTTGGCATTTCTTTGTGGTTTACAATATTTGATTTCTTAAGATATCAAAAAGAAATTAATTTTTTTTTTTTAAAGTTGACCTTGGTATAAAGAGTCTTTGAGTATGTGTTATAGTTTCAATTAACAAATTGAAAAGATAGTAAAGGTTAATATGGTCAACTCTTTTGTTAATTAATGTTAAAATATTGTTTCCTTAAATATGTGAAAACAGCAAAAAAAAAATCAACTAAAATAGACCGGAGGGTAGATTGGAGGGCGGAAAAAAATCTCTATGCTGTACGATATGTACTTAAACGGAATGGTTTTCTTATCATTTTAGTGACAACAGTCTACAGGCTTTGCCAAGTTTTATGTTCTCGAATCAATTATTTTCTATTTTAAATTAACAGGTGGCTTTCATTCTGGTGTGAAAGATGCATGTTCTTTAAATTGTTTAATCAATGTGATCTGGAATAACACTATGCAATAGATTTTTTTATGTTGCATCCTTAACATGCAAAATATTTTAATTAGAGCTTTTTACCAGGTTTCTCATGTCATTAGATTATCTGATGCTTAACTTGATAGGTAATTTGAGAAAGAGATAAACCACTTAAAAGTTAACTTCTCTGATTCATGAATTATTCTAATAAATGTTAATAATGGTAAATATATATATATATATATATAACATTGTGCACTTTAATTTCCTTTCAGAGTCTCCTAAAGATCAGAGTCCATCGCAAAAAGCAAGGATAGATCATACTAAGATGCCTTCAAATCCTGAAGAAGTAGAAGACCTGCGCCGTAGTTCAGCTACAAATCCATTGATCGCGTTCTCCTTCGATGAACTTAAAATAATGACTGGCAACTTTAGACAAGATTACATGCTCGGGGGAGGAGGATTTGGCAATGTTTATAAAGGATATGTTACTGAAGATTTAAGGCAAGGATTCCAACCAATTACAGTTGCTGTTAAGGTTCATGATGGAGATAATAGTTATCAGGGTCACAGGGAATGGCTGGTAATTAGCCGAAAATTTTTCCATAAGGTTTTGAAGTTTCCGCGAATTGTCTGAACAGATTTTTCACTCCTCTTTTTTCTTATTTGTTAGGCTGAAGTGATATTTCTGGGCCAACTTTCTCATCCAAACTTGGTAAAGTTGATCGGTTACTGCTGTGAAGCTGATCATCGGGTTCTTATATACGAGTATATGGCTCGGGGAAGTGTTGAAAACAATTTGTTCTCAAGTAAGTATTTTCAGTTCTTTTCTAGAATGTGACACTTGTTCATTTTCATGATCTGTATTCGTAGTAATGAAAGAGTTTTAGAAGAAAGTCGTTCAAGACATATTCGAAGATTGGCTGATCTGGACATTAGGAAAAACTTTTAAAGTGCATCCTGATCCCATTCCTCCTATGCCTTACTCTAATTTGAAATCCGTCCCTACCTTCTATCTCCAATCTCTAACATGAGTCTGGATGTACTTTCATGATATCATTTCCCATTAAGCTGTGCTATGATTAGTTTTCATTTTTCTCAGGCATGGGAAGTGATAGTCTTGCCTAAGGGGGGACCATTGGACAAGCGTAAACTATGAAAATATCTTTAAGTGGAGCTACTTTCAAATAATATTGTCTTGAATGCGTCCTAAAAAGTAAAAGCAAAAGGGAAAAAGAAGGAAAAGAAAAGGTTTTCCATGATATTCTGGATCAGTGCATTTGTGGCCCCTTTTTGACCCTATACAATCAGTCAATCACTATCATTTTATGTAATGACCAATCACGATCCCCTACTCTTCACTGCAAAAGAAAAATTTCTCCTATGGAGAAAACCTTTTAATCTTACTTGGAAAAATTTCTCCTATGGAGAAAACCTTTTAATCTTACATGGTTTGTGTTCAAAAAAAAAAAAAAAAAAAAGCCTTGTGCACTAAGCTCCCGCGGTGTCCGGGGATGGGCCGGACCTCAAGAGTCTATTGTACGCAGCCTTACATTTCTGCAAGAGACTGTTTTCACGGCTCGAACCCGTGAGCTCCTGGTCACATGACAGCAACTTTACCGGTTACGCCAAGGCTCCCTTCTTTCTGTTTCTATATGAGAAAGTGTAAAATGAAAATTAATTTGTAAGACATGTCTATTTCAAGAATTTCACCTGCATACTTGAGTACCTTTTACCCTAAAATGATTGGTATATTTTGGCAGAAGTTCTATCCATTGCTCAAGCATTAAGTTATCATGTTGCTCACCTTGTTGGACAGGGTTCTTGAACACTAATTTTCTAAAAGAAAAAAAAAAGAATTTACATCTTTATGACTCCTCTTTAATAATTAATTTCCCCTCTTCTGTTTGAGGATAATACGAGTTATTTTCCACATTGGCTTGATCAAGGAATTTGGGCAACTAGCTTTCTAATTTGTCTGCAGTCAGCATGCCTAGAATCTTTTCTTGTAATAGAATCCGAATTACATCTTCTTATGTTGCTACTTGGTTTGTCACCTTTACCTTGTAGAGTATACATTAGATGCAGAGAACAAATTTCTAAAGCATTTGAATTGTTTCTGAAGCATAGATTCCTCAAGATATGTTCCCTCATTAGAGTGTTTAGTAAATGGTAGCATTAATTAAGTTAGACTTATAATTTCATGAATGGGTGTTTCTTATCTTCACCTTGTTTTCAAATTTGATATTTGTCTTTGTTTTTTGATGAGTCGTATTAGATGCCACAATGCTTATGCAGGGTTTTCTTGTTTGCAGGAGTATTACTTCCACTTCCATGGTCCATTAGAATGAAGATTGCCTTTGGTGCGGCTAAAGGACTTGCTTTTCTGCATGAAGCTGAGAAACCTGTTATCTATCGTGATTTTAAGACATCTAATATCCTGTTAGATGTGGTAAGTTTTCTTCGTCTGAATTTCATTCATGCATCATTTCAGACCAATTGCTTCAGCTTTGAGGGATAATACGCTAAATTTTTATATATACAGGAGTACAATGCAAAACTCTCTGATTTTGGCCTGGCAAAAGATGGACCAGTTGGGGACAAATCTCATGTTTCTACTCGCATAATGGGAACCTATGGATATGCTGCCCCTGAATATATTATGACAGGTAAGCTAATCTTTCTTTGGAAACCTATCGTCTCTCTTAATAGCATATGTGCAAATATTTCATCCGATTAAAACAGCATAGGACCCTTTGGCTTAGCTAAATTTGAACTTTTAAGCACCACATGATGAGAGGCACTTTTCAAATGCTGGATTGAATTTAAGAATGCGCAGTTATGTGTTCGGATAGAAGTGCTGAAGCTGAAAATACGCAGTTGCTGTGTTTGGCAAAGAAGCGCCGACAGAATCATAATAGTCATACTGTCATCCTTGAATGATATTCAGTAGTTCGTCTAATGCTGTTTTTATATCTTTATCACAGCTAATGCTTCTTCTCTATCTACAGGGCACTTGACTCCTAGGAGTGATGTTTATAGTTTTGGTGTTGTACTTCTCGAGCTTCTCACGGGAAGAAAATCGCTTGACAAATCCAAACCAGCCCGGGAACAAAACCTTACTGATTGGGCTATACCATTGCTTAGAGAAAAGAAAAAGTTGCTCAACGTTATAGATCCAAGACTCGATGGAGATTATCCCATAAAAGCTGTTCATAAGGCTGCAATGCTTGCTTATCATTGCCTAAATCGCAACCCAAAAGCACGACCTTTAATGAGAGATATTGTAGATTCCTTGGAGCCTCTTCTGATACCTGGTGAAGTTCCAACAAGTGAGAAGCCTACTTTGACTGTGATTACTGATACACCCAATGGAGTTATCAAAGAAAAATGCACAGTTTAACATGATTGCAATGTGTTCTAACTTTCCTAGCACTAATAGAAAGCTTTGGTACAATGTTTTACTTTCTTGTTATACAAGGAAACGGAGATTTTATTTGTTCTTCTGGATTAGTATTGGTTCAGTTCACTGTCCCCCTTTTCCCTTTCCCTTCCTTTATCCCTCAATGTAATATAAAAAGTCTATTTTTCCAAAAGAAAAGAGCTGTCCTGAAAGCTCCGCTGAATGTGGGGGGTATTGAAAAAATTACGATAGAAATAAAGCTTGAAAATGAAGGATGCTCCTTCCCTTTTATACATTATGTTCCTAAGAAGTTCCGAGAAGTTTTATCTATCATACTTGCTTCTAATGGTAGCAGCTAGGTAAGAGTGGGATATGTCTCGTAGATGCGGGATAATAGCAACTAGCAAGGTTTTTCCCATAGGACTGACTACAATAAGCTCGCGACTCTAATAGAAAAAATTTAGGACCAACTATAATAAGCTCGCTTCTCTAATAAAAAAAAAAAAAAAAAACTCTCTGCTTTATTTTCTAGTAAGTTGTTATTGCAGCTTACCATTTAGAAATTAATTCTCATGCATTTCTTGTCCGTGCAATAGGATTTCCATTCAATGAAAAGGGCCTCATATTGAAAATCCACTGAAGGTGCCTTAGCATTTCTACTTCCGGGGAAGTGCACAATTAGTCATTAATTAGAGATGTCTTTACTCTTTAACTACTGTTTAAAATGTATTTACTCTTTAGTCAGTATTTAATAATTTTTTACCCGCCCGGACGAAAATACTCATGTGCTAGACATGGGTGCTGTGTAAATATTAAGGACATGGTGTCCTTAACTTTATGAATGTTGTGTAAATATTAAGGACAAAGTGTCATGTATTTGCACCTTCCGTTGTTAAATATTAGGACATCATGTCCTTAACTTTATATGTGCAGTGTACATGTTAAGGACATGGCGTCCTTAACTTCATGTGTACATTGTAAATGTTAAGGACATAATGTCCTTAACTTGTATTTGCACCTTCTCTTGTTAAACTTTAGGATCTCATGTCCTTAACTTCATATGTGCAGTGTAAATGTTAAGGACACGGTGTCCTTAACTTCATGTGTGCACTGTAAATGTTAAGGACATAGTGTCCTTAACTTTATGAGTGTTGTGTAAATATTAAGGACATGGTGTCCTTAACTTCATGAATGATGTGTAAATATTAAGGACAAAGTGTCATGTATTTGCACTTTCTGTTGTTAAACTTTAGGACATCATGTCCTTAACTTCATATATGCAGTGTAAATGTTAAGGACACCATGTCCTTAATATTTACATAGCACTCATAAAAAAAAGATAAAAACATCTTTTCGTATTAATTTTAATAAAATAATGGCTATTTTGCTGAGCATTAAAAATACTGGATAAAAACTAAATATCATGTTAAGAAGTGACTATCTCACGCCATTTCTACTTCCGTTGTAAGATGCCTTGTGCATGAGCTCTACATCATCCGACTCCATTTTTAACTGCAAATCACTTTTTTTTTCTTTTTAGTCCATGTTTAAAAGCTTTGACATATTTAGCATTTATCTTTGAAACAAAAGGTCTACCTACTTCCTGAATCAACTCAATAAAAATTGGTCGAAGAAAAAAAAAATCAATAAACATTCACCATCATCAACACTTTTATTTTAGAATGCACTTAAATATAAGAGGGGTGAATTATGTCTTACTCAATTTTCGCTTGTCAAATAACTTGGTTCTTTAACTTAAGTAATTCAGACACAAACAGAAAATAAAGTGTGAAAGTTAAAGTACACAATAAGTTTACGTGGACAGCCTCCGCATTCAAAGAAGTAAAAATTACGACCTACCATATTTGTCTCAAAACTTCACTAACGTCAAAGAGCGGATTTAGATTACAACGGAATAACCAAAGAGACTAACTTTAGTACCTTAACCCCTACAATCAATCCAATTGTAGTAACTATTTTTTTAACTAACTCTAGCTTAGAAAGTAAAATAAACTCTCAAGAATTACTCATCAATAATTACACTTCTCAATAAGCATAATATGAATTGATATTTGCTAAAAGCAACTTCTTGCTATGAATCAAGACTTAATAACAGTTAAAGGACTAAACAACTTCATCTTCAGGAACAGGTTCTTCAGTTGTGCAGCTTGAAACTATGACGGAATCTCTTTCTATGAATTGCTATTTGCCAAAAGTAATTTTTTGAAACGGTGTGAATAGCATTAATCTTCAATGGCAACAATATGATGCTTTTATATAGGAGTGAGGTTGGCCGAATTCTTTTTCAATTTTAGCTCCAAGACCTAAAATAAATTAGTTACCTCTTAAGGAAAATAAATCCTAAAAAGATTCTATTTTCTTTCCTTAAAAGACTATTTTACGCGCCATCATTTCCATGCAAGTATTTCATAATTAATTAATCCATATTGAACACAAATTTCTTCAACTATTATATTTCTTATAGTGCACGAACAGAATCTTTCTGTATCTGCAAGAATTATTTTTCCAGCTCGAACTAACTTGCACTAGGAAACGATCTTCAGCTTCTAATCAACAAATTTCAAGCGTCCTGGTTCTTTTGCAAACATTTGTTAGTCATAAATACAAATTAGTCTCATCCAATAAATTTTTTCTTTTTGATAATGACAAACTCATGTGTAACTTCTCCCTTAAGAACCAGTTTCATAGTCAGTTCATGCTCTCCAAAGTATCTATTTTGCTTAATTGTAAAGGACTAGCCTTTCATTCATTGCAACCCTATAGATGGCTAGGTATAGGAATCAAATAGATTCAATTATTCCCGTAGGCAGACTCCTTAATCAATCATCAGATTATCATATCAACATAACATAAATACCATATTCATTATTTGTTGATCAGTTATAAGCACATCCTTAACTTTTTTCTTTTGGCATCATAAAAAAAATAAAGTGTTAGTAAAGTCAAAAGTGAGAATTAAGAAATATCAAACTCATGGTCACCCGGGCTATACTAGCATATGCATAATCTCAAGAATTCAAACGTTTAATCTAATGATATTATCCATCTTTTGAGAAATAAATCAAACAAAAAAAATAAAATTATATTCATTGATTAAACTTTTATACCACATTAAGCCTTCATGAGCCCAAACTAAAATACGGTTACATGATCAAATACCACATATACAAAAAAAGGTATTATACTAGAACTGAACTGGGCTAAAGACAGGACTAAGGACCGGGTTTATTTACTAGAAGAATGGATAGGAGATACAAGTTGTAGTAGTCGGTCAAGACGGACAGTAGCAACCTCTTGATCTCTCAACATTTTCTCCTTCAGATGCTTGCTCTCCTCCTTCAAAGAGACCATCTCCGCATTCAACCTCTTAATCTTCTCCTTGGGCTCTTTCAACTCATTGATCAGCTAGGTGATCATACTTTTACTCTAGGTACCCAATTCTTTATCTAGAAGATCACGCTCTACCAATGTCTCTTTGTCAAACAAATTATTTTTGGTCCCCTTCTTTCCTTCTCCATGTGGGACCTCAAAGTGAGAAAATACCCGAGTGAGCAGAAACCCATACGACAGTGTATGCTTTTCCTTAGAAGGAGTGGCTGCCTTGGTATATGCTTAATCATAACTGCAGAAAGGTTCATCACCATGTCCTCGTCAAGTACTTCCATCACTACCATGTCTAAGGCAGTGGCCTCATTCCTCTTTTCTGCCCTTGGCAATACATACTTGTTCACCGACTCATAGAACAACTTGTGAACCGATTATATTTTATGGTTGTACACTTTCTTTTCTCCTTTGTTCCTTTCTAGGGAGAAATTCTCATTCAAATATCTCTCTTCCTAACCCTCATCAACCTTGATCCACTTTTATTTGACATAAATATCAAACACATTGGCTAGGACCCTCAGAATTTGTCCCACGCCTTCAGCATTGAAGGTCATCTCGACCCTCTTCACAGTAGTGCGTGCAGTCTCATCCTCCAACAATTAAAGTTTGGAGTAAAACTCACACACTTATTCCTCGTGCACCACTGGAAATGGATAGAGAAGAAGATAGGTTCGCTGCTGGAAATTTAGCTTATATTTCAAATCTCTCACCCCCACTTCACTAATAATTTTTGGATCAATCACTCTCCCTTCAACATAGTCAAGTCACTAAACTAGTTCTCCTTTCCTACACTGGTAATATTTTCTTTATTTTTCTTCTCCATTTAGAACTAGTCCCTACTTCCTCAGGCTCAGATTCCACTCTTCTTTTTGAAGTCCTCTTTTCTTCTCTAGAGTGGTTCTCGATGAACCAACCTTTTTTTTTCTTTTCTTTTTAGAGGAATCTCCTCTTCTTCCTCTTCCTCGTTAGCCATGCATATAGCGTCCACATAGGACAACACATCCCTCAATCCAAACTCTCTTTGCTCTTTTTTCTCCTTTCTCTTTTTCTTACTTGCCTCAACAGCCTTCTCCAGAAAATCTTTTTTTTGCTCCTAGTTGTAGGAGTCATATTCTTGGGAAGTTTCTCTTTATTGTCTATCTTAATTCTTGCTTTTATCTTTTAAATTGTTACCCTTTAAGCTTAATTTTTTAATATATTATTTTTAATTTGGTTTGATTTTAATAAATAATAAATTGACTAAATTAGTTTATTTTAATTTTAGCCAAAAATCGTTCCAAATCGACCCATAAATACCTTACATAAAGGATTTGAATCCTCTCCTACGTGATGGGTCATTTGTGAAAGTACAAGGAGGGGGGGAGGGATGAATTGTAACCTATTTAAAAATCTTGGTTGACTTAGTGTAAGTTTAGTCGGCTAGACTTTGCACAGTGAATAATTTCAGTAGGAATGAACTGAATGAACAGAAAGGTAAAGAAGGCACATCAGTTTTTATACTGGTTCAGTACCGGTATGATAACTACATCCAGTTCCCTTAGGTCACAAAAGTTCTCTTAGATCTTTGATAAATGTTTACAGTAGTGATGGTTTTAGTACGTTCACCATCAACGATGTACAACAATATTAATTTTTACAGTGTTGACACAACTCTCGTTTTGTGTTCTAACTCTTCTTATCTTTTGTGACACTTGTAGACTCAAGAATACAGTGTTTGTACTAAGAAGTAGAAAGGCTTAGTAATAGATTATGTAGTTGCGTGAATCATCTTCTTGAGTTTGCCAGTCTTCTTATAAGAGAGTTTGAATAGCCGTTGCAGATTGATCTTTGATTGAGGCACAAAATCCTCTAAGAGATTTGACCCAAGGGGTGCCTCCGAATCATGCACATGATATAGGCTTGATTCGTTTACGTCCTTCCCCTTTCATATCCATATTCCAGGGAGTGATTTGTGGCTTTGATTTGGTTGATCAATATTCAGTATCTTCATATTCTAATTTAATCCTTGAGGTATGGCCTAATATATTTTAGCAACTGCACTTGATATGTTTCCTTCTTGAAAGCCTCGACGTCCTTTGATTTAGCCGTAACTTCATTTAGCGCCTATACTTGATTTTGTTTCCTTTTTGATGGCTTTGCTTTCCTTTGATTTATCATTGTTCTTGTTGCCTTCGATCTCATTTCCTTTCTGATGTCCTAACCAAAAGGACTTCCTTTGAAGTAGTGCTACTTCCTTAATTTCCTGCAATCAAATGGATACAATTAGATTTGCACTATTGCCATCATTGAAACTTAGATGTAACAATCTCCCTCTTTTTGATGATGGCAATCAAAAAGTAGTAAACAGAGTATACTTCCCTTTTATATCTTAAGATGCCCCCCCCCCCCCCGAGTTGTTGCTCTAGTTTACTCATTAGGTTTTCTCCCACTTTGACATCAATCAAAAAGAAAAAAAAAGTGCAGACATAACATACAAAATAAAATAGATAATAGACAGAGTAGTTAGGGTAGCAGAGGTTATGCCTTCAGCAAAGGCACAGAGAGATGGTCTTACAGACCAACGCAAAAATAAGTCACAAAATAAAAGCAAGAAAAAATATTTTTTAACACACACACACTGCCTTAGTTTCTCCCCAAAAAGTACTTCAGGGTATTGATCACTTTAGTGCAGAAAGAGTCATAGGAGGTTTCAACTTCTTTGGTGATTTTGTCAATCTTTTCTGTCATGGAGTTGAATGCCCTGATTCCTTGCCTCCTCGTGGCTCCCATGTCCATCATGAGCTTGGCCACATCTGTACCTGTTTCTTTGGTGACTTCCATGATCTTGTCCATCTGTTCTTTCATTGCAATGAGCAGGATTCTTACCCCATCTAGATTCTACTGAATCTATTGTAGGTTGTTAGTGGCAGTCGACTGAGTCTCTGTTGGTTCAGTAGATGCTTCAACTTGTACTGGAGCTCTTTCAACTTTGGCACGCCTGACCCATCCATCGTCACTTAAAGTGTAACCCATCATGGCAAAGGCTGTCTTATCATAGGTACCGGTAATGTGCTTGGGTGAGAAAGGTACCAAATCAACCTTCATGACTTCAAGAATATGTGAGATGAGCAAACCATAGGGTAAACAAGTAGCACAAGAGGATATATCCCTGATACTTTCAAGCATATACTGACGAATTCACACAAACCAGTCAAGCCTTTTATTGTTCACAAGATAATAAAGAACAAAAATATCTCTAGTAGTCAAAGTGCTGAGGGACCCAGTTCTAGGAAGTAAAGTGGTGGCTATCATGTGGGCTAAAACCCGGTGTTCAAACTTGAGATTTTTAGGACCAGTGAGAGGAGGGTTATCAGACAGAAAAGCTTTTGCCTCTTCTAAGAAAACTTCAAAGTCTTTAGGTTAGGAGTTTTGCACAAAAACATCATAACCATGAAACTTAACTTAAAATATCTTCTCAAATTGATAGGAATCAAGAACAATCTGAGTGCCTAAAACCATGGACTCTAAGTCATCTTTGTCATTAACAAACAGATTGGCATAAAACATTTTCACAGACTCTTCATACACAGAATTTCCAATAGTATCAAATAGAGAAGAAGGACGTTGAAAGTCAAAAATAGCAATCACATCACAGTGCAAATTTTTCATAAGAGAGAGACTTACAGAGCATCCATAAGCCATAGATTTGGACTTATAGGACTCAAACATTGATTTCTCACTTGGTCCATAGAAGTTTAGTTTGTCCTCTGGCCCAAAATCTGTGTTTTTCACTTTCCCCTTCTTGCATGTAGGCTTTTTGGGGGTTTGTTCCATAGGCCTTTTTCCTGCTTTTTTCTGGCTAATAGGTAGATCCTCCGATGATTCACTACTTTCACTGTCGATTTTGAGGAAGTCTGAGTCGAGAGATGATTCCAGGTCTACGGTTTCTTTGGGTTGAGGGCTTTCTGAAATCGTCTGCTTTGTTTTGTAGTAGTGGAAGACAAGAGGTTTCTTTTTGCCATGGTAGAGGAATTTTTTGAGAAGATATGAAGAATGAGAAGGAGAAAAGGGTATTTATCTAGGCTTTTGGAAGGTTGAAGGGTTGCATCGGTTAAGGGAAAAGCCAGGTTCAGAAGGAAATGACACTTCTAAGGAGTTGCTTCGGCGACACCAATGGAAGTGTAATAATGACACTTACATCAAAATTAATACATTCATCAATTAAGCAAACTTAAATATGGAAGTAAAATATTTTATATAAATACGAAAGTTTTTTCACAAAATAGGCATAATGCCAATCTTTTTACGCAGAGACAAAATCTTTCTTCCAAAAGAGGTTTTGTGAAACTATCAGCAAGTTGAGACTCTGTACTAATAAATTCTAAACACAATATCACCTTTTGCAATATGATCACGGATAAAATGATGCTTGATTTCTATATGCTTTGCCCTAGAGTGATGCATATAATTTTTTGACAAACATATAGCACTAGTACTATCAAAGAATATAGGAGTAGAGGTAAGAGATAAATCATAATCGAGAAGTTGATGCATGATCCAAAGAACTTGTGTACAACAACTTCCAACAACTAAATATTCCGCTTCAGTAGTTGACAAGGCAATACAATTTTGTTTCTTGCTATGCCAGGAAATTAGTACATTTCCCAACAATTGGCATGTGCCACTAGTACTTTTCCTGTCAATCCTATCACCTACAAAATCTGTATCTGAAAAACCTTTTAAAGCAAAATTATTAGAGTGAGCATACTATAATCCTAATTCAGTGGTCCCAATAAGATATCTAATAATGCGTTTAACTACAGTAAGATGGGATTCTTTTGGAGCCGACTGAAACCTTGCACATTTACAAATACTGAACATTATATCTAGTCAACTAGCAGTGAGATATAATAAAGATCCAATCATTCCTGTATACATTATTTTCATCCACACTTTTTCCATTATTGTCTTCTTCAAGCGTAGTTGTTGGACTCATTGGAGTTCTAATGGACTTTGCATTCTCCATACCAAACTTCTTTATAAGTTCCTTGGTGTACTTGGTTTGGGTGATAAATATCTCTTTGGGAGATTGTTTGATTTGTATTCCAAGAAAGAAAGTTAGCTCTCCCATCATGCTCATTTCAAATTCTCCTTTCATAGTGTGAGCGAATTCTTCACATAGTACAGAGTTAGGGCTTCCAAAAATAATATCGTCAACATAAATTTGAGTAATAAGATTACCTGAATTTGAGTGCTTAATGAATAGGGTTGTGTCGATATTACCTCATTAGAAATCTTGATTGAGAAGGAAAGAACTTAATCTTTCATACCATGCTCGGGGGGCTTTCTTGAGACTGTATAGAGCTTTAGACAGCTTGAATACATGATTTGGGAAATTATCACTTACAAAGCTAGGAGGTTGTTTCACGTATACTTCTTCAGAGATGTATCCGTTTAGGAAGGCACTTTTTACATCCATTTGAAATAGTTTGAATCCTTTATGAGCAGCAAAAGCAAGTAGTATTCGAATAAACTCTAATCTTGCTACATGTGCAAATGTTTCATCGTAGTCGATTCCCTCTTGCTGAGAGTAACTTTGAGCAACTAGCCGTGCTTTGTTACGAACCACTTGACCAGATCCATTCAACTTATTTCTGAAGGCCCATTTAGTTCCTACAATGGAAGCATTTGATGGTTTTGGAACCAAATCCTACACTTTATTTCTTTCAAATTGATCAAGTTCATATTTCATAGCTTTGATCCAGTAATCATCTTTAAGGGCTTCATCCACCTTCTTTGGCTCAAGTTGTGATATTAAGACCATGTGAGAGTTGAGCTTTTGAGATCTTCTGGTAGTGATATCCTCCTGTGGATTTCCAATGATGAATTTGTGGAGATATCCAGGTTCACTTTTTCATTCATTTGGAACGTTTATGATTGGCTCCTTTACCTCAGTAGTTGACTGTTCAGCAGAAGAAGATTCCTGGATTTCAATGTGCTCCTCAGTTGACTGATTTTGCTGACTGGTCGACTTATCATGACTGTCTTTTCCTGCAATAACAGACTTTGGGACAATAAAAATTTTCTCATCTTTAGAAAGTTTTTCATTCCTTGAGCGAGGGTTAGTATTCACAAAAACAACATGAATTGATTCTTCAATGCATAATGTTCTTTTATTGTAAACTCTATATGCTCTACTTGAGGGAGAGTATCCAAGAAATATACCTTCATCGCTTTTTGGATCAAACTTACCCAAATTGTCTTTTCCATTATTGTGAATGAAGCATTTGTATCCAAATAGGTGGAAGTAACTGATATTGGGTTTCTTACCATTCCATAGCTCATATGGAGTCTGTTTAAGAATGGGTCGAATCAAACATCTGTTAATAATATGACATGATGTGCTCACAGCTTCTATCCAGAAGTGGTGAGGTAGAGAGTTTTCCACAAACATCTGTTAATATCGTTGCAGAAGTTTTCAAATGCTCTACTTTCGAACTCTCCTCCATGGTCACTTCTGATAGTGGAAATGTAGTATCATTTTTCACGTTAAACCTTCTTACAAAAGACTTCAAAATTCCTTAGAGCTTCATCTTTATGACTCAGAAAAATAACCCAAGTGAAACGAGAAAAATCATATACGATAACAAAAGCATATTTTCTACCACCAATACTAGCAGTTCTAGTTGGACCAAACAAATCTATATGCAAGAGTTGAAGAGGTTTAGTAGTAGAAAGAATGTTTTTGATTTTGAAAGATGAACGAGTTTGTTTTCCTAACTAACATGTATCACAAATATGATCTTTTGAAAAATCTAGTTTTGGAAGACCAATAACAAGATCGCGTTTAGAAAGTTTTTGAATAGTATGTATGCTAGCATGGCCAAGCTTCCTATGCCATACCCAGGGATCATCAATCATAGATGCTAGACATATTTGCTTACCAAGGCTATCTGCCAACATTACTGATAGTATAGCCATTCTTGTCTCTATTACCAGAAAGAATAACTTTACCTGACTTATCTTTAATAAATCAACCATGTTTTTTAAAACGAACCTCATAGTCATTGTCACATAGTTGGCTGATATTGAGAAGATTGTAACCAAGTTTATCAACCAGGTATACTTCGTCTACATCACATATTGAGCTGAGAGGAACTTTTCCAACTCCAATTATATTTTCGTTTGATTTTTCTCCGAACGTAACAGTTCCTCCATCTAATTTGGTGACCATCTTGAACAATTGTTTGTCTCCAGTCATATATCTGGAACATGCGCGATCAAGATACCATTCCCCTTTTCTATTCTTCTTGCGTTGTTCCTGGAAAAAAAGAAAATTACTTGTTTTTAGGTACCCAAGCTTTCTTGGGTCCTGAATGGTTAGTATTCTCAGTATTAGCTTGACTGGAGGACTTGAAATGCCAGACCCATCTCCTGTTGTTCTTGAAACTGCAATGGTTAGAAGTATGACCAAGTTTTTCATAGTAGAAACATGAGGGATTACTAGAGTTTTTAGGGGCATTTTCTTCTCTGATTCTAAACCTGCAATGGTCAGAGATGTGCCCATTTTTACCACAATGAGTATACGAAGAAGGATATCTAGTTCTAGGTGGAGGATTATGAGAAACGGACTGATTTGATCTAATTGAGCTATGACTGGTGGATTTTCGTAATCCATTCAGTTAAAGTTGAAGTTCATTAACTTCATCTTGAAGCATATTTCTTTCAATTTCACATACTTCTAACTTTAAAGCCCAATATTTCTTTTCTCTTTGGATTTTTCGAAGTTAATTCAGAACTTTCTCAAGATCTATAAGAGTAATGTCAATAAATTCTTGAAGTTCATAATAGTTATGACATTTAGGAAGAAATACCTCACTTGTACCTTTGTCTACCATGAGACCCAAGTTCACTTGAGTTTTCATCGCTATCTGCATCGATGGCCATAAAGAACATGTTGGCGACTTCTTCATGATCAAATTCTTCTTCATCACTCCAAGCTCCAAAGGATTTCTTTCTTTGAATGTTTCTGTTGAGTTTCTTCTTCAGTTCAGGACATTCAGGTTGAATGTGTCCATGTTTTCCACATTCATAACATCTTTCATCATTTTTATCATTATTATTATTCATTCTTCCTTTTCTGAAGTTTGATTTACCTCTCATGTTATTTTTGTTTTTCCTTATCATACTTGTTACAACTTGAGAGAGTATAGCTACGTTTTCATCTTGTTCTCCTCCTTCCTTTTCCTCTTCATTTTCTGGTTCATCCACAGTTACTTTGAATGTAACTATCTTCTTCTTTTCTTGTTGAATCTGCATGTCTAAGTGAGTTTTCTCAAAAGCAATTAAATCACCTCTAAGTTCATCATAGGATATTTTGTCAAGATCCTAACATTCCAGAGCAATGACTTTGGGTTGCCAAATCGTGGGAAGACTTCTTAGAATTTTTCTGACCCGTTCTCCGCTTTTTATTGGTCTACCAAATGACTTTAAATCTCCAAGGATTTTGCTGAACCCGGAGAATATTTCCGCTACTGATTCTCCATCCTTCATTTGAAATAATTCATAGTCTCGAACTAGAAGATTGATCCTTGTTTCTTTCACTTTGTTGGTTCATTCATACTTGACCTCTAATTTATCCCACATTTCCTTTGCAGTTTCACAGCTTGATATCTTTTCATATTCTTCTCCAATAATAGCATTGTACAACAGATTTTTTGCTTTAGTCTTCACTGTTATGATGACTGATTGTTCTTCAGTGTAGTCATCTAAGTCAAGTGAATCAGTTGATACTATGACTTGACCATTTTTATCTTTCTTTGGCGGAATTGAAAGATTTCCCTTTTTGATCACGCGCCAAACTTTAATGTCATATGACATAGTGTATGTTTCCATACGTACTTTCCAGTGAGAAAAGTGCTGGCCGTTGAAATATGGGGGTCGTACCTGAGAAGTTCCTTCTTGAAATAGCGCTCCAACGCCTGTGTTTGATCCCATGATCATTTCCTCACTAGCTGTTACATAAAGGATTTGAATCCTCTCCTACGTGATGGGTCATTTGTGAAAGTACAAGGAGGGGGGGAGGGATGAATTGTAACCTATTTAAAAATCTTGGTTGACTTAGTGTAAGTTTAGTCGGCTAGACTTTGCACAGTGAATAATTTCAGTAGGAATGAACTGAATGAACAGAAAGGTAAAGAAGGCACATCAGCTTTTATACTGGTTCAGTACCGGTGTGGTACCTACGTCCAGTTCCCTTGGGTCACAAAAGTTCTCTTAGATCTTTGATAAATGTTTACAGTAGTGATGGTTTTAGTACGTTCACCATCAACGATGTACAACAATATTAATTTTTATAGTGTTGACACAACTCTCGTTTTGTATTCTAACTCTTCCTATCTTTTGTGACACTTGTAGACTCAAGAATACAGTATTTGTACTAAGAATTGGAAAGGCTTAGAAACAGATTATGTAGTTGCGTGAATCATCTTCTTGAGTTTGCCAGTATTCTTATAGGAGAGTTTGAATAGCCGTTGCAGATTGATCTTTGATTGAGGCACAAAATCCTCTAAGAGATTTGACCCAGGGGGTGCCTCCGAATCCTGCACATGAGATGAGCTAGATTCGTTTACGTCCTTCCCCTTTCATATCCATATTCCAGGGAGTGATTTGTGGCTTTGATTTGGTTGAACAATCTTCAGTATCTTCAGATTCAAATTTAGTACTTGAGGTATGGCCTGATATTCTTTAGTAGCTGTACTTGATATGTTTTCTTCCTGAAAGTCTCGATATCCTTTGATTTAGCCTTGACTTCCTTTTGTGCCTGGACTTGATTTTGTTTCCTTTTTGATGGCTTTGGCTTCCTTTGATTTAGCAGCGTTCTTGTTGCCTTTGATCTCATTTCCTTTCTGATGTCCTTACCAAAAGGACTTCCTTTGAAGTAGTGCTACTTCCTTAATTTTCTGCAATCAAATGGATACAATTAGATTTACACTATTGTCATCATTGAAACTTAGATGTAACAATTTGGGCCTTAATCCTCAAGAGATGCACATCTAGAAAATAAATTTAATTTACCTTTGAAATAATTAAATAAATTTAGAAGCAAAAATAAAAAAGTTAATTCAAACTTCCAGGAATAGTAATATAGTTATGAAAAATTTAAATTATACTCCATTAAAAATGTACTACATTCATCAATTTGAGATGACACCTTTTCTATACAACGATTTGGATAAAAGGAGAATTATATAATTTTAGGGGTCATTTGGTTGCAGAACAAGTTATCTCAAGATTATAATACAAGGCTTAAATAGTAATGAACTTATTTATTGGTATGTATTTTTATTGGGAGATGTTTGGTTCATTGGACAACAAATGAGATATATAGGGTATAATATAAAATACGAAAAATGGCCTAAACTAACCCTATCGTTTGGTAAATGGTTTATATTTATCCTCCGTCCATCTATTAGTCCAAAAATACAGACCAAGTTATTTTTATTAATAAAATTGCCCCCCCTCCTTAACAGTGCAATATGTGGACCTTCAAATTTATGCGCTGTCATATTTTTACTAGGCCACATGGTTCTTCCATTCAGAAATCAAATATGGGTATAATATCCGCCCATTAACCGAACCCGACCCCTTTACCCTTATATCTTCCACATTTTGACTGACCAAATGTCCTCAACCGCAACACATCTTTTCCGACAACCTCTTTCTCCCTCCGTTTTGTTTCTTATCGTCACTTCCCCATGCGTCTTTGAGTGTGGTGGACTTGAATACAGGGTGCAAACCAACTAATTGACTTTGTTAACATAATTAAACCCTTATTCTCTTGTGTTTCAGTATTTTTTGTCGTGGCTGAAAAGTTTGATTTACCGAAAAATATTGACTTTTAAATTTTTTGGAGTTAACCGCTACCACAAGAAGAAGCATGAAGCAAGAAAACAATAGGAGAAAATAATTAAATTTGTAAAGGCAACAGTCATGGTTTTGATATGTCCTTTTCTGATTAGTTCTTTGGAAAAGAGCAAGTTTACTCGTTCACCATTTTCAAAGCTTTTAGTAGGTTTAAGGACCTATTTTAATAGAGAAAGCAACTCTTTCTCTACAGATTTTTTATGCGCGTATATTTTTGTATGTGTGTCTAAGTAATTCTCACTTTTCGATCATAACTTGAACACTTAAATTTTACCCCTTTAATTTTTTATATTTACGGGTGGAGATAGATTTATTGGGTGAAGATGGTATGGTGGACATTTACATCGCTGGAGGTGATATAGGAGAAACAAGGTATTGTAGTGCGAAATATTAAAAAAAAGCTAGTTTAGGTGTATTACGGTGGTGGTCAAAGAGTGGTAAAAAGGGGTGGCTTTAAATTGAGCCATGTTGGCAGCATCTAGAGGGGGAATAAATTTAATTTTTAACCCGAATAATAAAGGGGTCGGGTTCGGTTAATGGGGTGGATATTGTACCCATATTTAATTTCTGAACAAAAGAGCTACGTGGCCCATTAAAAATATGCAGTGCATTAATTTGAAGTCCCACATGTTGCATCGTTAAAAGGAGGGGCAATTTTATTAATAAAAATAATATGGTATGTATTTTTAGAGGCATAGATGGACGGAGGGTGAATATAAACCATTTACTAAACAATAGGGGTAGTTTAGGCCCTTTTCTGTATAAAATATATGTTTTGTGTATACCAGATAAGTTGAGATAAACTTTTATTTTCAATTTTAACCTTGAATTTTTTAAAGGCCTTTGGGGGAAGAGATTTGAAAAGAGCATTTTGTCATTGTAATATTTTATCTATGTATTCACAAGATTATTATTCCACCCTTAAAGTGGGTAGAATAATACCATAATTATGGTATAAATTTATCCGAAAATGCTAATCCCGAATTAAAAAATTTAATTAAATACGAGATAAAATAATCTTGCATATAATCCCAAAATTATTATCCCTTATCTCATCAATGGTACGGCCCCTTAGTGTTTAAATTTGTGATAATCTCCATTCTTTAGCTTGGAGGATTCCAAATCATTATAACGATATGCAGGGCCGGCTCTAACGTGATGAGGGGTAAGGCATGTGCCTTAGGCCCCCAAATTTGGGGGGCCCCATTTAAAAAAAAAGGTTTATAGGTATTTAAAAAATAATATTTAGTACTTTTTAATACAAAATTAGAGTTTTTAATATAAAAGAAAATAGAGCTCTTTAGATATGTAAATAAAGTAATAATTTGACATATTTAAAAATGGATAGATGAATAGTTTTCGCAACGTTTCAGTTTTACTTCTTTATTAGATAATGTATACAAATATTCACTCTCCCTTTCTTAATATGTCCAAGTAAATCTTTCTTTTCTCCACTCTCTTTATATTTTAGAAACCCCTATATATTTTCTGTCTTTCTCTTTAATATTCGTACTCACCTTCTTTCTCCAATATTTCATTACTCACTTTCTTTCTACAAGATTTCATTAGCTCCACTGTTCAACAATACTTTTAAGCTTCCAATAATTCTATACTTCTATTGCTCTATAAAATATTACTCCCTCCGTTCCAGTTTATGTGAACCTATTTCCTTTTTGGTCCGTTCTAAAAAGAATGACCCCTTTCTAAATTTGGAAACAATTTATCTCAAACTTACAATTCTACCCTTAATGAGAAGCTTTTATAACCACACAAATACTCTAGACCCCTTTTTGACTTGTTTAGGACCACAAATTCTAAAAGTGTTCAATTTTTCTTAAACTTCGTACCCAATCAAACAGGTTCACATAAATTGAAACGGAGGGAGTATCTAATATTAACAATATCTCAAGAAAAATTAAATGAGTTGGCTATATTATCAATTGAATAAAGATAATTAGAGAAAATCGATTATAAAAAAGATTATTAACAACTTTGTATTTTAAAAAGTTAGAAGAATGTATTTCAAATAAAACATATGTTATAACTATCTTTTAAAAATTTAGCCCCCATATTAAACTTTGACCTTAGACCCCGCGTACCCTTGAGCCGCCCCAGATCACAATGCAAGTTCAATACTATAAGAGAACCAAATTGCAAACTTTACAAAATACAAGGGGGTATCAGTAAAGTAAAGCATTGTAATACACAAACTTCTAGACTATTCTAAAGGAGGACAAACCAAACGGGCAGCTGCAAAATGCAAAAGTATATCAACGGCTGTGATGGATTAGAAGCTTCACGAGCAACAACTACCGTCCATTCCCACTCTCCTCTCCTCACCCTTTGGTTTGGTTATATAACCTAACCGTATCTTCTTTTTCTCAAGAAGAGATAAACCCACCTACTACAGCTACTTCTTCAACAACACTAGTAAAACCCTAAGCTTCTAACACTCAACCTCTTACAATTTTCAAGGTAAGCTTCACGCCCAGCTAATTTCTTGGGTTCATTTCTGTATCTTAAGAATGATGTTATCTTGTTCTGTTGTAATTTTTATTGTATATATGGAACTATTTTTGGGTATGGGATTTCATTTGTTACTGGGTTTATAGGTTCTTTTATGTCTCTTTAAGTGGATAAGTTGCTATTCTTGTTGGCTTTTGCTTATAGTAGTAGCATTTCTTCTGTCGGATGCTATTCGTGTCTTTGTTGCTTCTTAATAATTGTTTCAATTTCTGAAAAAATTTCTTTTATTTGGATGATAAAAATTGGACCTTTTATTTGAACTATGGAAATGTAATTTCGTGTCTTGTTTCTTATTAATTAACTGTTCAATTTTCTGAAGATTTTATTTTATTTGGATAAGAAAAGTTGGACTCTTTTTAAGTTTAAAAGTGTTTGTATTAGGATAAGGCAATGTAATTTACTGGGACTTTGTATTTATGGATTGACTGTGTCACACAGTCTCTGTGTAATTGCACAGGGAACAAGGAGAAGAGTGTATATAAATGAGTGAGGATAACGTGGATAAGAGTATTATTATTATTCTTTTTGATACCGTTATAACCTCTATGGTTAAGAGTATCTGTTTAGTCACTCAACTAATTCACTTGTGGAGTGTGTTTTGAGGCGATTTATCTGACTGGCTTGAAACTTGTTTTGATTATTTAAGCAAGCCGAGCATTAAAAACTATATTTATCTTAGCTGTTTAAAGTAACAGAGCATATTTCTGAATCTAGACTAGCTTCCATTTTGTTGAATACTGTACTTCACTAGGATATGATGGTGTTAATTTTGTTAAGTTGGTCGACTAATCATATAGTGAATTTTTGTATGGACAGATGGCATCTACTTTTGCTGGTATGTCCTCAGCGGGTCCCTTGGCTGCTCCCAGCACTTCTTCAAACAAGCTTTCCTCTGTTGCTAATATATCTTCAAGCGCTTTCGGGAGCAGAAGAAATGTTGTACTAAGAAAGGCACGCAGTCCAAAAATTTCCGCTGCAGCAAAGGAGTTGTATTTCAACAAGGATGGATCAGCTATCAAGAGGCTGCAGGTGAGCTTTTTATCTCAAATTATCAAATAGTTGGTTGCGGTGAATTCTTGTTGTGTACATCGTTAAATGCTTGATTTTCTTGCTGTTGCAGGTTGGTGTGAACAAACTCGCTGATCTAGTTGGAGTTACTCTTGGCCCAAAAGGCAGGAATGTTGTTCTTGAGAGCAAGTATGGTGCTCCAAAGATTGTCAATGATGGAGTTACTGTTGCCAGAGAGGTGTGTTAATCGTTACACCCGATAGATATATTGTACCTGTAGCTGTTTCAACTAATTTCCGGTCATTCTCGAAACATCAAGCTGTTTTAATTCCTAATTTTATTCATTTATAACATTATTTTGACTTTCAGATAACAGAATAATGTCATTTTTTCTACTTTGCTGTCGTCCGTTTGTTTGCTAGTAGCTTAAATTTCTATTTGATCAAAATGCTCTTTATTATTTATAACAGGTTGAGTTAGAGGATCCAGTAGAAAACATTGGTGCTAAACTAGTGAGACAAGCTGCTGCCAAAACCAATGATTTGGCTGGTGATGGGACTACAACATCTGTCGTACTAGCCCAGGGCCTGGTTGCTGAAGGAGTCAAGGTATTTTGTGAAACCCATATGCTGCGGAGTTTTCAGTATGTTAAATCTCCTAGAATATTTTTCTTACTAATAGATTGTGTAAGTAGGTGGTTGCAGCTGGTGCAAACCCTGTCCTGATCACCAGAGGAATTGAGAAGACCACAAAAGCCTTAGTAGCTGAATTGAAGAATATGTCAAAAGAGGTAAATTGTTAGTTTCATCAATGGTTGTTAGACTGAATCCAAATATCTGGCTGTTTTAGTTTTGTGCTATCATGTAATGGATTGTGCATCCAATATTGTAAGTATAAACTTTAAAAAAAGATTGAGAACTTTGCTGACCAAGTACACCACACAGGTAGAAGACAGTGAATTAGCAGATGTTGCTGCAGTAAGTGCTGGGAACAACTCTGAAGTAGGGATTATGATTGCTGAAGCCATGAGCAAGGTTGGCAGGAAAGGTGTTGTGACCCTTGAAGAGGGAAAAAGTGCTGAAAACAGTCTCCGTGTGGTTGAAGGAATGCAATTTGACCGTGGTTACATCTCACCATACTTTGTTACTGACAGTGAGAAAATGTCGGTTGAATATGAGAACTGTAAGGTGGGGATCCTTCTTTCTAGGTTTAGTATGTACAGCTTAAGATGTTCATTATACCTCTTCGAATGCACAGTGTATCTATTACTGATGTTGTTAGGTATTCTGAGATGCAGTTACTACTGGTCGACAAGAAGATAACAAATGCAAGAGATCTTGTTGGTGTCCTGGAAGATGCTATCAGAAATGGTTACCCAATTTTAATTATTGCCGAAGATATTGAGCAAGAAGCTCTAGCAACCCTTGTTGTCAATAAGCTTAGAGGTGCTTTAAAGGTTGCTGCCCTTAAAGCTCCTGGTTTTGGTGAACGAAAAAGCCAGTATCTTGATGACATAGCAACCCTTACTGGAGGTATCTCTTGCTTAGTTTTCTTGTTGTTTGACTTGTTTCTATTTGAAATTTGTATCTTTAATTCTGATCCTTGTGTACCTTTGGACTCTGACCCAAATTGGAGATGGAAATAACTAACCCTTTTTATTCCCCTAATGTATAGGCACTGTGATTAGGGAGGAACTTGGCCTTACCTTAGACAAGGCTGACAAGGAAGTTCTAGGCCATGCTTCTAAGGTAGTGCTGACTAAGGATGCCACCACAATTGTTGGTGATGGTAGCACTCAGGAAGCAGTCAATAAGCGTGTTGTACAGATTAAAAACCTCATAGAGGTGAGTGTCTGCTTGGCCTTTTGGTAAAGATTTTTTTGTCATGATCCGGTCTCATGTAGTTCGTGGGAATTCTATGCAGGCGGCAGATCAAGATTATGAAAAAGAAAAGTTAAATGAAAGAATTGCTAAATTATCAGGAGGCGTGGCTGTTATACAGGTAACTTCAGTTCCAATAATTTAATATTTTGGTTTGTTGAATCAGTATAAAGTGCAGCTATAAGTTGCTGATTCCTTAATTGAATGCTGAAGGTTGGAGCACAAACTGAAACTGAATTGAAAGAAAAGAAACTTAGGGTGGAAGATGCTCTTAACGCAACAAAGGTAAGCTAGTTTTGTAGTCAATTAGTTAGGTTTATGTCCTGCAGCATATATTTGAGTTTTTTGATTGATTGACTTGTAATATGAAGACTGAAGTTTCTAATAATGTTTCTGATTTCAGGCAGCTGTTGAGGAAGGTATTGTTGTTGGTGGAGGGTGCACACTCCTGAGACTTGCTTCTAAAGTTGATGCCATCAAGGAGACACTTGAGAATGACGAGGAGAAGGCATGTTTGTGGAAGCCTGCATATTTTTTTTGTTGTGAGTTCACAAGCAGTCCTTTTAACTTCATTTATCTTAATTGCAGGTTGGAGCTGATATTGTTAAAAGAGCATTGAGCTACCCATTGAAGTTGATTGCTAAAAATGCTGGTGTTAATGGAAGTGTTGTCAGTGAGAAGGTACTGATATATTATGGTTTGGTTTTTAGGGGGGAAAAAGATGACTATGCTACCCACTGGAAAGTTTGGTTGTAAACTTTTTGCACTCTAAATATTTTTGTTTACCTTTCAGGTGCTCTCTAGTGACAATCCAAAATTTGGATACAATGCTGCAACTGGCAATTATGAAGACTTGATGGCTGCTGGTATTATTGACCCAACAAAGGTGCGATTATCTGGTTTTGCAATTTTTTTCCCAATAAGGGCCATTGTCTGGATTTGCATTAGAAAGGCCATTATCTGGATTTGCATTATAAGATATTATGATGTGGCCAAATATATATTGCCGTGTTTGCTGGAGATCACCTGAGTAGTGGGTTTTGTGATGGTTCACTGTTCTATTTGCAGTCCTTTTTTACTTGGTTTCTTCCAAGGGATAGTACAGTTTGGATTGTGGAAATAAAGCTGATAGGAGTCTTGGTTTTATTGTTGTTGCTGGCTTATGGTTTTCAGTGGAAATTTACTATAATTATCTGCTCTTTGACACTAGTCAATGTGAGTTACGGCTAGATATGAGAGTAGGCCAAAAAGCATATGCAATTACGGAAGTACTTTTTGATCGTTTCAGTGTATTTTTCCTTTTCTAACCCTGTTTGGGATGCTTAGGAGTGCTTCGTAGGAAGGGTTTGGAATCAGATAAAACAATAGGTTTTATGGTGTCTTTATATGCTGTTCGGGATGGCTAGGAGTGTTCAGCAGGAAGGGTTCATCAGAAAACAGATGACACAAATAAGTTATATAGGGTGGCTGTCCATATAACTGAGCGATTGTATAACTCTTCCAAACAGTAGAGTTCTACCTGATGACAGAAATCCAAAACGAGCATGTTAACTATCCTTATTTACTTGGTTCGTTATTATTACTGAAAGCTGAAATGACTATGTGCCCTGCCAGGTGGTGAGATGTTGTCTAGAGCACGCGTCATCAGTGGCGAAGACATTCTTGATGTCAGATTGTGTGGTGGTAGAGATCAAGGAGCCTGAACCAGCAGTTGCTGGCAACCCAATGGACAACTCAGGTACCTTTCTCTTCTTTTTAACTTTTCTTTTGGGTTGGTGTGTAGTCTGGCAGAACTCCAGTTAACTGAGATTTGTGATTAATTTGATTTTCAGGATACGGTTACTAGATGATTGAATGAAGGCTACTGATAGATAGAAGAGAAGAACTGCCTCTGCGAGATGATAGTGGTAGATGAACAATATCTGGTGGCAATGCTTGAAAGCCTTTATTTTTGTAAAACTTTAGGTGGTATTCTTTCTGGGAGGATATATAAATCCTGGTGGGAGTAGCCTTCTGGGTTCGGCACTGTATGAACATGCAATTCAATGTATAATTGCAGTATCAGTGGGTGTTTGTTGAGTGGCAGAAAACAGAAATAAATCTTTTACATAGTTTTTCATATTGCAACTTATTACCTCTGTTAGTCTTTTACATAGTTTTTAATTAAACAAAAAATGTAGAGCCACATAGGTTACATTTTGCTGAGAAATCGCAGGATTCACTACCCGTTTACTGGCAAATAATAAAGCACTAGTGAGATATATGAAAGTGCTCTCATAATGAGACATTTAACTTCTGATTTTCGTAGTTCAATCGTGTCATTTTGGTACTCTTTTAACAAAGTATTAGATTACTCATATTTTTAGTGTTGATTGTGTGCCGAAAGAGTGAGATATCTTCGTATTAAAACCTGTATGACTCTGGTATTGCTACGAGCATGGCCTTTGCTAGTAGAAAAATAATTTATTTTCCTTTTATTTACCGTCCACTTGGGCTGCTCTAGTGGTGAACACCCTCCACTTCCAAGGGAGCCGAAGGTTCGGAAATAACCGAAGGTCTGCGTACACACTATCCTTCCTAGACTCTACTAGTAAGATTCTAATGGGCGCAAAGTGGGGAATTCTTGGAGGGAGAGAGCCGAGGGTTCGGAAACAGCCTAAGGTCTGCGTACACACTACCCTTTCTAGACCATACTAGTGAGATTATATTGGGCTACGAGGTTTCAAAAATGAAACCTATATTTGCTATTCCTCCATTCTAAAGTGGGATATAAAACAGTTGAAAATTCTCAGGAGCTTTTGTGTTTTTGAAAGATTTGAAAAGCTGAGTTCGATTTTTTTTCTTTAGAAACAGCGTTTCTTTCCCAAAAGCAGCTAAACAAAGCCCTGCTTGCAAATACTTCCCGAAAAATATTTTTCTCTGAGTCAATTTCTTGGGTTGTAAAAAAACTAGTATTAGTAACCACGCGATGCACATACATTATTGAAGAATATTAGTTATATCAAAGTATGATCTAATTTATTTGAGCATGTTAAATCATACGTTTTAACAAAATTATAATTATCGCCTTATCTACCTTATAGTAATAGTTTAATATAATTAAATTAAACGACTCAAATATTCATCAAATAAATTTTAGATGATACTCAAATATCATAATTATATAGGTTGTTATAAATAATTTGAAAATGTAAATTAATTTAAAATGAATAAGAATATATTATCATTAAATGAATCTAAAAAATCTTACAATCTTCAATTTCTTCTTACTTGTAATTCGTGATAAAATCATAAAGTGGTTCGTTTATAAACACGTGTTTATTTAAAAAGTCTCATATGAGATAGTGATTCGTCTTGACTTATAATAATGATAAAAGAATAATGCAATTTTTGATAGCGGTCACTTTGACTTAATTTTAACCCACTACTCACCTTTTTATATATAGATAAATATGAAACTTTCGTACTCTTGAAAATTTTATTTGTCTTAAACTTTTATTCAATTGCTCAAAATTATTTTATTATTTGAAATTATTAACAATATTTTTGAGTATTATTTTATTAGTTTATTATATTTCTTACGTGAATTTAAAGTATGATTAGCCTCACACTACCTCTATTTTTCTCTCTTTATATATTATTGTGTATTTTATGATATTGTAGTTTATTTTTTTCGATAGTATTTTACTATAACTCAAAGAATGTATATTTTATTTTAAATTTTAAGGACTAATACTTCAAAGTATATGCATGATTAGTAGATCTAATTCAGCTACTCCTTCAATTTTTTATCAAGCTCTAATTTTTTCTATTCTATCCATACAACCATCTCCTCGATTTTCTATCCATTTCTTTGTTAGTTCAATGTATCTATTGTTTGAACCCTTAATTTCCTCTTTTTTTCTTAACCGTAAATGAAAATAAAGATCTTCTCTAACAAAGCAAGCAACATCATCAACTATATCATATTTTTTTTCCGAAGAGTTTATTTTTCAACTATTAATTTTATCTTCCTCTGAGATTATTTGCCAAAAATAAGTTTTAAAAGAAGACATGGTAGAAGAAGAAATAGCTCAGAGAAAAACATCTAACATGTGTAACTAAAGGGCAATGTATAAGTGGTTAAGAAGTTGGAACTTTATTTTAATCTAAAATTTATTCACATTCAAATTTAAAAATCTTATCAATTAATAAATTTTTAGGAATATATTTTTTTGGAAGGGAATGTACATTTTGAAACATTGGATTCTAAGATCCTATTTATCGTTATCCAACAATGATGTATCTACCTAGATAATCATACAACAAATTAACTTTAAAAGGAGCAATTAAAAATTAGAGATCAAACTTATTTATCTACATACAACTCCTTTTCTTTCCTTATGTATGGCTTATTTGATGAAATCTTATAGCTTTCAGTTGGATCTTGGGTTATAAATATTGATATTATATTTGTAAAGATCCGACCGGTCATTTTGCTTTCTAGATTCCCGTTCCCCTAATTAAGACTCCTCTTATGTGCTTTTACTGTTTTATGACTTGCGGAGATAGTTAGTTCGGGTTTGAAAGGGTTTGGACTGAAATCGGAACACTTAGTTCCTTAATATTGGCTTAAAGTGGTTAAGTTTTACTTGAGTTAATATTTCAAGTAAACGATCTCGGAACTGAGATTTGATGGTCCCAATAGGTTCGTATGATGATTTTAGACTTGGACGTATGTTCGGGTCGTTTCAGATGACCCCAGAGTGTTTCAGCGCTTAATATTGAAAGTTGGTGCATTAAAGGTTTTTTCAGTTTATTAAGTTTGGCTTGGAGTAGGTTTGGTTATTATTGAGGTCTGTTTGGCCTGTGAATAATTTCGTATGGTGATTTGTGATTTGCACGCAAAATTTTGTGTCATTCAGAATTGATTTGATAGGAATCGGATGAGCGGAAGTGTTTCTAGAAGTTTTTGAGTTTCATAATTCGATTTATGCATTTTGGCGTTCGATTCATATTTTTAGATGTTATTTTGGTATTTCAATCGTGTGAGCGGGTCCGTATTATGTTGTTGGATGTGGGAGTGTAATTGAAAGGGATCCCAGGGGCCTCGTATACAAAACGGATTGGAATCGGACTCGGGATTTGGACTTGGGGGAGCTGTTGGTGCTTCAGTTCTGGTGCGTTCGCACCTGCGTGATTTTGTCCGCAGGTGCGACCTCGTAGAAGCGGTCCATCGACCGCAGAAGCGGCCTAGAGCAGGCTGTCCAGTGGTCACAAAAGCGGAGAGCTTACAATACCTACGGGCTCGCAGGTGCGGGCTAGGCCAAGGAGCCCTGGTTTCACAGAAGCGGGCGACTATCCGCATGCGCGTGTGCGTAGATGTGGACCTGCTCCGCAGAAGTGGATGTGCAGGTGCGCATGCTTCTCCACATAAGCGTATTTGGCCAAGCTGGGCAAGGACCGCACCTGCGATGGAATTTCCGCAGGTGCGACCCAAGGTCCGCAAAAGCGAAACTCGATGGGGCAGTGAGGTCCATTTAATGTTGGGACTTAGGCTTTTTGGCTCATTTCTTTCACTTGTTGGGCGAATTTAGAGCTCTTTGAAGAGGAATTTTTACCTAGCACTTTGAGGTGAGTAATTTCTAAACAATATGAGTTTAATACTTGTATTTTGGGTAGATTCTTAACATAAAAATTGCAGAAATTATGGGTTTAGTTGAAAAACCTAGATTTTGATAAAAATGAGATTTAACCACGAAAATGATTATAGAATTGGGTACAAATTATATATTTGACTTTTTGAGGTTATGGGTAATATTTATCTTCGAAAATTTTCGGAATCCGGGCACGTGGGCTTGGGAGTGAATTCTAGGAATCTTCTAATTTGAGGTTGAGTAATTACTCTAATAGCTAAATTATGAACTTGTGAGAATAGTTTATACAACATTTGGCTAGCTTCGGATTGTTCGACACCGAGTTGAGGCTTTAAAGCGAATTTGTGGGCCGAAAAGTGAGCTTTAAGACGAGGTAAATCTCTTGCATAACCTTGTAAGAGAAAATTTACCCCATAGGTATTTTAAATTACTATTTGTTTATAATTGTGGGGGCTACGTACGCACAGGGTGACGAGAGTCTGTGCGTAGCTACTAATCATGCTTAAGTACGGGTAGTTTTAGGATCCAAATCATGAAATACTTATATTGTTTGCACTATACTTGTTAATTTAAGTGCCTAAATTATATTGAAACTTGATAAAGGATTCGTAAAGGCCGAATTTCACTTACTTTGAGTTTTGGCGGGTTATTTGACCGTTAATAGAAACATTGCTTCCTTGTGTATTAGTCTTGTGATAATTTTTAAATCGGATGTTCATAGAATATTCTCTCTTCTTGTGGAGCGGGCCGAACACCTGGCAGTATAATAGATGCCGCTCGACCCTCGGCAGTGTACACATTATTCTACATCGGGCCGTACGACCTCAGCATAAATTGTGCGTGATAATGCTTGGAGCCCGAGTACACTTGATATTATTGTTATGACTCAAGAGGTTATAATTTATTTAATGGCCTGAAATTGTTGAAATTAGCATGTCTTAATTGAAGATATTTCTTTTAAGTTGACTATCAGTTAAAGAACCATTTATTAATTTCTGGTTACTATATTATTATTATTATTATTATTATTATTATTATTATTATTATTATTATTATTATTATTATTATTATTATTATTATTATTATTATTATTGTTATTGTTATTGTTATTATTATTATTATTATTATTATTATTATTATTATTATTATTATTATTATTATTATTATTATTATTATTCATGTATTCCATGCCTATTTAGAATTTCTGTATTTTTATTTTTGCCCCGTAGTAAATGTCGATGTCGATCCCTCGTCACTACTTATTCGAGGTTAGACTGGATACTTACTGAATACATATTTTTTATGTACTCACGCTACACTTCTGCACTAACCGTGCAGGATCTGAGGCAGGTGCATCTAGCATTCATTCAGGCGCGCACCCCCGATACCCTGAGGCATAGTGGTGAGCTGCCCTCTGAGTCTGTTCTGCAGCACCCGCAGTCTCTCTTTTGTATTCACTTTCTGTCTATCCTATTTCAGATATTAGCATAAGTGTTTTGTATATTCTACTAGTTACTCATACACTTGTGACACCGGGTCTTGAAAATATGCTAGTAGACACTTTATGGCTTTTGAGTATTTATCTCTCCATATTTGCTCTTTTATTCATTTACGCTTTATTTTATCAAAATTTTTCACTTCTCAATTATTTAATAAATAAAAATCAACTACTTTGAAATTTATTAAAAAGAATAAATACATGGCTAATTTACCGTTGGCTTACTTATTAGCGACGTTGGGCATCATCACAGCCTATAGGAGAAATTGGGTCGTGACAATATGGTATTAGAGTATTAGGTTCACGTAGGTCTCACAAGTCATGAGCAGGCCTCACAGAGTCTTGCAGATCGGTGCGAAGACGTCCGTACTTATCTTCGAGAGGCTATAGGGTGTTAGGAAACTACTGTTTCTTCATCGCCTATTGTGCAGTTAATGTTGTGCTAAGTATTTTTCTCTTATTCTCTCACAGATGGTGAGAACGCGCGCGACAGATGTACCCGATCGTGGAGGAGCTGATCCCCGTGTTGCTAGAGGCCGAGGGAAGGCCCCAGCTCGTGGTAGAGGACGAGGGCTTCCTAGAGTTGCTCCAGTTGTGCCACCAGTGGATCCAGTGGAGGATTATGTTATTGAAGAGTAGGGCAAGGTGCCTGTAGCGGAGCCAACCCCAATAGATTTTATGTCCGCACCTGGATTCCAGGAGGTCATGGGCCGTATGCTGCAGTTAATGGATTCTATGATACAGGCTGGTTTATTTCTAGCAGACCCAGCCACATCTCATGCGGGAGGGGGAGCACAGACCCCTACTGCTCATGCTCCAGGGCATGCAGCTGCCGTATATCAGACCTTGGGCGTATATCAGACCAGTTGCGGCCGGCGAGCCGCATCGCAGAAGCTATTGGATAGATGGACCAGGCTACATGCTCTTGTCTTTGGAGGTGAGCGACATGAGGACCCCCAAGACTTTATTGATCGTTGCAGGGACAGACTGCACAACATGAGGATATTGGAGTCCCACAGAGTGGACTTTACCACCTTTCAGCTGGAGGGCAGGGGCCGTAGGTGGTGGTAGTCCTATCATCTCGGCAGGCCAGCAGGTTCTCCTCCCTTGACTTGGGACCAGTTTACACGCCTCTTTTTGGATAGATATATTCCACCCTCTCAGAGGGAAGAGTTGCAATTTCAAAGTGCTACTCCAGCAGGGTCAGATGTCGGTGACCGAGTATGAGGCGTGATTCTCTGAATTGTCTCATCATGCACTTATGATACTCCCCAGCGATGCAGAGAGAGTTCAGAGGTTTGTTGCAGGTTTGCACTCTGGTATCCAGGCCACTATGGCTCGATAGGTTGAGATGTGAACTTCTTACGAGCTGGTTGTGGAGATAGCTCGGAGGATCGAGGGTGTTCGTCAGCGGAGCCAAGAGCAGATGCCGAGGGACAAGCGGTTCCGGCATTCTAAAGGGTTCAGTGGTGCTCCGTCTGGGGGCAGAGATCAGTTTGTGCGGGGTTAGTCTAGCAGGCCCACATATCCAACACCGCCGCCTTCTCGGGGTGCTCCAGTACAGCCCTATTTCAGCGCCATTCCAGAGAGCTCCTACCATCGACCGACCATTCAGTGTTCCTCCATTGGGAGTTCAGGTCCCTAGAGTCAGACTCAGGGTCAGTCATTTTCTGCACCGAGAGGTTGTTTCGAGTGCGGGGATCTTGGTCATGTGAGGAGGTTCTGCCCCAGGCTTTGGGTCAAGGCAGAACAACAGGGTCATCAGCCCATGATTACAACACCATCTGCCACACCAGCCGTCCGGCCGCCTAGAGGCGGCGGGTAGGTTGGTAGGGACTGTCCTAGAGGTGGAGGCCAGTCAGGTGGCACTCCAGCTAGGTTCTATGCTTTTCTAGCCAAACCAGATGTAGTAGCCTCATATGCCGTGATTACATGTATTATTTCTGTCTGCGGTAGGGATGCTTCGGTACTATTTGATCCAGGGTCTACATATTCATATGTTTCATCTCTGTTTGCTCATTTTTTGGGTGTTCCTCGCGAGTCCTTGGGTACTCCTGTATATTTGTCCACGCCAGTGGGAGATTCTATTGTTGTGGATCGCATCTACCAGTCCTGTATCGTGACTTTCTATGGTTATGAGACTAGAGCGAATCTTCTGTTGCTCGATATGACCAACTTTGAGGTCATCCTAGGCATGGACTGGTTGTATCCATATCATGCCATCCTTGACTGCCATGCCAAGACTATTACCTTGTTGATTCCCGAGTTGCCTATATTGGAGTGGAAGGGTTCATCAGTTAGTGCATCTAGTCGAGTTATCTTTTTTCTGAAGGCTCGACACCTGGTCAAGAAGGGTTGTTTGGCTTATCTAGCTTATGTTCGTGATACTACTACAGAGACTCTGGCGATTGATTCAGTGCCAGTGGTTTGAGAGTTCTCTGTTGTGTTTCATTCTGATCTTTCAATCATGCCACCAGATCGTGATATCGATTTCTGTATTGATTTGGCTCCAGGTACCCATCTTATCTCTATTCCACTGTACCACATGGATCTGAAAGAGTTGAAGGAATTGAAGGAACAACTTGAGGAGTTGCTAGGAAAGGGGTTCGTCAGACCGAGTGTGTCTCCTTGGGGTGCACCAGTGTTATTCGTGAAGAATAAAGATGTGACTATGCAGATGTACATTAATTACCGCCAGTTGAACAAAGTTACCAGTAAGAACAAGTACCCGTTGCCACGTATTGATGATTTTTTTGACCAGTTGCAGGGCGCCAGAGTGTTCTCTAAGATCGACTTGAGATCGGGGTATCATCAGTTGAAGATTCGTGCTTCGGATGTTCCAAAGACAGTTTTCCGGACTAGATATGGCCACTATGAGTTTCTAGTGATGTCCTTCGGCTTGACTAACGCCCCGACGACATTTATGGATTTGATGAATCGGGTATCCAGGCCATATATTGACTCGTTTGTCATTATCTTCATTGATGACATATTGATTTACTCGCGTAGCATAGAGGAGCACGAGCAACATTTGAGAGTGGTGCTTCAGACCTTGCGGGAACAAAAGCTATATGCTAAGTTCTCCAAATGCGAGTTCTGGTTAGATTCTATAGCATTCTTGGGGCATGTTGTATCAGGCGAGGGTATTAAGGTAGATCCCAGGAAGATCGAGGCAGTTCAGAGTTGGCCTCGTCCTACCACAACGACCGAGATCAGGAGCTTCTTGGGGTTAACAAGTTATTATCGCCGGTTTGTGGAGGGCTTCTCATCTATTGCAGCACCTTTGACTAGATTGACCTAAAAGGGTTCTCCATTCCGATGGTTCGATGATTGCGAGGCGAGCTTCCAAAAGCTCAAGACCGCATTGACTTCAACACCGGTATTAGTATTGCCTTCCGATTTAGGGATGTATACTGTGTATTGCGATGCTTCACGCGTTGGCCTGGGTTGCATATCGATGCAAGAGGGGCGAGTTATTGCATATGCTTCACGTCAGCTGAAGCCCCACGAGAAGAATTACCCCGTACATGATTTGGAGTTGGCCATGATAGTTCATGCTCTCAAGATCTGGAGGCATTATCTTATGAGGTGTTCTGTGAGGTTTACACCGATCATCGCAGCTTACAGCATTTGTTCAAGCAGAGGGATCTCAACTTGAGGCAGCGCAGGTGACTTGAGTTACTAAAAGATTATGGTATTACCATCCTTTATCATCCGGGCAAGGCGAATGTGGTTTTGGATGCTTTGAGCAGAAAGGCGGAGAGTATGGGTAGTTTGGCATTCATTTCAGCAGAGGAGAGGCATTCTTTAAGCAACTCTCCAAGATGTGTCTCAGTATAAGATAGAGTGTGTAATCGAGTGTCCGTTCCTTTTCAGTGAGTAAAGAGCCCATTAAATAGGCAAATAAATCAGATTTTTTGGACAGATTTTGGTTCACCAAAAGTCTGTCCAAAAGACTGACTTTGTGTGCTAAACACTATTCAAAAGCTGTAAAAAAGTATTGTACTTGTCACCATACAATGACTTTTGAGTTTTGCACTCCAAAGTCTTTGCACAGTAAAAACAACCAAACTTGTACTATTCCTTCTTTAATTTCAGCTTTTATCACACAAAAATTCAAATACTCAAATCTAATAAAAACAAATTCACTAAGCACCTGAAACTTCTATCATAAACTATCATGACTAAGCAAATAGCTATTTCAAAACTAATGAATAACTAATTATCAGTGATTAATAACTATGAACGACTAAGCTAACATAGATTAAACACAACTAATAATAAAAATAAAAATAATAATAATAAAAATAAATAAATAAAAAAATCAAAAATTATGCTAGACATAAACTAAATACAATACAATTAGAAAAAATAGACAAAGGAAATGAGAATAGGGGTTATACCAAACGAGGGTGTTCGGGGTGGTCGCCGGAATTTGGCTGAATTTTTAGTTGCCGGATTTTCGGGATGGAATTGACATCAATAGGTAAGTCTTGATGAGCTCTATCCGTTGATGTAGGTATTGTGGGGGTGGCAGTGGTAGGAACTTCAAGATTTTGGGCAAAATAGTAGCGGCTAAAGTTTCCTAGATCTAAAATTCAAGGCGTTTGAGGGGGTTTTGAAGGATTTGGTTTGGAGATATGGAAAGAGGAGGTTGTAGAGATTATATGGTGTGAATTTGGGGGTGTTTGGAGGTTGGCCGCCGCCGGTGGGTGATTTCCGGCGACGGCGGCGGAGAGAAGAAAGAGAAGAGAGAGAGAGAGAAGAGAGAAAGAGTTATGGGGGAAATGTGGGAATTTTTCAGATTTTTGAGGCTTTAAATACCTCTTGAGAGATCAAATATGGACCATTAGATCAAGGGGTGATCAATGGGTGGGATTTGATCTTGGGTCACTTAATGAAACGATGTAGTTTTGAGGCAAAACTACGTCGTTCCGGACCCTTTCAAAGGCAGCCCCTTATCTTGCACTTTTGGCCACTTTCTCTTTCAAATTTGGCCAAATTTCTTTCTTAATCCTACTTATTAAACTAAATTTACACAAACAAATAAATAAATTAAGTAACTTATTCAAATGATCAATTAACTAGATTAATTCACCAATTGAATAATTAGTTAATTCCTAAAATGCACATATAAAGAAAGAACTATTTTTGGTATTTTTATGGTAGGAAATATGCAATCAAAGATACAAAAATTGAAAAATATAATTAAAGCAACAAAACACTAATGACTTTAGGAGGTGTTAAAATAGTACAAAAATTAGGTATTCACAGCTGCCCCTCTTTGCTCGAGAACATGAAGAGTTTTTGTGCAAAGAAAAGTGAATGCCATGGCTAATATTTGCTCACATATCACTCCAATGAAAGCATATTTTTTTAAATGCTGACCGAACCTTGCTTCCGAGGTTGCCTACATATCCTTGTTTAGAGGAATCAGGTTATTGTAGTTCTGGAAAAAATTTGGTAGCTGGGACTACCAGACACTAGATTTAAGACTGTTGTTGCTTTTGTTGTTATTGTTGCTGTTACTGTTACTTGCTACTTACATCAAAAGGAAAAGAGAAATAACTACATATGTCTGCAAACTAAGAGTTACAAAATTCCTAATCTATGTGTCTTGAGGAGTCAAATCTTGATTCTTGACCTGCTTGCTTGTGTTGACCTTAGATTTGATCTTGATGCTCTTTGAGGAAACGATCATGGCTCATTCTCAATTGCTTGCTTTTCGGATCAGAATTCGAGAAAATGAAACTCGAGAAGCTGGGCAGATGACATATTATCCATGCTAACTACAACTATCTTGTGACCGAAAAACTTCTTTATTCTGATGAGAAAGATGAAACTGCAAGCTTTAATCGTCACTTGTGCTATGCGGCGGGGCCTGCAAAGCCATCAAAGACGAACAAAACGAACAAAATTTTTCTGCCTGAGGTTGGCACTAGGAAAATTTTGTGAGTTAGAGAAAGCTAAAGTATCTAATTTGTTGAAATGAAGACAACGTGAGTAGTATAAACTAACTATGTGAGGATACGCAACCACGAGGGGAAGTAACTTATGTTACCAGAGGAAATAGAATTAGAGGATGGTACCCTGTATTACGGAAAAGGGAATGTAACCAGGGGTTGGTACCCTGTAATATCGAAAGAAAATGTAACCAGGGGTTGGTACCCTATATTATCGAAATGAGTGTAACCAAGGGTTGGTACCCTATATTACCGAAAGGAATGTAACCAGGGGTTGGCACCCTGTATTACTGAAAGGAGTGTAACCAGGGGTTGGTATCCTGTATTACTGAAAGGAGTGTAACAGAGGCTGGCACCCTGTATTACTGAAAGAAGTGTAACCAGGGGTTGACACCCTGTATTACTGGGAAGGAATGTAACCAGGGGTTGGTACACTGTATTACTGAGAAGGAATGTAACCAGGGGTTGGTACCCTATATTACCGAAAGGAGTGTAGCCAGGGGTTGGTACCCTGTATTACATAAAGGAGTGTAACCAGGGGTTGGCACCCTATATTATTGAAAGGTGTGTAACCAGGGGTTGGTACCCTGTATTACTGAAAGGAGTGTAACCAGGGGCTGACACCCTGTATTACTGAAAGGATGTTGAATCCTCTAGGCTAAAAGGTTCTACCTAGGTTAAACTACGAAAAGTAAACCTGGGCGAAGAGTACTTCTACCCGAAAATATGAGCTGGAACCCCCTAGGCAAAATGATTCTACCTAGGTTAAGCTACGTATAACAGCCTGAGCAAAGAGTACTTCTACCCGGAACTATGAGCTGAATCCCCCTAGGCGAAAAGGTTCTACCTGGGTTAAGCTACGAAAAATAGCCTGAGCGAAGAGTACTTCTACCCGAAAACTATGAGTTGGATCTCCCTAGGCGAAAATGTTCTACCTGGGTTAAGCTATGAAAAACAAGCATGGGCGAAGAGTACTTCTATCCGAAAATATGAGCTGGATCCCCCTAGACGAAAAAGGTTCTACCTGGGTTAAGCTATTATAAAACATCTGAGCGCAGAGTACTTTTACCTGAAACTATGAGGTGGATCCCCCTAGGTGAAAAGGTTCTACCTGGGTTAAGCTACAAAAAAAATAGCCTGAGCGAAGAGTACTTCTACCCGGAACTATGTGCTGGATCCCCCTAGGCAAAAAAGTTCTACCTGGGTTAAGCTACGAAAAGCAAGCCTGGGCAAAAATTACTTCTACCCGGAAATATAAGCTGGATCCCCTTAGGCGAAAAGGTTCTACCTAGGTTAAGCTACGAAAAGCAACCTGAGCGAATAGTACTTCTACCCGGAACTATGAGCTGGATCACCCTAGGCGAAAAGGTTCTACCTGGGTTAAGCTACATAAAACATCCTGAGCGGAAAGTACTTCTACCGAGAACTATGAGTTGGATCCCCCTAGGAGAAAAGGTTCTACCTGGGTTAAGCTACGTAAAACATCCTGAGCGAAGAGTACTTCTACCAGGACCTATGAGCTGGATCCCCCTAGGCGAAAAAGTTCTACATGGGTTAAGCTACGAAAAGCAAGCCTGGGCAAAGAGTACTTCTACCCGGAAATATAAGCTGGATCCCCTTAGGCGAAAAGGTTCTTCCTAGGTTAAGCTACGAAAAGCAACCTGAGCAAATAGTACTTCTACCCGGAACTATGAGCTGGATCCCCCTAGGCGAAAAGGTTCTACCTGGGTTAAGCTACGTAAAACAACCTGAGCGAAGAGTACTTCTACCCGGAACCATGAGCTAGATCCCCCTAGGCGAAAACGTTCTACTTGGGTTAAGCTACGTAAAGCACCCTGAGCGAAGAGTACTTTTACCCGAAACTATGAGCTGGATCCCCCTAGGCGAAAAAGCTCTACATGGGTTAAGCTACGAAAAAACAACCTGGGCGAAGAGTACTTCTACCCGGAACTGTGAGCTGGATCCCCCTAGGCGAAAAGGTTCTACCTGGGTTAAGCTACGTAAAAAAACCTAAGCGAAGAGTACTTCTACCCGGAACTATGAGCTGGATCCCCCTGGGCGAAAAGGTTCTACCTGGGTTAAGCTACGTAAAACAACCTGGGAGAAGAGTACTTCTACCCAGAAATATGAGCTGGATCCCCCTAAGCGAAAAGGTTCTACCTCGGTTAAGCTACATAAAACATCCTGAGAGAAAAATACTTCTACCCGGAATTATGAGCTGGATCCCCCTAGGCGAAAAAGTTCTACCTGGGTTAAGCTACGTAAAACAACCTGAGCGAAGAGTACTTCTAACCGGAACTATGAGCTGGATCCACCTAGGCGAAAAGGTTCTACCTGGGTTAAGCTACGAAAAAACAACCTGGGCGAAGAGTACTTCTACCCGGAACTATGAGCTGGATCCCCCCAAGCGAAAAGGTTCTACCTGGGTTAAGCTACGTAAAACAACCTGAGCGAAGAGTACTTCTACCCAAAAACCATGAGCTGGATCCCCCTAGGCAAAAAGGTTCTACCTGGGTTAAGCTACGTAAAACATCCTTAGCGAAGAGTACTTCTACCCGGAACTGTGAGCTGGATCCCCCTAGGCGAAAAGGTTCTACCTGGGTTAAGCTATGTAAAACATCCTGAGCAAAAAGTACTTCTACCCGGAACTATGAGCTGGATCCCCCTAGGCAAAAAGGTTCTACCTGGGTTAAGCTATGTAAAACAACCTGAGCGAAGAGTACTTCTACCCGGAACTATGAGCTGGATCCCCCTAGGCGAAAAAGTTCTACCTAGGTTAAGCTATGTAAAATACCCTGAGCGAAGAGTACTTCTACCCGAAACTGTGAGCTGGATCCCCCTAGGCGAAAATGTTCTACCTGGGTTAAGCTACGAAAAACAAGCCTGGGCAAAGAGTACTTTTACTCGGAACTATGAGCTGGATTCCCCTAGGCGAAAAAACTCTACCTGGGTTAAGCTTACCCCTACCGTTATACTATCTGGCCAAATTTACCCCTATCAGCAACAAACATTTAAAAAGCGAAGAGTACTTCTACCCGAAAATATGAGCTGGATCCCCCTAAGCGAAAAGGTTCTACCTGGGTTAAGCTACATAAAACATCCTGAGCGAAAAGTACTTCTACCCGAAACTATGAGCTGGATCCCACCTAGGCGAAAAGGTTCTACCTGGGTTAAGCTACATAAAACAACCTGAGCGAAGTGTATATCTACCCGGAACTAGGAGCAGGATCCCCTAGGTGAAGAGGTTCTACTCGAGTTAAGCTATGTAAAATATCTTGAGTGAAGAGTACTTCTACCCGGAACTATGAGCTGGATCCCCCTAGGAGAAAAGGTTCTACCTAGGTTAAGCTACGTAATACATCTTGAGCTAAAAGTACTTCTACCCGAAACTATGATCTGGATCCCCTTAGGTGAAAAGGTTCTACCTGGGTTAAGCTACGTAAAACAACCTGAGCGAAGAGTACTTCTACCCGGAACCATGAGCTGGATCCCCTAGGCGAAAAGGTTCTACCTGGGTTAAGCTACGTAAAACATCCTGAGCGAAGAGTACTTCTACCCGGACCCATGAGCTGGATCCCCCTAGGCGAAAAAGTTCTACCTAGGTTAAGCTACGTAAAACATCCTGAGCGAAGAGTACTTCTACCCGAAACTGTGAGCTGAATCCCCCTGGGCGAAAAGGTTCTACCTGGGTTAAGCTACATAAAACAACCTGAGCGAAGAGTACTTCTACCCGGAACCATGAGCTGGATCTCCTAGGCGAAAAGGTTCTACCTGGGTTAAGCTACGAAAAAACAACCTGGGCGAAGAGTACTTCTACCCGGAACTGTGAGCTGGATCCCCTTAGGCGAAAATGTTCTACCTGGGTTAAGCTACAAAAAACAAGCCTGGGCGAAGAGTACTTCTACCCGAAACTATGAGCTGGATCCCCCTAGGCGAAAAAGCTCTACCTGGGTTAAACTACGAAAAATAACCTGGGCGAAGAGTACTTCTACGCGGAACTGTGAGCTGGATCCCCCAAGGCGAAAAGGTTCTACATGGGTTAAGCTACCAAAATGATCTCTATGAACAATAGTGATGCTTGCTGAAAATAAAAGAAAATGGAGATTTTGCGAAAACTTACCTTTGGTGACATTCGTCCTTTAGGAATCGACATTCTGCACTGCTTTGTTCCTGCTGCAAACAAAGAAAAAATGTGAGTTTTAAAAAGTGGTAGTCGATTTGTGGCCTTGATGTCTTTGGCAGCTTGGCTTTGTGCCCATCTTTTTTTATGATGACTTCCTGAATACCACGGTTGGCCGCGTGGGACTTAACCTTCTCAACTTTATTTTTACTTTGTGGCATTTCACTTTCGACTTCTTTCCTCAACACTTTCAATTTTAGAGCATTGGGGGAACCTTTGGCTTTTCAAACTTTGCCAAAATTGTTAGCCACTTTAGACTTAACCTTTTCAACTTCATTTTGCCCTTGTAGGCACTTTCAATTTGATTTCATCCTTACAAGAGTTTTTGATTTCGAAGCATCGGCCGCCATGGCTAATCGGGGTCAACTTGATGCCCATGCCGAGTTTGGGTGCCTTTTTTGCATATTAGCTTGTATCAAACCGGAGTCTTGTAAATCAGTCTTGCTATCCCTTCTTTGCCTTAGTTTCAAAACAGAGTTAGACCAAAAGGAATTCAAATAAAACAAACAATGGAATGGACAATGAATTTAGACAAGAGGTATCCCTTTCGGGGAAGGAAAGAAGTACTTATCTGGAATACATGCGGACTTCAATGATCATGACATGCCTTTTGGACTTGATGCCTAATCTATGTAAACCGTCTGACTCTTAGAAATGCATCACAACTTTTGCCTCGAAACCTAGAAACCTTGCCCAGGACTGTCAATACCAATGGTTGTGAAGATCCTCTTTTCGATCAGTAGTGCCCTTTGCGGGTTTTCACCAGCTAATCTCTCTCATTTCTCTTCTCACCATCGCCTTATAGTGCCCTTTGCGAGTTTTCACTAACAAGACTCTCTCATTTTTATTTTCTTTGCTCGTCATCGCCCTATGGTGCCCGTGAGGGTTTTCACCAATAAGACTCTCTCATTTTATTTCTCTCATTTTGGTAGCATCAGATCCAAGTGACTGTATCCTCCAATTCTTGAATATTCTCGTTGATTGATCGGAAGGACTTGAAAAGGATTTGGGTAAAAAGTATTTGGATTTGATTACAACTTTGGAACCTCTCAGGCGAAACCATCGCCGAACCATTGTAACACCTACCCCAGTTTCAAATTTTGGGGGAATGTAGATTTTTATTTTGGTATGACTGAACCCCAGAGAGAGGCTGCCTACGTATCCTTTCGGAATCAAGTCGAACGTAGTTCGATTCACTTTGTTTTGATTTTCTTTTTCTTTTTTTTCATTTGTTTTTCATTTTCTTTTCTCTTTTGTTTCTTCATAAAACTTCCAGGATCCAAAGAGGGTAATCAAAGAAAAGTAACCGACTCAAAAGGGTTTTCAAAGGGTTGATAGTGTTTGGATAGCGAGAATGAAAGCCTTCGTCATCCCAATCAGAGAACATTAAAGATGCGTAAAAGGGTCAAACATAATACCTTTTGACCGTGTCTGTATAGACAGTTGTCTCGGAGACATTTCCTTCGAACTTTCTAGGCCGCACTTTCTTGTTGTAGGCACGAGCCATTCTTTGTTGGTACAACTACCCGTGGCAAACTGCGGCCATACATTTTTCATCAATCATAGTCAATTGTTCCAAACCGGTTCTTGAACCAATCTTTATCCTCAATCTCGGCTTCGACATTGATCTAAAGAGAGGGGATTTCAACTTCTTCCGGTTTCATTTGGATCTTGGCTTAGACCTAGTGTTCCACTTCTTTGCTTATTTTCTCACAAGCCTTATCTTCAACACATTCTGCTTCTTGATTCATTATTTTGAGGTCTGGCGGCATTTTAGGATCTGGGCATGAAGTCCACAAGCATGTCATATTATTAAAATCTGCATTAACATAACTTCAAAAAGAGAATAAGAAAGGTGACAAGATTAAGAAAAGAGAAAATTCCTAGACAATGAAATATTAATTTCATTAATTGATTTTTTTTCATTTTGAATTTAAAAGATAGAAGGGTTTTCATCGGAAAGTAAGACAATAATGTAAAATGTCCGGATTACACCCTGAAATAATCTGAACGCAGAAAGGATAACAAGACTGGCTACCGAGTCTCCCGTCTGATGGGGGACTTTTAGGTTTGGCGACCATTTTTTGCTTTTCTTCTGTCTCAGCAATGGATGCAATGGCTTTCAATGCCGGATCAAATTCCTCATCTTCACGGATCATTCCAACTACTGGCTCATTGGTGTAAATATGCAAAGGATTGTTTATCATATTAAGGGCATCTTCATCCCTGAGCATTATTGCATTGACCTCGATGAGGTCTTCCACTGCTCTCTTAAGATTCCAACAATATTCCGTATCATGTCACATTTCTCTAGAGTGGTATTCACATCTAGCATTAGCCTGGTGCGAGGGGGACTCTGGGCTTGGCCGGTTCGGGGCCATTGGCTGCAACAGACCTTGCCTGACTAGCTTTTGGAACAAGCTCGAGTATGATTCACCAATAGGGGTGAACTGATTCTTTCTGAAAGGCTCTCTTGGGCAAGGATTGTATTGGGGATCATTTGGTTGGGGGATTATATGGAACTTGGCAAGAACGGGCATTTCTGGAAAGTGGATCTCGGTTTTGTGTATAATGCAGTGGCCGTATGTAAGGTTGCGCATTCATCACTGCATAGGAAGGCGGTGTAACGACCTGTGATGTGGCTTTAAAGGTAGCATAACTCAAGATTCGACCCGTTTTTTTTAAAACCATTTTCGATCATCTCTCCAATTTTGATAGCCTCGGCGAACAGATTACCCATAGCGGACCTCGTGTTCTGAAAGTAGTCCGCCTCTTGGGCCTATTGGAAGACCGTAACCATTTCTGCTTCATCCATATGAGTCTTTACGACGGCGGCTTGTTCGCGCCATTAGACAACATATTCACGGAAACTTTCGCCGTTTTCTTTGTCAAACTGGACACAGAATTCTCTTTTTTTGGATTTTTACTCTTGTTTTTTTTTTTCAGTTTATTTGATGCAATGATCGAATCTGATGGGGATTGCCTACGTATCATGACGTCGCATGAATCAAATCTTGCGTAGTTCAGGAAGATTGGGAATAGACTGGCCCATTTTTCATTTTCTTTACTCTTTTTTTATTTTATTTATAAAGACTTTTAGATATATTTTTTGAGTTTTTTTTTCTTTTAATGGAATTTTTGTTTTTTAAAAAAAAAAAGGAATTCTAAAGAAGGAAGAAAATATTTTGGATTTTGATTTAAAGATTCTTTTTGTTCTTTTTTTTTTTCCGAATGAAAGGCTTCGGAAAAGAAGGAAAATATTTTTGGATTTAATTTGTTTTTTGGATTTTCTAAGGAAAGAATTCTAGAGAGGGAATCAAGGAAAGGGAAACTATTTTTGAATTTTTTTTTCTTTTAATTTGGGGCCGGAACCGATGAGGTTATATTCGGTGAGAATCAGACTCGCGTAGTTCGGTGGATGAGAAATAAAAATGTAAACTAACTCTTTTTTTTTCATATACAATTAATCCGACAATATCTCCTAGCAAAGAAAATATTTTTAATTTTTTTTTCGATTTTTTTTTTGAATTGGTGAAAGAAAAACTTCTAAAGAAGAAAAAATAAAATAAAATAAATATATATATACATTTTTGAATTTTGAATTTTTTTTAAAAAAAAATTTCAAAAGAAAGAAAATATTTTTTGGATTTTGGGAGAAAGACTTTTTTTTTTTAAAAGAAAAAGAAGAAAATATTTTTGGATTTTTGGTCTCAAAAAAAAACTTTTAAAGAAGCAATTAAAGGAAGATATCTTTTTGGATTTTTGAAAATTGGGGGCCGGAACCGATGAGGTTTGCCTGCGTATCTCACATCCGGTGAGAATCAGACCCGTGTAGTTCGGCCAAAATTGACTATTTTTTTATTTTTATTTTTACTTTTTTAATAAAAATTAATCTTTAAAAACCATATGCACTAGACCACATCATTTTTTCTCTGTTCATTCAACTGATTTATGCTGAAGTCGGTTGACATGCAAGCTTCTCAAATAATGCAACAAGTAGCACATAACATGACATAATGGTCTCAACAAGGTACCTGTCCTAGAACAGAACTCGGCCCCTGCGTCGAGCGATGCTAAGTCAAATGCACATGATAAAAATAAAGCGTAGCCTACTAGGGATATTCATTGCTTGTGGCTTGTTCTTCTAAGTTTGTAAATCCTAAAGGAGATGGTATCTAGACCTGGCTTATCCGGACGGACAACCCGAGCCGAGGAGCGTCAAGCGTCACCAGTAGTAGAACAGCACTGGCTAGCTAACGGCTCTCCCGCCTAAACACGTGTGACTAAATCCTTCACCAGAAGCTGGTAGGCTAACTGGCTTTATCTCAAGACAGAAATTTTGTGATGCTGGTAGGCAAACACAACCTAACTAATTATCAGAAGACTCAGAGGGATGCGAGAGAAGATACAATTTATATATACAGTTCAACAATATCAAAATGGTAAAAATTCGACAAGTAACACATTAGGCCCAAATAAATCACAATATATACAAAAATTAATAAAGCCAAATAAAGTCAATGTACAAGCTCAAATTCTTGAAGTCCCCAGCAGAGTCGCCAGAGCTGTCACACCCCCTTTTCTACCCGCAAAATAATATTATGTGGATTAAAGGGTTTTTCCAATTAAAGTGACAAAATTGAGTAGGGAATATTTTATTTATAGAGTCGCCACTTGGAATTGATTTTGTTGGTGTTCCAAGTCACCTTTTATTTGAATCCCTAATCAAAGGAAGATTTGACTCTATTATTATTGGTATGCGAAAACAAAGTCCGGGTAAGGAATTCTGTTAACCGGGGAGAAGGTGTAAGGCATTCCCCGAAAGAAATTCTGTTAACCGGGGAGAAGGTGTAAGGCATTCCCCGAATCCCGTGGTTCTAGCACGGTCGCTTTTATTGACTAAAATTTGGCTTGAATTATTTTTGGATAAAGTGTGTATTATTTGCCTTAAGTTACTATTGTCTAGTGCTGCTTAATAATTAATAATTTTGGCCTAGGAGCGTGCAAGCACACAAAGTCCTTATTTGATTATATGTATTAAAACAAAGAACATGTCGGTACACATGGTTTAAATACAATTAATATTAAAAAGTCAAGGAGCGGGAATGCACACATGACTACTTTATTAAAATAAATATCGATCAAGGACCGTGTATGAACACACGGTCTACATCTCAAACGTGCCTAAAATTGCCTATCACTTAAATTAATTAAAAAGCGCTTCTTTTTTATTTATTACTTGTTCGACTGAAAAAAAAAATATTATTATTAAAAATAATTTTCACTAATGCAAGACATTAAACCCGGGTAAACTTATGTTAAACTTTCATGGTATTGGGCCACTTATTTTATTTAACAAAAGACAATTTATTGATTTTAAAGAAAATGCCCATCTTACTTTCTATTGTCATTGGGCCTATAAATTTTAGCTTATTTGGCCCATGTTGCTTAAGAGCCTCGATGACCAAGACAACACAAAATAACAAGTATTCTTCTAAGCCTATATTGCTTCTTACATTGATGTCCAAACTAAAAATTATTTTTTTTCATAAAAGAAACTTACATGCTAATTATTATCGTTTATCTTCTTAACGAACTATTTCTTAAGGACTAACATAATATTTCTACTCATCTACACCAATCATGGCGCTAATCAAACTACACTCATTAACAACATAAAAACCACGACTAAATATAAAAACTACAAAAAACAGTAATACTTCAATGCTAAAGAGAAGAACTATATTAAGTATAGCATTATGTTGACTATAATTCAAAGCATCAAAAAATTTGAAGCTAGAAGTCTTCCTTAGATAATTATACATGAACCATGAAAGTAACTCACGGAAAAGAGCCCAAACTAAACAAACATGGTTAAAAGTGGGGTCTTTATCTTTCCTTAAACTAATTAATCTTAACAGAATGCAATTTCAATCACATATATAAAGAAGAAAACGATAATTTAACTAATTTTTAACAGATTTACATGATGATAACACTAATATAACATTCATCTTGAAACAAAATCAGATCTAATATGTTCCATCAACCAAACCGGGATCAAATCCTTCTTATTATCATCAAGAATCTGCAATATAAGAATTTGAAAGTTACCTGGTTTGTGGAATAATAAAATACAGCAGTGCAGCAACAAAAAAAACTCAGCAGCAAATACAGTAGAAACAGCAGCAACTCAAGTGTTAAGACAACCCAGAAAACTTAACAAAGATGCTTGAAACTGGTAGCTATCAACTTCACAAATTGCCTAAGGGATCTTTCTATTTTTCTCGAGGTTTTTGCACTCAAATAATCCTCACAAAACTCTTAAATTTCAGCTTGTTATATGTATTAAGCTGCTGATTTTTCTCAAAGATATATGTCTTTAAGAAACTCTCCAAGATGTGTCTCAATATAAAATAGAGTGTGTAATAGAGTGTCCGTACCTTTTCAGTGAGTAAAGAGCCCTTTAAATAGGCAAATAAATCAGATTTTTTGGACAGATTTTGGTTCACCAAAAGTCTGTCCAAAAGACTGACTTTGTGTGCTAAACACTGTTCAAAAGCTATAAAAAAGTATTGTACTTGTCACCACACAATGACTTTTGAGTTTTGCACTCCAAAGTCTTTGCACAGTAAAAACAACCAAACTTTTACTATTCCTTCTTTAATTTCAGCTTTTATCAACACAAAAATTCAAATACTAAAATCCAATAAAATCAAATTCACTAAGCACTTGAAACTTCTATCATAAACTATCATGACTAAGCAAATAGCTATTTCAAAACTAATGAATAACTAATTATCAGTGATTAATAAATATGAACGACTAAGCTAACATAGATTAAACACAACTAATAATAAAAATATAAATAATAATAATAAAAATAAATAAATAAAAAAAATCAGAAATTATGCTAGACATAAACTAAATACAATACAATTAGAAAAAATAGATAAAGGAAATGAGAATAGGGGTATACCAATTGAGGGTGTTCGGGGTGGTCGCCGGAATTTAGCCGGATTTTTAGTTGCCGGATTTTCGAGATGGAGTTGACATCAATAGGTAGGTCTTGATGAGTTCTATCCATTGACGTAGGTATTGTGGGATGGTAGTGGCCGGAACTTCAAGATTTTGGACAAAAAAGTGGCGGCTAAAGTTTCCTAGATCTAAAATTCAAGGCATTTTGAAGGATTTGGTTTGGAGATATGGAAAGAGGAGGTTGTAGAGATTACATGATGTGAATTTGGGGGTGTTTGGAGGTTGACCGCAGCCGGTGGGTGATTTCCGGCGGCGGTGGCAGCGGAGAGAAGAGAGAGAAGAGAGAGAGAAGAGAGAAAGAGTTATGGGGGAAATGAGGAAATTTTTCAGATTTTTGAGGCTTTAAATACCTCTTGAGAGATCAAATATGGACCATTGATCACCCCTTGATCACCCCTTGGTCACTTTAAATACCTCTTGAGAGATCAAATATGGACAATTAGGATTAAGTGATCAATGGCCCCTTATCTTGCACTTTTGGCCACTTTCTCTTTCAAATTTGGCCCAATTTCTTTCTTAATCCTACTTATTAAACTAAATTTACACAAACAAATAAATTAATTAAGTAACTTATTCAAATGATTAATTAACTAGATTAATTCACCAATTGAATAGTTAGTTAATTCCTAAAATGCACAAATAAAGAAAGAACTATTTTTGGTATTTTTATGATAGGAAATATGCAATCAAAGACATAAAAATTGGGAAATATAATTAAAGCAACAAAACACTAATGACTTTAGAAGGTGTTAAAATAGTACAAAAATTAGGTATTCACATAGGGTCGCCTATGTGTCCCTAACATTGATGAATTGAGGGATAAGATCCTAGAAGAGGCAAACAATTCTCGATATTTTATTCACCCAGGTGCTACGGAGATGTATCGCAACCTGAGGCAGCATTATTGGTGGCGGCGGATGAAGAAGGACATAGTTGAGTATGTAGCGAGGTGCCTAAATTGGCAGCAGGTTAAGTATGAGCATCAGAGGCCAGGTGGCCTACTCCAGCAGATAGTTATACCGGAGTAGAAATGGGGGCGCATTACTATGAACTTCGTAGTTGGGTTGCCGCAGAACTTGAGGAAGTTTGATGCAGTTTGGGTCATTGACGACAGGTTGACCAAGTCGGCACACTTTATTCCGGTTGTGAATACGTATTCTTCAGAGAGATTGGCCCAGATTTACATCTAGGAGATTGTTCGGTTGCATGGTGTACCTGTTTCCATCATATCAGATAGAGGCCCTCAATTTACTTCGCATTTATAGAGGGCAGTACAAAGTGAGTTGGGGACTCGGGTAGAGCTCAGCACAGCCTTTCATCCGTAGACCGACGGACAGTCGGAGCGGACGGTTTAGATCTTGGAGGATATGCTCAGAGCATGTGTGATTGACTTCGGAGGGCAGTGGGATCAATTCTTGCCTTTGGCCGAGTTTGCTTATAACAACAGTTATCAGTCCAGCATCGAGATGGCTCCATTTGAGAATTTATATGGTCACCGATGTCGTTCGCCCATCAGTTGGTTTGAGCCCAATGAGGCTAGGTTATATGGTACTGATTTAGTGAAGGATGCCTTGAAAAAAGTAAAGTTGATTCAGCAGCGACTTCGCACAACATAGTCTATATAGAAGAGTTACGCGGATCAGAAGGCGCGTGATTTATCATTTATGGTGGGCGAGAAGGTTCTCTTAAAAGTCTCGCCGATGAAGGGAATCATGAGGTTCGGGAAGAAGGGCAAGTTAAGCCCAAGGTTTATAGTCCCATTTGAGGTGTTGAGACGAGTTGGGGAGGTTGCTTATGAGCTTGCTTTATCTCCCAGTTTATCGGGAGTTCATCCGGTTTTCCATGTATCTATGCTCCGGAAGTATCATGCCGACAGGTCGCATGTGTTAGTACAACACAATTCATCTAGATAAGAGCCTGGCTTATGAGGAGGATCCAGTTGCCATTGTTGACAGGCAGGTTCGCTAGTTGGGGTCCAAGAAGATTTCTGCAGTAAAGGTTCAGTGGAGGGGTCGACCAGTCGAAGAGGCGACTTGGGAGACCGAGGAAGACATGCGGATCAGATATCCTCACAACACTCCAGATATGATCCTAGAACCGTTCGAGGACGAACGTTTGTTTAAAAGGTGGAGAATGTAATGACCCGACCGGTCGTTTTAATTTCTAGATTCTCGTTTCCCTAATTAAGACTACCCGTATGTGCCTTTATTGTTTTATGACTTGATGTCACGACCCGAAATTTCCACCGTCGGGACCGTGATGACGCCTAATGTTCCACTTGCTAGGCAAACCGACATTAGAGAATTATTAAACCAATCCTTATTCAATTCAGTAAATAATAGCAAATAAGATAAAATGGAATACAGCGAGTGCAGAATAATATAAATACTTCATTAATTACTACCACCCGGATCTGGAGTCACAACTCACGAGCTACTATGATTTACTATAAACAGAGTCTGAAAAGGAAAAATACATTGTTCTGGAGTAAGGAAACAGTAAATGATAAAACTAGGAAGAGACTCCAGGGTCTGCGGATGCCAACATATCTACCTTAGGTCTCCTGACAGCAAATCCAAGCTGCTAAGCCTCACGATCAGCTAGGACCGGTACCAAAATCTGCACAAGAAGTGCAGAGTACAGTATCAGTACAACCGACCCCATGTACTGGTAAGTGTCGAGCCTAACCTCGACGAAGTAGTGTCGAGGCTATGATAAGACACCCACATAAATAAATGTGCAGATAACAATATATGTACAATTGGGAGGGGAAACATGCTGAGGGAAATACGAGATAGAGAGCTGCAGCAGAATGGTAACTTGAATAGTCAATGTACTATGAATCAATAAGAACCAGTAAACACAGTAAAGAAAAAATGCACGGCATCACCCTTCGTGCTTTTACTCTCAATCTCACCATCAGATCAATAAAAATGGCACGTCATCACCCTTCATGCATTAAATCTCATAACATGGCACGACATCACCCTTCGTGCATTAACTCTCATAACATGGCACGACATCACCCTTTGTGCATTAACACTCTCCCTTACCATAATGCAATGATCAAATAATAACAGGGAGATAGAATAACAAGTACAAGCCTTACTTCAACATTTGGATCCACAATATCAACCTCAACTTCGGAATCAATACTCAATTATCACCAGAAGATCCATAAACATGATAAGAACGATCAATTTAACAATACTAGTCTAAACATGGATAACATGAACAAATGAAGCTATAATTGCAAGAACCCAAGCCCTGCCCGCATGCGTTAACCCGACTACAACGCATAAGTACTCGTCACCTCACATATACGTTGTTCTCCAACATTTAAACATGTAGCAAATAGACAAACAAGTCATATTCCCTCAAGTCAAGGTTAGACACAATACTTACCTCGCTCCAAAGGCCACTCAATGCTCAATTACCACTTTTCCTTTAGAAACCACCTCCAAACCACTCGTATCTATCCACAAACGACTTAATAATATCAAATATTGCTAAAAAAATCAATTAAAATACATAAATTTAGATTCCCCAAACTTTTCCCCAAAAAGTCAAAAATCGACCCCGGGCACGCTTGGTCAAAACTTGAGGTTCGGACCAAAATCCATTTACCCGTTCACCCCCGAGTCCGATTATATAATTAGTTTCGGAATCCGACCCCAAATTGTGGTTTAAATTCCCAATTTACAAAAACTCCCAATTCTTCCTAAATCCCTAGTTTTCTACCATGAAAGAACAAAGATTAGGGCTAGGAATTTAATGGGTGATGATAGAAATGGAAGAAAATGAGTTAAAGAGTACAAACCTATGAATTGATGTTGAATTTTCCCTTCAAAATCGCACCTAGGCCGAGCTCTAATGGAGAGTTTATGAAAAATGGGTAAAATCCCGTTTTGGTTATGTTTTAAGGTCTGGGCGTCACGCCTTCTTCGCGTTCGCAAAGGATCTGCCGCGTTCGCGAAGTGCAACAACCCGGATGGCTTTTGCGTTCGTGAAGGATTGTACGCGTTCGCGATTGTCTATCCCCCCGGCCATCGTGTTCGCGAGACTTGTCTCGCGTTCGCGTAGAACAACCCACTGATCCCCAGCCCACCTCCAATAACTCTACGCGTTAACGTGTTGCCTGTCGCGTTCGCGAAGAGCAGACCCCCAATGCTCCGCGTTCACGACCATGGCCTCGCGTTCACATAGAACAAACCATTCCCCAGCCCATCTCATACTTCGCGTTCGCGAGAGTGCCACCGCGAACGCCCAGAAGGAAACAGAAGGCACCTGAAACTGCAGAAAAACCAGATTTCAAAGTTTCAAAACACTCGTAGCCTATCCGAAACTCACCCGAGCCCTCGGGGCTCCAAACCAAACATGCACACAAGTCCAAAAACAACATACGAACTTGGTCGTGATCAAATTGCCAAAATAACACCTAGAACTACGAATCAGACACCAAATTAAATGAAATTTTCAAGAAAATTTTAAAACTTTTATTTTCACAACCGAACGTCTGAATCACGTCAAATCAACTCTGTTTCTCACCAAATTCGACAGACAAGTCATATATATTATAATGGACCTGTACCGGGCTCCGAAACCAAAATACGGACTAGGTATCAACAAAACCAAATATCAGTCAATTCTTAAAATCATTAAACTTTCAAACTTTTAATTTTTCATCAAAATTCCATATCTCGAGCTAGGGACCTCGGAATTCGATTCTGGGCATACGCCCAGGTCCCAAATTATGATATGGACCTACCGGGACCGTCAAAACACAGATCCGGGTCAGTTTACTCAAAATATTGACCAAAGTCAACTCAAATAATTTTTAAAGAAAAATTTTTATATTTTCACAGTTTTTAACATAAAAGCTTTCCGGAAATACGCCCGGACTGCGCACGCTACTCAAGGAGGGTAAAATGAGATTTTTAAGGCTTCGGATCATAGAATTAGGTTGTCAAACATAAGATGACTTATTGGGTCATCACAGTTGCGGGGATGGTTAGTTCGGGTTTGGAAGGGTTCGGGTTGAAATCAGAATACTTAGTTCCTTAATATTGGCTTAAAATGATTAAGTTTGACTTGAGTCAACGTTTTGAGTAAACTACCTCGGAACCAGGATTTGACGGTCCCAATAGGTTGGTTTGATAATTTTGGACTTGGAAGTATGTTCGGATCGGGTTTCAGATGACCCCGAAGTGTTTCAGCGCTTAATATAGAAAGTTGGCGCATTGAAGGTTTTTCCAGTTTTTTAAGTTTGACTTGGAGTAGGTTTTGGTGTTATCGAGATCCATTTTGGATTCCGAGCCTGAGAATAGTTCCGTATGGTGATTTGTGATTTGAACACAAAATTCTGTGTCATTCCGAGTTGATTTGATAGGAATCGGATGAGCGGAAGTGTTTCTAGAAGTTTTTGAGTTTCATAATTTGATTCATGCATTTTGGCGTCCGATTCGTATTTCTAGATGTTATTTTGATGTTTCAATAGCACGAGAGGGTCCGTATTATGTTGCTGGATGTGGGAGTATAATTGGAAGGGGTCTCGGGGGCCCCGTATGCAAAATGGATTGGAATCGGACTCGGGATTTGGACTTGGGGGAGCTGTTGGTGCTCCAGTTCTGGTGCGTTCGCACCTGCAAGGTTTTGTCCGTAGGTGAGACCTCGTAGAAGCGGTCCATCGACCATAGAAGCGGCCTAGAGCAGGCTGTCCAATGGTCACAGAAGCGGAGAGCTTACCGTACCTACGGGCTCGCAGGTGCGAGGAACATGGTCGTAGGTGCGGGCTAGGCCAAGGAGGCTTGGGTTCGCAGGAGCGAGCGACTATCCGCATGCGCGTGTGCGCAGATGCAGACCAGCTCGGTAGAAGCGGACTTGGCCAAGCTGGGCAAGGACCGCACCTGCGATGGATTTTCCGCAGGTGCGACCCAAGGTCCGCAGAAGCGAAAATTGATGGGGCAGTGAGGTCTATTTAATGTCGGGACTTAGGCTTTTTGGTTCATTTCATTCACTTGTTGAGTGATTTTAGAGCTCTTTGAAGATGGGTTTTTACCTAGCACTTTGAGGTAAGTAATTTCTAAACAATATGAGTTTAATACCTACATTTTGGGTAGATTCTTCACATATAAATTGGAGAAATTATGGGTTTAGTTGAAAATCCTAGGTTTTGATAAAAATGAGATTTAACCACGAAAATGATTATGAAATTAGGTAAAAATTATATATTTGAGTCCGTGAGGTTATGGGTAATATTTATCTTCGAACATTTTCGAAATCCGGGCACATGGGCCCGGGGGTAAATTCTAGGAATCTTCCAATTTGGGGTTGGCTAATTACTCTAATAGCTAAATTATGAACTTGTGAGCGTATATTGATTAATTTATATAACATTTGGCTAGCTTCGGATTATTCGGTAATGAGTTGAGGCTTTAGAGCGAATTTGTGGGCCGAAAAGTGAGCTTTGAGACGAGGTAAGTCTCTTGCCTAACCTTGTAAGAGGGAATTTACCCCATAGGTCTTTTAAATTACTGTTTGTTTATAATTGTGGGGGCTACGTACGCACGAGGTGACGAGAGTCCGTGCGTAGCTACTAATCATGCTTAAATCCGGGTAGTTTTAGGATCCAAATCATGAAATACATGTATTGTTTGCACTATACTTGTTAATTTAAGTGCCTAAATTATATTGAAACTTGATAAAGGATTCGTAAAGGCCGAATTTCATTTACTTTGAGTTTTGGCGGGTTATTTGACCGTTAATAGAAACAGTGCTTCCTTGTGCATTAGTCTTGTGATAACTTTTAAATCGGATGTTTATAGAGTATTCTCTCTTCTTGTGGAGCGGGCCGAACACCTGGCAGTATAATAGATGCCGCTTGACCCTCGACAGTGTACACATTATTCTGGATCGGGCCGTACGATCTCAGCATAAATCGTGCGTGATAATTCTTGGAGCCCGAGTACACTTGATATTATTGTTATGACTTGAGATGTTATAATTTATTTAATGGCCTGAAATTGTTGAAATTAGCATGTGTTAATTGAATATATTTCTATTAAGTTGACTATCAGTTAAAAAACTATTTATTCATTTCTGGTTACTATGTTATTATTATTATCCATGTATTCCATGCCTATTTAGAATTTCTATATTTTTATTTTTGGCCCGTAGTAAGTGTCGATGTCGACCCCCCGTCACTACTTTTTCGAGGTTAAACTGGATACTTACTGGGTACATGTTGTTTATGTACTCACGCTATACTTCTGCACTAACCGTGTAGGATCTGAGGCTTGTGCATCTGGCATTTATTCAGGTGCGCATCCCCGATACCCTGAGGCATAGTGGTGAGCTGCTCTCTGAGTCCGTTCTGCAGCACCCGCAATCTCTCTTTTGTATTCACTTTCTGTCTATCCTATTTCAGACAGTAGCATATGTGTTTTGTATTTCTACTAGTTGCTCATACACATATGACACCGAGTCTTGGGAATATGCTAGTAGACACTTTATGGCTTTTTGAGTATTTATCTCACTGTATTTGCTCTTTTATTGGTTTACGGTTTATTTTATCAAATTTTCTACTTCTCATTTACTTAATAAATAAAAATCAACTACTTTGAAATTTATTAAAAAGAGTAATCACGTAGTTAGTTCACTGTTGTCTTGCCTAGCGGCGACGTTGGGCGCCATCACGGTCTATAGGTGAAATTGGGTCATGACAGAAAAGCATTCAATGATTTTTTCATCAAATAATAGTAAAAATACTTTTAAATCATTTTATCTCCTAAATATTGTGTTGGAAGATTTATTGTGTGTCAACGATATCATAATTTTTTTTTTTTTTTAAAACTTCAACTTGAAATTACTCCCCAATTTGAATTGCTATTTTTTTAATTTTTTAATTTTTATTTTTTAATTTTTATTTTTATTTAAAAATAATTTTAAAACTCGAACTTTGTCATCTTATGGGTATGCCAATTGACATCATATGAATGTTTTAATCATATATATATATATATATATATATATATATATATATATATATATATATATATATATATATATATATACATATATATATATATGGATATAGACTATCATATTAGGAAGAAAATACTCCCAAATTTGAATTGAAAGTTTTTTTTTCGTTTTTATTTTAAAATAAATTTAAAACCCCAACTGAAACTAATTCACAATTAGAATTGGTAGTTTTTTTTAATTTTTTGAATTTTATTTTTCTTTTAAAATAATTTTTAAAACTCCAACTTTGTTGGAGCGTTGTCCGAAAAATCTACACTTGTCATCTTATGGCTATGGCACTTGGTATAATATAATTACTTTACTTCTCTTTTTATATATATATATATATATATATATATATATATTTGTCTTAACAATGCCACTTCACTTTTTGTATTTTTCATTTGAATTGAAAGTTTTTTTATTTCTTTATTTTTATTTTTTATTTTAAAATAATTTTAAAACTTTAACTTGAAACTACTCCCCAGTTTGAATGCCACTTGAAAAATATTTTGTCTTAACAATGCCACTTGACTTTTTGTATCTTTAATTTCGTTTTTTATTATAAAATAATTTTAAAACTCCAACTTGAAACTACTCCCTAATTTGAATGGGTAGAGAGAGAGAGAGAGAGAGAGAGAGAGAGAAGAAAAATTCTGATGTGTTAATTAGATATAGATATATAGGGGCGAGAACTCAATAGCTTTTGCTTAAACAGTGTATTTGGTGTTTAAAATTTATTAAATATGTATAAATATTAAATTTAGAATCCAGTCACTAACACTTGAAATCGTCGTTCTAAAATCCAGAACTCATAAGGTTGAAATTCTGACTCCGTCTCTCTAGATATAAATATATAGATTAAATTTATTTAAATCTATTTAGATTATGTCTTAAAAGTGCCAAATGATATTTTCTCAATACGCCACTTGGCTTAAACTCATACTTCACTGCTCTTCTTTTAATATAATATACATAGATATGTTTTAGGGAATACAGTTTTTACCAAATATAAAAAATGATTTCTCTTGCTTTGCAGTGAGTCACTTTTCATCGCGACAATTTCATAATACTACTGTTAAAATACCATCGAACATACTATCATCAATCTTACAAAAAGTTTTCATTCTCCGACCAAACGTGGAAAAGCTTTTCTTCAAAAAATAAATCATTTTCTAGAAAGCATTTTATCAAAAATATATTTTGTCATACTAAACGCATTTCGAAGTTCGAATAATAGTCCGTTTGCACTCATAGCTTTTTCGCCGCTTACCAATCGGGGAAGACCCGTTCTTTCAGTAATTTGTCTGTCTTCTAGCCAATAGTTAAATGCTCAGAGAGCATTGTTTCAAGATCGACTCGAGTTACTTTTTTTTTCTTTTATTAAATTGATCAGCTACAATAAAATTCACTTGAGTTAACATAATATTATGAAAACAAAAAAGTAAAAGAAAGATATTTTTCATGGCCATCACATGATACCAAGCCCATTCGCTCGGCGTGTTCCAACACATTATTATTTTGAATGCATGCTTTCGAGGAGCCTCCTCTCAAGCCTAAAAGTTCTATCTGTATTCTACGCATTATTTTTCTCCATTATTCATTTCTTTCTATGGCAATTACTGTATAAATAATCATACAAAATGTAGGTATATTTTTCTTCATGTTCAAAGCTTAAAAGTTCCTAGCATTGGTTCTTATATAAAACTAGCATTGGTTCTTATATAAAAAGAAAACAAAAGTATCATGACGGGCACAAATAGAATAAAGAAGGAAAGAAAAATGTCTAAGGGCCCGTTAGGCCATAAATTGTTTTTTTTTTTTTTTTTTTTTTTTTTTCTTTTTTCGAATTTTTTTTACTTTTTTTCCGAAATCAGTATTTGTCCATGAAATTTTTAATTTTCACCGAAGAATTTTTCGAAATTTTAAAAAACTCCAAAAAGCTGTTTTTCAAAAATTTCACTTCAGATCACTCACAAAAATTTAAAAACAACTCAAAATTGTATTCATGTCCAAACACAACTCTAATTTTCAAATACCATTTTCACTTGAAATTTTTTTTTACTTTTTTCCGGAATTTTATAATTCTTATATCCAAACGCCCACTAATTAAATCAAACCTTACACCGGTAGGATATAAGATAATAGCTGAATCACTTAATTTTTATAGAAAGACGACACTTTCCTATTAATTTTGAGGTTCAGTTTGCCAAAATGTTAATGAGTAAACACAAAGTTATATACTCCATGGGTGGCTCAAGGGTAAGGCGAGTAAATCCTTTGCTTTAAGCTAGGGTATTCAAATCGAACCGGAAAACCCAATCAAACCGAAAAGTCAAACTAAACTGATTAAAAATCCCGACTAGGTTTGGTTTGATTTGGTTTGGTATTGAGTAAAAAAACCCGAACCAAACCGACATATAAATATATAATTTTTGTATATACTTTTAAGATTTTATATAGAATTTTTTTTAAAAAATATCTAGAAATATTTGGAATTCTCTCTCATGGGATGTAATATTTAATAGAACTATGGAGAGAATTTTTATTTATTTTAAATAATGGATTGTATCGCTTTCTTATCAAGTGTTATATGTGAAAATGCATCAATCATCTCTCTTCTCTTTCATATTCATATGCCAAGGTTTCTTATATCTTTTTCAAATTTGAAGTGGTATTTCGATAATTTAAAATTAAATAAAATATATCATTATTTAGGTATCATATTGACTTTTGTATTTATTTATTAAATTCGGTTAATCTTGAAAGAGTACATCAACGAAATTATTGTTTGACGACTAAGAAAATAACTATCATGTGTTACTAAAAATAATTCTCCCATAAAGAATATTTTAATAGATCATATGTTTGTCAATTTTTTAAATTTTTAGTAAATATATATTCACTTATCAAAACTTTATTTATAGCTCTCACAATGTAAGATTGAAATAATATTCATGTAACAAAGAAATCCGACAAAATCGAACTAATCCAAATCGATATAGTTGGTTTGGTTTGATTTTGATAAATTCCGAACCAACCCGATCCATGTATACCCGTACTTTAGGCCCCCAAAATTTTGAGACTCCAAAAAGTATTAATGGTGGAGTACATAATAATATTTTCTCTTAGACAATATTGAAGTTTGTAGAAAAAAGTACAAAATTTGTCTAAAAAAGAAATAACAAAGAATGTCTACATTTTAACATTAAAAATATTTTAGAACTTTGAATGAAACTACTTAAATCTTCATATTAGTAAATAAATCTTTTTACAACAAGATCCAAGGTAATGTATTGCAAACATACATATTAACTTGAATTAATCCTTGCTAATATAAATAATAGTATTACTAAATGAAGTTAAAAGTATTATATCTTATAAGAATACTATACTATAAATAAGTACGAGAGAAAATGAAAGATAATAAGAGTATTAGTTTTTTTTGCATATATTTGTATAACCGTATACAATTTGAATTCTTATTAAATTTGACTTTAGATCACTAAATCTTTTGAACCGCCCTTGCTATACTCTCTACTATTTACTAATCCATGGTAAAAATAGAAGTAACAACTAGTCATTTTGGGGGGAGGGGGATGGAAGAATAGAAAATGTTATTGGTTATTTTTCAGTTTTTGCAAGTCATAAAACTCTGTTGCTAGAGAATAGGTAAAGGCACTGGCATCTAGGAATTTCTCTTATGTTGCTCCTTAATCATGTAATAATTAGTTAGTAGCTTTTCCCCTCCAATGAAATAAAATTATTTTAAGCTAAAAACTAGATATTATTTTTTCTGAAATGAACGGAAATATAATAGTACAATCAATTGCACATATCCTTAGATCCTAAATATTCAACAATGTTTTAATGACTGATAAAAACCTAATTTATCCATTTTAAAATAATTTGATTATAATCCATTTCTACTTGTTCTAAAATGAATTTAAGCTAATATTGATCATGAATTTTGTTTCTTATTACATATTTCGGCATTCCATTAGCTTTGATTCAAAAAAATTAAATACAAAACAAAAAGGAAAAGTTTTACACTTTCCTTGTGTTTGACAAATTCAAAGCCTGTTTTACATTAATGTGATTCATGAACAAGTCAAACTTTAATATACATATGGCTTTTTGAAGGTTAAGTTAAATCAAAATAATTTTTCTTTGTTTGCTACACTAGTAAAAATTGTCTTTTTATGTGGTATCTGAAGTTCCATCATAAAGTCTTTTAGGAATAGACAAAAAAAAAGTTGATAATTATAGCATGTTGTTAGACTAAGACCATCGTCAAAGGAGAATGAAACAAAAAAAAGCCTGTTATAAAAACTATAAGGAATTAGCAACAGATGTAGTATATTTGGGAAAGAATTACACAATAAATTAGTTTATAAGCTGATCTTGTAATATTGTAGCCTACTTACAAGTTTGTAAATTTGTAGCTCAATGTCAATAAACCCATATTCGAAAAAGTTTTCCGTTTTTTTTTTTGCAAATCTTCAGGCGTGAAATATTGGTGAGTTTTCATTCTCCTTCTTTCTCAAGTTTATACATACCTATCCCAGCAACAAAAACTCAAAAACAGACGCGAGAAACCTAAAATCGTATCTTCTCCAATGCTAATTTTGTTAGATTTCGGATATGATTTTGTGAGAAATTTGGAGTGATCGTTGTTTAGACTTGTTAGAAATAGTCTAAAGAGACTATATATACATTTTGAAGCCATTTGATGGAGATTCAGACTAGTTTTGAACAAGGATTGCTAGTAAAAGTCGTACAAGAAGTATGTCACAGACGCTTGTACACTTTTATACAAGCAGTTACAATATGTATAATAATAATAATAATAATAATAATAAAAAGAAAATGTGAGAAATCCACCTAATACATGTAAATAATGTATCAACCTTGCATATAACATTGTATAAGAGGTGTTTACACACTACTATACAATATTATATATTGTTATATAAATGAATCCTATCAATAGGGATTCAAGGGTTCTTCTTCTTCCTTGAGTCTCTTTTGAAATTTAACTCAAATCTGCTTCAAATCACTTCAAATTTAAGTTTTAAACTTCTCTTAATGATTCCAATCAATTGGGATAATACCAAATCCAAACAATTAACAAACTCGAAAAACCCAATTTCTAAAATCGAAGCTTCGAACGACCTTTAATGATGACTCTTATTTTTCAAGTTTTTAATCGACCATTGCGATTGAGGATAAGACTGAGACAATGCCAGCACCTTCTTTCTAATTTGATGATCCAATTACCAAGTGAACCTCTTTAGTGCACGACGTAAATAACTAATTCATTTTATGTATTATTGGACCAACTTTGAATGTGGAAGGAGAATAACAATGGCAGAGGAATTTAGGGGTGCAAAGTCATGACATAGGGAGAAGAAGAATACAACAACAACCCAGTATAATTCCACTAGTAAGATCTGGGGAGGGTAGTTTGTACGCAAACCTTACCTCTACCCTGGGGTAGAGAGACTATTTCCGATATACCCTCGGCTCCCTCCCTCCAAAAACTCTCCACTAGGGAGAAGAAGAATGAAGAAAAGAAAAAAAAAATGTTAGAAGGGGTGGGCTAACGAATGAAAAGTAATTTTCAAGTTATGTACAACCTGGGCCACACCGGGTAAGAGATTCAAACGTGAGCCATTTTTTGATGGGTTGTTGGACCAAGTGATAAGGCGTGTAATTCTCTCTATATTCTTTATGTGCAATATATTATATTAAATATATATCATATCGTATATCCAAGTTATCTGATTAAAGCATATAATAATAAATTGAGCTTAGACGGATTAAAAAATAGATTTGCTTATATACACTTACAATGCAATGAAGGCTTACACAATTGATGAGATTTAACATATTATAATAGTTGCATATGTTTTATCTTTTAGATTTATAATTCTACTTATTATAATTAGTTATCTAGGAGTCTCATTATCATTTTGGCAACCTAAAAGTAGGGGCGGAGCTAGAGAATAAGTTACATGTTCAAATAAATACAGTTATTTTTGCTTGGACTATGTTTGTGTAGAAAAGCTATTAAATATGTAATTATAAATCCAATAACTAAAATAGACTATGAATTTGGTAGCCCGTTAAAAACCATAACTTCGCTCCGCATTTGTCTAAAGTGTTAACCCTTAAATGAATATAGTGGAATACTAATTAAATACTCTACTAGTGATGTTTAATTGTACTAGTATTAAGTATGGTTAAATAATCAATATTTTAAAAGAGGTCATCCTTGGCAAGAAAACCAGAAACGTACCAAACAATGTGGGAAGACCAAAGGCATGCATGGTTTTGGTGTATCCCAAATAATAATAATAATGGCTAATCTGCCATTCCAAAATTGTACTCTTTCTTGAAATATCTGCCAACTTTTCTAGTTGTTGGTCTGTTTGTTTCAATTGGGTTTTGTGTGTATGTGATGTACAAATCATACATACATATACATAGTATCTATCTATGGTTGAATGCCACCTCTTCCTTTTTCTCTCTCTCTCTTCAGTTATAATCCTATGAAAACTCTTCTCACGCCGCCTCACTTCACTTTCACTTCTTCTGTGTTTTTCACAATTCAAGAAAATCTCCCTTTTTATTTGATTTTTGGGTAACCTTGAAAAATCAAGAAAAGCCTTTTCCTTGTGAGTTCATAATATGATCAATTCCATGGCATTATTGTTACTGTGATCAGTAAGCTCACTGGTCTTTCACACTGTGTTATGATCAAAGTTTTATGTTTTCTTACATGGGTTTTTTCTGTTTTGTTCAATAGTTCTGAAAATATTGAATATTTTGTTTGGGTTCTCATTTGATTTTTGATGATCTGTGGAGTTGGGTTTTGAGTCCTCTGATGAATTTTGGATGTGTTTGTGGGAATCTGATGTGTTATTCTATTTTGTCTGTTTCGATTGTTTTTATGTATTTTGTTTGACGTCAATATCGAGGAGACTGGTTGGTAGACTATTGTCTGTTGTCCTGGATAATGACATATTTTTTGTAAATGTGAGTGTGCTAACTCAGTTCTTGAACTGGGGTTTTGTCATTCTTTTCCAAGTTTGTCTATGTTTTTTAGAATGTGAAAATGTAGATTTCATCATCTGCTTCAAATGTGAACGAATTGCAGTGGAAAATATAGAGAACTTCTTGTAATTTTTATTTTTATATAATATTGGAGTGAGATGAGCTTAACTGGAACAATTCATACAGCCGACCCAGCTCACTTGGGATTGAGGCTTAGTAGTTATTATTATGTTCAAATATGGTCGAACTGGCATCTGTCCGATGGAGAAGAATTATGATTCTTTGTTTTTGCTTTTCCTACAATCACTTTATTTGATTCTTTAGCTTAGATGCAGTGGATGTTGCCAATATGTATCATTCTTGTAGCGGAATTTGTAGTGCAAATTTTTAAGTTGTTTTTGTGCTTGCTGATGTTTTTCCTTTTTTTTTTTTTTTTTTTGTGTGTGTGTGTGTGTGTTTTTTTTTGTGTGTGTGATAAATTTGGTTTGCAAGGAGGATATTTGATGTATATATATTAAATTTTAGCTAATTTTGTATTTTGTATACTGACTATGTGCTTTGACTCATTTTCTGTTCTCTCTGTTGTCGTATAGAAGAAACACTGAGTCCTGAGGTCGATGAACTTTGCTCACTTAGTGACTAGTGAAGACTAATCTTGATGCTGCCTATTGTTCGGAAAATGGAGAATGGAGTAAATGAACTGGAAAATGATGAGTTTGAGAAACTTCTTGGGGAGATTCCAAATGTTACTTCTGGGAATTCATATCCTGAGGAATCTGGAGCTATCAATTGCCCAAAAGATCAGAAGTTGGTATCCTCAAATGGGGCTTTGGCTCTGGATAGGTCGAAGACCATTGGTGTTAGTGAGCGATATAAAACCAATGGGATCTTAGGTGAGCTAAAAGAATTTGGTAACCGAGTCCAAACACCAACGAAAAAGAGGTTTGAGTCAGAAGAAATAAATTTACCAAATGAACAGGCTATAACATCCGCATTTGCTGAGCTGCATGTAAAAGATGGCAACTTGTTAGACTCTGCAGCTCCTCTGGCCAGTTCTACGCCGTTGCTGAACCATTTAGCTGTTGTGAATGGACAACACAAAAATGGCTTAGGTAAAATCCCTTCTAATTTGGATTCCAAAGTGGTAGTTGTTCCGTCTCCAAGAACACCAAATAATCTACCGACTGCTTTTAATGGTTTTAGTCCTATTGGAGAAAATTATGGGCACCAAAGTGGATATGTACATAGAATGGAGAACATATCTGCAGCTGTACCATTACCTCCTGGAGTACAAGGTGTTCACCTACTTCCACCAATTCATCCGGTTGATATTCCAGTAATTTCCAATCAACAACATTATTTCTTGGATGTTACATCACCTGCTCCTTACTTCCACTCACAAATCAATCGGCCCCACGGAGCTTGTCGACAAGAGGAACAACATTATTTCTTATATATGCAGCAGCTCCGAAATCAACAGTTGGACAGTCAGCGTCCAATTCAACCAAATGGGATGATAACAAGTAGAGCAATCAATAGTAGCCCCCGGCCACCATTCATGGAGATGCCCATACCTCACGTCAACCAGCAAGTTTCAAGGAGTATAAGCCCGTTAAATCCCCTGTTTTGCTCCGTGGGTTCTGATGCACAACAAGTTCTAGACAAAGAAGAGAAACAATATTTTCCTGAAAGAATGTTAAGACGATCGCATGGATTGGAGCCAGTCAAGTCAGCTAAATTCGGTTCTTTTGGAGGTAATCACTGTCTTTCAAATATGAACCGAAATAGAAGAGTTTTACCCTGTGCTTATCCGAAGCGGGGTTTCTATGCTCCAAGTATGGAATCTCGCTTGGATTGTCTAGATTCAAGAAGTTATTCTCCTGATACTGTTGATCTCAAATTTCATCGGAGGTCACAATCTCAAGAGTATAATTTAATTGATGATTTTGCTGGAAGAATATATCTCATGGCGAAGGATCAAAATGGATGCCGCTTCTTGCAAAGGAAATTTGCAGAAGGAACTTCAGAACACGTTGAAAAGATTTTTCCTGAGATTATTGTTCACATCGTGGAACTCATGATTGACCCCTTTGGCAATTACCTTGTTCAAAAGCTTCTTGAGGTGTGCAATGAGGATCAGCGAATGCAGATACTTCATGCAATCACTAGAAAAGCTGGGGATCTTGTAATGATTTCATGTGACATGCACGGGTCTGATTTCTATCTTTATCAAAGTCCTTTTTCTTACTGATATGCTTCTTTTGTTCATTTTCATCACAGTAGTTTGATTTTTTTCTTCTTCTCATCTGCAGGACCCGAGCTGTGCAAAAAGTTATTGAAACGCTTAAAACACCTGAACAGTTTTCTATGATCGTGTCCTCATTGAAACCTGGTTTAGTGAATTTAATCAAGGACATGAATGGAAACCATGTTGCACAGCGGTGCTTGCAATACTTAACACCTGAATATAGTGAAGTAAGTTTCATATGTATTCGTTCATAGAAAATATTTAGACTGGTATTTTCTTTGATGTAGTTTAGAGATCAAAGGGCTGAGTTGTTACTCAATCTTGTGGAGATGACTTAAGTGTTCCTTTTATGTAAAGAATGAACATAATCAAAATAAGCTCCTTTGCTTTGCAAGTCTGATAGAAAATGCAGAGACGGGAAAAAAGTTTGTCTCTTTTGTCCATAACTCTTATCATTTAAATTCCACTACATCTTTGTAGCATGTTTGGTAGTATCAATTTTTAAACGACTTGGATTTCTCAATCTTATGGATGTTTTATTTTAGCAAGTAGACTCTATGCATACTTTTCTTTTCCGTCACATGATCAGTGTAGAAATGCTCATTTTTAAACCACCTAAACTCAGCTTCTAAGGCTGTGGGAAAACTAAGCTTTATGACAAAAGACAAGGAATGAGTTGCACATATGTCCTGCTGCCATTTACTAACAAGGCAGTTCCACTGGTTAATGTTTTGAATGCGTTATCATGGACAATATGCATGCCATTTCTAGAGCAAGTTTTCTAGTGAAAATGTTTTAAAAACCTATTCCTGTGTAACTTTGCTGGTGCTAATTTTAATGTGCAACATTCCTTATTTACAAGTTATTTTCCACTCAAAGGACATGCTATGTAATCTTTATCAGCAATGAAATGTGTGCTTTGCTTCATTAGTTCAGTTGAATTGCAATCATTGCCTAGTATACTTAAAAGGAGAGTCATAGAGTCAATATCTAATACTAGTATAACTTGATGATCGGATAGTCATTCGGTTTTTCTCTGTCCTTGGTTGTTACAGCAGCTAGATACTCATCTCCAGTTTTGCATGAGTTTAGTTTTTTCATAGATAACTTTGAAGAGGTCATCAGGAGATTGATGTTCTCCAATGTCTCTGTTTTCACATGGGATAGATATAAACAGAATAGTCAATCTTCTCCTTGTCCTGTAAATAATACTACAGGAACTATTTGACCGCATAATCATGATTAATATATGTATTGTCCTTTTATTTGTTGTGTTGATGTCATTTCGTCAGTGACGGATTCTCTTAAACTCCAAGGACATTGGTTGACTGTGCTGCAGCAGATTGTTTATAATATTTGATCGTGCCAAGTGCCAACCTTATTGTGTTTCTATCATGTCTTATTAGGGATATCTTGTAACTGTAATATTGGTTACTCGAAACAATTCATATGCTTCCTTATAGGGAAATAAAACAAATGAACTATTATATTCATAGTGTTACTTCTCCATTTCCACTACCGATGCTTCCCTCTTACATTGTAGGGTATATTGATCCATCCTGTTGAAGTAAATTCTTTACACGCTTTCTTATTTTTTATTGTTTGTGTCACTTAATTTTGGCTTGTAACTGCTGGAGAGGTTCGTTAGTTTTCACATATAGCCATTTGAAGTTTCCTTCATTGCTTAGTGTTGCATGCCGCAGAAGTTGATGAAACTTGTTATGACACAAATTTCTTCTTTTGCAGTTCCTGTTTGAAGCTGCTATTACGAATTGTGTTGAACTTGCATCGGATCGTCATGGGTGTTGTGTGCTTCAGAAATGTCTTAGCCAATCTGATGGTGGACAAAGACATCGACTAATCTATGAGATCGCTTCTAATGCGTTGGTTCTTTCCCAAGATCCATTTGGGTATGGCAATTTCAAGTGTCAAATTTCCTTTCCTTGTTAGAATACATAAACTTGGATTTCTCTTTAGTTAAGTTTCATCGTTTTCTCTATTGCAGGAATTATGTTGTGCAATATATTTTCGACATCGGTAATCCCTGGGCGACAGCAGATATATTTGACCAGCTGCGGGGTAAATATGCGGATCTTTCTATGCAAAAATACAGCAGTAATGTAGTCGAGAAATGCCTAAAGCATGCGGATGAAGAACGTTGTTCATATATTATTGAGGAGCTGATAAGTGATCCTCGACTAGACCAGATCATGCAGGACCCATATGGAAACTATGTTATCCAAGCTGCTCTAAATATCTCAAAGGTTAGTTATTTTAGCACCCGCCTTATCTCTTTGCGATCTTAAATATTGTTGCTAGTTTCAAGATACAGATTTGGTAGTTCGGATATACTTCTGAAGAGGGCCCTAAATTGGGCGAGTCAATGGCTCTGCGCTTGAAACATTTAGTCTTGCAGGATATAAAGAACTTTTCTTCTCCTAGGTGTTTTAAGGTGTTTCCCCAACAGGTATATTTAGTCAACCAGTGCAAAGGAATAATAGAAGAAAATATTGAAGGACCCGAACGATACAGTTGAACACATATTCCTACATTTGACACTTCACTACTGCATGTTCTAACGTTAAAGAATATGTATATTGACAATTTCCTAACATGTAGGGAGCTCTGCGTGCTGCACTAGTGGAGGCCGTGAGAGCCCATGTTCCTATTCTTCGGACCAGTCCTTATGGGAAGAAGGTCCTCTCATGCAATGGTCTTAAAAAATAAGTTGCAGGTATGATAATATTATCCAAATCTTGCATCAACATTTAAGTTGTTTCAACGGCATACAAGTGTTTTCTTCCTGGACATCATAGGGATTATCTTTCCAAATTTCCATCCAACTTAACATTATGTTTTTCCAGACAGACCATGTAATTTATGTGGAGTAATAAAGCAGGACAAAAAATGCCCTAAAGTTGTCTCCATAGGCTGGGCAGCCAGTATCCACAAGTTTTGAGGCTTGGAAGGAAGTGGTATTTTCGTCGCTCGTCTTAGGAGATGGGTACATGTTACCGCCTTTTTGAAAATTTCTTCTATTTTGTGGGTTCTAAACCATATTTTTCTTTGAAGGAACTAAAAACTTTGTATATTTTGCTGATGCCTTTCCTTCCACACCACCTTTTATGTGCTCACTGTGAAAGTGGCAAGAGGAACTTGATATTGTAGAAATAATCAATTTTGAAGGTGTATATTTACGCTTGGATGTTTGCTGGAGGGATTCTTCTATAATAAACAATTCTATTTATTCATTTGTTTATAAGTATTTTGTTTTCCATGCCTTACTTGTAAAGAACTGCTTTGGTTCTGTTCTTGATTTCATTATTTCATAATGCAGTCTGATTCATATTCAGATTATGGCTTTGTTTTTCTGAGATTAAGGAGAAATGGAGTGCAAGGAAACTTATTTTTTATTGAAATAGTAGTTTTCTTTCTAAGTATTCATAAGAAAGATTTAGAAAGAGAAGTATAAAGCAAGATGATTATCAAATAGAAGGCTTAAGGTCGTTGTTAAGTTCAACTGTAAATGAAGATCTTGGTATAGTTTAATAGGTTTTAGCTCCTCCCTTTTCCACATTCACTTTATGTTCACTTATGTTATATACTTGGAGGTCGTTTGGTTGATGGTTGGGAAGGAAATTATTCATGTATTAAAACTTATAAGCTAATACCATATTTGGTAGATTTTTAGTTGCTTTATATAAAATTCACCGCACCATGTACGGTGTTTGGTTATCATTTTACAATCCTACGTAAAGAAAGTGTAAATTAAGAGTCAATTTATGTATTATTTTATATGGGGTAGAGAGAGTCCTGAGAAGTATTGGGGAGAGGTGATTAGACATGATATGACACTTCTGCAGCTTACTAAGGACATGACCCTTAATAGAAAGTTGTGGAGGTCGAGGATTAGGGTAGAAGGTTAGTAGGTAGTATAGCGTACGTCAATTAGAAAATAAAGAGATCATGTGTACAATACCAATTCATTACCATTAGTTACTTCATTTTAAAGTCCTCAATATATTACATTGCACATCTATAGTTTATGAGTGGAACATGTGATATACTTACAACATCATTAGTTTGACCTTCCCAATACCAACGTACAACCCACACCATGTCTATGGAGCCTTTAACGGGTATAAAAGAGTATAAGGATAATATCGGCAACAAGGCTCCGGGTATACCTCAAACACAATATATGAGAAAACAAAGGGTACATAACCCCGGTATGAAATGGGGCTCACCAAGAAGCTGAGAGGAGGGTATACTGCTGTCACTGATCGATGCCGCCTGCTATGGAACCACCTGCATCCATTAAAAGATGCAGCACCCCCAGTAAAAGGGACGTGAGTACATGTGGAATAGTACTCATATGAAAATACGGTAACTCAAATAAGAGGCATTTAAAGTGCACCAATAGACTACAAAATGTCCCATAAAATCAAATATCAAGACTTATTATACTTTCATCATTCTAAACTTCTTTTGGGATCAACTGAGCCATATGAACTATACCGGAATACATAGTATAATATAATTGAAACAACATGTACAAACAACTCCAACGAAAGTGGCACCTATTGCCTGCATTAATAATGCGTTTCACTAGACCGTCCATATCCCTCTCTTATTTTACGCCCATATATTTCATAGGCCGTCCTTAGTGTTCACATATCATATTATATACCTATGCGTTTCATAGACAGTCCATGGTATTTATTTATACCGTACACCTATATATTTCATACACAATACACTTATGCATTCATAGACAGTCCATATGATTCCATATACTATGCACCTATGTGTTTCATCGACCGTCCACTGGATTTCATATCACAATATACCTATGTATTTCATAGGCCATCCATAGGATTCATAACACAATATACTTATGCGTTTCATAGACCGTCCATAGGGTTTATAACACAATATACCTATTTGTTTCATAGACCGTCCATAGGGTTCCATATACAATGCACCTATGCGTTTCATAGACCGTCCACAAGATTTCATATCATAATATACCTATGTGTTTCATAGACCATCCATAGGATTCATAACACAATATACCTATGCGTTTCATAAACCGTCCATAGGGTTTCCATAACACATCACTATGCACATAATCATATATAAACTCGAGTGACATGACTAACACTACTTTTAACGTCGTAAGTTCCCGGATTATTGGAACACTTCATGTTCATGCTCATCATGGAGAAATATAGTTCTTTACATTAACACATGCATGGCAAATCAGTAAGTAGATTTCAATGGTACATGGATCCAATTTCCTTTCGTATGGTTCATCATCATTAAGCATAGTATGTCTCTTTTACACCTCATTATATACCTATTTGTCATCTTGGGTCACTAGCTAAGTTCATGATTCTCATTTTGGCAACGGCCACAGTTCACGTTCATACTATCACTTACTTGTACTAGTCACAGTTGATCATAGGACACTAATGACATTATTATGTAAAGGACTTTCAACTCATTTCATAGTCTTTTACGCATCTTTTCATTTCATTGGCACTAGTGGCTACAAATGTAATATCATTCTTACCACGTCGGCCGTATTTCGTATTTCATGTTCACCCCTTTCACTTTCATACTTCATCATGGATTATCAATAACAAAGCATCTCTAAATCATGACTTTTAGTTCACATATGAGCAAATAAGAAATGCTAGGCACATTGAGCTTTCTTCAACAATTTGGCATGATAGCTAGCAATTAAGACATATTATGAATTGAATTCATAATATTTCGACACCTGGTCACATTTAAATACAATCTCAAAGGATAAGACAATAGGATAAGAGCATTCGGATTACATTTTGAACATATATCTTTTGACATAGAGTTTGTTCGGAATAGTCAAGCTTATAAAGAACAACTCGGAATATGAGATATAAGAGCTTGAACCAATCATACAACATACGAGGACATAATGGATTCGATTCTACAAGAGGAGTTTAGCCAACATACCTTGCTTCGAGCCTTTTAATTTATTACAATATTTCAGAAATCTTATCCACTTCGATCTATTTAGAGATATAACAAAATTAAACACAAATTAGGAAGGAGTTCATAGTTTCAGCTCACTTGAGTATTTTATCAAACACTAGGTGTGCAAATTACACTACAAGGTTCATCCATAGATTTTCTTCACACCACAACTAATTCATCAGCAAAACTACCCAAGATTGTTCAACAACTTCCCCATAATCCCTACTAGCTCATACATGTGATATAATAATTGCCATACCCAAAATGCATACTCCCAAATTACCCATCTCATACCCAAACTCGAAATTGAAGATGAGGGTTTGAATCTTACCTCTTAGATAAAGATCTTGTAGTTGGATTCCTTGATTCTTGAAGATTGGGACAAGAATGGATAATTAGAATATTAGGTTTCCTCTTTCTCTCTCTGAAATGCTCCTACCTCTCTCCAAAATCACCAGATGGATGCCCCAGAATAAGCCCCAAAGGCTATTTATCAAAATCGGGTCGGGTATAAAAATAAAAAAATGAAGCTCTGAAACACAAATATGCGGTCGCATAGTGACCGTAGAATGGATATGTGGTCCGCAAATCAGCCGCACAATTGGTGCCCCTGAACTAGAACATATGGATTGGGTTTACGGTAGTTTTGCGGCTCCCAAACCTGTTTTGCGGTCGCATAATGCACCACAGACTTTCCTCCAAACTTGCTCAATTACTGCTTCACTCTGCGGCCATTCTACGGCCCGCAGAGTGATTCTGCGATCACATAGTGGGCCATAGAAATGTCTTTTTCTGCCAAAATAATTTTCTTTACTCCTAGTGCATTGTTCAACCCAAAAGGTCTGAGCCGCCTCAAACACGTAAACCCACCTCGGCACCTGGAAACCTTAAATTCCTTTACAAAATTTTACGGGGCCTTACACATATATCTCAAGTAACAACGCAACATGCAAGGCATATACTATATTCTTATCAACCGGGATACATCTCGTTGTCTCGTAATATCGTTAATCTGGGCCCTTGGGAGTAATATCCAAACCAACTAACATATCATCTAAATCTATAGTATGCAAGTTGCGTAATCACATAATAACTACTTTGCTATATCACAATAGGATCTTGTACGTATGTGTTAGCTACTAGATTAGTGAATCTGTACTTTCTCGACTATCGAGCTGATATCACCCAAACTAGTGAGTCTGTAACTACTAGGTTATCAACCCATATCTTCTAGGCTAGCACACCTGCAACTACCAGGACACTATAAGTATTCATAATGTCTATCATAATATACAACAAATGCCAAGCACATAAAGTCCTCATGTCAACTCTAGCTAACATTCGTTGCTTTACATAAGTCTTTTTGAGAGTGCCGATATGGTTGATATACACTTTCTGGGAGAAGAAAAAGACTTCCAATAATCATATAATACTTATCTTACCAGGGCAGTACCAAGAACGTTCATGGAATTATTGGATACACGAATAGAGCATTTAAGAGGTTCTACTTCTCGGAATCACACTTGGAAGGAAACTTGTTTGGAATTCATGCTAAAAAAGAAAGAGATAGCCTTAACATACCTTTGAATCCGACCCTTCAACGATGATAATGGAATTAACTTCTTCCCAACTATTCTACAACAAATAAAATAACACTAGTATCAACAAAAGAAATATACCATCTAGCTAATTAGCGACAAGCTCGTACTACGATAAATGGGACAACATCTCCCATATTTCTTTTTTATTCCTAGAGTTTAGAATAACAAAAACAACAATCACAACCAAAACCATACGTCAATCACCTCAAAAGCAACAAGAACATCCCCAAAACGTCTAATATAAAACCCTCAACTCAACTACAACATTCGACCATTATTTTGTATCATCTAAGAACATGTAAAGATCAAACTAAGCTATACACATGAAGAATAAGAAGAAGAAGATCTTGCCTTAAACAACAAGATCCAGCCCTTAGACACCTTGCTTCAGCCTGAAAAAAGTATCCGGCTCAACAACAACAAGCGATAACTAAGCTTATACAAGTACTATGATCTTTTCATATGAAGAATTATCTCAAAACTTTGGTGGGATTTGCTTGAATAATGGGGAGATGTTTGGAAAAATTTAGGGTGCTTACGGTTCTGTTTTGTTTGAAAAATAAGGTGGGGAAAAGGCTGCCCACTTTATAGTATCAAAAATAATCTCCATCGCCTATGTGGGTCCCAATAGGGCTGCCTACACAATCCAGCTAAAATGTGCATATCTCCATACCCTGGTGCCATATCGATGAACAGTTTAACATGTTGAAAACTAGACTAATAGACTTTTAATTTGGTGGTGGATCACCCGTGACTCGAAGTATATTGGGATAAAAGCTCAGTGACATCAAACCCACATTTCAGTAAACTTATGAATGTAACTTGCGACAACTTTTGTTGACTTTTATTTTACATTTGCTTGAATTCAAAACTTAACATATGCCTATTATATGATTTAAATACCTCATAACACAACCTTCTTAGCATTTTAATCACTCCTAGTATTACCCCAAAAGTACGGGTTATAACATTGCCATGTATCTCTAATGTACAGTTTATAAGTCAACTCCATAAATTGGGAATTTTGCGAAAAGTCAATTGCTTCGATTCATTTAACCTCTAACCCTTCCGACACATACTTGTCATGACCCCAATTTCCCTCCAAAGGATGTCGTTATGGCACCTAGTCTCTACGACTAGATAAGCCTAACAAATAACCTCAACTGGATAGATATATAATAACAAGTTACTGAAAGCGACAGAATAATAGATAAAACCTTCTGAAAATAGAATCTCACAAATGCACACCCCAAAACCGGTGGAACTGAGTCATAAGCTCTATAGAATGCAACTAGAGTACACCACAATGGTACCGAAAATAAAGAAATACAATAGTAATAAAAATAAGGGAAGGTGACTCCGAGACCTGCGGACGCCGAGCAGGCATACCTTGAAGTCTCCGGTAAAAGCAGCTATCAGGAAATCTCCATCGACCGGCACGAGCGGACGTACCTAGATCTGCACAAAAAGATGTGCAGAAGGATAGTATGAGTACACCACAATGGTACCAAGTAAGTATCAAGCCTAACCTCAGTAGAGTAGTGATTAGGCCAAGTCAAGACACCTACTAGGATATAAAATAGACAGTATAAAAATGTAATACGGATAAGTAACAGATATTGAAGAATAACTGAAACGGAACAAGATAATAGCAAGAACTAGTACCGGAAGTTAACAATAGAAATATCTTAAAAGGAGCAACTAAAGTGCTACAATGATCATGTATGGACTACAATTTCTAGAATAATAAGGAATGAAGCAATAAGAAATATTCCTTCCACAACACTTTGCAACATGAAACAAAAAGCAAGAACGCAACGAGGTGCCGCCTCGTGTATAATGAAATCAAATCGAGGTATCGCCTCATATAATCAAGAATCACAACTGATGTACCGCCTCGTATTCACATTTCTCAACTTCAATTACAATCTTTCCTTATACCGCCGTATGAGCCTTATATTTTAAAATACATATTGAAAACAGTTTTCCCAAAATAGCTACACGTATTTTAGCCCACCTTATGATGACGCGTGGCTTCACGTAGTTCCCTTACAAGCAACACACACATAGGTCCCATCTTATACCGCCGCATGCACATCAACCCAAGTCTTATATTGCCGCATGCGCGTCAATATCACATCACAATAACAATTCGCACCACAAGTGCCCACATATCACAACTTGCCAACAACAACAATATCAATATTTTCACAACAATAACCCAAAACTCCACCACAACGTATACAAGAATACCAACATCAACAATGGATGAAAAATGCTTAATAAGATAGATGTGTCAACAATAACCAACATCGCCTCAACGTATTAACAACATTCCCAATTTCAACACCAAATAACTCAATAATGAGAAAATAATGTATAACCACGATATTAGAGAAGACTAACTCACAATAAAGGAAATAATATTCAACATTGAGTCTCAAATAATGAGGATCAACAAGAAAAGGGATAGCACGAACAATTAATCTGAATAATGATAATTAACAGTGGAGAGATAACATATAACAATAAAGGAGACAACAAGTTCAACTAAAGCATGTGAGCAATTTAGCAAGTAGGAAGTAGAACAAATACTACACAAGTTGACTAAGTCATTTAAGGATATTATTCTAAAACAATTAAGGATAGTTTGACAATGAGAATTTAGAACATAATAGGACACTTCAATTAAAGCATGGAAATAGTCTAAGTAACATAAACCGATCAAATCCCATGTATAACCTGTGTACCCACTCGTTACCTTGCGTACACGGATTTCACTTAGCACAATTGGATCAAACAATACCAATCCTAAAGGGTAGTTCCCCCACATGAAATTAGGCAAGACACTTACCTCAACTTGGCCAATTCAACACTCGAAAATAGATTTTCCCTTAAAATACACCTCCACACGACTCAATATCATCAAACAATGCTAGGGAATTCAATTGCAATAGATAAAATTAAAAATTTTACACTTTTTTCAAAAGTCAACAAAACTTAATACGGATGCCCGGTCAAAACTGAGGTCCAATGGTAGATTTTGTCTACCCATAAACCCACGAGTTCATACATGCGATTGGTTTCAACACCCGAGTCCAAATCGACTCTCAAAACTAAATTTTTTAGTTTTCAAAAACTTAACAAAGTTTCAAAAAATTCTACTTTGATTCACCTGATTTTGATGTTAAAATCTACGATATGTTGAAGAAATATGATTAAAAATAGATTAGAATCACTTACCTAAGGTTTGTAGGTGAAAATTTTCTCTCCAAATCACCTCCTACCGAGTCTAGGTTTCAAAAAATGAGAAAATGGACTCAAAATTCCTGTCTCCCGGTTATTTGATTAGTTGCAGATGTCACAATTGTGAATAAAGCCTCACAATTGCGGAACTGAAGGCATGGGGCAACTCTTCGCAAATACGAATATGGGACCTCATTTGCGACTGCCGATGCCCTCGCAATTGCGACAAGATCATCGCAATTGCGAACCAAGCCCATCCAGAAGGCCTTCACAAACACGAACACTGGGTTCGCAAATGCAAAGCCATCAGACTTGGCCTACCTTCGCAATGCGAACTCAGACCTCGCAAATGTGAGATCTGAGGCTTGTGCAGAAAAACCAGCAATTTTGAATCCAACAACACTCCGCTAAGCATACGATACTCACCCGAGCCCTCGGGGCTCCAAACGAAACATCCACACATGTCTAGAAATATCATACAAACTCACTCGCGCGATCAAAATACTAAAATAATATTTAAAACTACTAGTTGAGCTCTAAAATGCATGAATTTCAAAGAAATTTTCAAAACTTCTAAAATTTCAACTAAACGTCTGAATCTTATCAAATCAACTCTGAACGACGCCAAATTTTGCAAACAAGTTCTAAATGCCATAACAGACTTATTCCAAGTCCCAAAATCAAATTCCGAGCTCAATAGCTAAAAGTCAGCCTACAGTCAAACTTTTTAACTTAAAATTGCCAAATTTTGGCAAATCAACACAAATCAGTCTACGGACTTTCAAAATCAATTTTGGGCATACGCCTAAGTTCGAAATTACGATACAAAGCTATTCAAGTCATAAAAACATATTTTCGGGGTCATTTTCACAAAAGTCAATGTTTGGTCAACATTTTCAAATTTAAACTTCTAATTTTAGAATCAAGGGTCCAAATCAACCTGAAAGCTTCCCGGAATGAAACTAGTCAACTCCGCAAGTCATAAAAGTATAAACACACATGTGTGAAGCAATAAAAGGGGTATCGGGGCACAATTACGCAAAAATTGATCGGGTCGTTACATTTTCCCTCTCTTAAAACAAATATTCATCCTCGAACGTGCATAAGGACATACCTGAAGTGGTGAATAGATAAGGATAACGACTACGTATACCGTGATCAGTATCCTAGGTTGCCTCCTCGACCGGATGACCCCTCAATTGAACCTTCACTAAAGCAATATCCTTTTATCTCAATTTTTGGACCTGCCGGTCCAAGATAGCCACGGGCTCCTTAATGTAAGTCAAATCCTCGTCCAACTGGACCTTGCTGAAGTCTAGAACATGTGACATATCACCATAATAGTTCTGTAGCATCGAGACATGACATATCACCATAATAGTTCTGTAGCATCGAGACATGGAACATCTGATGAACTGCCGATAAACTAGGTGGCAAGGCAAGCTTGTAGGCCACCTCTCCAATCCTCTCAAGGATCTCAAAAGGTCCGATATACCTAAGGCTTAACTTTTCCTTCATCACGAACCTCATCACAACCTTCATGGGTGAAACCTAGAGCAAACCTCGCTCTCCAATTAGGGGTGGCATGTGGGCCGGTCCGGTCCCTAAATGGGCCAAGTGGGCCGGTCCAAACGGTCCCGGGCTAAACGGTCTTTTTGTAAGAACCGGTCCGAGACCGGACCCACGAACTCATGGTCTCGGGCTAAGCGGGTCGGGCCCGCTAGCTAAGTGGGCCCAATGACTAAATACATTTTTTTAAAATTAAATAGAAATTAGAGATAAAACGATGTTTAAAAAAATACCTTGTAAATTTTATTATAGAATTGTGACCTAAATATTTTAATTCAAATTTAAAGACAAAAATATTGTAAAGAGATATTCAAAGCAATGCCTTGTAATTTTATTATAGCATTAAAAAAATATGGCAATATTTTTTTTAGTCTTCCTCCCCCCTATGAAATGAGCACAACAAGTAATACCACCATTGAGAAGAAAAAGAAACTAGCCAAGATGTGCCAAAATACAAGTTACATAATACATACTAATTTTTGTTTATACAAGTTACATGGTATCTCTTACAAACTTCATAAATCCTTCAAGGTCCGGAGGAATTTCCGTTTGTGGTGGAGGAAAAGTAGCTTGGTCATCGCCGCTTCCAATGTCGGGCGAAGCAGCATCCTCCGCAAGTTCAGCTAGCATTTCTTCGTAAGCTTCGTCTTCCTCTGGTTGTGATTCAGCAAGTCCAAAATTTCTTCTTTCAGAACGGATCCAATCTCTGAAAAGTATTGATTTTTCCAAGATCTCCCTTATAGACGCTCTATAATTATCGAGTTGAAGTCTTGCTTGACTGAAAGCACTCTCTGATGCCATTGTTGAAGCTTGAATAGTTAAAATATCTCGGGCCATCCTTGAAAGAACCGGAAAGAATTTTTCTTTGTCCTTCCACCATTGCAAAAGATTAAAGGAGCCATCAGGATTCACTTCCTCAATTCCCTGCGACAAATAAACTTCAAGCTCATACCAAAATTGAGGACCTCCTAATTTTATACAAGGATTTAACAAAGCAGCAACACCATAAATAGGGGGAATATGAAAAAAATATTTTTTAAACTTTTTTCTCATAGAATCAATAGCAAGTTTATAAATTTTCCCGCCCTTTGAAAAATAAGCAAACAAATTAGCAAGTTCTGCAATATAAACTAAACAGTTAGAAATAGTAGGATAATATTGCCCAGAAAATTTATTTGTAGTAATATCAAATTGTAATAAACTATTATCTCTATCAAGAATAGCAGGTGTAGGACGGATATGGGGTTTGGTTCGGAGAACCGGGGGCAGGGGAGGAGGAACAACATGACCACTAGATTTGCCACTCTTGGATTTTCCCTTATTCTTATTTTTGGAAAAATAATTTTTTAAGAAAGCCATCTTAATTAATCAAGTAATAGCAAATAAATAAAATAAACAAAACTATAATATTAAGACTTAAGAGTTGGAACGCGTTTACCGAATTGACGAACAACTTGTTGAAAATTGATTATCGTTGAAGACCTGAATACTTTAATTCACCAACTTCACAATTGTTTCACAAATTGTAACAACCTCAATATTTTTGAACTATTTTTTGGAATAAAGTAAGCAATAGTAGCAATTATATGAGAAAGTTTGAGAGAGATTATGATAGATTGATATTGATTTTGTAAGAAAAATAAAATAATGAGGGGGTATTTATAGTTGAAAATAGGAAAAAAGTGTAATTATAAAAAATTTGGAGTTAAAACAAAGTTGGATGGGTTAATGGCTATTTTCTAAACAGCCAACGGCTATTTTTGACAGCCCAACGACTGTTTTTTTAAATTTTTCAAACGGCTAGTGTTTTTAAAAAAAATATTACCGTTTGTCCCGCCAAGCGACCGGTCCGGTCCCGGTCCTACCGGTTCTAAAGACAAGAACCAGCCCACGAGACCGGCCCAGGCCCAAATATACCGATCCTACCGGTCCCGAACCACTTAGCACGTTTGGCCCGTTTGAACCGCGGTACCGGGCCGGTCCTGGACCGGCCCACCTGCCACCCTTATCTCCAATCATGAATGAAACATCGCGAACCTTCGGATCTGCATAACTCTTCTGCCTCGATTGGGTGTACGAAGCCCACCCTGGATCATCTTGACCTTCTCCAAATCATCTCGAACCCGATCCGTGCGTCATAACTTAGCCTCTCCCGGCTCAAACCACCCAACTGGAGAATGACATTGTCTCCCATATAGAGCCTCATATGGAGCCATCTGGATACTTAAATGGTAGTTGTTGTTGTAGGCAAACTCTGCAAGTGGCAAGAACTGATTCCAAGCACCTCTGAAATCCATCACACACGCACGACGGATATCCTCCAAAATCTGAATAGTGCACTCAGACTGTCCGTCCATCTGAGGGTGAATGTTGTACTCAACTCAACTCGTGTGCCGAGCTCACATTGTATGGCCTTCTAGAAATGCGAGGTGAAATGTGTACCCCTGCCAGAGATGATAGATATTGGTACGCCATGAAGTCAGACAATCTCGCGGATATAAACCTGAGCCAGTTGCTCTAAAGAATAGGTAGTCACTACCGGAATAAAATGAGCCAACTTGGTCAACCTGTCCCCAATCGCCCATACCGCATCAAACATCCTCTGAGTCCATGGGAGCCCAACAATGAAGTCCATGGTGACATGTTCCCATTTCCACTCAGGAATCTCAAGCCGCTGAAGAAAACCATCCGGTCGCTGATGCTCATACTTCACCTGATGACAATTTAGGCATCGAGCTACATACTCCACTATGTCCTTCTTAATTTCCTCCACCAATAGTGCTGCCTCAAGTCCTGATACATCTTAGCGACACCCGGATAAATTGAGTACCAGGAACTGTGGGCCTCCTGAAGAATCAACTCACGCAAACTATCCACATTGGTCACACATAACCGGCCTTGCATCCCTAACACACCGTCATCCCCAATAGTAACTTCCTTGGCATCGCCATGCTGAACTGTGTCCTTGAGTACAAGCACATGGGGGTCGTCATACAGACGCTCTCTGATACGGTCATATAGAGAAGACGGAGAAACCATGTAGGCAAGAGCTGAACTAGGCTCCGAAATATCCAATCTAAAAAACTAGTTGGCTAAGGCCTAAACCTCCAATGCTAATGGCCTCTCTGCTAGTAGTTGATATGCTAAGCTACACAAACTCTCCGCCTTTCGACTCAAGGCATCGGCCACCATATTGGCTTTTCTGAGATGATATAGAATGGTAATATCATAGTACATAAGTAACTCTAACAACCTCCGCTGCCGCAAGTTAAGATCCTTTTGTTTGAACAAATGTTGTAGACTCCGATGGTCAGTAAAGACCTCACACGGAACACCATACAAATAATGCTGCCATATCTTCAATGCATGAACAATGGCTGCTAACTCAAAATTGTGGACTGGATAATTATTCTCATGAGTCTTCAACTGTCGAGACTCATAGGCAATCACCCTACAATCTTGCATCAACACTGCGCCAAGGCTAACACATGACGCATCACAATACATAGTAGACCCCTAGCCCGTAGGAAACACCAACACTTGGGTTGTGGTCAAAGCAATCTTGAGCTTTTGAAAGCTCGCCTCACACTCCTCGGTCCATCTGAAAGGAGCACCCTTCTGTGTCAATCTGGTCATAGGTGCAGCAATAGATGTCAAGCCTTCTACAAAACGACAATAATACCCGGCCAAACTAAGGAAACTCTGGATCTCAGTAGCTGAAGATGGTCTGGGCCAACTCTGCACTGCCTCAATCTTCTTCGGATATACCTTGTTCCCCTCACTCGACACTGCATGACCCAAAAACGCCACCGAATCAAGCCAGAATTCACACTTTGAAAACTTTGCATATAACTTCTTCTCCCTCGAGGTCTAGAGCACGATCCTCAGATGTTGCTCATGATCTTCCCGACTACGGGAGTACACCAAGATGTCGTCAATAAACAGAATAATGAATAAATCAAGATAAAGCCGGAATACGTTGTTCATCAGGTGCATAAATGTTGTTGGGGCGTTGGTCAGCCCAAATGGCATCACAAGGAACTTGTAGTGACTATACCGAGACCTAAAGACAATCTTCAGAATATCCAGATCCCGAATCTTCAACTGATGATAACCTGACCGCAAATCAATCTTGGAAAATACTTTGGCACCCTGTAGCTGATCAAATAGGTCATCAATGTGTGGTAATGTATAGATGTTCTTCACTGTAACCTTGTTCAACTGACGATAATCAATACACATGTGTATAGAGCCATCCTTCTTCTTCACAAACAAGACCGGAGCACCCCACAGCGACACAATAGGCCGAATGAATCCCTTATCAAGCAACTCTTGCAACTACTCCTTTAGCCCCTTCAGCTCTGCTAAGGCCATACGATATGGTGGAATAGAAATGGGCTGAGTGCCAGGCAACAAGTTAATACCAAAACAATGTCCCTATCGGGCAGCATTCCAGGAAGATATGCTGGTAATACATCTAGAAAGTCTCTCACTGCCGGAACTGACTCAATGGTAGGAGTATCAGCACTGGCATTCCGCACAAAGTCTAGATAAGAATTAAACCCCTTCTCAACCATCTGCCGAGCCTTTAGAAATGATATAACCCTGCTAGGAACATAATCTAATGTACCCCTCCACTCTAATCGTGGTAAACCTGGCATAGCCAACGTCACAGTTTTGGGGTGACAATCAAGAATAGCATGATAAGGTGAAAAACAGTCTATGCCCAAGGTAACATCAAAGTCTACCATACTAAGTAACAACAAATCAACTCTGGTCTCAAAACCACCAATAACAACTAGACACGATCGATACACACGGTCCACAATAATAGAATCTCCCACAAGTGTTGACATATAAACATGAGAACTTAAGGAATCATGCGATATATCCAAATATGGAGCAAAGTAAGATGACACATATGAATAAGCGGATCCCGGATCAAATAAGACTGATGCATATCTATTGCAAATTGGAACTATACATGTAATGACTGAGTTTGAAGCAACTACCTCTGTCCTACTTGGAAGAACATAGAATCTGGCTTGGCCTCCCCCTCTAGAGTGACCTCTACCTGCCCATCCCCTACCCCCTAGCTAGCTAAGTAGGTGGAGCAGCAACTGGGGCAGCAATCATGTCCTGAGAAGTCTGCGGACTTGAATGAATCCGTGGAGCCTGAGAAAGTGCACCATTACTGAGTCTGGGTAGTCTTTGACCATGTGCCAGGTATCACCATACTCAAAACAAGCTCTCGGTGGGAGTGGCGGCTGGGAATGGCTCGGGCCTGGTCGGTTGGAAAGGCCGTTGAAGGCACCACGCATAGGAAGTGCACTAGAAAGTGGTTGGGCAAAGTGTGCAACCTAGGACCTCGATACAACCAGAGCACCACTAGAAGCTGGAAGTGCGGAATAAATTGGACGGCTCACATAGCCCCTACCATGACGAGTTATAGTTGCGGCGTGACCACTACTAAATCCCCCTGTGCCACGAGACCTCCTGTTCTCCATATCATCTCTATCACAGTCTCACATACCCTCCAATCTCTGTGCAATTTCAACCACCTTCTTATACGAAGTGTCTGACTCCAACTCCCTTGCCATGCTGTATCTAATACTCTGGTTGAGCCCATCAATGAACCGACGAATCGCTCCCTGACTGTGGCAACCAAGGCTAGTGTATGCCTGGATAAATCACTAAATTGGATAGCATACTCTAACACTAACATAGTACCCTGGCGCAGCCACTCAAACTCCTTGCGCCAAGAATCCCGAAGGGTCTGAGGAATAAACTCTCACAAGAAAACTCTTAAAACTGACCACATGTAAGTGAATATGCCTCGGTTGACCTAGCCACCTCGTACACCCGCCAATACTGATATGTCCCTCCCTTTAGCTAGAACGTAGTAAAAGCAACCCCACTATTCTCTACAGTACCCATAGTATGGAGAATGAGGTGACACTCCTTAAGAAAACCATGTGCATCCTTTGAATCCAAACCAGTAAAAGTAGGAGGGTGGTACTTCTTGAACCTCTCGAGCCTAAGTTGCTCCTTCTCAAATTTTGCTACCCTAACCACGGGCTGAATCAGAGCAACATGTTATACCGGTATAACCTCTGGAACCTGATCAACCTGGACCCGTTGCTCTGGGGTACGGGTCGTGGGAGTCTATGTTCCTCCCCCAGCCTAAGATGTGGCTGACGCAAGTGGGATCAACCCCGCCTGAGCTAAGGTACTGAACATGCTCAGGAACTGTGCGAGGGTCTCTTAAACTACTGGGGTGGCAATAGGCGCCTCGAGTGTCTGACCCTTGACTGCAACTACTGATGGCTCCTCTGTCGTAGCTCGGGCTGGTGCTCTGGCTATACCACGTTCCCTTCCTCGGCCTCTTGTAGCTCTAGTAGGGGTGTGAGTGTCTGATCGACGGATCCTGCGGTGCGTGTTCTCACCATCTGTGAGAGAATAGAAAGTTAATGATTTTTTTTCGAAATCAACCACTTCGCACGATAAGGAATCAAAGAAGTGATATTTTCCTAACAGTTCTGTAGCCTCTCGAATATAAGTACAGAACGTCTCAGTATCAATCCGCAAGGCTCTACTAAACCTGCTTATGACTAATTGTAACACATATGAACCTAGAGCTTTGATAATAATTTGTCACAACCCCAATTCCCTTTGAAGGATGTCGTGATGGTACCTAGTCTCTACAACTAAGAAGCCTAACAAATAACAACAACTGAATAGATATATAATGACAAGTTACTGAAAGCGACTGAATAATATATAAAACCTCCTAAGAATAGAATCTCACAAATACACACCCCAAAATCGGTGGAGTTGAGTCATAAGCATTATAGAATGAAACTAGAGTATTGTAATGACCCGGCCTGTTATTTTGAATATTACAGTCATGTTCCCCCATTTAATGCTTATCGTGTGTTCAATTATAATTTTGAGACTTATCGGGAAGGTTTCAGAGTGAATTGGAACACTTAGTTCCAATAATTAAAGCTTAAGTTGAAATAATTGACTGGATGTTGACTTATGTGTAAACGACTTCGGAATAGAGTTTTGATGATTCCAATAGCTCCGTATCGTGATTTTGGACTTAGGAGTATACCCGGAAAATTATTTGGAAACTCGTAGTTAAATTAGGCTTGAATTGGCGAAAATAGGAAATTTAAGTTTGGAAGTTTGACCGGAGAGTTGACTTTTTGATATCGGGGTCGGAATCCAGTTCTGAAAATTTTCATAGGTCCGTTATGTCATTTATGACTTGTGTGCAAAATTTGAGGTCAATAAGTTTAGGCATCAAATGTAAAAGTTGTAATTTCTTAGTTTCATTAAGCTTGAATCGGGGTATGATTCATGCTTTTAGCGTTGTTTGATGTGATTTGAGGCTTCGACTAAGTTTGTATGATGTTTTGGGACTTATTTGTATAATTGGTTGAGGTACCGGGGGCCTCGGGTGAGTTTCGGATGGTTAACGGATCAAATTTGGACTTAGAACAAAGCTGAGAATTTCTGCCTACTGATGCAATCGCACCTATGGAAATTTTCACGCAGGTCCGAGCTCGCAGAAGCGAGCCTGGCATCGCAGAAGCATCAGATCCGTAGAAGCAGACGGAACCTCGTAGAAGCAAGTCCGTAGAAGCTACACCAAGGTCGCAGAAGCGGAGGCAAGAGAAGCTGGGAAAAACCGCAGAAGCGAGCCGGCGTAAGTGAAGGCAGTCGCAGAAGTGGTAGCTTCACTGCAAAAGTGGGAAGATGTGGTTAAATTTTCTGCAGAAGAGAAACCTCTAGATAGTGTACAAAAACAAAGGGGTCCGAGATTTTCTCATTTTTGGACATTTCAAGCACGGGTTGAGTTGGTTTTTCAAAGAGAATTCACGGGCAATCTTGAGGTAAGTCACTTATGATAATTGTTATTCAATAATATTGAATTATCATCGATTATTCCGACTAGCTTACATGTTTTTGAGGTGTAATTCAAGGATTTGGGCCTAGGAATTTGAAAATAAGATTTGAGGATTTGAAGGTCAAGTTGATGTCGGAATTTAGTAAGTTTGGCATGGTTGGACACATGGTTTTTGAGTTAAATTTTGGATTTTGTTGGAATATTAGTATTTTCATATGGATTTAATTCCTATAAACTGTATTGACTGAATCAAATCAATTGTGACTAGATTTAGGGCGTTCGGAGGACGATTCACGAGGCGAAGGCATATTGGAATAAAGAATTTGCACAGTTTGAGGTAAGTAACACTTCTAAACTTGGTTCTGAGGGTATGAATCCCTGAATTTTGTGTTATATGAATTGTTTGGAAGTGACGCACATGCTAAGTGACGGGCGTGTGGGTGTGCACCATAGAAATTGTGACTTAAATAAATTCTGTGGAGTTGTAAAATTAAAGAATCATGTCATTATCCACATATTCTCCACGTATTAGATAAATTGAGTTGAGGCTCGTATTAAAGATCGTGTTTAGGCTACGTGCCGATATTTTGGGACCCATAGGGTTGTGTTTCTGTTGAATCAATTATTTTAAATTGTACATTTCATACTCAGTCATGTTCATCCATTGTGAGGATATTCATGGGATCGAGTTGTGCCTCGCAACAGGCCGTATTGGCTTTATATATATTATTATTATATGGATTGGGGTTGCACGCCGTAGCATGCCTTATAGTCTTTATTATTAGGGTATCGGACTTCATGCCACAGTAGGCCATATCGGCTTTATATAGCGCTTGGTCTGAAGGAGCCCCTCCGGAGTCTGCACCCCCCACAGTGAGAGCAAATGATCTTATGTTTGGGATGGACTTTCCGAGGCATGGAGTTTCCTTATTTATTTATATTTGGGATGGACTTCTCAAGGCATGGAGTTTCCTTATTTATTTATAATTGTCATGAATTCCCTTGACGTGGATCTTGTCTGAATCATTCATATTTTCACTTCACCCGATAGCGGAGTTAGAATTTAAAGTTTATGTGTTCTTGAATTACTGTTAAATTCATAATTCGTCTTAGATGGATCTTCCCTAGGCTGGATTGGCCATATACAGTACTGAGTGACTGAGTTGTTTGTGATCGTGAGTACACGAGGTTTTCCACTGAGGTGTGTCATATACAGCATATACATTGGCATGTAGATAAAGAGATGTCATATTCCTCATATCATTCAGAATTGATCTATTTTTACTTGTACTGAGTTTAACTATTAAACGTGAAAGTATGCCTATATTTCTGTACTGTTATTTCTATACTAGATTGTACATGTTAAGCTCGTTACTACTTTCAACCCAAAGGTTAGTATTGTTACTTATTGAGTTGATTGTACTCATACTACACCCCGCACCTCGTGTGCAAATCCAGGTACTTCCGAACACGGCGGTTGCTAGTGTTTGGGAGATTATCTGTTGGAGACTATCGAGGTAGTTTCTTGGCGTCTACAGACCTTGACTCTTTTTCCTTTCAGTTATTGTGCTGTTCTATATTTTCAAACAATATTTTTATTATTCAGACTATGTTGTCATTTAGATGCTCTCACTGACACCGGGTTTTGGGAGTGTATTTATAACAGTATTTGTGGGATTTTCTATTAAACTGAAATAGTATGTTTTCAAACTTAAAAGAAATTGTGGTTTATTGAGGTTGTGGGCTTGCCTAGTATTGAGATAGGAGCCATCACGACATGCGGATTTTGGTTCGTGATATGTTGGTATCAGAACCTAGGTTACATAGGTCTCACGAGTCATGAGCAGGTTTAGTAGAGTCTTGTGGATCGGTACGGAGATGTCTGTACTTATCTTCGAGAGGCTGCCGAACCCTTAGGAAAATTTCACTTTCTTGTATTCTGTTGTGCGAATTTGTTGATTCCGGAAACTGAATTTCTATCATTCTATTCTCTCGCAGATGGTGAGGACACGTACTACTGAATCGGATGGCCAACCACCAGTGCCACCAGTTAGGGCCACGAGAGTTCGGGGTCGTGGTAGAGGCCGGGGCCGTGGTAGAGGTCGAGTTGTAGCTCGCACAACATTTAGAGACGCACCTATAGAACCACCAATTGCTGTAGCTCGGGAGCATGTTCCAGATATAGTTAAGCCGGCGGGGCCAGCTCAGGAACTAGCTGTGCCTATTGTGATTCCAGGCCTTCAAGAGGCTTTAGCCCAAATATTGACTATTTGCACTGGCCTTGCTCAAGTAGTTTCGGCTCAGGCCGCACCAGCCACTTCTCAGACTGGGGGAGGTACTCATACCCCTGTCACCCATACTCCAGAGCAGGTAGTGTAGCCACTTCAGATACTGGGGGCACTACTAGTCCAGCCAGTTGTAGCTGCTCAGACCCAGGTGGGTCCTATTATGAATGATGAGGATCAGAAGAGACTAGAGAGATTTGAGAGACTCCGTCCTCCATCTTTAAGTGGAACTGAGTCAGATGATGCTCATGATTTCTTGGATAGATGCCTGTGGATTCTTCGTACAACGGGTATTTTGGAGACTAGTGGGGTCTCATATACTACTTTTCTGTTGACCAGAGCAGCCTTCAGATGGTGGGAGACTTGTGAGAGGAGCAGAGCGGTTGGTGCAGCCCAACTTTCATGGCATGAGTTCTCTGTATTATTTCTGGAGATGTTTGTGCCACAGAATCGCAGAGAATAACTGCACAGGCAGTTTGAGTACTTACGTCAAGAGGACTTGTCCGTGACTCAGTATGAGATGCGGTTTTCAGAATTAGCTCGTCATGCAGTATGGTTGGTTCCCACTGAGAGGGAGAAGATCAGGAGGTTCATTAATGGCCTCAACCAACAGTTTTATTTTTTTATGACTCAGGGAAATGTAGCAGGTGCTAAATTTGACAAGGTAGTTGACAGTGCTCGACGACTATAAATGGTCCGTACTCAGGAGCGTGAGGAGAGGTAGGCCAAGAGGTCTCGTGGTTTGGGTAATTCCAGTGGTTTTCCTTCTGGGGGACAACCCTATCACAGCAGGGGTTGACCTTATAGGCCCGCTCAGATGGCTCGTCCAACTCATCATGGCGCATCAGCTAGCCATGTTTCATACAGTGCTCGGCCGAGTCAGTCTTCTCTTAGTGAACTTGCAGCTCAGAGTTCATCTCATGCACCATCAGTTTAGGGTTCATCTGTATCAGGTTCTTCTGGTAGTTATTCTGGTTCTCGAGGTCCGCCTCAGAAGTCGCCACCATTCTTCGAGAGGGATTTCTATGAGTGTGGAGAGTTGGGTCATGTGAGGAAATATTGTCCCCGCCTTTTGTGAGGTCCAGTTTAGTAGAGGAGTTAGGCTACAACTCCTGCACCAGATACTACGCAAACCTCCTAGCAAGCTTGAGGTGGGGCTTAGGTAGCCAAAGGTCGCCCTAGTGGGGGAGGTCGATCAGGTGGCGGTCAGGCCCGAATCTATGCTATTCCTGCCAGGTCATATGTCGTTGCTTCAGATGCAGTGATCACATGTATTGTCTCAGTGTGCCATAGGGAAGCTTCTATATTATTTGACCCTGGTTCCACATATTCGTATATATCATCATATTTTGCTTGTTATCTAAATATGCCATGTGAGTCCTTAGTCTCATCTATTCATGTATCCACACTTATGGGCGATATTATTATTGTGGACCATGTGTATCGGTTGTGTGTGGTAACTATTGGGCGATTGGAGACTAGAGTTGATCTCTTATTGCTTAGTATGGTTGATTTCAATGTGATCTTGGGTATGGATTGGTTGTCTCCATGTCATGTTATTCTGGACTGTCACGCAAAAACCGTGACGTTGACGATGCCGGGGTTGCCGAGGGTCGAGTGGAGAGGTTCTCTAGATTATGTTCCCAACAGGGTAATTTCGTATTTGAAGGCTCAACGGATGGTTGGGAAGGAGTGTTTGTCATATTTGGCCTTCATGAGAGATGTTGATGCAGACACTCCTACTATGGATTTTGTACCGGTGATGCGAGACTTTCCGGATGTATTTCCTACAGACCTACCGGGCATGCCACCCGACAGGGATATTGATTTCGGTATTGACTTGGTGTTGGGCACACAACCCATTTATGTTCCTCCGTATTGTATGGCACCATCTGAGTTGAAAGAATTGAAAGAGCAACTTCAGGAACTTCTTGATAAGGGGTTTATTAGGCCTAGTGTTTTGTCTTCGGGTGCACCAGTTCAATTTGTGAAAAAAAAAGATGATACTATACTGATGTGTATCGACTACAGGAAATTGAACAAAGTTTCAACCAAGAACAAGTATCATTTGCCACGTATTGATGACTTATTTGACCAGTTTCAGGGAGAGAGGGTGTTCTCCAAAATTGATTTGAGATCTGGGTATCACCAGTTGAAAATTTGGGATTCGGGTATTCTAAAGACAGCATTCAGGACCCGCTATGGTCACTATGAATTTCTCGTGATGTCATTTGGGGTGACCAATGCCCCAGCAACATTTATGCACTTGATGAATAGTGTATTCTAGCTGTATCTTGATTTGTTTGTCGTAGTATTTATTGATGATATCCTGGTGTACTCATGTAGCCATGAGGAACATGCACAACATTTGAGTATCGTACTACAGAGGCTGAGGGAAGAGAAACTTTATGCCAAATTCTCTAAGTGCGAGTTCTGGCTTAGTTCGGTGGCATTCTTTGGACACATAGTGTCCAATGATGAAATTAAGGTGGATCCAAAGAAGATGGAGGCAGTTCAGAGTTGGCCCATGCCATCGTCAGCTACTGAGATTCGGAGTTTTCTTAGCTTGGTCGGTTATTATGGTCGCTTTGTGGAGAGCTTCTCATCTTTGCATCACCCTTGCCCAAATTGACCTAGAAGGGTGCTCCATTTAGGTGGTCGGATGAGTGTGAATAGAGCTTTAAGAAGCTCAAGACTGCCTTGACCACAGCTCCAGTTCTAGTTTTACCTTCAGCTTCAGGCTCTTATACATTGTATTGTGATGCTTCTCGGACCAGTATTGGGTGTGTCTTAATGCAGGAGGGTAGAGTGATTGCTTATGCTTCGCACCAATTGAAGCCGCATGAAAAGAACTACCACGTTCATGATTTAGAATTGGCAGTCATCGTTCATGCATTAAAGACTTGGAGGAACTATCTCTACGGTGTGTCCTATGAAGTATTTACGGATCATCGGAGCCTCCAACACTTATTCAAACAAAAAGATCTAAATTTGAGACTGCGAAGATCGTTGGAAGATCTAAAGGACTATGATATTACTATTCTGTATCATCCCGGAAAGGCCAATGCGGTGGCCGATGCCTTGAGTAGAAAAGCGGAGAGTATATGCAGACTTGCATTCATTCCTGTTGGTGAGAGGCCTCTTGCAGTTGATGTTCAGGCCTTGGCCAATCAGTTCATGAGATTAGATATTTCGGAGCCCAGTCAGGTTCTAGCTTGTGTGGTTTCTCGGTCTTCTTTATATGACCGCATCATAGATCGCCAGTATGATGATCCCCATTTGCTTGTCCTGGAGGACACAGTTCAGCACGGAGATGCCAAAGATGTTAGTGTTGGAGATGATGGGATATTGAGAATGCAGGGTCGGATTTGTGTGCCAAATGTAGATGGGTTGCGTGAATTGATTCTTGAAGAAGCCCACAGTTCATGGTATTCCATTCATCCGGGTGCCGCTAAGATGTACCAAGACTTGAGGCAGCACTATTGGTGGAGAAGAATGAAGAATGATATAGTAGGGTTTGTAGCTCGGTGTTTAAATTGTCAGCAGGTGAAGTACGAGCATCAGAGACCGGGAGGATTGCTTCAGAAATTTGAAATTTCGAAATGGAAATGGGAGCGTATTACCATGGACTTCGTAGTTGTACTCCCACGGATTTTGAGGAAGTTTGATGCTATTTAGGTAATTGTGGATTGGTTAACCAATTCTGCACACTTTATTCCAGTTAGGACTACTTACTCTTCGGGGCGGTTGGTTGAGATTTATATCCGCGAGATTATTCGCCTACACGATGTACCAGTGTCCATCATTTCATATCGGGGCACGCAATTTACATCACAGTTTTGGAGAGCAGTGCAGTTAGAGTTAGGCACACAGGTACAGTTGAGTACAACATTTCACCCTCAGACAGACGGACAGTCCGAGCGCATTATTCAGATATTGGAAGATATACTACGTGCTTGTGTTATAGATTTTGGGGGTTTTTGGGATCAGTTTCTGCCACTTGCAGAGTTTGCTTACAATAACAGCTACCAATTGAGCATTCAGATGGCTCCGTATGAGGCATTATATTGGATACGGTGTCGATCTACAGTGGGTTGGTTTGAGCCGGGTGAGGCTAGGCTATTGGGTATTGATTTAGTTCAGGATGCTTTGGAAAAGATTAAATTGATTCAGGATCGACTTCGTATGGCACAATCTAGACAGAAGAGTTATGTTGACCGTAAGGTTTGCGATGTTGCTTACATGGGAAGAGAGAATGTACTACTACGAGTTTCGCCTATGAAGGGTGTTATGAGATTTTGGAAGAAGGGCAAGTTGAGTCCTAGGTATATTGGGCCTTTTGAAATACTTAAGAAGATTGGAGAGGTGGCTTATGAAATTGCATTGCCGCCTAGTCTATCGGGTGCTCATCCAGTGTTTCATGTATCTATGCTCCGGAAGTATGTCGGAGATTCATCTCATGTTTTGGATTTCAGTACAGTATAGTTGGATAGTAATTTGACTTATGATGTGAAGCTGGTGGCCATTTTGGACCGGTAGGTTCAAAAGTTGAGATCAAAGAACATAGCTTCAGTGAAAGTGTAGTGGAGAGGCCGACCAGTCGGAAAAGCTACTTGGGAGACTCAGCAGGAGATGCGGAGCAAATATCCACACCTATTTGAGACTCCAAGTATAATTCTAAACCCATTCGAGGATGAACGTTTGTTTAAGAGGGGGATAATGTAACGACCCGGCCGGTCATTTTGAGTATTACAACCCCGTTCCCCCATTTACTGCTTATCATGTGTTCAATTATAATTTTGTGACTTGTCGGGGAAGTTTCAGAATGAATTAGAACACTTAGTTCCAATAATTAAAGCTTAAGTTGAAACAATTGATCGGATGTTAACATATGTGTAAACGACTCCAGAATAGAGTTTTGATGATTCCAATAGCTCCGCATGGTGATTTTTGACGTAGGAGTATGTCCGAAAAATTATTTGGAAGCCCGTAGTTAAATTAGGCTTGAAATAGCGAAAATAGGAAGTTTATGTTTGGAAGTTTGACCGGGGATTTAACTTTTTGATTACGGGGTCGGAATCTAGCTCTGAAAATTTTCATAGGTCTGTTTGTCATTTATGACTTGTGTGAAAACTTTGAGATCAATCGGACTTGATTCGATAGGTTTCGGCATCGAATGTAGAAGTTGGAATTTCTTAGTTTCATTAAGCTTGAATTGGGGTGTGATTTGTGTTTTTAGCGTTTCTTGATGTGATTTGAGGCTTCGACTAAGTTCGTATGATGTTTTGGGACTTATTGGTATAAGTGGTTGAGGTCTCGGGGGCCTCGGGTGAGTTTCAGATGGTTAACAGATCAAATTTGGACTTAGAACAAAGCTGGGAATTTCTGCCTACTGATGCAATCGCACCTGCGGAAATTATCACACAGGTGCGAGCTCGCAGAAGTGAGCATGGAATCGCAGAAGCGTGAGGTCCGCATAACTGGATGAAACCTCGCAGAAGCGAGTCCGCAGAAGCGACACCAAGGTCGTAGAATCGGAGGCAAGGGAAGCTGGGCAAAATCGCAGAAGTGAACACTTCTTCGAAGAAGCGAACTTCTTGTCCACAGAAGAGAAGGCAGTCGTAGAAGCGGTAGCTTCACTGCAAAAGTGGAACCGTAGATGCGGTTAAAGTTTTCGCAGGAGCGAAACCTCTGGACAGTGTACAAAAACAGAGGGGTCCGAGATCTTCAAATTTTTGTACATTTCAAACACGGGTTGAGGCAATTTTACAAAGAGAATTCACGGAAAATCATGAGGTTAGTCACTTATGATCATTGTTAGTCAATAATATTGAATTATCATAGATTATTCCGATTAGATTACGTGTTTTTGAGGTGTAATTCGAGGATTTGGGCCTAGGGATTTGAAAATACGATTTGAGGATTTGAAGGTCGAGTTGATGTCGGAATTTGGTAAATTTGGTATGGTTGGACTCGTGGTTGAATGGGCGTTCATATTTTGTAACTTTTGTCGGGTTCCGAGATGTGGGCTCCACTGACGATATTTGAGTTAAATTTTTGATTTTGTTGGAAAATTAGTATTTTCCTATGGAATTAATTCCTATAATTTGTATTGACTGAATCAATTTAATTGTGACTAGATTCGAGGCATTCAGGGGCCGATTCGCGAGACAAAGGCATATTGGAATAAAGCATTTACACGGTTTGAGGTAAGTAACATTTCTAAATTTTGTTCTGAGGGTATGAATCCCTGAATTTCGTGTTATATGAATTGTTTGGAGGTGACGCACATGCTATGTGACGGTCATGTAGGCGTGCACCATAGAAATTGTGACTTAAATAAATTCTATGGAGTTGTAAAATTAAAAAATCATGTCATTTTCCGCATATCCTCCACGTGTTAGAGAAATTGAGTTAACGCTCGTATTAAAGATCATGTTTAGCCTACGTGACTGTCACGACCCAAAATCCCACTAGTCGTGATGGCACCTAACCCAATCTGTTAGGTAAGCCAGTTTCAATAAAATTAATTAAAAGAAAATATCTAAAACTGATACATCTCCCCAAGAACTGGTAGTACAAATCATGAGCTTCTAAGAATAGAGTATACAAAGCGGAAATGAAATAAATATATAGTCTGTTTGAATAATACATAAACAGAGCTTTTATAAATCTAAGGCTACCCTGAACAAGAGGCAGCTACAATAGGAACGCAGGTACAGCTTCAAGTCCCGCAACCAGCTAGCACAGCAATAACAACAGCCAACATCTGCACGCAATGTGCAGAAGTGTAGTATCAGTACAACCGACCCCATGTACTGAGTAAGTAACAAACCTAGCCGTAGGTTGAAAGTAGTGACGAGCTTCTACCAAGGTCGGGTCCACAACCAATAGTACACAACAATCCATAACAACACAAAGCAAATAATACCAGAAATAACTCAGGGATAAAATACTCAGGCAAATAATGATTTCAAAAATTATAGTTCTTCCTTTCAAATATCTCAGTGAAAACCCAAATCGTTTGTCGAAGTTTCCAATAATATAAATAGTTTGAAAACATTAAATTTCTCCCAAAACCTTGTCAATAATAAATAAGATATTTCATTTTCCTTCCGGATAACCCGTGTAAAACAAAATGCATCACTATGCTCATCTGTCAAAAATGTGTGAGAAATCATGAATGATGTGATGTTGTACAACATGAGGAAAAAAAATACATCTCTATGCTTGTATGTCATGTGTGCATGCCAATGCGATGCAATTCATTGATAAAATCATAAATAGCCCCTCGGGCAAACCTCACAATCACTCTTGCTACTCGGGCATACCTCACAATCACTCTTGCCACTCGGGCATACCTCATAATCACTCTTGCCACTCGGGTATACCTCACAGTCACTTATGCCTCCCAGTCACTCAGCACTCGGCACTCGCACTCAGTAGGTACCTACGCTCACTAGGGGTGTGTACAGACTCCGGAGGGGATCCTTCATCCCAAGTGCTATAATCTACACGGACAACTCACGTGCGATAATAATAAAGTATGCTGCAGGCGGGCAGCCCCGATCCACACTCATCCTCACAATTCAGGCCCTCGGCCTCACTCAGGTATGCTGCAAGCGGGCAGCTCCGATCCACACTCATCCTCACAAATCAGGCCCTCGGCCTCACTCAGGTATGCTGTAGGCGGGCAGCCCCGATCCACACTCGTCCTCACAAATCAGGCCTTAGGCCTTACTCAGTCATAAACGTCTCAAGCCACTTGGGCATTTTAGTAAAACGGGGCATTCGGCCCAAAACATTTTTATGCATCAAAATAGTGTCATAAAACTGAGTTATGATATGCAATGAAATGAATATGACTGAGTATGACTTTTCAATTTAACACAATAATTCACAGCAATATGACCTCTGTGGGTCCCAATAATACTGGCACATAGCCTCAACATGATTTGTAATATGCTTTTCAGCTCAATTTCTTTAACACATAAAACCGCATGGAAAATACCAAGGTTATTTAACTATAACATTCCACATAAACAATTATGTCACAATTTCTATAGTGCACGCCCACACGCCCGTCACCTAGCATGGCGTCACCTCCCAACAATTCATAAAATACATATATTCAGGGTTCATACCCTCAACTCCAAGATTAGAAGAGTTACTTACCTCAATCCAAGCAAATTCTTTAACCCAATAAACCTTTTCCTCGTGATTCGGCCTTCGAACGCCTCGAATCTTAGTCAAAATAATTTGATACAATCAACACGAGGTATAGAAATCAATTCCATATAAAAATGCTAACTTTCCATAAAAATCCGAAATTTAGTTCAAATATTGACTGTGGGGCCAACGTCTCGGAACCCGACAAAAGTTACAAAATCTGAACACTCGTTCCGATACGAGTCCAACCATACAAAAATTATCAAATTCCGACATCGGATTGACCTTCAAATCTTCATTTTACATTTTTGGAAGATTTTATAAAAATCTGATTTTTCTTCCATAAATTCATGGATTCATGATGTAAATGAGTATGGAATCATGAAATATAATCAATATAGGATAAGGAACACTTACCCCAATGTTTTCCCGTGAAAATCGCCCAAAGATCGCATAAACCGAGCTCCATAAACTCAAAAATGAGTAAAAATGGCAAGAACCCCGTTTTATAGACCCTCAGTTGTTTCGGGCGTCACAGGTAGCGTGGGGCGCTGCCTGTGGCGCAGTTTCCAGCATCCCGAAATTTCCAGCGCCAGGGCTAGCGCCCCATGCTACCTTGGGTGCTCGCGGCGACGAAAAATCATTCCCGACACGGAAATAGGCATAACTCTCTCATACGATGTCCGAATTCAACGATTCTTTTTGCTATGGCTCCGTAATTTCAATACGGATCTAATACTTCAATCAAAACTGAATTTGGAGCTCATTTGCTTGATGTGATACCACATATTCTTGATGAATCGACATCGAACATTCTAGGTTCGATGCCGAAACATAGCAAATCAATCCGGAATGAACTAACATTTTGCGTACAAGTCATAAATGGAATAACAAAGCTGTTCCAATTTCAAAAATATGATTCCGACCTCGATATCAAAAAGTGAAACCCTGGTCAACCTTCCCAAAAATTCAACTTTCGGCATTTCAAGCCTAATTCCATTACGGACCTCCAAATAATTTTTCGGACACGCTCCTAAGTCCAAAATCACCATACGGAGCTATTGGAATCATCAAAATTCGAATCCGAGGTCGTTTACACAGAAGTCAACATCCGGTCATTATTTTTAACTTAAGCTTTAAACCTTGGAACTAGATGTTCCAATTCATTCCAAAATCTCACTGGACCCGAACCAATTGCCCAGACAAGTCACACAACAACTGTAAAGCCCAATTTTAGCAGTAATGGGGGAAGCAAGGTTGTAATACTCAAAATGACCGGTCGGGTCGTTACATTCTCCCCCACTTAAACATACGTTCGTACTCAACGTGCCAAGAGTTGTTTCCAAGCCATCAAATCACCGTTCCATCTTACCACACACGTACCCGGGGGTGAACCCACGTCACCCTATTCCATATAGGCTTGACAACACAATCCAACTAAATTCATTAATTTAACTCTAGCCCATAAACCTTGGAATTTTATTTCCAACCTTTAGAATTTCTTTCAAGACACAAGTCTTAAACTTACACACCGTATAAATCCGAACAAGTTGCATCGAGCTATAACTATCACCACGGATATAATCAACCAACATATTACACAACTCGCTTGCTCGTAGCACCATTCCCGATCGCAGTGACTACTCCAAAACTAACCGCATACTTGTATTAAACCCATATCGAACCAAACCTCATCCCAAAACCTTCGTACCCTGTTGATAATAAAGAAACACGCGAAATAAACAAGTCACGGAGCTCTCTCGCCCAACCAGAACCATAATCGCTTTTTGAGCCGACTTTCAATATTATCCTCCCTAACATACGGTAATCAAACATGATAGTACCCATTTGAGGTCCAATGATCTTATATTACTAAACACAACTATTTCCACAGACATGCCGCACCAATATAACTCAGAGCCACAACTCATGCCATTTGTGCACCAATACGCAACAATTCAAATATACTCAGTCATGAAAAATGACTCAAATGAGAGAACTGCCCTGTAATATTAATAACTACCGCCACAACGAAATGCTGAAAATTCATCATACACCGTAGAACCATCACCCGATTCTAACACAAGGTTCATACCTTAATATAGCTCTGCTGCAATGTGTGTCCCCATCCAAACATTGGTCTATATAATATACCCCGAGCCACCCTGCTCAAAATCAATAACCATAGAGAGGCAAATGACAAAAATGCCACATAAAACCTGAAAGAACATAACCATTACGCAATCGATCATGCAATACCCAAATACTCATCACGCTCAAATTCCACTATAAACTCAAATAGGACCGCACTATCTGTGCACATAACCATTGAATCACAACTCCTCGTAGCATAAAGGAGCAACTCACAGATCATCTCAGGACATGAATAAGCTCAACATCAACCGAATATCACATCCCTCATCAATAGCAGTATGGAGTCAACCATTCCGGCTCGGTGTAGAATACACATCTTAATTGGGCCTACTAATGGACCGCCAAATCAACTCGGGTTACCCACAAATAGATAAAAATTCTTTCAAAACTCCATAATGACTGAATCATAACACATTCTATCATCTGGCCAGCTCCGGCCACAACTTCACAGTCCATAACCATGAAACAATCCGCTCTTGAGAACTCCCAATCTCCAAATCCATAGAACACGCGAATCACCATATTTGATTCCATCTCCACCGCCCGAATGTCTAACACCTCTCTAATACAAGATCATCCCATGAGAAATACTTTTTAAAAAAAAAATTCTTCCGTGCCACTTGTCAAAATTTGAATATCAGCATTCTATCAACAGTGTGAGTATCGCAATACCAATTTATACATCTGTAAGTCAAAATACAGTGCGCCTTCTGAAGTCCGCCCCTTCTCATACAACACCAAGTAGTAATAGTATTAATCTAGACATTGAAAACTGTTCATGCCTCTAAGAATTTATGACCTCCCTTTTAAGGCTAAACCGTGACCTTGCACACGCCAACCTTAATCCCACACAACTCACCGCATCTATTATGCCATCATGTGACAAACACAAGAATCCCATTATCAACTTTGAGTCACGAATAATTTACATACCCTTTTAGTTATAAACCTTTCTCTTGCTTCTTTCCAGGAGGAAATCACAATACATAACACGTTCTCCACACCGGTAGAAACCATCAAGAATTCTTTGGAATCCATTTGCACAACCAAGCCACCAAGACCGAATCTCTCCAACTCATCCAAGCCACGCAAGTCGCCAAGTCCAGGTGTATTGCCACAAAGCACCTGTAGAAAACTCTCCACATCATAAGCACCCAAAGAACCGATCATATCTATTACCATACTGATCCAACCTACTACCCAGTTGTCCTATTTTCTCCGAGTCCCTTCCGAATTTGTCTTCAGATTGATACTTCTTCTTGCTAAAATACCATGATCTTTAACCACAACTCACCCTACAAACCTTACCAAAGAACCACAACCCCCTACGTCCCATAAGCAACTGTATTCTTCTTAAGCACCTTCAAAAATACCACAACTATAACACTCACTTTGAGAATACCTTATGTGAATTTGAAATTGTTCTTCTTACCTTCCTTATACAAAAATGTAGAATCCTTAGTCATATAGAATTTTCGCAAGTCCAGGCACCATCAAACGCAAATCTCGGATTTTATCCATACACAAGTCCGAAAATATTCTCAATTGCTATATATAATTCTCAAACCCACTGGAATTTTCTCGGGAGTCATCTACTTTGCTCAAATTTAATTGCACCGCCCAAATGGGTCGAAAGACACATGCCCCATTAGCACAACAACACTCAAAGAAGTAACTCTACTTTAACACCACCTATCAAATCCATACTCTGTGTGCACTACATCATTCACCCATAACAACTCACTCATCCCGCGAATTCCATTTACTCATACGTGCAATATAATCCTTAACCAGAAATTTCCTTATTCGAGTCATCCTCGATCTCAACTTTTGCAAGTCATAGCTATTTCACAAGTATGCCTCAGACCAAAATTAAAAATTAACACCTAACCATGAAATCAAATTGTCAATAGCAGACTCCCCCACTTGGCTGAAAGCCATAGATTAAAATATTCCTTAACTCACAATACCAATACTTTTTTTTACGGCCATAATGTCACAGTCAGTCCAACGAAACTTCTTCCCAAGTTCATACAACGCCAACCATAAAAATACCTCAATTATCCGCTAAGCTCGTATTCATCCTCTTAACACACAAGTCAACTTTCTCAACCAGTTTCAGATTCAAATCTCCACCCATACACCCCGTTGGTAGAAAAGAAACTCTCTACTCACATCATAAGGAATACTCCTACGTAGATTACTTCACAGGGGATAATCCACCTACTTAGCCTCACTCTGGTATCTTGTTATACCCTTTTACATTCACAATTACTATGTAATCACTTAATTTATCTGAGTACAAACTCATTAACCAGACGTGAGAATTTAGTTTTATCCCAAAATTTAACCATGTGAAAGATCCTTCAAAACATTCATACTAGAGACTGTACGCCACATCAATTCGAAAATCAAGCACCCAATGGCCTTTCCTTTACATTTCAAGGAAACACTTCTCGTCATATTCAAATCATTTTAACACATCCCGTATTTACATCATACTCATCACAAAGTCATTCCACCGCTCATCGAGCCACAACTTCCACTCATAGGGATATTACCGGACATATGAGTCCAAATGTACAGGTTATAACTGAAGCTACCGAGCCTAAGCTGCGGTCTAAACTTGGCCTTAAGTCCTCCAGACTGGCCCATCACCAAAACACAAAATACAAACCTCGAACCTCATTCATAGAATCACAAACTGGCGATGCACAACTGATACCGAGCGCTCATGTGCGCATACGAATACATGGAAGGAATTCAAAGAGTTATATTTCAAGCTGAATCAATTCCGCACGATAAGGAAAGAAAGATGGGAAATTATCCTAAATGCCTTGTAGCCTCTCGAAGATAAGTATGGACGTCATCATACCGATCCGCAAGACTCTACTAGACACTTGCTCATGACTTGTAGAACCTATGAACCTAGAGCTCTGATACCAACTTGTCACGACCCAAAATCCAACTAGTCGTGATGGCACCTAACCCAACCTGTTAGGTAAGCCAATTTCCAACTATCCAATTCCAATGAAATTAATTAAAAGAAAATATCTAAAACTGATACATCTCCCCAAGAACTGGTAGTACAAATCATGAGCTTCTAAGAATAGAGTATACAAAGCGGAAATGAAATAAATACATAGTCTGTTTGAATAATACATAAACAGAGCTTTTATAAATCTAAGGCTACCCTGAACAAGAGGCAGCTACAACAGGAACGTAGGTACAACTTCAAGTCCCGCAACCAGCTAGCACAGCAACAACAACAACCAACATCTGCACGCAATGTGTAGAAGTGTAGTAATCAGTACAACCGACCCCATGTACTGAGTAAGTAACAAACCTAGCCGTCGGTTGAAAGTAGTGACGAGCTTCTACCAAGGTCAGGTCCACAACCAATAGTACACAACAATCCATAACAACATAAAGCAAATAATACCAGAAATAACTCAGGGATAAAATACTCAAGCAAATAATGATTTCAAAAATTATAGTTCTTCCTTTCAAATTCTTAGTGAAAACCCAAATCGTTTGTCGAAGCTTCCAATAATATAAATAGTTTGAAAACATTAAATTTCTCCCAAAACCTTGTCAATAATAAATAAGATGTTTCATTTTCCTTCCGAATAACCCGTGTAAAACAAATGCATCACTATGCCCATCTATCAAAAATGTGTGAGAAATCATGAATGATGTGATATTGTACATCTCTATGCTTGTATGTCATGTGTGCATGCCAATGCGATGCAATTCATTGATAAAATCATAAACAGCCCCTCGGACAAACCTCACAGTCACTCTTGCCACTCGGGCATACCTCACAATCACACTTGCCACTTGGGCATACCTCACAATCACTCTTGCCACTCGGGCATACCTCACAGTCACTCATGCCTCCCAGTCACTCAGCACTCGGCACTCGCACTCCGTAGGTACCTGCGCTCACTGGGGGTGTGTACAAACTCCGGAGGGGATCCTTCATCCCAAGCACTATAATCTGCACGGACAACTCACGTGCGATAATAATAAAGTATGCTGCAGGCGGGCAACCCCGATCCACACTCATCCTCACAATTCAGGCCCTCGGCCTCACTCAGGTATGCTGCAGGCGGGCAGCCCCAATCCACACTCATCCTTACAAATCAGGCCCTCGGCCTCACTCAGGTATGCTGCAGGCGGGCAGCCCCGATCCACACTCATCCTCACAAATCAGGCCTTCGTCCTCACTCAGTCATAAACCTCTCAAGCCACTTGGGCATTTCAGTAAAACGGGGCATTCGGCCCAAAACATTTTTATGCATCAAAATTGAGTCATAAAACTGAGTTATGATATGCAATGAAATGAATATGACTGAGTATGACTTTTCAATTTAACACAATAATTCACAGCAATATGACCTCTGTGGGTCCCAATAATACTGGCACATAGCCTCAACATGATTTGTAATATGCTTTTCAGCTCAATTTCTTTAACACATAAAACCGCATGGAAAATACCAAGGTTATTTAACTATAACATTCCACATAAACAATTATGTCACAATTTCTATAGTGCACGCCCACACGCCCGTTACCTAGCATGGGCGTCACCTCCCAACAATTCACAAAATACATATATTCAGGGTTCATACCCTCAACTCCAAGATTAGAAGAGTTACTTACCTCAATCCAAGCAAATTCTTTAACCCAATAAACCTTTTCCTCGTGATTCGGCCTTCGAACGCCTCGAATCTTAGTCAAAATAATTTGATACAATCAACACGAGGTATAGAAATCAATTCCATATAAAAATGCTAACTTTCCATAAAAATCCGAAATTTAGTTCAAATATTGACTGTGGGGCCAACGTCTCGGAACCCGACAAAAGTTACAAAATCTGAACACTCGTTCCGATACGAGTCCAACCATACAAAAATTATCAAATTCCGACATCGGATTGACCTTCAAATCTTCATTTTACATTTTTGGAAGATTTTATAAAAATCTGATTTTTCTTCCATAAATTCATGGATTCATGATGTAAATGAGTATGGAATCATGAAATATAATCAATATAGGATAAGGAACACTTACCCCAATGTATTCCCGTGTAAATCGCCCAAAAATCGCATAAACCGAGCTCCATAAACTCAAAAATGAGTAAAAATGACAAGAACCCCGTTTTATAGACCCTCAGTTGTTTCGGGCGTCACAGGTAGCGTGGAGCGCTGCCTGTGGCGCAGTTTCCAGCATCCCAAAATTCCCAGAGCCAGGGCTAGCACCCCACGCTACCTTGGGCGCTTGCGGAGACAAAAAATCATTCCCGACACGGAAATAGGCATAACTCTCTCATACGATGTCCGAATTCAACGATTCTTTTTGCTATGGCTCCGTAATTTCAATACGGATCTAATACTTCAATCAAAACTGAATTTGGAGCTCATTTGCTTGATGTGATACCACATATTCTTGATGAATCGACATCGAACATTCTAGGTTCGATGCCGAAACATAGCAAATCAATCCGGAATGAACTAACATTTTGCGTACAAGTCATAAATGGAATAACAAAGCTGTTCCAATTTCAAAAATATGATTCCGACCTCGATATCAAAAAGTGAAACCCTGGTCAACCTTCCCAAAAATTCAACTTTCGGCATTTCAAGCCTAATTCCATTACGGACCTCCAAATAATTTTTCGAACATGCTCCTAAGTCCAAAATCACCATACGGAGCTATTGGAATCATCAAAATTCGAATTTGAGGTCGTTTACACATAAGTCAACATCCGGTCATTATTTTTAACTTAAGCTTTAAGCCTTGAAACTAGATGTTCCAATTCATTCCAAAATCTCACTGGACCTGAACCAATTGCCCCGACGAGTCACACAACAACTGTAAAGCCCAATTTTAGCAGTAATGGGGGAAGCAAGGTTGTAATACTCAAAATGACCGGTCGGGTCGTTACAGTGACGATATTTTGGGACCCATGGGTTTGTGTTGCTGTTGAATCAATTGTTTTAAAATGTACATTTCATACTCAGTCATGTTCATCCATTGTGAAGATATTTATGGGATCGAGTTGCACGTCGCAGCAGGCCATATTGGCTTTATATATATTATTATTATATGGATCGGGGCTGCACACCTCAGCAGGCCTTATAGGTTTTATTATTAGGGGATCGGACTGTACGCCGCAGTAGGCCATATCGGCTTTATATAGCGCTTGGGCTGAAGGAGCCCCTCCGGAGTTTGCACCCCCACAGTGAGAGTAGATAACCTTATGTTTGGGATGGACTTCCTAGGGAATGGAATTACCTTATTTATTTATATTTGGGATGGACTTCCCCGGACATAGAGTTGTCTTATTTATTTATAATTATGATGAATTCTCCGGACATGGATCTTGTCTCCGAATTATTCATATTTGGGGATAAATCTACCCCTGGGCTGGATTGGCCTTATACAGTACTGAGTGACTGACTGTCAGTTGATGTGTGTGTGTGTGTGTGTGTGTGTGTGTATATATATATATATATATATATATATATATATATATATATATATATATATATATATATATATATATATGGGGGATGGATCTTCCATGGGCTGATTGACCATATACAGTACTGAGTGACTGAGTAGTTTGTGATCGTGAGTACATGAGGTTTTTCACTTAGGTGTATCATATACAGCACGTACATTGGTATGTAGATACAGAAATGTCATATTCCTCATATCATTCAGAATTGATCTATTTTTGCCCAGGTTTTCCACTTAGGTGTATCATATACAGCACGTACATTGGTATGTAGATACAGAAATGTCATATTCCTCATATCATTCAGAATTGATCTATTTTTGCCCTATATATACATACATATATATATATATATATATATATATATATATATATATATATGGGGGATGGATCTTCCCTAGGCTAGATTGGCCATATACAGTACTGAGTGACTAAGTAGTTTGTGATCGTGAGTACACGAGGTTTTCCACTGAGGTGTATCATATACAGCACGTACATTGGTATGTAGATACAAAAATGTCATATTCCTCATATCATTCAGAATCGATCTATTTTTACTTGTACTGAGTTTAATTATTGAACTTGAAAGCATGCCTACATTTTTATATTGTTATTTCTATACTAGATTGCACCTGTTGAGCTCGTCACTACTTTCAACCTAAAGGTTAGTCTTTGATGCCGCGTGACGCCGAAATAGCTACACGCACTTTAGCCCACCTTATGACGCCGCGTGACTTCACATAGTTCCCCTATAAGCAACACACACATAGGTCCCAACTTATACCGTTGCATGCACATCAACCCAAGCCTTATACTGCCGCATGCGCGTCAATATCACATCACAATAACAATTCGCACCACAAGGGCCCATATATCACAACTTGCCAACAACAACAATATCAATGTTTTCACAACAATAGCCCACGGCTCCACCACAAGGTATACAAGAATATAAACAACAACAATGGATGAAAAATGGTCAATAAGATAGATGTGTCAACAATAACCAACATCGCCTCAACGTATTAACAACTTTCCCAATTTCAACACCAAATAACTCAACGATGAGAAAATAATGTATAACCACGATATTAGATAAGACTAACTCATAATAAAGGAAATAATATTAAACAATGAGTCTCAAATAATGGGGATCAATAAGAAAAGGGATAACACGAATAATTAATCCGAACAATGATAATTAACAATGAAGAGATAACGTATAACAATAAAGGAAACAACAAGTTCAACTAAAGCATGTGAGCAATTTAGCAAGTAGGATGTAGAACAAATACTAAACAAGTCAACTAAGTCATTTAAAAGGATAGTTTAACACAATTAATGATAATTTGACTATGTGAATTTAGAACATAATAGGACATTTCAATTAAAGCAGAGAAAAAGTCTAAGTAACCTAAACCGGTCAAATACCACGTACAACGTGTGTACCCACTCGTTACCTTGCATACACGGATTTCACTTAGCACAATTGGATCAGACAATACCAATCCTAAAGGGTAATTCTCCTACACGAAATTAGGCAAGACACTTACCTCAACTAGGCCAATTCAACACTCGAAAATAGCTTTTCCCTTAAAATCCGCCTCCACACAGCTCAAATCTAACCAAAATCGACTCAATATCATCAAACAATGCTAGGGAATTCAATTGCAATAGATAAAGTTAAGATTTTTACACTTTTTTCAAAAGTCAACCCGAGCTCGTCCAGTTAAAACCCGGGTCCAATGATAGATTCTGTCTACACATGACCCCATGAGTTCATATATGTGATTAGTTTCAATATCCGAGTCTAAATCGACTCTCAAAACTCAATTTCTTATTCTTCAAAAACATGACAAAGTTTCATAAATTTCTACTTTGAGTCACATGATTTTGATGTTAAAATCTAAGATATTTTGAAGAAATATGATTTGAAATAGATTAGAATCACTTACCCAATGTTTGTAGGTGAAAATCCGCTCTCCAAATTGCTTCCTACCGAGTCTAGGGTTCAACAATGAGAGAATGAACTCAAAAATTACGTCTCCCAGCTATTTGATCAGTTACAGATGTCGCAATTGCAATATGGGTTTACAATTGCAAATAAAACCTCGAAATTGCGACACTGAAGGCTTGGGGCAACTCTTCGCAAATGCGAAGATGGGGCCGCATTTGCGACCTCTGATGCCCTCGCAATTGCGAAAAGATCATCGCAATTGTGAACCTAGCCCATCCCAGAATACTTTCGCAAATGCGAACCCAGCAGATTTGGCCTACCTTCGCAAATGCGAACTCAGACCTCGCAAATGCGAGATTTGAAGCCTGTGCAGAAAAACTAGCAACTTTGATTCCAACAATATTCTGCTAAGCGTCCAAAACTCACCTTGAGCCCTTAGGGCTCCAAACTAAATATCTACATAAGTCTAAAATATCATACATACTCGCTCGCATGATCGAAACACTAAAATAACATCTAGAACTACAAATTGAGCTCTAAAACGCATGAATTTCAAAGAAATTTTCAAGAACTTCTAAAATTTCAACTAAACGTCTTAATCTTATCAAATCAACTCCGAACGACGCTAAATTTTACAAACAAGGTCTAAATGCCATAACAGACCTTTTTCAAATCCCAAAATTAAATTCCGAGCTCAATAGCTAAAATTCAACCCACGGTCAAACTTTTTAACTTAAAATTGCCAAATTTCGGCAAATCAACCTACTAACTTCCAAAATCAATTTTGGGCATACGCCCAAGTACGAAAATCACGATATAAAGCTATTAGAGTAAAAAAAATATAGTTCCAGGGTCGTTTTCACAAAAAGTCAAAGTTTTGTCAATATTTTCAAATTTAAACTTCTAAGTCTAGAATCAAGAGTCCAAATCAACCTGAAAGATTCCCAGAATAAAACTAATCAACCTCGCAAGTCATAAACACACATGTGTGAAGCAATAAAAGGGGTAACGGGGTGCAATTACGCAAAACGACCGATCAGGTCGTTACATTACTAAATATAGTCATAATCACTTATAAACTTAGGAATAGCCTAGCTCTCTAAGCTTACAACGCCTAACTCACAATGTAGCTTAACGTATAAAAAATACGAAATGTAACAATTTTGGAAGCTTAAAATTCTTGTTTGGGGTTGGAAATTCGAAGTTAATGGTTAACTACTGTTAAATTTATTTGAGTAATAATTATCTGTTCTTAACTTTTAGTTTAAATACTGATCTAGTGATGTGCTTCAAAAAACTCAAAACTCCATTGTTGATTTTTATAAAGTGTTGAAGAAGACAAAGTGGATCTTCTTGATTTGGTGTTATTTGACTAAAATTGGTTATTTACTAAATAGCTTACACAAAAAGGGACAATCGGATGGCGGATTAAATACAATTTCGAACAATGACTGTCATCAAAAGTTTTCCAAAAGAATAAACCCAAAACAGCTAATAGGAATGAAAGAAAAAACAAAGAACCTTAAATGTTGAAGAAGATTTTATTTCAAGAAAGAGATTCTAAATATGGAAGAGAGCTTTTTTTTCTAAGAAGTTGATATAATCCGTTCTTGGATGTCCCAAAATACATTAAGACCGAACAGCCCCAAAGGGCCATTTCTGCCAATCACCCCTCTTTAAGGTTGGCAAGTGGGCCGGTTCAGGCCCGATACCGCAGGCCAAACGGACTAAATGAGCCAAACAGGCCAGGACCGTTAGAACCGATTTTAATGAGCCTAGGCCGGTCTTATGCTTTGCGCCCGCCAGGAGCCGGGACCGGACCGGTCTTTTCGCGGGCCAAACGGTCCCAACGGTCAACTTTTTTTAAAAAAGCAAAAAAAAAAATTAAATTTAAAATATAGTCGTTGTGCTGTCAAAAATAGTCATTGTCTATTTATAAAATAGTCATTTAACCCCCCCTCCCCCCAACTTTATTTTAACCCCAAACTTGTTACAATTTGTGAAAAAATTGTGAAGTTGGTGAATTGAAGTCAATTTTCAACAAGTTGTTCGTCAATTCGGTAAACTCGTTCCAACTCTTAAGTTTTAATATATACATCTTATATAACTTATATAAGATGTATATATAGTATAGTATAGTATATATACTAAGTGTATAATATATAAGTATATATATATATATATATATGTGTATATATATATATATATATATATATATATATATATATATGTATATAAGGTATATAAGATGCATATATAGTATAGTATATTGTATATATATATATACTAATTGTATAGTATATAAGTTATATAAGATGTACATATAGTATAGTATAATATATATATATATATATATCGATATAAGATGTATATATAGTATAGTATAGTATATATACTAATATAGTATAGTATATATATATATATATATATATATATATATATATATATATATAAAAGTTATATTCGATATAATATTAGCTAATGCACTAATACTTAACAAAGCATTGCCTTAGATATTTTTTTTAATATCCTTTTGTCTCTAATTTCTATTTAATTTTTTTTTTTAGTCCATTGGGCTCATTTAGCCCGCTGGTCGGGACCGTTTAGCTCAGAACCAAACGGTCTCGATCCCTATAAAAAGACCGTTTGGCTCGGGACCGTTTGGCCCGTTTAATTTGGGACCGGTCCGGGACCGGGACCATTTGGACCGGCCCACTTAGCCCGTTTAAACCCGGGACCGGTCCACTTACCACCCATACCCCTCTTGAAGACAGGAGCCTATCTAGCAAAGGCTGATTTACGCAACTTCAATTGATGAAACTTAATAGTTCTCAACCCGCATGTGAATTAGTCAGGCTTGAGGGTTCCGAATTAAGTCGGTCTCAAATCCGTCTTGGATCAATAAAAGATCGACTTGGATTAACTTGGATTAAGAGGTAGGGGTCAGGTTGGGTAGGGCCCGGATTGGGTAGGGGTGGGAAGGGGGCTGGGCTAAGTTGGGGTGGGAAGGAGGCTAGGCCGACCTTAATTTTTGGCCCGGGAGATCGGAACTGGTGCTAGCTCAGTTAGCTGCTCACCGTGGTACCAACCCCGCCTCACCCCGTTATTAGTAGTAATATTTTTTTTTTAATGTTTATTTCAAAATAGGTAACATAATACATAAACAAGAAGCATTATTACTTTTGTCAAAATCGATCCTCACTACTCCAATTAGTAGACTGTTAATTAAGTGAGACATTTAAGAGAGATAAGGATATTGTTCTTAGCAAGTTCTTTTGCGATTACGACTATTAAATGTCATTCTTAAGGAGTATATAAAATTTAAAAGACAAATAATATAAATAAATATAATATTCTAATAGATTTAATTTATATATACAGAAAGTATAAAGCAACTTTACACTTCATATCAACTTAACATGTTCAACAAATTAAGCCCTATATTTTAAAATTATTGATTCCACTTTTGATGGAAAATTACGTTTAATTATACTTTAGGAGATCTAATAATATAAAAATTTAATGTATAAATTTAAGCTCTCGGTGTTGGAGTTTGAACAGCTTGACATAAATGCCCCACGCTTAACTATATTTCTTCTGGTCTACTTTAATTGATTTTTTGGCTTTTTTATGGTCCACGATATTTACTTTTTTCAGATATTATAAGGAATTAACTTCTTTTTTCTAAAGTTGCCATTGGAATAAAGAGCCTAGGAGTAACTATTATATTTTCATTGAACAAATTAAGGTTAATACGGTCAATTTAATTATTAATTAATCCTAAATGATAGATTTCAGCCAAAATCAATTAAGTCAGACCGGAGGGAGTATTAATTAGAAGCAAGCTTTTCAAGGGTAAAAACTTACTCACATGGGGTGACGATATCAACTATACTAATTTATCATGGTTGAGCGTTAAATTAAGGTGAGAATGAGTATTACTAACTACTACTCCATCCGTTTCAGTTTATGTGAACCTATTTTCTTTTTGGTCAGTTTAAAAAAGAATACCCCATTTCTAAATTTGGTTTAGCTTGAACTTTCAATTCTACCCTTAATGAGAAGCTTTTATAACCATGTGTAACGACCCGACCGGACGTTTTGAGCTCTAGTGCGTCGTTCGGTGGTTTGAGGCCTTGAGTAGCTTTACTTCATGTTTTATGACTTGTACGCGTAGTCGGAATTGAATTTCGGCAAGTTCGGAGTTGATTTGGAAAGAAAGTTCTCGATTCGGAAGCTTAAAGTTGGAAGAGATTACAAAGGTTTGACTTTTGAGTAAACGGCCTCGGAATCAGGATTTGAAGGTTCCAATATGTTTGTATAATGATTTCGGACTTGGCGTATGTTCGGGTTGAGTATCGGTTAGTCCTGGAACATTTCAGCGCTTATTGTGAAAAGTTGGCATTTTGAAGGTTTTAGAATTTTTTAAGTTTGGTTTGAAGTGGACTTTGGTGTTATTGATGTCCGTTTGGGGTTTCAAACCTTGGAATATGTTCGTATCGTGATTTGTGACTTGTACGTAAAGTTTGGCGTCATTCCAGAAAATATGATTCGGACGCGCTCGTCAAAGTTTGAATATTTAAAAGTTTGACGAAAGGTTTCAATCGTCGATTCGTAATTTTGATGTTGTTTGGTGTGATTTGAGGCCTCGAGTAGGTTCGTGTTATGTTTTGGGACTTGTTGGCGTGATTGGATGGGGTCTCTGGTGTGTTTCGGGATGGTTTCGGACCAAGTTTGGATGAGTTGTTGTTGTTGGTTTGCTGGTGCTGGTTTTGTTCTTCGCGAAGGCTAAGGGTCTCACACATTCGCGAAGAAGGAATTGAGCTGGGGGACTTTTGTTCTACGCGTTCGCGGTAGGGTAGTCGCATTCGCGAAGTGCTGGGTTGTGGTGCTCCGTGTTCGCAATCATCTGCTCGCATTCGCGTAAGAGAAGATGGCCTTGCAGGGGAATTTGGTCTTCGCATTCGCGAATGTGCAGCCGCATTCGCAATGGGTAATCTGGTAAAGCTTCGCGCTCGTAGGCCCTATCTCGCGTTCGCGTAGAGGAACTGGGGAGCAGAAGCTGGCAGTGCTTCGCGAACGCGAGGGCCTTAAATCGGGGGTTTGACTCATTTTCACTTCATTTCTTCCTTAGGAGCCGATTTTGGAGCGTCATTTTCATCATCAACTATGAGGCAAGTGATTTCTACGCGTTGTGATTTAAATGCTTGGATTTTATATAGATTTTAACATGGAATTTGATAGAAATTTTAGAATTTTTGGAAGAAAACCTAGAAATGGTATTTTTGGATTTTGACCACAAAATTGGACATAGAATTAGGAATAAATTACATATTTGAGTTCATGGTGTTATAGATAATGATTATCTTCAAACAAATTCGGAATTCGGGCATGCGGGCCCGAGGGTTGACTTTTCGAGCGGAGTTGAGAATTGTTAAATTAACTAATTATGAGTGTTGGGGTATATTTTTATTGGTTTGCATGTTGTTTGACTAGTTTCGGATCGTTTGGCTTTGAATTGAGGAGTTAGAGATGCATTGGAGCCGGTTATTGGAACTTCGGAGCAAGGTAAATTTTCTGTCTAACATTGTGAGGGAAAACTACCCCTTAGGTGATGTGATAATTATGTGCTATTAGTTGTGGGTGCTACGTATGCACGACGTGACGAGAGTCCGCACGTAGCTAAAGCATGCTTATGTCCGGGTAGACTTATGACTTTGTTATGTAATATTTGAATTATTTGAACTCATTTTGCCAGCTTAATTAACTTTATCACCTTGAGTTCTTTGGCGAGATATTTGATAAACGGTAAAAGTCATGTTTACTTTATGCTCCCGCACCTGTGTTGTAAGCATATCACTCGTAATTCGATAATTTTCTTCCTTTCATATGGATCAGGCCGAATGTCTCGGTAGTATATTGAGATGCATCTCTGGTTCGCGCCGGTCGATCCTCGGTAGTGTACACACCACTGTGGATTAGGCCGTACGACCTCGGCATAATCGTACGTGATACCGCTAGCAGTCCGGTATAGCTGAGGTGGCAAGCCATGTGGTATCCAACTCATCAAATGCCAGTGTCACGTAGGATTGGATGTCCACTTTGGACAACCATAACGAAAAATTTGGTTGACGAACATAGTTTATGCGCCGCTAATGTAGCGGCTTATCGAGCATTTGACAAGCTCACACTTCGCGGGACCGCAGTCAAACTCAAGGCTAAGCTTTACGGTCCTGCCGCTTTCTCGATCAACTAACCGAACTCTTGAAGACAAGGAAAGGGAATAGGTATAGTTGAACCAATAATATAAAGATATAGGTATATTTAGACTCAAAATATAACGAGGGGTACGAAGAAAAATGTTTTCCTGGAAAATGAGTGGTTTTATTACTTATTTTCCCTTGTTTGGTTGGTGAGTGAAAAACTTTTTCCGGAAAATATTTTCTAGTGTTTGGTTAGATGGTAGAAAATATTTTTGAGGAAAATAATTTTTTATGCTACTATCCTCACCCCTCCTTCCCCCAAATCCCCATGTTTTCTGTGCTCCCACCAATACCCAATGTTTTCAGGACTCTATTTTCTTCAAGAATTTAATTATTCTTTTAAAAATTCACCCAAACTCTAAAGGAACTAATGTGCTGATATACTTTTCACACAAGAACATCGTTAAAATTTGAGCTCGATAACTAAAAAGAAAATATTATTTTTATTGAAAAAGAAAGTATCCTTTCTACAATATGAAAAGGAAGTACTCATTTTGTTGAACGAAAGAAAATACTTTTTCTACATTATGAAAAAAAGTACTCGTTTTATTAAAATAAAAAATAATATTTTTTCTATATCACTACTCATTTTGTTGAAATAAAAAAGAAAGTAATCTACAACATGAAAAGAAAGTACTCTTAATAATATTTCTATTTATGGTGGGTGGTAGGCAAGGTTGGAGTGAGTGGGGCGGATGGGATGAGGGAGTGGGTTGGTGGGGATGGGAAATAGGGTGCAGAAGATTGAAAAAGAGTTTTGAAAAATATTTTTTTACCTTATTTATGATCTTCTTACGGCCATCACGCTATTCTATAATTAACCATGCTATTTATGCTAAAGATAGCCCTTCATAGATCTCTACGACCTACCTCTACGAACAGCTTTTCCTGATAAGGAAAATATTTTCCTCTAATTTAAGTCAATCATATATGAAAAAATTGGAAATATTTTTTAAAAAATATTTTCCTTCGTACCAAACACACCCCTAATGTTTTTTCTTTTTCCCCTTTTAAGAACCTTGCTGCTTTTCTCCTTTTTGTTTTGCTCTATTGGTTGTTTGATGGCTTAATTAGATGTCTAATACAATCTACACTTTTCGTGGCTCCTCTCTTCGATTATTAACTTTTTTCAGTTTAACAGCTAAATTTCGACATTTAAATTTTTTCTCATACCTATGGTTGGGATTTATTAAAATGTTTATTGACCTTTAGAAGTAATTCAAGAAAAAGACTTATTCTTTTTAGATTAGACACGAAAGAACCAGGGTCATAGACAACGCAATCAAAGTAACACTAGCAAGTGCATTAGTCGTTCATGTATCAATTTTTTTGTCGCACGTTGTTTGAATAACTAAAAGAATGATGATGAAGAATAAAAATTGAAGGGATTGGATTCAGGTTATCCATGTGGGTCAACCCGAATTCATGTATAAAAAATAGAAAAATATTCCCTCCGGTCCAATATATATATATATATATATATATATATATATATATATATATATATATATATATATATATATATATATATATATATATATATATATTATTTTATTTTTAATACAAGAAAAATAGAGAGAAAAGAACTTTTCTGTAAAAGAAAAAAGTTCTCTTCTTCTAGTGCCATGAAGAACTTATGTGCGGAAGGTTCTTTCAGAATAACTGTAATGATCCGGCCGGTCGTTTTGAGAATATTAGCCCCGATCCCCTAATTTTTGCTCGATTTATTTTATTTTATGGTTATGGGACTTACCGAGGCGCTTGATATCAGGTTCTGAAGAGTTTTCGGAGTGAAATGGGACACATAGTCCATAAATTGGGAGTTTAAGTTATACGAGTTGACCGTAGTTTCACTTGTATGAAGATGACTCGGAAATGGAGTTTTGGCGGTTCCAATAGCTCCGTATGGCGATTTGAGTCTTAGGATCATATCCGGATGTTGATTTGGAGGTCCGTAGGTCATTTCAGTGTTAATTGGCGAAAGTTGGAAAGTTGAAAGATTTTTGAAAAGTTTGACCGGGAGTGAACTTTTTGATATCGGGGTCAGATTTCGATTCCGGAAGTTAAAGTAGGTCCCTAATGTCATTACTTGTGTGCAAAATTTGAGGTCAATCGGACTTGATTTGATAGGGTTTAGCATCGAATGTAGAAGCTAAAAGTTTATAAGTTCATTAGATTTGAATTGGGGTGTGATTTATGTTTTTGATGTTGTTGGATGTTATTTAAGGCCTCGACTAAGTTAGTATCGTATTCTAGGACTTGTTGGTATGTTTGCTTGAGGTCCCGGGAGCGTCGGTTGTGATTCGGACCATGTTCGGCGCAATTCAGATCGTTGAAGAATAGCAGAAGTTGCTGGTTTTCTCAGGTCAAGTTTCCTTCAATGCGATCGCGTGGTTTGGTCCGCGATCGCGAAGTGGTGTTTGTGTGGTCTGGTGTTTTACTCTAAGTGTTCGCAGAGAAAGGGACGCGATCGCGGAAGGTTGGTTCCCAGTGAGTCGCGAACGCGTGGTGAAGGTCGCGTTCGCGTAGAGGAATTGGGTGAAGTAGGTTCGCGCGAAGTTGTGCTTCGCGATCACGTGGTTGAGTTTGCGATCGCGTAGGTCTGGGTATTCATTTACCCGCGTTCGCGTGGATTCAACCACGTTCGCGAAAGCCATTTTGGGGGCAGCCTTGTTTTCTTCTTCGCGATCACGAAGGATATTCCGTGATCGCGTAGTGTAAATAACTGGGCAGTAGAACATAAATTTCAAAATGAGGGTTCATTCTCTTATTTCACATTTGGACTTTGAGAGCTCGGACAAGACGAAATTTTGTGGGATTTTCAGTGAAAGTGTTGGGGGTAAGGATTCTTAACTCATTTTTGATTAATTTTCACTAATCTATCATTGATTTCATCATATAATTAGAGATTTGGGGTGGAAAATTGGGGAAAAAGTGTAGAAGTTCTTAGACCAAATTTTTGGGCTTTGAAAGGCTAAATGAGGTCGGATTTAGATAATTCTTGTATTGTTAGACTCGATATCGAATGAGTGTTCAGATTTTATGATTTTGGTCGGGTTCCGACACGTGGGTCCGGGTCGGCTTTTTGGAGCAATTTTTCAATTCCTATCTAAGATCATTATTTCATTATTTAAATTAGTTTCCTATAGTTATATTTATAGTATGAAATTGTTTTGGCTAGATTCGAGTCGTTCAGAGTTGCAAAATCCAGAGAAAGTCCTTCTAATTGATTGATTGAGCGTGGTTTGAGGTAAGTGACTTGTCTAACCTTGTGTGGGGGAAATTCTTCTTAGGATTTTGTATTGTGGTGATAATTTATGATATGTGAAGGCCATGTACGCGAGGTGACGAGTGCTTACACGGGCTAAATATTGAAATTTCGGTTTTTGCTATGTAGTTTCCTGTTCATGCCTTAATTGAGTTACTTTAGCATGTTGTAGTCATCATGTTTAGCCTAATTTTACGTGTTTACTTGTCTTATCTCCTATTTGCAACTTGTATCACATGTTTAGTTGAATTACTTACTTTTCTTGATTTTTGTATTCCTTACTTAACTGTGGAACTCCTTACTTGAAATTGTTGTCCTTGAAATATCTTCTTGTTGAGTTTGGTGTTGAATTGCAAGGCCGTGGTTCTTTTGAGGCAGGGTGTAAGTTTTGAAATATCATTTACTTAGTTGTTGTGTCTTGGCTTTCGTGTTATTATTGAGGTGATTGTTTGGTTGTTTGCACGAGGTTTCTGCCGTGCTGTTGTTATTGTTGCACGAGGTTTCTGTCGTGCGGTTGTTATTGATGCACGAGGTTTCTTCTGTGCCATTGTGATTATTGATATGCATGCGGTGGTATAAGGTCTGGGTGTTGAAACGCATAGGGTGAGATACAGTAGGCTTGATACGCGTGGCTAGTACGGGAACTACTAGAAGTCATGTGGTGTGATTAGGTGGGCTAAAACACGGGATGCTATTTCAGAAAAATAGTTTTCAAAACCTAATATAAAGGCTCATGCGGTGATATAAGGAAAGACTATGATTTGTTTTTACTATTTGGGACTACGGGGCGGTACCTCGGGATGCCCATGTTGATATTCTTTATTTGTTGTATTGCTTGGTTCTTGTTTTCTTATCATGTAAAATTCTTGTTTTCCTTTCGTGTTGTATTAGCTTACCTTGATTCCGTGTTGTTATTTTCCGTAGATTCTTTATTGTTAACTTCCCTCTCATTTTCATTATATCATTATATCTTCTGCCTTGTTTCTTATTATCTCCAGTAAGGCCTTGACCTGACCTCGTCACTACTCTACCGAGGTTAGGCTTGACACTTATTAGGTACCGTTATGGCGTACTCATACTACGCTTCTGTACATGTTTTGTACAGATCCAGGTACATCCTATCAGCCTCAGTATTAGTGCGATGTGTTGCTTCTTTGGAGACTTCAAGATATACATGCCCGCGTCTGCAGGCCTCAGAGTCCCCTTCTACCATATTTTCCTTATTTCCTTATATGTTTTATAGATAGTCATGTATAGGATTGTTCAACATCGTATCTAGAGCTTGTGACTCATATCTCACCGGGTTTTGGGAAATTGTACGTATTGAGCTTATAGTCTATTGATGAAATTATTGAAGTGAAACAATAAATCGCAACCGAGATTGAGATATGATATGCAAGTGATGGATGTGACTAAGTACATAATTACTATTTAAGAAAATAAATCAATAGTAAAAATGACCGCATCGGGTTTCAACAGAATAACCATATAGCCTAACATGATTTCTAACATGGATTGCAGCTTAATTACTCTAACACATAGGGATCACATGAATATCAACAAGGTTTGATAACTACACAGTACCACGGAATCGACCGGGTCACAATTACCACAGTGCACGCCCACACGCCCATCACCAAGCATGTGTATCACCTCAACACAGACCACATAACACGTATTTCAGATATTCATACCCTCAGAACCAAGTTTAGAAGTGTTACCTCAAACTGTGCAAATCCCTACTGCAACAAGCCCTTGCCATGCAAATTGGCCTCCGAACGACTCGAATTTAGCCACAAACAACTTAATACAATCAACACAAGCTATAGGAATGAACTCCATATGATAAAGTTAGGTTCTTTAAAAAAGTCAAAAAGTCAATCTAAAAAGTCAATCCCGGGCCCACGTCTCAGAATCCGGTAAAATAAACAAAACTTGATCACCCATTCAACAACGAGTCCAACCATACTAAAATTACTTAATTCTGATCTCAAATCGATCTTCAAATCCTCAAATTATAGTTTAAGAAGTTTCTATAATTTTTCCCAAATTTTCTACCCCAAAATACTAATTAAATGACAAAAACAATGATATATTCATGTATATTAACCAAATCCGAGTTAGAATCACTTACCCCAATCAAATCCTTGAAAATCTCTCCATGAATTGCCTCAATCTGAGCTCCCAAAGTCCAAATGTGAAATAATACTCTAACCCTCGTTTTTAAATCTTATATTCTGCCTAGGTGCTCCTCTTCGCAATCGTGAAGCACAAATTTACAAGCTGCCAATCCAACCCTTCGCGAACACGATGCCCAGGGACCCAACTCTACGCGATCACATGCCTCCTCATGCAATCGCGATGAACAAACACGTGGCTTCAGGCCACCCCTCTTTCCTTCTTCGCGAACGCTTCTTCTCCCACGTGATTGCGTAACACAACTCCTTCAAAGCTTCGCGATCGCAGCCTTAACCACGCGATCACATAGAACAAATTCCCACCCGCCACGAATGCATCCCTCTCCTCACGTTCGCATAAGAGGAAACCAGAAGCATATGCATCAACAACTTCAACTACTCTTCTAAGTCAAATTTCAATTCGTTAACCATCCGAAATCTACCCGATGCCCTCGGGACTTCAACCAAATATGTCAACAAGTCCAAAAACATCATACAAACTCGCTCAAAGCCTCAAATTACATCGAACAATACTAAAATCACGAATCACACATCAATTCAAGCCTGATGAACTTATGAACTTCTAACTTCCAAAACAAATGCTGAAATATACCAAACCAACTTCGATTGACCTCAAATTTTGCACACATGTTATAAATGACACAACAGACAAAGTCAACTCTCGGTCAAACCTCTCAACTCACCAAACTTTAACTTTTCCAACATTCGCCAAATCCAGCCAAAATCATCTACGGACCTCCAAATAAATATTCGGACACACTTCTAAGTCTAAAATCACCCTACGGAGCTATCGAAACCATCAAAACTCCATTCCAGAGTACACATAAGTCAACATCCGGTCAACTCTTTCAACTTAGGCTTCCAATCTTGGGACTAAGTGTCCCAATTCGTTCTGAAACATCCACAGAACCAAACCAACCACCCCAGCAAGTCACATAACAACAAACAAACACATAATAGGAAATAAAAGGGGAAACGGGGTTGTAATACTCAAAAAGACCGGTCGGGTGGTTACATTCTCCCGCTCTTAAACAAACATTCGTCCTTAAACGGGTCTAGAATCATACATGGAGTCTCAAATAGGCGTGGATATCCGCTCCCCATCTCCCGCTCGGTCTCAGAAGTAGCCTCCTCGACTGGCTAGCCTCTGCACTGCACCTTCACTGATGCTATATTCTTTGACCTCAACTTTCGAACCTAGTATGTGTGTCACCTCAATACCGACCACATAACACGTATTTCAGGGATTCATACCCTCAGAACCAAGTTTAGAAGTGTTACTTACCTCAAACCACGCAAATCCCTACTCCAACAAGCCCTTGCCTTATGAATCGGCCTCCGAACGACTCGAATATAGCCACAAACAACTTAATACAATCAACACAAGCTATAGGAATTAATTCCATATGATAAAGCTAGGTTCTTTAACAAAAGTCAACCCAAAAAGTCAATCCTGGGCCCACATCTCGAAATCCGATATCCGAGTCCGGTAACCACAAAGTCAACTCTCGGTCAAACCTCTCAACTCTCCAAACTTCAACTTTTCCAACTTTCGCCAAATCAAGAAAAAATTATCTACGGACCTCCAAATAAATATCCGAACACACTCCTAAGTCCAAAGCATCCTACGGAGCTATTAGAACCATCAAAACTCCATTACGGAGTCATTTGCATATAAATCAACATCCGGTCAACTCTTTTAACTTAAGCTTCCAACCTTGGGACACTTCATTCCAAAATATCCCCGGAACCAAACCAACCACCCCGGTAAGTCACATAACAAAAAATGAACACAGAATAGGCAATAAATAGGGAAACGGGACTATAATACTCAAAATGACTCATCGGATCATTACAACAATATGTGATAATATATCTATATGTTGATGATATGGTTATATTTGGTAAAAGTTTAAATATTGTGCAAAGTACTAAATTATTTTTGTCTACTAATTTTGATATGAAAATCTGGGAGAAGTAAATACGATATTGAGAGTTAAAGTTATAAGGAGCGAAGATGGCATAATGTTATCACATGAATATTATGTTGAGAGACTTCTTAAGATGTTTGAATATTTTAATGTCACATCTATGAGCCCTTCTTATGATGCAAACTATCAATTGAAAAAAATTAATGGTGATCCAGTTGCTCAGTCTAAATATACTCAGATTATTGGAAGTCTGATGCATTTAATGAATTTTACAAGACCTGATATAACTTATGTTGTGTGTAGACTGAGTAGATATACTCATGATTCCAACAGAGAGCATTGGTATGTATTAGTTATACTAATGAATTACTTGAGAGTAACCATGAATTATGGTATCCTATATCGTGAATTTCCTTCTACTTTAGAAGGGTACAGTGATGCAAACTAGATCTCTGATTCGAATGAGATAAAATCCACTAGTGGTTATGTATTCACCCTTGGTGGTGGTACAATATCATGAAAATCAGCTAAACATGCGATCATTGCTAGATCGACTATGGAATTAGAGTTTATAGCTCTGGAATTAGCTGGTTTTGAGGCTGTGGCTAAGAAACTTCTTGGCTAATATTCCTCTAATAAAGGACGTATTGCCTCATGTGCCTATGCATTGTGATTGTCAAGCAACAATAGCTATTTGTCACGGCCCAAAATTCCACCACAGGCATCATGATGGCACCTAGTCTCTAAGACTAGGTAAGCCGATTACTTACAATAATTAAGCCATTTTAACAATGATAATTTAAAACAGAGTTAAATATGAATACCGAAACAAAAGCGAAATAAGCATATGCGGCAATAATCATAACAACCTCCCAAGACTAGGTAATACAAAATCACGAACTCTAGCTGAATACATGGAAAGATCTCAAAGATCGAATTACAATACTATTCAAATAACAAGCTGACAGTATAATGAAGGGAAAGGACTCCAAGGGACTATGACGACCAAGCAGCTCTACCTTGAATCCTCGCGATCAATAAGCTAACTCTGCCCGAGTTCGATATCTCCAATACCTGGCTCTGCACAAAAAATATGCAGAAATATAGTATGAGTACACCATGATCGGTACCCAGTAAGTATCAAGACTAACCTCAGTTGAGTAGTGACGAGGTACAAGTCAAGACACCTACTAGTCTAAATAACATGTGCAATATAGAAGTATAAAGTTAATAATGAAAGCCGGAATTAGTAAATGGCAACAAGAATCGATATATGATATAAACAGTAAAGTAATATGAACACCATGAAAGTTCCATTGAGACCAAATAAGGAAACAAAATAACAACCAATTAAATCAAGTCGTTCTAGCACAAGTTTCGCAACGAAATTACTCCGAGATACCTCATCTCATAATCACAAGTCACGAGTCTCCACCCATAATCATATGCTCACGGCACCTTGTGCCCACATTTCAAATCACACAAACCTAAAGGAACTAATGTGCTGATATACTTTTCACACAAGAACATCGTTAAAATTTGAGCTCGATAACTAAAAAGAAAATATTATTTTTATTGAAAAAGAAAGTATCCTTTCTACAATATGAAAAGGAAGTACTCATTTTGTTGAACGAAAGAAAATACTTTTTCTACATTATGAAAAAAAGTACTCGTTTTATTAAAATAAAAAATAATATTTTTTCTATATCACTACTCATTTTGTTGAAATAAAAAAGAAAGTAATCTACAACATGAAAAGAAAGTACTCTTAATAATATTTCTATTTATGGTGGGTGGTAGGCAAGGTTGGAGTGAGTGGGGCGGATGGGATGAGGGAGTGGGTTGGTGGGGATGGGAAATAGGGTGCAGAAGATTGAAAAAGAGTTTTGAAAAATATTTTTTTACCTTATTTATGATCTTCTTACGGCCATCACGCTATTCTATAATTAACCATGCTATTTATGCTAAAGATAGCCCTTCATAGATCTCTACGACCTACCTCTACGAACAGCTTTTCCTGATAAGGAAAATATTTTCCTCTAATTTAAGTCAATCATATATGAAAAAATTGGAAATATTTTTTAAAAAATATTTTCCTTCGTACCAAACACACCCCTAATGTTTTTTCTTTTTCCCCTTTTAAGAACCTTGCTGCTTTTCTCCTTTTTGTTTTGCTCTATTGGTTGTTTGATGGCTTAATTAGATGTCTAATACAATCTACACTTTTCGTGGCTCCTCTCTTCGATTATTAACTTTTTTCAGTTTAACAGCTAAATTTCGACATTTAAATTTTTTCTCATACCTATGGTTGGGATTTATTAAAATGTTTATTGACCTTTAGAAGTAATTCAAGAAAAAGACTTATTCTTTTTAGATTAGACACGAAAGAACCAGGGTCATAGACAACGCAATCAAAGTAACACTAGCAAGTGCATTAGTCGTTCATGTATCAATTTTTTTGTCGCACGTTGTTTGAATAACTAAAAGAATGATGATGAAGAATAAAAATTGAAGGGATTGGATTCAGGTTATCCATGTGGGTCAACCCGAATTCATGTATAAAAAATAGAAAAATATTCCCTCCGGTCCAATATATATATATATATATATATATATATATATATATATATATATATATATATATATATATATATATATATATATATATATATATATATATATATATATTATTTTATTTTTAATACAAGAAAAATAGAGAGAAAAGAACTTTTCTGTAAAAGAAAAAAGTTCTCTTCTTCTAGTGCCATGAAGAACTTATGTGCGGAAGGTTCTTTCAGAATAACTGTAATGATCCGGCCGGTCGTTTTGAGAATATTAGCCCCGATCCCCTAATTTTTGCTCGATTTATTTTATTTTATGGTTATGGGACTTACCGAGGCGCTTGATATCAGGTTCTGAAGAGTTTTCGGAGTGAAATGGGACACATAGTCCATAAATTGGGAGTTTAAGTTATACGAGTTGACCGTAGTTTCACTTGTATGAAGATGACTCGGAAATGGAGTTTTGGCGGTTCCAATAGCTCCGTATGGCGATTTGAGTCTTAGGATCATATCCGGATGTTGATTTGGAGGTCCGTAGGTCATTTCAGTGTTAATTGGCGAAAGTTGGAAAGTTGAAAGATTTTTGAAAAGTTTGACCGGGAGTGAACTTTTTGATATCGGGGTCAGATTTCGATTCCGGAAGTTAAAGTAGGTCCCTAATGTCATTACTTGTGTGCAAAATTTGAGGTCAATCGGACTTGATTTGATAGGGTTTAGCATCGAATGTAGAAGCTAAAAGTTTATAAGTTCATTAGATTTGAATTGGGGTGTGATTTATGTTTTTGATGTTGTTGGATGTTATTTAAGGCCTCGACTAAGTTAGTATCGTATTCTAGGACTTGTTGGTATGTTTGCTTGAGGTCCCGGGAGCGTCGGTTGTGATTCGGACCATGTTCGGCGCAATTCAGATCGTTGAAGAATAGCAGAAGTTGCTGGTTTTCTCAGGTCAAGTTTCCTTCAATGCGATCGCGTGGTTTGGTCCGCGATCGCGAAGTGGTGTTTGTGTGGTCTGGTGTTTTACTCTAAGTGTTCGCAGAGAAAGGGACGCGATCGCGGAAGGTTGGTTCCCAGTGAGTCGCGAACGCGTGGTGAAGGTCGCGTTCGCGTAGAGGAATTGGGTGAAGTAGGTTCGCGCGAAGTTGTGCTTCGCGATCACGTGGTTGAGTTTGCGATCGCGTAGGTCTGGGTATTCATTTACCCGCGTTCGCGTGGATTCAACCACGTTCGCGAAAGCCATTTTGGGGGCAGCCTTGTTTTCTTCTTCGCGATCACGAAGGATATTCCGTGATCGCGTAGTGTAAATAACTGGGCAGTAGAACATAAATTTCAAAATGAGGGTTCATTCTCTTATTTCACATTTGGACTTTGAGAGCTCGGACAAGACGAAATTTTGTGGGATTTTCAGTGAAAGTGTTGGGGGTAAGGATTCTTAACTCATTTTTGATTAATTTTCACTAATCTATCATTGATTTCATCATATAATTAGAGATTTGGGGTGGAAAATTGGGGAAAAAGTGTAGAAGTTCTTAGACCAAATTTTTGGGCTTTGAAAGGCTAAATGAGGTCGGATTTAGATAATTCTTGTATTGTTAGACTCGATATCGAATGAGTGTTCAGATTTTATGATTTTGGTCGGGTTCCGACACGTGGGTCCGGGTCGGCTTTTTGGAGCAATTTTTCAATTCCTATCTAAGATCATTATTTCATTATTTAAATTAGTTTCCTATAGTTATATTTATAGTATGAAATTGTTTTGGCTAGATTCGAGTCGTTCAGAGTTGCAAAATCCAGAGAAAGTCCTTCTAATTGATTGATTGAGCGTGGTTTGAGGTAAGTGACTTGTCTAACCTTGTGTGGGGGAAATTCTTCTTAGGATTTTGTATTGTGGTGATAATTTATGATATGTGAAGGCCATGTACGCGAGGTGACGAGTGCTTACACGGGCTAAATATTGAAATTTCGGTTTTTGCTATGTAGTTTCCTGTTCATGCCTTAATTGAGTTACTTTAGCATGTTGTAGTCATCATGTTTAGCCTAATTTTACGTGTTTACTTGTCTTATCTCCTATTTGCAACTTGTATCACATGTTTAGTTGAATTACTTACTTTTCTTGATTTTTGTATTCCTTACTTAACTGTGGAACTCCTTACTTGAAATTGTTGTCCTTGAAATATCTTCTTGTTGAGTTTGGTGTTGAATTGCAAGGCCGTGGTTCTTTTGAGGCAGGGTGTAAGTTTTGAAATATCATTTACTTAGTTGTTGTGTCTTGGCTTTCGTGTTATTATTGAGGTGATTGTTTGGTTGTTTGCACGAGGTTTCTGCCGTGCTGTTGTTATTGTTGCACGAGGTTTCTGTCGTGCGGTTGTTATTGATGCACGAGGTTTCTTCTGTGCCATTGTGATTATTGATATGCATGCGGTGGTATAAGGTCTGGGTGTTGAAACGCATAGGGTGAGATACAGTAGGCTTGATACGCGTGGCTAGTACGGGAACTACTAGAAGTCATGTGGTGTGATTAGGTGGGCTAAAACACGGGATGCTATTTCAGAAAAATAGTTTTCAAAACCTAATATAAAGGCTCATGCGGTGATATAAGGAAAGACTATGATTTGTTTTTACTATTTGGGACTACGGGGCGGTACCTCGGGATGCCCATGTTGATATTCTTTATTTGTTGTATTGCTTGGTTCTTGTTTTCTTATCATGTAAAATTCTTGTTTTCCTTTCGTGTTGTATTAGCTTACCTTGATTCCGTGTTGTTATTTTCCGTAGATTCTTTATTGTTAACTTCCCTCTCATTTTCATTATATCATTATATCTTCTGCCTTGTTTCTTATTATCTCCAGTAAGGCCTTGACCTGACCTCGTCACTACTCTACCGAGGTTAGGCTTGACACTTATTAGGTACCGTTATGGCGTACTCATACTACGCTTCTGTACATGTTTTGTACAGATCCAGGTACATCCTATCAGCCTCAGTATTAGTGCGATGTGTTGCTTCTTTGGAGACTTCAAGATATACATGCCCGCGTCTGCAGGCCTCAGAGTCCCCTTCTACCATATTTTCCTTATTTCCTTATATGTTTTATAGATAGTCATGTATAGGATTGTTCAACATCGTATCTAGAGCTTGTGACTCATATCTCACCGGGTTTTGGGAAATTGTACGTATTGAGCTTATAGTCTATTGATGAAATTATTGAAGTGAAACAATAAATCGCAACCGAGATTGAGATATGATATGCAAGTGATGGATGTGACTAAGTACATAATTACTATTTAAGAAAATAAATCAATAGTAAAAATGACCGCATCGGGTTTCAACAGAATAACCATATAGCCTAACATGATTTCTAACATGGATTGCAGCTTAATTACTCTAACACATAGGGATCACATGAATATCAACAAGGTTTGATAACTACACAGTACCACGGAATCGACCGGGTCACAATTACCACAGTGCACGCCCACACGCCCATCACCAAGCATGTGTATCACCTCAACACAGACCACATAACACGTATTTCAGATATTCATACCCTCAGAACCAAGTTTAGAAGTGTTACCTCAAACTGTGCAAATCCCTACTGCAACAAGCCCTTGCCATGCAAATTGGCCTCCGAACGACTCGAATTTAGCCACAAACAACTTAATACAATCAACACAAGCTATAGGAATGAACTCCATATGATAAAGTTAGGTTCTTTAAAAAAGTCAAAAAGTCAATCTAAAAAGTCAATCCCGGGCCCACGTCTCAGAATCCGGTAAAATAAACAAAACTTGATCACCCATTCAACAACGAGTCCAACCATACTAAAATTACTTAATTCTGATCTCAAATCGATCTTCAAATCCTCAAATTATAGTTTAAGAAGTTTCTATAATTTTTCCCAAATTTTCTACCCCAAAATACTAATTAAATGACAAAAACAATGATATATTCATGTATATTAACCAAATCCGAGTTAGAATCACTTACCCCAATCAAATCCTTGAAAATCTCTCCATGAATTGCCTCAATCTGAGCTCCCAAAGTCCAAATGTGAAATAATACTCTAACCCTCGTTTTTAAATCTTATATTCTGCCTAGGTGCTCCTCTTCGCAATCGTGAAGCACAAATTTACAAGCTGCCAATCCAACCCTTCGCGAACACGATGCCCAGGGACCCAACTCTACGCGATCACATGCCTCCTCATGCAATCGCGATGAACAAACACGTGGCTTCAGGCCACCCCTCTTTCCTTCTTCGCGAACGCTTCTTCTCCCACGTGATTGCGTAACACAACTCCTTCAAAGCTTCGCGATCGCAGCCTTAACCACGCGATCACATAGAACAAATTCCCACCCGCCACGAATGCATCCCTCTCCTCACGTTCGCATAAGAGGAAACCAGAAGCATATGCATCAACAACTTCAACTACTCTTCTAAGTCAAATTTCAATTCGTTAACCATCCGAAATCTACCCGATGCCCTCGGGACTTCAACCAAATATGTCAACAAGTCCAAAAACATCATACAAACTCGCTCAAAGCCTCAAATTACATCGAACAATACTAAAATCACGAATCACACATCAATTCAAGCCTGATGAACTTATGAACTTCTAACTTCCAAAACAAATGCTGAAATATACCAAACCAACTTCGATTGACCTCAAATTTTGCACACATGTTATAAATGACACAACAGACAAAGTCAACTCTCGGTCAAACCTCTCAACTCACCAAACTTTAACTTTTCCAACATTCGCCAAATCCAGCCAAAATCATCTACGGACCTCCAAATAAATATTCGGACACACTTCTAAGTCTAAAATCACCCTACGGAGCTATCGAAACCATCAAAACTCCATTCCAGAGTACACATAAGTCAACATCCGGTCAACTCTTTCAACTTAGGCTTCCAATCTTGGGACTAAGTGTCCCAATTCGTTCTGAAACATCCACAGAACCAAACCAACCACCCCAGCAAGTCACATAACAACAAACAAACACATAATAGGAAATAAAAGGGGAAACGGGGTTGTAATACTCAAAAAGACCGGTCGGGTGGTTACATTCTCCCGCTCTTAAACAAACATTCGTCCTTAAACGGGTCTAGAATCATACATGGAGTCTCAAATAGGCGTGGATATCCGCTCCCCATCTCCCGCTCGGTCTCAGAAGTAGCCTCCTCGACTGGCTAGCCTCTGCACTGCACCTTCACTGATGCTATATTCTTTGACCTCAACTTTCGAACCTAGTATGTGTGTCACCTCAATACCGACCACATAACACGTATTTCAGGGATTCATACCCTCAGAACCAAGTTTAGAAGTGTTACTTACCTCAAACCACGCAAATCCCTACTCCAACAAGCCCTTGCCTTATGAATCGGCCTCCGAACGACTCGAATATAGCCACAAACAACTTAATACAATCAACACAAGCTATAGGAATTAATTCCATATGATAAAGCTAGGTTCTTTAACAAAAGTCAACCCAAAAAGTCAATCCTGGGCCCACATCTCGAAATCCGATATCCGAGTCCGGTAACCACAAAGTCAACTCTCGGTCAAACCTCTCAACTCTCCAAACTTCAACTTTTCCAACTTTCGCCAAATCAAGAAAAAATTATCTACGGACCTCCAAATAAATATCCGAACACACTCCTAAGTCCAAAGCATCCTACGGAGCTATTAGAACCATCAAAACTCCATTACGGAGTCATTTGCATATAAATCAACATCCGGTCAACTCTTTTAACTTAAGCTTCCAACCTTGGGACACTTCATTCCAAAATATCCCCGGAACCAAACCAACCACCCCGGTAAGTCACATAACAAAAAATGAACACAGAATAGGCAATAAATAGGGAAACGGGACTATAATACTCAAAATGACTCATCGGATCATTACAACAATATGTGATAATATATCTATATGTTGATGATATGGTTATATTTGGTAAAAGTTTAAATATTGTGCAAAGTACTAAATTATTTTTGTCTACTAATTTTGATATGAAAATCTGGGAGAAGTAAATACGATATTGAGAGTTAAAGTTATAAGGAGCGAAGATGGCATAATGTTATCACATGAATATTATGTTGAGAGACTTCTTAAGATGTTTGAATATTTTAATGTCACATCTATGAGCCCTTCTTATGATGCAAACTATCAATTGAAAAAAATTAATGGTGATCCAGTTGCTCAGTCTAAATATACTCAGATTATTGGAAGTCTGATGCATTTAATGAATTTTACAAGACCTGATATAACTTATGTTGTGTGTAGACTGAGTAGATATACTCATGATTCCAACAGAGAGCATTGGTATGTATTAGTTATACTAATGAATTACTTGAGAGTAACCATGAATTATGGTATCCTATATCGTGAATTTCCTTCTACTTTAGAAGGGTACAGTGATGCAAACTAGATCTCTGATTCGAATGAGATAAAATCCACTAGTGGTTATGTATTCACCCTTGGTGGTGGTACAATATCATGAAAATCAGCTAAACATGCGATCATTGCTAGATCGACTATGGAATTAGAGTTTATAGCTCTGGAATTAGCTGGTTTTGAGGCTGTGGCTAAGAAACTTCTTGGCTAATATTCCTCTAATAAAGGACGTATTGCCTCATGTGCCTATGCATTGTGATTGTCAAGCAACAATAGCTATTTGTCACGGCCCAAAATTCCACCACAGGCATCATGATGGCACCTAGTCTCTAAGACTAGGTAAGCCGATTACTTACAATAATTAAGCCATTTTAACAATGATAATTTAAAACAGAGTTAAATATGAATACCGAAACAAAAGCGAAATAAGCATATGCGGCAATAATCATAACAACCTCCCAAGACTAGGTAATACAAAATCACGAACTCTAGCTGAATACATGGAAAGATCTCAAAGATCGAATTACAATACTATTCAAATAACAAGCTGACAGTATAATGAAGGGAAAGGACTCCAAGGGACTATGACGACCAAGCAGCTCTACCTTGAATCCTCGCGATCAATAAGCTAACTCTGCCCGAGTTCGATATCTCCAATACCTGGCTCTGCACAAAAAATATGCAGAAATATAGTATGAGTACACCATGATCGGTACCCAGTAAGTATCAAGACTAACCTCAGTTGAGTAGTGACGAGGTACAAGTCAAGACACCTACTAGTCTAAATAACATGTGCAATATAGAAGTATAAAGTTAATAATGAAAGCCGGAATTAGTAAATGGCAACAAGAATCGATATATGATATAAACAGTAAAGTAATATGAACACCATGAAAGTTCCATTGAGACCAAATAAGGAAACAAAATAACAACCAATTAAATCAAGTCGTTCTAGCACAAGTTTCGCAACGAAATTACTCCGAGATACCTCATCTCATAATCACAAGTCACGAGTCTCCACCCATAATCATATGCTCACGGCACCTTGTGCCCACATTTCAAATCACAACCGCATGGACAACTCACGTGCCAATATCTCAATATGCCCGGCATGATCACAGGCTCACAATCACAATCTGCACGGCGTGGTCATAGGCTCACTATCACAATTCGCTCGGCATGGTCACAGGCTCAATACCACAATCCGCCCAGCATGGTCACAGGCTCAATATCACAATCTGCCCGGCATGGTCACAGGCTCAATATCACACTGAAAGCAAATAAAACAAGAACACATGGGAATGATCAATAAGTGTCAAGTTTCATATTCCTGAGCTAGTATAAGTGGCATGTTACGGTGTATGCTTTGTGCGAGTGTACCATTACAGCCAAAGTCAACAAGTAATATCAAAGACATGGAGTAGAACATCCAAGAAACACAACAGGTCACATAACGTGTATGACATACATGAGGAAAAATGCACCATCACACGAATATCACCAACAAAATGCCCCCAGGCCATCGCACATCATCCCTGACATTGCCACCTTTATATCTCGGATAACCACCCGTATCACACCATCCTGATAATATCATTAGCCACCCTTATCACTCCACATGAAAGCCACCCTTATCACTCCGTCCTGACAATAACATAATAGCCACCCTCATCACTCTGTACAATCAACAACAGTGAAACGCCACCCTTATGCCCCCCATAACAATAATAGTGAGATTCCACCCTTATGCTGCGCATAACTACAACCAGTCCATATAACAATTCACATGTGCTAACAATACGACATATCAACTCATACAATAATTGCCCATTGGCCACAACCTTTCCAAAAAAAAAAACAACAATACCAATATTTCCACAACAATTAGCCCACGGCCCAAACACAATATGTATATATCTCAATAACAACAAAATGAACGGAAACTAACTCAACAATGAATAACACCCCCTTTAAACACTTTTATTAAAATAGATTAATGACTTCTAATAACTTCAACTTCTATTAATTTCTTAAGAATAAACTCGATAATGAAGGTATTTCCATGAAACGACAAACTTTGGATTCTAATGTATGAATTAGGCTAACAATGAAAGAGATGGCACGAACTAGCAACTACGTCCAAATGCATGAGAATAAACCGGCAAAAAATGACATCATGTAACAACAATTTCAAATAAGAGTAACTCAACAATAAAAGAAGTCACAAAATGATAGAAGAGGTAACAACTCAATAAAGCATATAAGAGTAAACTTGACAAGTAAAGGATGCAATATACAATGACAACTTCAAATAAAGCATGTGATAGTAAACATGACGAATAATATGTATAACATGTGCTAACATGTCACGCCCCAAACCTGAAGAGGCGTGACTAGCACCCGGTGCCATACTCGGCCCGAGCATACCACTCTGTAACTGTAAACTCTGGAAGGGTAACCCTAAACTTAGGTTGATGAGGTCATATTCTGAATCATCTAAAAATAACATCTCTCTCATATTAGGGGTAAACATAACCAAAAGCTAATACATATATATATATATATGCAGGTTGACAAAGCCGCCATGTAAATCTACTGATATACAAAATATACAGGACTCATCTACAAACCTCTAGAGACAATTGAATTATATCATGGTCGGTACAAGGCCTTGACCTACCCATCAAACCTGTATATATAAAATGGACTCCAAGGTATAGACCTGGTAACTCCGAGGAAGTGGAGCTTACCAACCAAGCTGATGTTTGACTCTGTCTGCTGGGAGGGTCTGTCCAACTGTCTATCAGGACCTGCAGGCATAAAATGCAGCTTCCTCAGTAAAAGGGATGTCAATATTAAATAATGTACCGAGTATGTAAGGCAACAGAATAACTAAAAGCTGCAACTGAACCGATAATATAATAACATAAAGTAACTGGAAGTCAAAGATAATCTGAAGATATGCTTACCTGTTGATACAAACTCAACTCTCTCAATATAGTAAGAAAAGTAGTTGTCCGACCCTATAAGGCTCGGTATGTATAACTGCTCTGCCGTAGCAGGCTCGCTCGTAGGCGCTCGCCATACTAGGCTCTGTATCTCAGCCATTCTGGGGTTGCTCATAGGCGCTCGGCCACAGTAGGCTCGGTATATAACTTACCATCTGATCAGAGGTTGCGCAATAGGGGCCTGCCCATCGATTATAGCTCGATGGTGGAGAAAATACTGTAATACTGTATATATACATAGACTCTCTGCTCTCTTAGCTGAAATAAGACAAAATTAAACTGAATATGAAGTCCCGATAAGGGAGACTGCTATAACTTATGAGACTAGAAAAATGTACATAAATTCAGGAATATGAACTTCTCTTTATGTCTCGTTATCAAAACTATGTAGTTACTGGATCATGCCAAAATGAAGTAAAGGTTTAGACTTAACATACCTTAACCTCATTGAGTCCTTAATATCTTCCAAGCAACTCTTCAAACAACTCAATGCAGTTTACCATAGCATAAGGAGATTCAAAATCGGTGCTGAGTAAAGGCTAAGTCCGTAACTTAAGCTAGTAGATCGTTTATGTAAATTTGGGCAGCATATCCCCTATAACAAGGGCCTTATCCAATACCATATACCAATATCCCAACAACACCAATCAATCTACACAACAACAAGTGTACAACGTCACACACCAAACTGTTATTTAACATGACGAGCGACAAGCTTGGATTGGAACCAAACCCCAACTCTTTTTCCCATCTCCAATGTACTTAAAACACCATAAATAGGTCCAGAATATAAACATATATATTGAAATGACATTTCAACCTTATATCCATCATAAATATAACATCAAACAGCCCCACAAGATAAAACAACGACATGAACAACTTCTAGGTATTGTGTGGTTGCTTCTTCTCCTATTTACAACATCATCAACATACTCAATATATTCACAAGAATAACAACAATAAGAATATTATAGCCAAGCTATTCCCCACGATTTCCAGCAATATGAAGTCATATACACAAGTCCAAAATAGTCCAATAAGAGACAACAACTTCTTATACAACTACAAGTTCTATCTTGTAATTCTACATCCAAATAACTTAACTAACACATATATAAGATTAATCCCAAGAAATAGGGTGTTATACATACCTTAAATAATCTGAAAAAACTCAAACCAAAGCTTTCCTTAGCATACAAGCACCCTTAATTACATCATAACACCATGGAGACTCTCTTCTTCACTTAGGCTAACTTTTGAGGTTAGGTTTAGGTAAAACACCCTTGGATTCAACTTGGAACCCTTGAGAACTGTTACAGAGGTGTTTAGAGAGATTGGGAACTGTCCAATGGCCATCCAAGCCCTTTAAATTGTTCAAGGGTCGTCCACCGCCTAAGTGCGTCCCATTGGGAGATGCTTGCGCGGTCTTGCAAAAATATGAATATCTCTCTACTCCGATGTCGTATTGACAAATGGTTTAAAGCGGTAGAAACTAGACTTGTAGATATTCAATTTGGTAGGTGGATCATCCCGTAATTTAAAGTATATGGGAGAAAAGCCCAGCTATATTTGACCTAATGTTCAGCACATTTATGAATGTAACTTGTGAAGACCTTTTCTTACTTTGGTTCCACAACTTGCTTGACTTCAAAACATAACACACGACTATCATACGACTAAAATAACTCATAACATAATCTCCTTATAATTTTAAGCACCCTATTCTCACCCCAAAAGTACATGTTATAACATTCCCAACTTGTCGACTTTCGACGAAACTTATTTTCTTCAATTCGTTTAGCTTCTAAGCCTTCAAACCCTCTTGGTACTTGGTATTCATGATCTTAAATATTTGTAACCTCCATGTTAATGTGATTAACAACTTTGTAAACTTTTTCAAAGATGATTTCATTTCTGAGCTTACATCAATTGACTTACGACGTACTCTTACGTACGAAAATATGGGGCTGTAACATTATTCCCCCCTTTGGAACATTCGTCCTCAAATGTTGGCTGATGCACTTATCAGTCTCATAACCCATAGCTGTTATGAATATTTTAATGATTTCCTTGCCATCTAGGAAACTGTTCTATGAATAAATCTGAATGCTAGGGCATTTCTCCCTTTAGTCCTCTTTCTCACACCACAACTTGTTGTTGGAATTCTTCCAATCTCGTAACTGTTGCGACCTTCTATCATGCAGCCTCTACAACTTTATCCTTGTATGTGCGCCTATGCGACTCTTCTATCCTTTTTCCTATAACTTTTAGCCAATCTCCAGACCTCACTTTGGGAACATATACAGAACTATGACGACCTAATTTCATCTCATATTTTGGAACCCTATTGTTGATTCACCTTAATGTTGATATTTAATCTACCACCAATAACTTAAAACCTCTTACGTAATACATTGTCGTTAGAGCTCACGTCTCATCGGGAAACATCTGAAGTCATTTGCCTGATCCACCTAGGGATGATACAATGCTTCAATAACCGTATTTAATGGCATCCCAACGTGATTCACCTTATGGGGGTATTTTAATCCTGTGCAATCCATTAAATCTCTTTTCTTTGAATCATTAACCAATCAAAGTCCTTAACGTCATCCTCTTATCTATCATAATTGCACCCTTGTTCTACTACCAGGGCAATATTTCATCTTTTCAAATCACTCATAGTCTTAGACTCCTCTGAGCTCATTCAGGATATACTGAGCTTTTTATAACTTATGGAATTCATCAACCATCTTATTTTGATGGGCTTAATCCCGAGGCCTTACCTATTCTCGTCACCTTCTCACCTACCTTTTCTTATCCTTACTCTTATCTACCTAAAACCTTGTCACTCTACCATACTTTAGCTTGCGACCTACACATATCTATTTATACTACTCGCAATCTTCCTTTAACTTGCTAGCACCATAGATTTCCTTATGTTATTCTGGAACCTCAAGAGAGACATCACGATGTCTCTAACTCTTATTTACTCTCTTAACTAGACCTCTCGGTACCTGAAAACCATAGGGTGGAAGATATGCTACTGACGACACCTATCATTTGTGGATACTAAATCACAATGCTTCCAGTCCTCTATCTGAAGTATGGACTATTCACAACCTTTTGCACTTGAGCATCTCATACCTTCTTCACCTTTACCTTACTTAGATTTTAATCTCGCATCGTATGTTTTGTCTCTTTCATAATCTCCCTTCCACATAGGTAGAATTCACATCCACAAATTGAAGCTCTACTATAATATTTGCAGCTCTGGTGCATATACAATCTAGCGGGAGCTTCATACTTACTCCTTATGAGCCTGGTACTTTTCTAACTGGATTTATCGTAGAGCCGTTATAGAATATGGCTGCATTACTATCTCTCTTGTACCTCTGATATTAAGAGTGATTCTGCAATGTTCTTAATCGCGATTTCTATAATTATCTGGGGCCAATAATTAGACTCCTGATTTACTTAGTTGATGTAACTTTTTAGTTTTCTCTTCTCTCTCAGCCTTTATGTAAGCTTAAGCTATCTTCTGATCTGCGGCTCAGGGTATTAGTCATTACTTTCGCCATTGGTGGACATTATGGAACATCCATAATATAATCTTCTAATAATTCAAGCCTTTGTCTATGAGGTGGACTCAATTCTTTCTTTTAACCTATACCGGAGTCTCCTATAGCTATAGGAATGTCAACATATATGCTGCATGGATAATACTCTGAAATCTTATGTGTGTTCATAATGTAACTAACTATGGGTCATTGATCGAATAATTCCTTTCTCGCCTTCTCAGTTTTCTTAAAAAGTAAGCAATTACTTTTCCTGGTCGTTCTGCCACTTGTTGTATGAGTACTTGGCTTATCTTAATGCCCACACCTATTGGAATTTTGTGCACCTCATATGATCTCGAATATTACTTTTTGTTTTTCGTTCATTAGCCACGATAGGTGCCACTTTCTTATGGAGTGTATACAATGTATTAGTGAGACTGTTGTTATAAGATCATTTCCACTTTAGAACACTATGCTTATCTTGAAACTTTCTTCCTTATTTTCTTAGCTAGTCTTTCATTGTAGTACTTAGGGGAGACCCTCAGACTCTTGTAAAGCTGTGAGCTTATTACATCGTATACCCGATGGAATTTTTGATGTTCTTACTCACCTATAAATATCCTTAGTTACATACCTCTGTGCCCTTGTGCTCGTAGGGTTACTTCTGGACTCAAATTTTGATTATCTCCTTAGTAGCACTCTCTCTTATTTTCGTAAAACTTAAACGGTACCTTTAACTACCCCAACTCCTATTTGAAAATTTTTCAAGGATTACGATGTCATATCTGCGGGACTAAATTCACTATGTTGGGGTATACTACGTTTATCTTGCACGATCTATTGATTTGTCTATATCCTCTTGTCTAGCCATAACTAGACTCTTCCTGAATCAACTACTAACTACTCGTTGGTCCATTCTCATATATATATTCCGCGTAATCTCTCTTGGGTTGTTTTCTTTGTCTTAACTTACCTCTCGCACTGGCTCTTTATGTATCAAGTGTTCATTCACACTTATTTATCACTAAAATAATGTGCGGGAATCCTTACTGCCCCTCCCCGATGTCGTGCTTACATAATGTTCTGGAGTCATAGCATATATGTAGGATCTGAATAAATACAATCTCATCCATTTTGCCTGTTTACCGAATTCCTCCTTTACCATTCCATAGTTACCTCTTCATCTTTGGCGTCTTTTCACATCTTCACTGACTCATAATCGCCTTGCGGTAACCCCTTTATACCAAGGATAACTGAATTTCTTACGCACAAGGGTTACACCTAGTGTAACTGGCACACTTAGTCCCTTAAGCTTAACTCTGCTCTGCTCACAATGCTTGCTTTAGGGAAGCGTCTTCCTGAATAACCTTTAAAGGATATTCTTCTGTTGTCCATTCTATCATTGCCGGATCGCAATCTCGGAAATTCTTACGATGCCGACAATTATCAAATCCTTCGGTCCCTAAATTATGTTTGATTTTTTTTTCTTGTTTACCAGCCCATACTAATATCTATTACTCCTGGGCTCTAACTTAGCCTTCTAGTAGTCATGTTGGAGTCACCAACTCATTTCTCGAAAAAAGGATATGACTTTATGGCATATATTCTTTTATAGTATCAAGGCATGTCTCCTCTTGTATTGTCCTTCACTTGACTATAGACTTTATCATCTTGTCATATTTTGATTTACTGTTATAGACCATTTATCACATCTTACTCATAATATTTCATTTACTCTCTTCTTATTCTCCTGCTTATATTTTCGTCTATTACCTTATTCTAAAAACTTCAACAAAACATTCTTTCGCTTTTAGCTCCCCTTACTCTATCCACTAGCTCTTCGGATCTCCTAGCATTCTCTCTTTACTAGGGACGGGATCCATACAAAGGTAAATATTTATATCTTCTGGGATTCCAGTGCCAATCTTCTTAATTTTTCTGGACATTCTAGTATTCATATCTAAATGTACTATTCTAGAGTGCACCATCGGGTTGTCTCACAAGGAGAACTATTACCACGTTTGTAATAACCTTCGGAAATGTCAACTAATGCTAACAATCCATCCACCATTTTGGGTTACTCTAAGCCCAACTGGATCATTATATCCCATCCTTCTATTAAACAATGTTTGTTAGCTCCCACAGGGTATAACTAAGATGGGTGTGACCAATTGTACATAACTCTATTTCTGTTGAAGGTAACTTAGAATCCTTATATTTCTCTGCCTGAATTGGAAATTCAGATAATCTTCATTAAGTGGGTACCTCATACCCTTCTTCACCTTGCCTCTGTTACTTGTTGAAACTTATACTTTTACCTTCTGATACTCCCATGGACTTCTATTCACGGGGTATGTTAGATATTCCCGTCATAGGGTCTTAAGTAGGAAGTTCGCATATCTGGTATGCACGATCTGATAGGGCCTCAAACTGGGTGACATTGTCAAGAATTCTCTCTCTACTAGTACCCTTACCTGCAGCTGTATTAGCCTTCTGGATAGCTGTAATTTATCTAATTGCCAGTATCTCTATATCATTAGCAAACATAAGTCCTGGCTCGAACTCTTATGACAAAGCTCTATAGCATGATTTGAATTTGAAAGAAGGGTAACAAACTCCTAAATGCCTTGTAGCTTCTTATTTATATAATGTGGTGCATAACACATCTATAAACAAGGCTCTACTAGACACGACTTTTAGACTCCCTAGGATAGAACTGCTTTGATACCAAGTTTGTCACGCCCCAAACCAGAAGAGGCATGGTCGGCACCCGGTGCCATACTCGACCCGAGTATACCACTCTATAACTGTGAACTCTGGAGGGGTAACCCCCAACTTAGGCCGATGAGGTCATATTCTGAATCATCTGAAAATAACGTCTCTCTCATATGAGGGGTAAACATAACCAAAAGCTGATATATGTAAATTTATAGGCTGATGAAGCCCCATGAAAATATACTAATATACAGAATATACAGGACTCGTCTACAAGCCTCTAGAGACAATTGAACTATATCATGGTCGGGACAGAGCCTCAACCTACCCATCAAAACTGTATATATAAAATGGACTCCAAGGTCTATACCTGGTAACTCCGATGAAGTGGAGCTTACCAACCAAGTTGATGTTTGACTCTGTCTGCTGGGAGGGACTGTCCAATTGTCTATCAGGACCTGCAGGTATGAAATGCAGCGTCCCTAGCAAAAGGGAGGTAAGTACAAAATAGTGTACCGAGTATGTAAGGCAACAGAATAACTGAAAGCTGCAACTGAACTGATAATATAATAACTTAAAGTAACTGGGAGTCAAAGATAATCTGAAGATATGCTTACCTGTTGATACTGACTCAACTCTTTCAATATAGTAAGTAAAGTAGTTGTCCGGTCCTATAAGGCTCGGTATGTGTAACTGCTCTGCCGTAGTAGGCTCGCTCGTAGGCGCTCGTCCATACTAGGCTCTGTATGTTGGCCATTCTGGCTTGCTCATAGGCGCTCGTCCACAGTAGGCTCGGTATATAACTTACCATCTGATCAGATGTTGCTCAATAGGGGCCTGCCCATCGATTATAGCTCGATGGTGGTAAAAAAAAAAAAAAATATATATATATATATATATATATATATATATATATAGAGAGAGAGAGAGAGAGAGAGAGAAAGAGCTCTCTGCTCTCTTGGCTGAAAGAAGACAAAACTAAACTAAATATGAAGTCCCGATAAAGGATAATGTTGAAACTTATGAGACTAGAAAAATGTACATAAATTCAGGAATATGAACTTCTCTTTATGTCTCGTTATCAAACATATGTAGCTAATGGATCATGCCAAAATTAAGGAAAGGTTTAGACTTAACATACCATAATCTCGTTGAGTCCTTAATAGCTTCCAAGCAACTCTTCAAACAACTCAACTCAGTCTATCATAGCATAAGGAGATTCAAAATCGGTGCTGAGTAAAGGCTAAGTTCGTAACTTAAGCTAGTAGCTCGTTTATGAATATTTGGGCAGCATCTTCCCTGTAACAAGGGATTTATCCAATACCATATACTAACATCCCAACAACACCAATCAATCTACACAATAACAAGTGTACAACGTCACACACAAAACTGTTATTTAACACAACGAGCGACAAGCTTGGATTGGAACCAAACCCCAACTCTTTTTCCCATCTCCCCTGTACTTAAAACACCATCAATTGGTCCAGAATATAAACATATATATTGAAATGACATTTCAATCTTATATCCACCATAAAAATAACATCAAACAGCCCCACAAGATAAAACAACGACATGAACAACTTCTAGGTATTGTGTGGTTGCTTCTTCTCCTATTTACAACATCATCAACATACTCAACATATTGAAAAGCATAAAAACAATAAGAATATTATAACCAAGCTATTCCCCTCGATTTCCATCCATATGAAGTCATATACACAACTTTAAAATAGTCCAATAAGAGACAACAATTTCTTATACAATTTCAAGTTCTATCTTGTAATTCTTCATCCAAATAACTTAACTAACACATAGATAAGATTAATCCCAAGAAATAGGGTGTTATACATACCTTAAATAATCTGAAAAAAACTCAAACCAAAGCTTCCCTTAGCATACAAGTACCCTTAATCACATCACAACACCATGGAGACTCTCTTCTTCACTTAGGCTAACTTTTGAGGTTAGGTTTAGATAAAACACCTTGGATTCAACTTGGAACCCTTGAGAACTGTTAGAGAGGTGTTGAGAGAGTTTGGGAACTGTCCTTGGTCGAAAATGGGCAAAATAAGCCGTCCAAGCCCTTTAAAATGTTCAAGGGTTGTCGACCGCCTAAGTGGGTTCCATTGGAGCTGCTTGCGCTGTCTCGCAAAAATGCGAATATCTCTCTACTCCGATGTCGTATTGACGAACGGTTTAAAGAGTTAAAAACTAGAATCGTAGTTCTTCAAGTTGGTAGGTGGATCATCCTGTATTCTAAGTATATTGGGAGAAAAGCTTAGCTACATTTGACCTAATGTTCAGCACATTTATGAATGTTACTTGTGATAACCTTTTCCAACTTTTGTTCCACAACTTGCTTGACTTCAAAACATAACACACGACTATCATACGACTAAAATAACTCATAACATAATCTCCTTATAATGTTAAGCACCCTAGTCTCACCCCAAAAGTATATGTTATAACATTCCTAACTTGTCGACTTTCGACGAAACTTATTTTCTTTAATTCGTTTAGCTTCTAAGACTTCAAACTTGGTATTTGGTATTCATGATCTTAAATATTTGTAACCTCCCTATTAACATGATTAACTAACTTTGTAAACTTTTCAAAGATGATTTCATTTCTGAGCTTACATTAATTGACTTACGACGTATTCTTAAGTATGAAAACATGGGGTGCAATATAACAATTCCAAATAAATACATGAAAGAAACCTAAGAGTCTAAATTGGTCAATTTCCACATATAAGTTCGAGTACGCACTCGTCACCTCGCGTACACGGCTTTCACATAACACAAATAGCACAAACAACTCAAATCCTAGGGGGTAGTTCTCCCACACAAGGTTAGGCAAGATACCTACCTCAAAGAAGCCAAATCAATACTTTATAATAACCTTCTCGTGTGAAACAAACCTCCGGACGGCTCAAATCTAGCCAAAATAACTAAATATCATAAATAAAAACCATAGGAAACAATTCCAGATAATAATGCTTCGATCTTTAATGAAACCCAAAAAGTCACCCCCGAGCCCGCACCTCAGATCCTGACAAAATTCTCAAAATCCGAATACCCATTCTGATATCAGTCCCACCATACCAAAATTATCCAATTCTGATATCAAATCGGCCTTCAAATCCTCATTTTACATTTTTGAACATTTTTACAAAATATCTCATTTTCTCCAATTCAAATCAATAAGTTAATGATCAAAACAAAGATGGAATCATGAAATATAATCAAATCCGGGTAAAGAATACTTAGCCCAATCCAAAGTGTTAAAATCCCCTCCAAAATCGCCCAAACCGAGCTGTCTAACCCAAAAAGTGATAAAATATCAAAAGCGCTTGAAATAGAGTACTTTATATTCTACCTAGTGATTTACTCATCGCGATCACGAAGCACAAAATATGAACTGCCAACATTACCTCTACGTGAATGCGACAATGTGGTCGCGAACGCAGTGACTAGGACCACAGCAACATTGTGAACGTGTTTGCTCTCCTGCGAATGCGGAGAGCAAGCCCTGATGACCCCCTTCTATATTTCCTTGTATGCGATCACGTATTCCATAACGTGAACATGTAGACTAAAGTCCTCAAAGCTCACAAATGTGGTCGCCTCTTCGCGATAGAACAAAATGCAGCCTCCATAGAAAACTCTACACGAACGCGAATAAGGATACACCAAATGACATAACAACAATCTAAAATGGGAGTAAATGGCCCGTAGCCCATCCGAAACACACCCAAGGCCCCCGGGATCCCGTCCAAACATACCAACAGGTTCCATAACATAACGCGGACCTGCTCGAGGTCTCAAATCACATCAAAGAACATCAAAACTACGAATCGCACCTCAAATCAAACTTAATAATCTTATGAACTTTCAACTTCTACAACTCGCGCCGAATCATATCAAATCAACCCGGAATGATGTCAAATTTTGCATGCAAGTCCCAAATAACATAATGGAGCTATTCCAACTCCCAGAGTCGCAATCCGAACCCGATATCAACAAAGTCAACTCCCGATCAAACCTCTTAACCTTCCAAACCTTCAACTTTTCCAACTTTTGCCAAGTGGATCAAATCCACCCATGGACCTCCAAATCCAAATCCGGGCAGAATTCACCATACAAAGCTATAGGAATCATCAAAACACCATTCCAAAGTTGTCTACACAAAAGTCAAACTCCAGTCAACTCTTACCGCTTAAGCTTCTAAAACAAGAATCATCCTTCCAAATCAAATCCTGAATCATCCAAAAATCGAACCCGGCCACATACGTAAGTCAAAATTCATAATACGAAGCTACTCGAGACCTTAAGCCACCGAACGAGACACTAATTTTCAAAAAAACTGGTCGGGTCGTTACATTATCCCCCTCTTAAACAAACGTTCGTCCTCGAACGTGCCAAGAACCATTCTGAAGTCATAAAATCACTAAATGTATTCATCATACACATAGGTGCGGGTGATCCCACGTCACCCCAATCCACATAGGCCTGACAACACCATCTCAAATGAAGATTATTCCTTCCAACCACACTGATAAACCTTAGAACCAAATTTTTTCACTATCTGATCCTTTCCCAAAGACCTGATTCCCACATAAACACACTGTATCAACCTCAACTAGCTGCAACAGCTCATGCATACACCCACAAGGTATAACTATCATGCCCCAACCTCGGGGAGCGCGACCGACGCTCAACCGAGTGAACCCGGTCGAGCAAGCCTATTAAACCTTTCCTACCCGACTCATTCATAATCCAAAAAGGGATCGCATTACCATTTGTAAAACATGGGGGGTCAGTTATATAAATATATAAACGTTGCTAGTTTATTTTTCCTTATATACATTATGCCATAGTTAAGTTTTCAAAATACAACTCGATCCAACGACCACCCCAACATACATACATGACCTACATAAACGTCTACGGAGCCTCTAAGAGTACAAAAGAGCAACATGACAATGCCGGCAACAAGGCCCCCGCTATACCTCAAAATATGAAAACTTATACAAAAGAAGGACTACATGACCCCTGGGAGAAATAGGGATCACCAAGACTACTGTGAGGAGAGAAGGAGAGCACCACCTATCTGCGATGGCACCACCTACATCCATTCAAAGATGTAGCGCCCCCGGTAAAAGGGACGTTAGTACTGTCGAATAGTACTAGTATGTAAGGCAAACACCAATCTTAGCAGAATGAACAGTGAAACAAAGAGAAGGCAGTCATAATAATCAATAAGAGTTTTATAAAAATACAAAGAAAACACCAACTAAGGGTCACATAGTTTCCAATTCAATCTTTTCATCTTTTTAGATTAATAATCTTTAGTGCCAAAGCCACAACTCACAATGCCACCATGTTTTTACACGGAGTCCGGTTTCGGCCCGACGGCTAAGCCATCTCAAGTGAGACATATCCATATCCACAACGTAATTCAATAATCCCAATACAAATGACATCATGTGTACAACATGGCGTGCGATCTCGGCCCGATCAGCTAAGCCATCTCACTTGAGACATAACCTCTATCAACTGTCCACTCAATTCACATCTCTTTCCCATATTTCATTACATGGCACAAACAGCCTCATTTATTAAATAGTTCTTGACACTTGGGCACATTTTACAATTCAAGTCTTTCCCTTTTTATTCGTTCAAATAACGTCATCATTCATGTCGATAAGCACCATCACATAAGGCATTGCACACATAAGGAAAGGAGCTTGGAAAAATCATAGTTATGTTCTCAAATAGCATGATGGCATGGTAAATATCCAAAACAATTAGGGAACATGAATCTTTCAACCCAACATACTAAGGCAAATAATTCTAGTAAGATCAAGTCAGAACTTACACCAACTATTCGGACGCCAGGAGTTCGATTCTAGGAAGAAAAGAGTTAGCCATACATATCTCAATTGCGCTTCTTTAGACTCTACAATTATCCGGAACCTTTAGCAACCTCAATCTATTTTAGCAATATACAAATTGAACCCAAAATTAGAAAAATGTTCATAGTTCTAGTTCACTCTTTATTTTTCTCACACTCTTTATCACATGCATGCAAGATGAACCACTCTCATACCCATAAAGTATTGCCCTAGTACCCCATTATAGCTATGTTTGAAATTAAGAGTTGGGGTGATGAAATCTTACCTTTTTGGATGAAGAATTTGGTGCTCTACTTGAGTACTTCCAAGCCTTGAGTGATGGTTGAAGATCAATTGATAAAAATTAGGCCCTCCCTCTAGAACCCTCTCTCTCTCACACTAGAAATATGAGATATGAGCTTCAAAATGGACTAAATGGGTGTTTTAACGGAATGGGGGTCGGGTTTTAAATTAAGAAAAATGGTGCCCCGACACAGGTCTGCGGTCGCATATGCGACCGCATAATGGTTATGCGGTCTGCAAAGTGACCGCAGAAACGGCCCTCAGGGGCCTGGACTTACGGCCCAGGTATGCGACTAGTATACGATCCGCATACTCGTTTTGTGATCGCATAATGCACCGCAGAACTCCCTTCGCAAAAACTCAAGAGGGATTATGCGATCGAGATGCGGTCCGCATATCGATTATGCGGTCGCATAATCGATCGCAAAACTGACCTCAAGTTGGCCAAAATTACTGCTTCACTCTGCGGCCATTATGCGGTCCGCAAAGTGATTATGCGGCCGCATAATGGGCCGCAAAAATGCGTTCTTCTGCGAAACATTTTCCTCTCAGTCCGTAGGGTACTGTTCAATCCAAAAAGTCCGAATCGCGGCGAGCAAGCTCGCCGCGAAGAATTTCTACTATAGTAACGCAGGAATCTATCTTGGCACCACGAAACCCCGAGTATTTTGGTTAAAATATTTTACGGGTCCTTACAATAACCACATGATGTAACACATCACACATATGGCCATAACAACAACCTTGACCACGATAACTGCCCATAACCAAATCTAGCACCGGTAAATAATCTCATAGCAGCTAAAACCCTGTTCTAAACCTTCACAAGACCGCCAATGATGCAAGAAACATGAAGATCTCAAAACCGTTCACCCAAATCAACAAGTCACACCCAACGCCACCCAGGCACACACCTTGCAAGCTAAAACCCAATAAGCACAACACGAATATGACTGAATATTGAAAGAGAAATACACGAGAGAGCAATCACACAAGTCCGATAGGTACAACTCCCTATCAGTACCATACTACTAATTCATTTCACAAGGTAGAAACACAACATATGAATTATTCATAAGGATCTCATTCTAATATAACTCCATCGCGTCACATAGCCCAGTTTAAACATATCAAACTCACATGAAAATGCGAGGATCCCATCCTTAACTCTCAATCACAAATAGAATACACGTCATACCAACCAAAACCTTCCACTAACTAAATTCCGCAAAACAAAATCACAACACGTAACAGGCTTCCCATACCGGTAGATCAGCTAAATTACAAATTGTAACCAAACTACCCAGAAATCACATCTAAACCTACCATAATGAGTAACAAAAAGTTCATTCTAGTCTTATCGCTCTCAATAGTGAACAAACCAAGACGATGGACACGGGCTACCACTATAGAATCTTCCAATAAGGGTAAGCACATATTATCAAAGTACAAGAATCATGAAACTCACACATATATGAAGCAAGATAGAAGGACTCATCCTGATAAGCAAAACTGAATCAAAATAATAATGATGCTCCTCTATAACAAATCAAAACCATACCTGTAACAACACCATCTGGTTCAGTAGCCTCAGTCCTACCATGGAAAGCATATCAACGGGCCGGGCCGGGATGGGCCTCTCCTCTAGGGCATCTTCCACCCGCCTATCCTCCACCCCTAGCTGACTGTGCATGTTGAGTAGAAACTGGAATGGAGCCCGTAGCCTGGGTGCTCTAATGAAATCCGTCTCTCCCGAGTGTGGGACAACCTCTCATGATATGCCTAGTATCACCACACTCATAATAACCCCTATGCAGGCTTGGCTGCTCGTACTGAGTTTGTGTCGGATAACTGGAATAACCACTGTATGAACCCCGTGCAGATGGTGCACTAAAAGATGGTTGACCCATATGAGTACCCTGACTAACTAGAGCACCACGAGTAGTCTAAAGTGTGGACTAGACTAGCTGACTGCCCGAACCTCCGCAATGATGGGTCATAGCTGAAGAGTAAAATCTAGTGAATCCTCTAAAACCTAGAGACCTCTTGGCCTCTTTATCCTCTCTCTCCTTACCTCAAATACGCTCTAATATCTTGGCAATCTCCACAACCTGCTAAAATGGAGTATTAGTCTTCAACTGTCAAGCCATGCTGAATCTAAGGCTGTAACTGATCCCCTTAATAAATTTGCGGGCTAGCTCTCTGACTGTAAGAACCAAAGTAGGTGCATGATGGGATAACTCACTGAACCTGATGAGATACTCTAAAACCGTCATGGTGCCTTGAAGCAACTGCTCGAACTCTGTGCGGCACGCATCTCGAAGGGTCTGGGGAACAAACTACCTCAAAAATATCTCTGAAAATTGAGCCCAAGTGGGTGGTGCTACATCGGCTGGTCTACCTTCCTCATAAATCTGCCACCACTGATATGCTGCTCCCGAAAGCTGAAATATAGTAAAAGAAACTTCGCTCACCTCCACAATACCCATAGTGCGGAGAATACAGTGACACTTCTCTAGAAAGCCCTATACATCCTTGGTAGTTGTGATATTGAAAGTAGGTGGACTATACCTCTTGAACCTCTCAAGCCTTTTCTGCTCTTCCTCTGATGCCCCTAGCCTAACCTCAGGCTAAATCGAAATAACAGGATGTACCGGCATCACACCCGGAGTATGAGCAACATGAGCCTGCTGCTCTGGTGTACGGGCGGTGGGAATCTGAGCTCCTCCCCTAATCTGTAAAGTAGCTGGTGCAACGGAGATCAATCTCGCCTGAGCCAATGTACCAAACATGCTCAGGAATTGTGCTAAAGTCTCCTGAAGTCTGGGAGTAACAGCAGGTGCCTCCGATGCCTGTCCCCTAAGCGGAGCTATAGGCGGCTCCTCAACTGTTGTTATGACAGGTGCTCTAGCTGCAGCGCATGCCCCTCTTCGGCCTCGACCTCTCTCGGTTCTAGCAGGTGGTGCGGGTGTCTGCTCAGCTAATTCGGTAGAGCGTGTTCTCACATGTGAGAGAATAGAGATATAAAGGCTCAAACTTAAAAATCAACAAATCTGCATGACAAGAATGAAAGAAATGGAGTTTTCCTAATATTTCCATAGCCTCTCGAAGATAAGTACAGACGTCTCCATACCGATCTGCACGACTCTACTAAACTTGATCGTGACTCGTAGAACCTATGAACCTAGAGCTCTGACACCAACTTTTCACGACCCAAAATCCCACCACAGGCGTCGTGATGGCACCTAGTCTCTAAGACTAGGTAAGCCGATTACTTACAATAATAAAGCCAATTAACAGCGATAATTCAAAATAAAGTTTAATATGAATACCGAAACACAAGTGAAATATACCTACGCGGCAATAATCATAACAACCTCCCAAAACTAGGCAATACAGTGTCACGAACTCAAGAAGAATATATGGAAAGATCTCAAAGATCGAGTTACAATAATGTTCAAATAACAAGTTGACAGTACAATGAGAGGAAGGACTCCAAGGGACTGTGATGACCAAGAAGTTCTACCTTGAATCCTCGCGATCAGTAAGCTAACTCTGCCCGAGTCTGATATCTCCAATACCTGGCTCTGTACAAAAATATGCAAAAATGTAGTATGAGTACACAACGATCGGTACCTAGTAAATATCAAGACTAACCTCGATGGAGTAGTAATGAGGTACAAGTCAAGACACCTACTAGTAAAAATAACTTGTGCAGTATAAAAGTATAAAGCTAATAATGAAAGCAGGAATCAGTAAATGGCAACAAGAATTGACATATGATATAAACAATAAAGTAATACGAACACCGTGAAAGTACCATTAAGACCAAATAAGGAAAACAAATAACAACCAATTAAATCAAATCGTTCTAACACAAGTTTCGCAACGAAATTACTCCGAGATACCTCATCTCATAGTCACAGGTCATGAGTCTCAACCTACAATCATATGCTCACGATACCTTGTGCACACATTTCAAATCACAACTTCACGGATAACTCACATGCCAATATCTCAATCCGACCGGCATAATCACATGCTCACAATCCACCTGGCGTAGTCACAGGCTCACTATCCCAATCCACCCGGCGTAGTCATAGGCTCACTATCCCAATCCGCCCGGCATGGTCACATGCTCAATACCTCAATCTTTCCGGCATGGTCATAGGCTCAATATTGCAATCCGCCCGGCATGGTCACATACTCAATGTCACAATGAAAGCACATAATACAAGAACACATGGGCATGATCAATAAATATCAAGTTTCATACTCTTGAGCTAGTATAAGTGGCATGTTACGGTGTATGCTTGTGCGAGTGTACTAATACAGCCCAAGACAACAAGTAATATCAAATCCATCGAGTAGCTCATCGGAGCAACACAACAAGTCACGTAAGGTGTATGACATACACGAGAAAAAACACACTATCACATGAATATCGCCAACAAAATGCCCCCCCGGGCCATCGCACATCATCCCTGACATTGCCACCCTTATCTCTCTGATAGCCACCCGTATCACTCCGCCTTGACAATATCATTAGCCACCCGTATCACTCGGATAGCCTCGCGTATCACTCCCCATGATAGCCACCCTTATCGCTTCGCCCGGACAATAACATAATAGATACACGTATCACTCCGTACAATAAACAATAGTGAAATGCCACCCTTATACCCCCATAATATCAACATTTAGATGCTACCCTTATGCTCCGTATAACAACAACCAATCCATACAACAATTCACATGTGCTAACATCACAACAACACGACATATCAACTCATGCCATAATTGTCCATAGGCCACAACCTTTCCAAAAGAAGCAACAATATCAATGTTTCCACAATATTTATCCCACGACCCAAGCACAATGTGTATAAATCTCAATAACAACAAAATGAATGGGAAAGTAACTCAACAATGAACACCACCACCTTTAAATACAACTTTGATTAAAATAGATTAATTACTTCCAATAACTTCAATATCAATTAATTGCTTAAGGATAAAATCGATAATGAAGATATTTCCATGAAATGGCAAACTTCGGATTCTAGTGTATGAATTAGGCTAACAATGAAAGAGATGGTATAAACTAACAACTACGTCTAAATGCATGAGAATGATCTAGCGACAAAGTACATCATGTAACAACAATTTCAATTAAGAGTAACTCAACAATAAAATATGTGAAGAGGTGACAATTCCAAATAAAGCATATAAGAGTAAACCTGACAAGTAAAGGATGCGATATGCAATAACAACTTGAAATAAAGCATGTGATAGTAAACATGACGAATAAGAGGTATAACATGTGCTAACAATTCCAAATAAATACTTGAAAGAAGCCTAAGAGTCTAAACCGGTTAATTTCCATATATAAACCCGAGTACGCACCCGTCAACTCGCGTAAACGGCTTTCAGATAACACAAATAGCACAAACAACTCAAATCCTAGGGAGTAGTTCCCCCACATAAGGTTAGGCAAGATACTTACCTCAAAAAAAGCCAAATCAATACTCTAAAATGACCTTCGCGTGTGAAACAAACCTCCGGATGGCTCAAATCTAGCCAAAATAACTCAATATCATAAATAAAAATAATAGGAAACAATTCAGGATAATAAAGCTTCGATCTTTAATGAAAACTAAAAAGTCAACCAAAAAAGTCAACCCAACCTTGGGCCCGCACCTCGGAACCCGACAAAATTCATAAAATCCAAACACCTATTCTAATACAAGTCGTACCATACCAAAATTATCCAATTCCAACATCAAATCAACCTTCAAATCCTCATTTAACATTTTTGAAAGTTTTTACAAATTCTCGTTTTCTCCAATTCAAATCACTAATTTGATGATAAAAACAAAGATGGAATCATGAAATATAATCAAATTCGGGCAAAGAACACTTATCCCAATCCAAAGTTTGAAAATCTCCTCCAAACTAGCCTAAATCCGAGCTCTCTAACCCAAAAAGTGATAAAATATCAAAAGCCCTCGAAATAGAGTACTTTATATTTTGCCTGGTGATTTATTCATCGCGGACGTGGAAAACTCATTGCGATCGCGAAGCACAAAACATGAACTGCCAACCTTACCTCTGCGCGAACGCAACAATGTGGTCCCGAACGCGGTTACCAGGACCACAGCAACATCGCAAATGCGTCTACTCTCCCACGAACGCATAGAACAAGCCCTGATGACCCCCTTTCAGATTTCCTTGTATGCGATCGCGTATTCCATAATGTGAATGCGTAGACTAAAGTCCTCAAATCTCGCAAATGTGGTCGCCTCTTTGCGATAGAACAAAATGCAGCCTCCACAGAAAACTCTACATGAACGCGGAAGTATAGTCGCAAATGCGAATAAGGATACACCAGATGACATAACAGCAATCTAAAATGTGAGAAAATGGTCCGTAGCCCATCTGAAACACACCCGAGTCCCTCAGGACCCATCCAAACATACAAAAAAGTTCCATAACATAATGTGGACATGCTCAAGGCCTCAAATTACATCAAATAACATCAAAAATATGAATCGTACCTCAAATTGAACTTAATGAACTTATCAATTTTCAACTTCTACAACTTTCGGCGAATTATATCAAATTAACCCGGAATAACGTCAAATATTTCAAGAAAGTCCCAAATGACAAAACGGAGCTATTCTAACTCCCGGAATCACAATCCGTACCTGATATCAATAAAGTCAACTCTTGGTCAAACCTCTCAACCTTCCAATCCTTCAACTTTTCCAACTTTCACCAAAATGCATCAAATCAACCCAAGACCTCCAAATCCAAATCTGAGCATACGCCTAAGTCCAAAATCACCATACGAAGCTATTGGAATCATCAAAACACACTTTCAAAGTAGTCTACATAAAAGCCAAACTCCAGTCAACTCTTACCTCTTAAGCTTCACCGAACTCGACCACATACGCAAGTCACAATACATAATACGAAGCTGCTCGAGACCTTAAGCTACCAAAGGGGATGTTATTTCTCAAAATGATCGATCAGGTCATTACACTATTGCAAAGAAAAATCTTATAATTATAAAAGTAGACACATGAAATTGAGACATGATGTCGTAAAACAGTTGTTAAGAGATGGAATAATTTCCATTGACTATATGAAGTCAGTGCTAAATTTGGTCGACCCTTTGACTAAACCTATGGGAAGAAAATTAATTCTTCAAACCTCAAGAGAGATGGGGTTAAGTGTAACATATTGTCAATAGAGATGGTAAGCCAACCTATGAGATTAGAGATCCCGTATAAAAGGTTCATATCGGTAATGACAAGTCGATATTGACATCGAAGCACTAAAAGAATGCTTAACTGCTACTAATTGAGAGAATGAGTTATAACTCTTAATGAATTCATATTCCTTATGGATGGTGTATTTAAAAGCAGTATACACTTGATGAATTCACATATATGAGAGTGGAATGCGGTCGCTCCTATGAGATTTTGGCCTAATCTCTAGAGCTCTCATGAATAATCAGGCACACGCGTGACCTATTTGCGTAAAACCGCGTTGAACAACAAAATTGTAAGGGTCAAAATGTGATTGATAAGATCTCTATCTAGTATTTAGTACTAAGAATTATTGGTTTATAGAAATATAATATATCACCATTAGTTCTGCAAGTCAAATTTTATGGGTCTAAGTTTGGTTCATAGTCCAAAAGACACCAAACCTACTACATTTGGTCCATACAAATCGAGCAAGTTTATTCTTCTATTTTTTAAAATAATAAAATAATCTTTTGAAATGTGGGGGATATTTTTGTGTAAATTATTTCAAACAATTATTTTTTAAGTGAAAAGATAAACAATTTGGTGTCTTCTTTATAAACACTTATGACCAAGTGGCATGGCCTTCAACAAGTAGCAAGACTTTCAACAAGTGGCAAGCCTTTCAATAAGTGACCCTTCATGCAAAAGTACTTACAAATAGGCTCAAACATTTGAAGAAATAGCATCAGACAAGAAGTCTTCACTCTTTCCTCCTTCCAACATTTCCCATGTTTCCTCCTCCTTTTTATATTTTCCCGAGTCTAAGAAAGGGATATGGCATTGTTATCGATTTACATCGTGATGTAAGTTACTCTTATTCTACTTACCTAACTCTGTCACATCCTATATTGTAGGTGCAAGAGTCATTTGTAAGAAAAATGAGCTTATATTATTAAATATTTTATTTATATTTAAATATTAGAATTTGATGATAGTCCATAATCTTGAGCCCAATTATAAGTGTGATAATTAGTTATTAGGTTGTGCACTTTATGTGCTTGGGTGGGTCTGGTATGGCGGTGAGTATAGGCTCAACACGATGAGGTCCGTAATGGGATGGCCTATAAGAGTTTTATTAATTACAGCTAGGTCCGCACTCTATCCCTTATAAAATTACATAGTCAGAGTTATTTCAGAACATTTATTGTGTGTGGTAGTTGTCTCATCGACGCTGCCATTATAAAGTCCGAAATTTACTTTTTTAGTCACCTATTAATTTTGTTATTTAATAAAAATGTTTTAACATTTTACTAATATTGAAAGGGTAACTATTGGTTTTAAAAAAGTGTCAGTTGGCAAAGGTTGAGTCTGTTACTTCTAACATACACCTAAAAGGATTTATAAATACCCCATGCCTTTCCAAAACGAAAATCATTAGAAAAATAACAGTTTTTCATCTTCTTCTCTTTCTACTATCTACAATTCACAAAGTTTGTTCTAGTAAAAATTCGAGTTAATTGTCGATACTCCAATTTAGAGGTGTTGTAGAATCCTGGGGAAATTCTTCCATAATCCCTGCAGCAACAAAATAAGGAGGCTTAAATTCCTTAAGGACAGTGACTACACTATCAAGGCCTAATTATTTTGTCTCATATTATGTTATTTTTTTTAACAAAAACAACAATACTATTTGAGATTAAAAAAATTCTATGTACAACGGTGCAACTCTTTAATGTCGTTGAATTGAAAGTGTTGGCATTTGTCCTAAACACGTTGGTGTCTTTCAAAGGATTGAAAATCACTATTTCAAAACATCGAACCAAGTAAACTTTGTGATGTTATGGAATTGGCTAAGACTCTGCCTTTGCAAAGACGGTTCGTGACTGCTCATATCGCGAAAAGAGTCGTTGGCGTTGGGTTAAAGAAATTCTTTCGTGTTAGGGTTGTGGCAATAGGGCAGTATCGTGGATAAAGTATTCCTTTTTCACGCAGGGTCCGAGGAAGGACCGCACCCAAGAGGGTGTAATATAGGTAGTCTACCATGATGCAAGCCTCGGTGACTAATTTCACGGCTCGAATTCGTGACCTATAGGTCACACAGACACAACTTGAATGTTGGTCCACAGCTCCCCCTTCGAGTATGGAAATAGTTATACTAAATATTTCATCCAGAAAGAAATTTTATCCCATATGGTTTCTTGTTTCTTGTTGTTCTGTTCCAATTAGAATGGAACATAGGGACTTTGTAGTCCAGTAAGACAAATGACATCTGCAAAAGTAGGATTTTGTACCCTTCTTTAATCTTGTTTCCTCCAGTTGCAAAGAAAGGAACCCAAATGCTTTAGACATACTTCTGTTGCTAAGTTAAGGGCTCTTACTATTAAGCTTGGCACTTACAAAAAATGCCCTAATAACACCATGCACAAGCGTCTTCACCGTATATTGCATATGGCGAACGAACTAAACAATGTAGTCATAAGATGACCGACGAGCAACAAGTCCAAGCTGTATTTCATTTCGTACCCCAATGTTGACCCACAATTTAGCTTTAAAATTATGGAAGATGCTAAGCGTTATCTAAAACTTGAGGAAGAGTGCATCGAAATAGAAAAGCTACTATAAGTCTATAGTGTATCTCTACACAAGAAGGGGAAGGGATAAGTGTAAAAGAAGCCTAAGCTTGATTTAAAAAAGCTTCTTTTTTTTCTATCTTAAAAGATACTGAATGTGGCTAAAGCTCAAGTTCTTCAACTGCTAGAATAAGGGACACCTTGCTCATGATATCCCGAGTCTATGAAATGGATATGGCTTTGTTATCGATTTATATTGTGATGTAAGTTACTCTTGTTCTGCTTACCTAACTCTGTCACATCCTATATTGTAGACTCAAGTGCCATTTGTAAGAAAAATATGCTTATATTATTAAATATTTTATTTATATTTAAATATCTGGGTTTGATGATAGTCCATAAACGTAAGCCCAATTATAAGTGTGATAATTAGTTATTAGGATATGCACTTTATGTGCTTGGTTGGGTCTAGTATGGTGGTGAGTATAGGCACAAGTCGATGAGGTCCGTAATGGAATGACCCATAAGAGTTTTATTAATTACAGCTAGGTCCGCTCTCTAGCCCTTATATAAATATATAGTTAGAGTTATTTCAGAACATTTGTTGTTTGTGGTAGTTATCCCATTAACTCCACCATTAAAAATTCCGAAATTTACTTTTTTAGTCACTCATTAATTTTGTTATTTAATAAAATATTTTAAATTATTAAAACGTTTTAACATTTTACTAATTTTAAAAAGGTGACTATTGGATTTAAAAAGGTTGCATGTTGGCAAAGGTTGAGTTAGTTAATTCTAACATACACCTAAAAGGGTTTATAAATACCCCATTCCTCTCCACAACGAAAATCATCAGAAAAACAACAGTTTTCCATCTTCTTCTCTTTCTGCTATCTACAATTCACAAAGTTTGTTCTAGTGAAAATTCGAGTTAATTATTGATACTCGAAATTCAGAAGCGTTGTAGAATCCTTGAGGAATTATGCCACAATCTATGTCGCAACGAAATTAGGAGGCTTAAATTCCATAAGGACAGTGACTACACTATCGAGGCTTAATTATTTCATCTTATATTCTATTGTTTTTTCTAACAAAAACAACAGTACTATTTTAGATTAAAATATTTCAATGTACTATGGTGAAACTCTTTAATGTTATTGAATTGAAAGTGTTGGTGTTTGGCCTAAACACGTTGGTGTCTTTCAAACGATTGAAAATCACTATTTCAAAACTTCAAATCAAGTAAACTTTGTGATGCTATGGAATTTGCTAAGACTCTGCCTTTACAAAGACGGTTCGTGACTGCTCATATCGCAAAAAGAGTCGTTGTTGGGCGTCAGATGAACCAACAGTAATTTGAGTTATTTCTACTGTTTAATAACCAGTCAATTCATTAGTTTATAAATTTGTTTTGGCATTGGGTTCAAGAAATTCTTTCGTTTTAGGGTGTTGGCAATAGGGCACTCTAGTGGATAAAGTATCCCTTTTTCACGCAGGGTCCGGGGAAGGATCGCACCCCAAGAGGATGTAATATAGGGAGTCTACCGTGATGCAAGCCTCGGTGACTAATTTCATGGCTCGAATTCATGACCTATAGGTCACACAGACACAACTTGAATGTTGCTCCAAAACTCTCCCTTCGAATTATGGCAATAGTTATACTAAATCTTTCATCCATAAAGCAATTTTATCCGATATGGGTTCATGTTTCTTGGTGTTCTATTCCAATTAGAATGGAACATAGGGGCTTTGTAGTCCCATAAGACAAATGACATCTGCAAAAGCAGGATTTTATACCTTTCTTTAATACTGTTTCCTCCAGTTGCAAAGAAAGGAACCCAAATGTTTTAGACATACTTCTGTTGCTAAGCTAAGGGTTCTTACTATTAAGCTTGACACTTAAAAAAAGGCCCTAATAATACCTTGCACAAGTATCTTCACCATATATCGCATATGGCGAACGAACTAAACAATGTAATCATAAGATGACCGACAAGCAACAAGTCCAAGGTGTGTTTCATTTCGTACCACAAAGTTGACCCACAATTTAGCATTAAAATTATGGAAGATGCTAAGCGTTATCTAAAACTTGAGGAAGAGCGCCTCGAAATGGAAAAGCTACTATAAGTCTATAGTAGGTCTCTATACAAGAAGGGGAAGGGATAAGTGTAAAAGAAGCCTAAGCTTGATTTAAAAAGCTTTATTTTTATCTTAAAAGATGCTGAATGTGTCTAAATCTCAAGTTCTTCAACTGCCAGAACAAGGGACACCTTGCTCATGATTTTCCGAGTCTAAGAAAGGGATGTGGCTTTGTTATCGATTTACATTGTGATGTAAGTGACTCTTGTTCTGCTAACCTAACTCTGTCACATCCTATATTATAGACTCAACAGTCATTTGTAAGAAAAATGAGCTTATATTATTAAATATTTTATTTATATTTAAATATCCGAGTTTGATGATAGTCCATAAACGTGAGCCCAATTATAAGTGTGAAAATTAGTTATAATATTGTGCACTTTATGTGCTTGGGTAGGTCTAGTATGGCGGTGAGTATAGGCTCAACTCGATGAGGTCCGTAATGGGATGGTCCATCAGAGTTTCATAAATTACAGTTAGGTCCACTCTCTAGCCCTTATATAAAGACATAGTCAGAGTTATTCTAGAACAGCTGTTGTGTGTGTGATAGTTGTCTCATTGACGCCGCCATTAAAAAGTCCGAAATTTACTTTTTTAGTCACTTATTAATTTTGTTATTTAATAAAAATGTTTTGAATTATTAAAATGTTTTAACATTTTACTAATTTTGAAAAGGTGACTATTGGTTTTAAAAAGGTGCCTGTGGGAAAGGTTGAGTCTGTTAATTCTAAGAGATACCTAAAAGGGTTTATAAATACCCCATTCCTCTCCAAAACAAAAATCATCAGAAAAAAACAGTTTTCCATCTTCTTCTCTTTCTGCTATCTACAATTCACAAAGTTTCTTCTAGTAGGAATTCAAGTTAAATACTGATACTCGAATTTCAGAGGTGTTGTAGAATCCTAGAGGAATTCTTTCATAATCCTTGCAGCAACGAAATTGAGAGGCTTAAATTCCTTAAGGATTGTGACTACACTATCAAGGCCTAATTATTTCTTCTAATATTCTGTTATTTTTTCTAACAAAAACAAAAGTATTATTTGAGATTAAAATTATTCTATGTACTATGGTGCAACTCTTTAATGTCGTTGAAATGAAAGGGTTGGCGTTTGGCCTAAACACGCTGGTGTCTTTCAAACTATTGAAAATCACTATTTCAAAACTTCAAACCAAGTATACTTTGTGATGTTGTGGAATTTTCTAAAACTCTGCCTTTACAAAGACGGTTTGTGACCGCTCATATCACAAAAAGAGTCGTTGTTGGGCGTCAGATGAACCAACGGTTATTCGAGTTATTTCTACTATTTAATAACTAGTTTATTTTTATTTTTAAATTTGTTTTGGCCTTTGAATATCTTTTTAGGCTATCTGTTATTGCATCTCTTTATTGTGTCTAAAGTATGCTTTTTTCACACAGGGTCCGGGGAAGGACCGCACCCCAAGAGGGTATAATATAGGCAGTCTATCGTGATGCAAGCCTCAGTGACTAATTTCAAAGCTCGAATCCGTGACCTATAGGTCACATAGACACAACTTGAATGTTTGTCCAAAGCTCCCCCTTCGATTATGGCAATAGTTATACTAAATATTTTATACAGAAAGTAATTATTTTCGATATAGGTTTTTTTTTTCTTGTTGTTCGGTTCCAATTAGAATGGAACATAGGGACTTTGTAGTCCCGTAAGACAAATGACATCTGCAAAAGCAGGATTTTGTACCCTTCTTTAATCTTGTTTCCTCCGGTTACAAAGAAAGGAACCCAAGTGCTTTAGACATACTTTTGGTTCTAAGTTAAGGTATCTTAGTAGTAAGCTTGACACTTATAAAAAATGCCCTAATAACACCATGCACAAGTGTCTTCACCGTTGATGGTAGGCTATAATTGCGTATTTTAGTCGCTTATCGCACTCTATTTTACTGCACTTTTATTGTGTTTGAGCTTTAATCGTTAGTATTTTGTACTTATTGTGTGCTTATCCTTGTAGGAGTGATTCTGAGCTAAGTAGATATTATGTAATGAATTTGAGTGATTTGGAGCTTTGAAGTATGTGTAAAAGCCAAAGGAATTAAGTCAGGAACATGTTCGGGGGTCGAGGATCAAGTCTGGACGACAAAACACAAGCAAAAGCAGTACTCTGAGAAATTTGCACTAGTGCGGCGTGTGGGGTGGCGCGTGGCGTGTGGGGTGGCGCGTGGTGCGTGGGGTGGCGCGTGGCGCGCCGCGGCTGCCCATTTTCCTGTTGTCTGTCAGAAATCAACTCTCCGGATTCCCCTACTAATGCCCCACATGACGCGTTGCCCCATGTGGGCGCGCCTGTGCAAGTTTTACAGAGTGAATATCCTATTTCTACTAGAAAAAGGTGATTTCGTCTGAGCACGACCCTACATGGTATAAATACATGGGAAAACGTTTTTTCCCGGACTTTTGACACATATACGACCTAAGAAGGCTAAGGAGGAGTTGGAAGAGCAAAAACACAAGGATTTTATCATTCCTTCCTCACTCAAGACACGAATTTGGATTGAATTTATATTTTCCTATAGTTTAACTTTATTTGTGATGAATTTCTCCATATATATGGAGTAGTTCTCTTTATAGTTTGATGAATTTGGTGTATTGATGATTGTTTGTGGATTATAACTTTAGTTTTATGTATTGAAGCATTTTTGGATGATTTAACTGTTGCATTTATATTCACTTGTTCATGTAATTGAGAGAGGCATAACTTGTGATATCTTTGCATTATATTGCTGGTTGAGTTCATTAATTCCTCTAAGTAATCGAAAGAGGCTAGTAGAATTATTGATTAAACCTAGTTAGAAGAATAATCGAAAGAGGTTTTCCTAAAGACCAATCCACTACGCATTCTTGCATATTTTCAGGTGCTTAAATTAGTTCATCTTGTGAGGTTAAAACGTAATCGAGAGAAGAGTTTTTACTGAACAGTTGAATTAACAGTTGAGTGAATTTGAGAGACTCACTTGAACATTAGAAGTGCATTATCTAGAGTTAGATCCCAAACAACTATCTTGCACCTATCCAATCAACCCTTATTTTTTCCCATTGATAACTTCCTTGCTTATCTTTGTTTCGATTGTCATTAGTCAATAGCTTTAGATTATTAGTTAATTTTAGTTATAAATCATATAAATCTCAATTGTTGATCATCTTGGATAGCAATCAAGCTAGAAACTACGAGAATACTCTTTAAATCCAATCCCTGTGGATACGATATTTTACTATACTATATTTGACTAGCGAGCAGAATTTAAGTGTATGTATTGCGCTCGTCAACCGTATATCACATATGGAGAATGAACAAAATAATGTAGTCATACGATGACCGACGAGCAGCAAGTCCAAGTTGTGTTTCATTTTGTACCCCAAAGTTGACCCACAATTTAGCATTAAAATTATGGAAGATGCTAAGCGTTATCTAAAATGTGAGGAAGAGCGCTTCGAAATGGAAAAGCTACTATAAATCTATAGTGGATCACTACACAATAAGGGGAAGGGATAAGTGTAAAAGAAACCTAAGCTTGATTTAAAAAAGCTTTTTTTAATCTTAAAAGATACTAAATGTGGCTAAAGCTCAAGTGCTTCAAATGTCAGAACAAGGGACACCTTGCTCATGATTTTCCGAGTTTAAGAAAGGGATATGGCTTTGTTATCGATTTACATCATGATGTAAATAAATCTTATTCTGCTTACCTAACTCTATCACATCCAATATTGTATACTCAAGAGCCATTTGTAAGAAAAATGAGCTTATAATATTAAATATTTTATTTATATTTAAATATCCGAGTTTGATGATAGTCCATAAACGTGAGCCCAATTATAAGTGTGATAATTAGTTATTAGGCTGCGCACTTTATGTTCTTGGGTGGGTCTAGTATGGCGGTGAGTATAAGCTCAACTCGATGAGGTCTGTAATGGGATGGCCCATCAGAGTTTCATTAATTACAGCTAGGTTCACTCTCTAGCCCTTATATAAATACATAGTGAGATTTATTTCAGAACATTTGTTGTGTGTGGTAGTTGTCCCATTGACGCCGCCATTAAAAAGTCTGAAATTTACTTTTTTAGTCACCCATTAATTTTGTTATTTAATAAAAATATTTTAAATTATTAAAATATTTTAACATTTTACTACTTTTGAAAAAGTGACTATTGATTTTAAAAAGGTGCCTATTGGCAAAGGTTGAGTCTGTTAATTCTAACAGACACCTAAAAGGGTTTATAAATACCCCATTCCTCTCCAAAACAAAAATCATTAGAAAAACAACAGTTTTCCATCTTTTTCTCTTTCTGCTATCTACAATTCACAAAGTTTGTTCTAGTGAAAATTCGAGTTAATTGTTGATACTCAAATTTTAGAGGCGTTGCCTGGAGAAATTCTGCCATAATCCCTGCAGCAACGTAATTGGAAGGCTTAAATTTCTTAAGGACGGTGACTACACTATCAAGGCCTAATTATTTCATCTCATATTTTATTATGTTTTCTAACAAAAACAATAGTACTATTTGAGATTAAAATATTTCTATGTACTATGGTGCAACTCTTTAATGTCGTTGAAATGAAAAGTGTTTGCATTAGCCTAAACACATTGGTGTCTGTAATGATCTAGCCAGTCGTTTTAAGTGTATTAGTCCCGATCCCCTTAATTATGCTTCCTCTATGCTATATTCTGGTCATATAACGTGACGGGGTGGTTGGTTTTGGTTTCGGATGAGTTTCGGAGTGAAATGGGACACATAGTCCCTAAGTTGAAAGGTTAAGTCGTAGGAGTTGACCGTAGTTTAACTTGAGTGAAGATAACTCTAAAATGGAGTTTTGACGATTTCAATAGCTCTGTATGGTGAGTTTGGTCTTAGGAGTGTGTCAGAATGTTGGTGTGGAGGTCCGTAGGTTGTTTTGGCATGATTTGGCGAAAGTTGGAAAGTTGGAAGATTTTAGAAAGTTTGACCGAGAGTTGACTTTATTGCTATCGGGGTCGGATACCGATTACGAAAGTTTGAATAGGTCTGTAATATCATTTATAACTTGTGTGCAAAATTTGAGGTCAATCGGAGTTAGTTTGGTGTGAACCGGCATTAGTTTCGAAATTCAGAAGTTCATAATTTCTTAGGCTTGAATTTGGGTTGTGATTCGTAGAATTTATGTTGTTTGATGTGATTTTTGGCCTCTAGTAGGTCCGATAGGTGTTTTGGAACTAGTTGGTATATTCGAACGGGGCCCTGGAGGGTAATTCGGATCGAATCCGGGGCAATTTGGACTGGTTGAATTTTGCTGAAGGTTGGCAGCTTCAGGTATCTTCGCACCTGCGGAGGGATTGGCCGCAGGTGCAGACTCACAAAAGTGAGCAATTGGCCGCAGATGCGGAGTCGGTCCTGCCCAGCTGGGGTCACAGGAGCGGAAATGTCAAGCCCCGAACTTGGGGGCGAGACCGGTACTCGGTGCCTCACCTATCCTCGTGTACCAACTTGCGACTAAGGGACTCTGAACATATAATGTCATACTTTGGACATGGGCCACATTACAAGACAATTGAATACTGACTAAATATCAATAAAAAGCTGGGTCGACAAGGCCATCATAACTACTACAAGTGACAATCCAACAAAATGTACATAAAAGGCCTACAAGCCCAACATATTGACAGGATATGTCTACAAGCCTCTACTAATGGATATATTGTGATCGAAACAAGGCTCCGACCTACTCATAACATATATATACAAAGATGTACGTAAAGCTCTAAACCCGGCAACTTCGAAAGGTATGGAGCTTACCGATCAGACTGAACTTGGGCAACACCTAATAAGGAGGTCTACCCATCTGTCTGTCTGAACCTGCACGCATGAAATGCAGCACCCCCGAAAAAGGAATGTCAGTACGAAATAATGTACCGAGTATGTAAGGCACTATACTGAAAGATAAAACTGAACTGATAATATAATAACTGAAAGAAACTGGAAGTCAATGATAATCTGAAGATATGCTTACTTGCTAATACCGACTCAACTCTCTCAATATAGTAAGTAAAATAGATGTCCGGCCTTATAAGGCTCGGTATATATATATATATAACTGATCTACCGTAGTAGGCTCGCTCATTGGAGCTCGGCCATACTAAGCTATGTATCTCGGCCAACTGGGCTCGCTCATAGGCGCTCGGCCACAGTAAGCTCGATATATAACTTACCATCTGATTAGAGGTTGCCCAATAGGGGCCTGCCCATCGATTATAGTTCGGTAGTAATGAAAATACTGTAATACTGTCTATATAGACTTTTTGCTCTCTTGACTGGAAAAAGAAAATACTCAATTGAATATGAAGTCCCGATAAGGAGAATATTGTAACTTACAAGACTAGGAAAATATACGTAAATTCCGGGACATGAATTTTTTCTTTATACCTCGTTATCAAACTTGTGCAATTACGAGATCATGCAAAATGAAGGAAGAGCTTAGCCTTAACATACCTAGAGTAGGGATAAATCCGTATGATATTCTTGAGAAAAGGTTGCACCGTACTCCCTTAGAATCGCAAAATCTCACGTTGCTAAGGTGCTAAGAAATCTTGTTGGAATTTTGGTTGCTAACGTTGGAATTCTTATAGATGTTATGAATTCTTCTTTGTTTTGTAACCCTTTCAATAAGAAATCTTTATCAGATTACTACTTGAATATCTAATGTCCAAAGAAGCCAAAATGCCCATTTCTTTAAGTCTTTACACGTAGAAGGATTTAGTGTTTAGTATGTGACACTTTAGCTTGCCACCTTTCTTTGTGAATAATGACTCATTTCATTGATCCACCTTGCTGCCATGTTTTGGCATTTAAGCTTATCCATAATTCTAGTTAATTATCCACTAATCTCCTGATTAACTTGTCAATCTCCCACTAATCAATAATTAACCAATTACCCACATACTTAAGAATTATCCCAAATTACTTAAAATATTGCTCATTTTTAACATACCTTATACACCTCACTATCATGGCCATGTGGTACCTTGTATGGTACTAGTCCATAAATACCGGATATTTTAGCTCGGGCCATATTTTATCCCAAAATGTCAAACTTCGACGAAATTTATTTTCATCAATTTTCTTACCCTCTCACCTTCACCAATTTACTCATCACTTGTTTAAAATAGCATAATGCTTATAATGACGAAATAATTTCATTCCCGAACTTGCGTCGATTAACTTACGACGAAACTTTATCGTACGAAAATGTGGGATGTAACAGGAAAATGTTCCGCAACTTCGCTTCTATGATGGAGACGGACAGAGGAGCGACGGTGGTCGTAGGTGCGACGCTTGTTCCACAGGTGCGCATGTGCAGATGCGAGCCTTTTTTCGCAGAAGCGGATTCCTTGGTCTTATGTGAAATCCGCATCTGCGATGCTTTTTCCGCAGGTGCTGAGTCGCAAAAGCGACACAAAGGTCGCAGAAGCGATTTAAATGGCAGAAAAGGGGAATTTCGAGGGTCAGTTTTCATAATTCATTTTGAGATTTTGGGAGCTCGGTGGGAGACAAATTTTCGAGGGTTCTTCAAGGAAAACTTTGGGGTAAGGAATTCTAACTCGTTTTTGATTATTCTACATGAATCTGTTCATGATTTCATCATTAAATTAGTGTTTTGGAGTTTGAAATTGGGAAAACCTAGTAGAAACTCCTTAGGCTAAAGTTTTGAGTTTTGAAATGCGAATTGAGGTCGGATTTTAATAATTCTTATATGGTTGGACTCGATATCGAATGGGTTTTCGGTTTTTATAATTCTGGTCGGGTTCCGAGACGCGGGACCGAGGTGGCTTTTTGGGTCGATTTTTCAATTCTTTGTAAAGATCGTAATTTCATTGTTTGAATTAGTGTCCTATAGTTATATTTATAGTATGAAATAGTTTTGGCTAGATTCGAGCCGTTCGAAGTTGGAAAATCAAGGGAAAGGCCTTCTAGTTGATTGATTTACCGTGGTTTGAGGTAAGTGACTTGTCTAACCTTATTGGAGGAAATTCCCCCTTAGGATTTGGTATTGTTGTGATAATTGTGATATGTGAAAGCCGTGTACGCAAGATGACGAGTGTGTATACATGTTAAATGTTGAAATTTTTTGTTTTTAGCTATGTAGTTTCCTATCATGCTTTAATTGAGTTACTTTAACATGTTATAGTCATCATATTTAGTCTAATTTCACATGTCTACTAGTCTTATCTCTTATTTGTAAATTGTCCTACATGTTTAGTTGAAGTACTTGTTTCTTTTATTCCGTATTCATTATTTAACTATTGAATTCTTTACTTGAAATTGCTATTCTTGGAATATCTTGTTGTTGAGTTGCGTATTGAGTTGCAAAGGTCGTGGTTCCCATTGAGGCAAAGTGTAAGTTATGAAATATCATTTTATTGAGTTACTCTCTGGTTTTTATTGCTGAGACTTTGTGTACATTGTGGTTGAGTCTTGGGCTCCTTGTTATGAAATTCTGTTATTGTTTGGCTTTTCTGGCAAGTTGTGATATTGGGCACTAGAGGTGCGAATTGTGATATGTTGTGATATTGATACACATGCGGTGGTTTAAGGTTTGGGTGTTGAAATGCATGCAGTAAGATAAGGTGGGCTTTATACACGTGGCTAGTAAGGGAACAACTAGAAGCCATGTGGTGTGATAAGGTGGGCTAAAATGCGGGATGCTATTTCGGGAAAAATAATTTTCAAAACTAAATGAAAAGGCTCCCGTAGTGAAATAAGGAAACGACTGTGAGTTACGTTTATGATTTGGGACTACGAGGCAGTACCTCGATAGTGGCGCTTGTTGATCTTCCTTTATTTACTGTATTTTTCTTAGTTGTTTGTTTCCTTAACGTGTAAATCCTTATTTCCTTCCATGTTGTATTACTGCCTTGATTTTGTGTTGTTCACTTTTGGTAAATTCCTTATTGTTTCATTTCCAATGTATTTATTAGTATATCGTTATATCTTTCATCTTGTTTCTTATCATCTCTAGTAGGGCTTTGACCTGACCTCGTCACTACTCTACCGAGGTTAGGCTTGGCACTTACTGGGTACCGTTATTATATACTCATACTACGTTTCTGCACATCATTTTGTGCAGATCTAGGTACAACTTATCAGTCCCGGCACTAGTGAGCTGAGTTTGCATTTGGACATTTCAAGATACACCTGCCCGCGTTCGCAGGCCTCGGAGTCCCCTTCTATCCCTTCTTATATTTTCCATCCTTATTAGACACAGTTGTATAGGAATGATTTGGCATTGTCATAGAGCTTGTGACTTGTATTATGCCAAGTTCTAGGCTATTGTATACACTTTGAGATGTAGAGATTTCCCTTTATATATATGCTGTTGAGTTTTGAGATTTTAGATTATTGTTTTCATTCACTTATGCATGTTTGTTAGGCTTACCTAGTCTTAGAGACTAGATGTCGTCACGACATCCTACAGAGGGAAGTTGGGGTCGTGACAAGTTGGTATCAGAGCTCTAGGTTCATAGGTGTTATGAGTCACAAGCATGTTTAGTAGAGTCTCGCGGATCGGTACGGAGATGCATGTACTTATCTTGGGGAGGCTATGGAACTTTTAGGAAAAGCTTCACTTCTTTGATTCCCTATCGTGCGAAATTGTTGACTTCGGGATTCTAAATTTCTGTCTTTTTATTCTCTCACAGATGGAGAGGATATGTACAGTTGGATCAGACGACCAGACACTCGCACCCCCTGCTAGAGCCGCGAGAGGTCGAGGACATCCACGTGGTGCAGCCAGAGCACCTGCACGAGCTGCTACAGAGGAGCCAGTAGTAGCTCTAGTTGGAGAGCATGCACCTCACATGCCTATTACTGCCCTAACACTCCAGGAGACCCTCCCCTAGTTTCTGAGCACATTCTGCACTTTAGCTCCGGCAGGGTTGATCCCACTTGCTCCTGCCATATATCAGGTCAGGGGAGGAGCACAGACTCCTGTCGGCCATACCCTAGAGCAGTGAGTTCAGGTTGACCATGTCCCATAGGTCATACCAGTGCAACTGGTCACCCCAGTTCAGCCCGAGGTTAAGGCAGCAGCTTCTAAGGGGGAGCGGCACAGGCTTGAGAGGTACAAGAAGTGCCACCCTCCTACTTTCAGCGGTTTGGATTTAGAGGATGCACATGGTTTTCTTGAGGAGAGCCACTGTATCCTCTGTACTGTGGGTATTGTGTAGTCTAGTGGGGTTGCTTTTACTACTTTCCACTTTAAGAGAGCGACTTATTAGTGGTGGCGAGCATATGAGTTGGGTAGTCCGGCCGAGGCAGCTTCACTCACTTGGACTCAGTTCTCAGATATGTTCTTGAGGAAGTTTGTTCCCCAGAGTCTCATAGATGCATGGCACTCAGAGTTTGAGCAATTGCGCCATTAGAGTATGCGGTCTGGTTCAGTGATTTGTCCAGGCATGCACCGCCTTGGTTGCTACTGTTAGAGAGTGAGTCCATCGATTTATCAAGGGTCTCAACCCTGGTATCATATTTAGCATGGACCAAGAGTTAGATATGGACATCGCATACCAGCAGGTAGTGCAGATCGCCAGGAGATTAGAGGGTGTGTGGGCTCGGTAGAGAGAGGAGAGGGAGGCCAAAAGGCCTCAAGATTCTGGCACATACAGTGGTATGCATGCCCCGGTTGCAGCTCGTCATGGTAGGGGCTATGTGAGTCGCCCTGTTCATTCAGCACTTCCAGCTTCCAGCGGTATTTCGGCCACTCCTAGGCCACAGGCTCCCTATTATGCACCGCCATTGTCTAGTGCACATCCTACATGGGGTGCTTTCAGTGGTCGGTCTAGCCGATCAGGCCCGAGCCATTCACATCAGCCACATCCTCCGAGAGCCTTTTTTGAGTATGGTGACACTCGTCATATAGTGAGGGATTTCCCTAGATTCAGGGAGGGCATACCTCCATAGACTACTCAGGCTCTGTGTGCTCCAACGGATCCTCAGGCTTCTCAGGCCATGGGTACCGCACCAGTTGCCACTCCACCTGCGCAGCCAGCTATAGGTGGGGGTCGGGCAGGTAAAGGTCACCCTAGAGGGGTAGTCCATGCTAGATATTTTGCTCTTCCTGCTAGGACGGAGGCAGTTGCATCTGACTCAGTTATCACAGGTATTGTGTCCGATCTATCATAGAGATGTATTAGTCTTATTTTATCTAGACTCCACTTATTCATATGTGTCGTCTTACTTTGCTCCGTATTTGGGTGTATCATGTGATTCTTTGAGCTTTCCTGTCTATGTGTCCATAACTGTGGGAGATTCCCTTGTTGTTGACCGTGTGTATCGATTGTGTTTAGTTGTTGTTAGTGGTTTTGAGACCCGAGTTGATCTATTATTGCTCAGTATGGTAGATTTTGATATTGTTCTGGGCATGGACTGGTTATTTCCCTATCATGCTATTCTTGACTATCACACCAAGACAGTATCACTGGCTATGCCAGGTGTACCACGGTTAGAGTGGAGAGACACTTTAGATTATATTCCTAGCAGGGTTATCTCATTTCTAAAGGCTTAGTGGATGGTTGACAAGGGGTGTGATGTGTATCTATCATATGTGAGAGATGTCAGTGTTGATACTCCTACCGTTGAGTTAGTTCCGGTAGTGAGGGATTATCCAAATGTATTCCTGGCGGATCTTCTAGGTATACCGCCCGACAGAGATATCGATTTTGGTATTGATTTATTACCGGGAACTCAGCCCATTTCTATTCCTCCATATCATATGGCCCCACCAGAGTTGAAGGAGTTAAAGGAGCAGTTGTAGGAGTTGCTTGATAAGGGTTTCATTCAGCCCAATGTATCACCTTGGGGCCTTGTTTATAAAGAAGAAGGATGGTTCTATGTGCATGTGCATTGATTATTGCCAGTTGAACAAGGTTACAATGAAGAACAGGTATCCGTAGCCACATATTTATGACTTATTTAACCTGCAACAGGGTGCTAGAGTGTTCTCCAAGATTGACTTGTATTCAGGCTATCATCAGTTGAAGATTCGGGAGACAAATATCTCGAAGACTACCTTCAAGACTCGATATGGTCATTACGAGTTCCTTGTGATGTCTTTTGGGCTAACCAATGCCCCAACAACATTCATGCACTTGATAAACAGTGTATTTCGGCCTATCTTGACTCATTCGTCATTGTGTTTATTGACGATATTCTGGTGTACTCCCAGAGCCGGGAGGATCATGAGCAGCACCTCAGGACCGTGCTTCAGACCTAGAGAGAAAAGAAGTTATATGCAAAAGTTTGAAAGTATGAATTTTAGCTTGATTCGATAGCATTTTTGGGCCATATAGTGTCGAGAGAGGGGATCAAGGTGGATCAGAAGAAGATTTAAGCAGTGCAGAGTTGACCGAGATCGTCTTCAGCTACATAGATCCGAAGTTTTCTTAGTTTGGTGGGGTATTACTATCGATTTGTAGAGGGTTTCTCATCTATTGTTGCACCTATGACCAGATTGACTCATAAGGGTGCTTCATTTAGGTGGACTGAGGAGTGTGAGGAGAGCATTCAAAAGCTCAAGACAACTTTGACTACAGCCCCAGTGTTAGTGTTGCCTTTAGGTTTGGGGTCTTATACTATGTACTGTGATGCATCGCGTATTGGTCTCGGCATGGTGTTGATGCAGGATAGTAGGGTGATTGCCTACGCGTCTAGACAGCTGAAGGTGCATGAGAAGAACTATCCTATCCACGACCTTGAGTTAGTAGCTATTGCTCATGCCTTGAAGATCTGGCGGCACTATTTGTACAGTGTCCCTTGTGAGGTCTACACCGACCACCAGAGTCTACAACATCTATTCAAACAAAGAATCTTAACTTGCGACAGCAGAGGTGATTAGAGTTGCTTAAGGACTATGATATCACCATTCTATATCATCCCGGGAAGGCCAATGTGGTGGTTGATGCCTTGCGTTGCAAGGTAGAGAGTTTGGGTAGCTTAGCATATCTACCAGTAGTAAAGAATCCATTAGACTTGGATGTTCAAGACTTGGCCAACCATTTTGTTAGATTGCATGTTTTTGAGCCAAGTCAAGTTTTGGCTTGTGTGGTTTCTCGGTTTTCTCTTTATGATCGTATCAGAGACTGTCAGTATGACGACCCCCATCTACTTGTCCTCAAGGAAACGGTTTAGCACGGCAATGACAAGGAGGTCACTATCAGGGATGATGGTATTACGGATGCAGGGTAGGCTATATGTGCCTAAATTAGATGGTTTGCATGCGTTGATCCTACAAGAGGCTCACAGTTCGTGGTACTCCATTCACCCGGGTGCCGCAAAGATGTATCAGGACTTGAGGCAACACTATTGGTGGAGGAGAATGAAGAAATACATAGTGGAATATGTAGCTCGGTGCCTAAACTATCAGCATGTGAAGTATGAGCATCAAAGGCCATGTGGATTGCTTCAGAGCCTAGAGATTCCAGAGTGGAAATGGGAGTGGATCACTATAGATTTTGTTGTTGGTCTCCCATAAACTCGGAGGAAGTTCGATGCAGTATGGGTGATTGTGGATAGGTTGACCAAGTCTGCTCATTTCATTCCAGTGGTGACTACTTATTCTTCAGATCAGCTCACTCAGGTTTATATTTGCGAGATTGTCAGGCTTCATGGCGTACTGATATCCGTCATCTCTGACCGGGGTACCCAGTTTACATCACGGTTCTGGAGGTTCGTACAGCTTTTCACCCTCAGACAGACGGACAGTCCAAGTTCACTATTCAGATATTGGAGGATATGTTTTGTGCATGTGTGATGGAGTTTAGGGGTTCTTGGGATCAGTTCTTTCAGATTGCGGAGTTTTCCTACAATAACAATTACCAGTCGAGCATTCAGATGGCCCCGTACGAGGCTTTGTATGGGAGACGGTGTCGGTCTCCAGTGGGTTGGTTTGAGCCAGGTGAAGCTAGGCTATTGGGTACAGACTTGGTTCAAGATGCTTTGGAAAAGGTTAAATTGATACACGATCACCTTCGTACAGCCCAATCCAGACAGAAGCGTTATACGAATCGGAAGGTTTATGACGTTGCATTCATCGTTCGGGAGCGGGTCTTGCTCTAGGTTTCGCCCATGAAGGGTGTTATGAGGTTCAGGAAGGACAAGCTGAGCCCAAGGTATATCGCACCCTTTGAGATTCTTGAGAAGGTTGGAGAGGTGGCTTACAGACTTGCACTACCACCCATTTGTAGCTGCAGTTCATCCAATGTTCTATATTTCTATGCTCCAGAAGTATCACGACGATGCGTCTCATATGTTGGATTTCAACTCAGCCCAGTTGGACAAGGATCTATCTTATATTGAGGAGTCGGTGGCCACTTTGGACTGGCAGGTTCGAAAGTTGAGGTCGAACAACATCGCTTCAGTGAAGTTTCAGTAGAGGGGTCATCCAGTCGAGGAGGCGACTGGGGAGACCGAACTTTTATTTTAAGGGGGGGAAGATGTAATGACCCGGCCGGTCATTTTGAGTATTTTAGCCCTGATCCCCTAAATTATGCTTCCTCTATGGAATGGAGTTTTGACGGTTCCAATAGCTTTGTATGGTGATTTTGGTCTTAGGAACGTGTCTAGATGTTGATGTGAAGGTCCGTAGGTCGTTTCGACATGATTTGGCGAAAGATGGAAGATTTTGGAAAGTTTGACCGGGAGTTGACTTTATTGATATCGGGGTCAGATCCTGATTCCGGAAGTTGGAATAGGTCTGTAATGTCATTTATGACTTGTGTGCAAATTTTGAAGTCAATCGCAGTTGGTTTGGTGTGAATCGACATTAGTTTTGGAATTCGGAAGTTCATAATTTCTTAAGCTTGAATTTGGGTTGTGATTCATAGAATTTATGTTGTTTGATGTGATTTTTGGCCTTGAATAGGTCTGTTAGGTGTATTGAAACTAGTTGGTATATTTGGAAGGGGTCCCGGGGTCCCCGAGGGTGAATTGAATCGAATCCAGAACAATTTGGACTTGTTGAATTTTGCTGAAGGTTGGCAGCTTCTGGTGTCTTCGCACCTGCAGAGGGATTGGCTGCAGGCGCGGACTTGTAAAAGCGAGCAATTGGTTGCAGATGTGGAGTTGGTCCTGCCAGCTGGGGTCGCTGGATCGGAAAATGTTCCGCAGAAGCGACAGTGGTCGCGATGCGACGCTTGTGCCACAGGTGCGCATGCGCAGATGTGAGCCTTTTTCTGTAGAAGTGGATTCTTTGGACTTAAGCAAAGTCCGCACCTGTGATACTTTTTCCACAGGTGCGGAGTCGCAGAAACAACACAAAGGTCGTAGAAGCGATTTAACTGGCAGAAAAAGGGAAATTCGAGGGTCAGTTTTCATAATTCATTTTGGGATTTTGGGAGCTCGGTGGGAGACGCATTTTTTAGGGTTCTTCAAGGAAAATTTTGGGGTGAAGAATTCATCATTAAATTAGTGTTTTAGAGTTTGAAATTGGGGGAAAATGGTAGAAACTCCTTAGGCTAAATTTTTGAGTTTTGAAAGGCGAATTGAGGTCGGATTTGAATAATTCTTGTATGGTTGGACTCGATATCAAATGGGTGTTTGGGTTTTGTAATTTTGGTCGGGTTCCGAGACGCGGGCCCGAGGTAGCTTTTTGGGTCAATTTTTCAATTCTTTGTAAAGATCGTAATTTCATTGTTTGAATTAGTTTCCTATAGTTATATTTATAGTATGAAATTGTTTTGTCTAGATTCGAGCCGTTCGGAGTTGGAAAATCGAGGGAAAGGCCTTCTAGTTGATTGATTTACCGTGATTTGAGGTAAGTGACTTGTCTAGCCTTGTTGGGGGAAATTCCCCTTAGGATTTGGTATTGTTGCGATAATTGTGATATGTGAAAGCCGTGTACGCAAGGTGACGAGTATGTACACGGGCTAAATGTTAAAATTTTTGGTTTTTAGCTATGTAGTTTCCTTTCATGCTTTAATTGAGTTACTTTAACATGTTATAGTCATCATATTTAGTCTAATTTCACATGCCTACTTGTATTATCTCTTATTTGCTAATTGCCCTACATGTTTAGTTGAAGTACTTGTTTCTTTTATTCTGTATTCATTATTTAACTGTTGAATTCTTTACTTGAAATTGCTATTCTTGGAATATCTTGTTGTTGAATTGCGTATTGAGTTGAAAAGGCCGTGGTTCCTATTGAGGCAAAGTGTAAGTTGTGATATATCATTTTATTGAGTTACTCTCCGGTTGTTATTGTTGAGACTTTATGTACATTATGGTTAAGCCGTGGGATCCTTATTGTGAAATTTTGTTATTGTTTGGCTTTTCTGGCAAGTTGTGTTATTAGACACTTGAGGTGCGAATTGTGATACGTTGTGATATTGATACGCATGTGGTGGTATAAGGTTTAGGTGTTGAAATGCATGCTTTGAGATAAGGTGGAATTGATACGCGTGTCTTGTAGGGAAACTACTAGAAGCCATGCAGTGTGATAAAGTGGGCTAAAATGCGGTTTGCTATTTCGGAAAAAATAATTTTCAAAAATAAATATAAAGGCTCCCGCGGTGATATAAGGAAAAGAATATGAGTTACTTTTATGATTTGGGACTACGATGTGGTACCTCGGTAATGGCCCTTGTTGATCTTCCTTTATTTGTTGTATTTGTCTCAATTATTTGTTTCCTTAACGTGTAAATCCTTGTTTCCTTCCGTGTTGTATTACTCCCTTGATTTTGTGTTGTTAACGTTTGGTAAATTCCTTATTGTTTCATTTCCATTGTCTTTATCAGTATACCATTATATCTTTCATCTTGTTTTTTATTATCTCCAGTAGGGCCTTGACCTGACCTCGTCACTACTCTACTGAGGTTAGGCTTGGTACTTACTGGGTACATTTATGGTGTACTTATACTACGCTTCTGCACATCTCTTTTTGCAGATCCAGGTACATCATATCAGTCCCGGCACTAGTGAGCTGAGTTTGCATTTGGAGACTTCAAGGTACACATGCCCGCGTCCGCAAGCCTAGGAGTCACATTCTATCCCTTCTTATATTTTCCCTCCTTATTAGACACAGTTGTATAGGAATGATTTGGCATTGTCATAGAGCTTGTGACTTGTATTACACCGGGTTTTGGGCTATTGTATACACTTTGAGCTGCAGAGATTTCCCTTTATATATATGTTATTGAGTTTTGAGATTTTAGATTATTGTTTTCATTCACTTCCATATGTTTGTTAGGCTTACCTAGTCTTAGAGACTAGGTATCGTCATGACATCCTACTATTTCAAAACTTCGAACCAAGTAAACTTTGTGATGCTATGGAATTTGCTAAAATTTTGCCTTTACAAAGACTAGGTAAACTAAACACCATGCACAAGTGTCCCTAATAACACCATGCATAAGTGTCTTCACCATGTATCGCATATGGCGCACAAACTAAATAATGTAGTCATAAGATGACTGACGAGAAACAAGTCCTAGTTGTGTTTCATTTCGTACCCCAAAGTTGACCCACAATTTAGCGTTAAAATTATGGAAGATGCTAAGCGTTATCTAAAACTTGAGGAAGAGTGCCTCGAAATGGAAAAGCTACTATAAGTCTATAGTGGGTCTCTACGCATGAAGGGGTAGAGATAAGTGTAAACGAAGCCTAAGCTTGATTTAAAAAAGCTTTATTTTTTATCTTAAAGATACTGAATGTGGCTAAAGCTCAAGTGCTTCAACTGCTAGAACAAGGGACACCTTGCTCGTGATTTCCCGAGTCTAACAAAGGGATATGGCTTTGTTATCGATTTACATCGTGATGTAAGTTACTCTTGTTCTGCTTACCTAACTCTATCACATCCTATATTGTAGACTCAAGAGTCATTTGTAAGAAAAATGAGCTAATATTATTAAATATTTTATTTATATTTAAATATCCGAGTTTGATGATAGTCCATAACCATGAGCCTAATTATAAGTGTGATAATTAGTTATTAGGTTGTGCACTTTATGTGCTTGGGTGGGTCTAGTATGGCGGTGAGTATAGGCTCAACTCGATGAGATCTGTAATGGGATGGCCCATCAGAGTTTCATTAATTACAGTTAGGTCCGCTCACTAGCCTTTATATAAACACATAGTCAGAGTTTTTTCAAAATATTTGTTGTATGTGGTACTTGTCTGTCATGACCCAAAATGCAATTTGTCATGATGGTGCTTATTATGATACTAGGAAAGCCGACAACTCATACATACCAACACTTTCAAATTCAAATTATACTAAAACGGGTTTAAGTAAGTGAAAATCTCATAAAACTAGATGAAAACGTCACAACTCAATACAGAAATTCCAAAAAATAAACGGGTGTCACTGAGTACATGAGCATCTATACAGTAACAAATTCTGAAAAACACTGTCTAATAGAGTAGAACAGTACAAATAGAACTAGATGATAAAGGAGGAGAGTCAAGGACTACGGACGCCAAAGCAGCTACCTCGAGGATCTCCGAACTGAATGATAGCTCCAAGTCATCAACCACCGTACCCAGAAGCACCTGGATATGCACACGAAGTGCAGGGTGTAGCGTGAGTACAATCAACTCAATAAGTAACAAGTCTAGCATTTGGGCTGGAAGCAGTGACGAGCCTTTCAGGTACAGTCCAATTATAGAAATATAGTACATAAATGTAGACATGCTTTCAAGTTTAACAATTAAAGCTCAAACAGGTAAGTTATGTCAAGTGTAACTGAAATGAGAAACGATACGTCTTGATATCTACATGTCATTTATGTATGCCAACTGAAATACAAAACAGTGATAAGATCATATGCATACTCTTAGAATATCAATCACTCAGTCCTCTCATTCACTCCATCCTCACAATCACTCATTCCTCACAGTCACTCCATCCTCACAGTCACTCAATCCTCCCAATCGCTCGGCACTCGCTCTCGGCACTCGCACTCGCACTCAGTAAATACCTGCGCTCATTGTGGGTGTGCAGACTCCGGAGGGGCAGTTTCAACCCAAGCACTAGAATAAGCCAATCATGGCATGAATCAATAAAGCATATTGCAGCGTGCAGCCCGATCCCATAAATATCCTCACAATCAGGCCCTCGGCCTCACTCAGTCATCAATCTCTCCAGTCTCCCGGCTCACAATGTCATGAAAATCAGCCCAAACAATGATGATATGAAGTGTCAATAAATGGCGACAGATACTGGGATATGATATGTGGATGATAGGTGTGACTGAGTACATAATTTCAAAATTAAGTAAGTAATTTAACAGAAACACGACCTTTGTGGGTCCCAACAGTACCAGCATATAGCCTAAGCATGATTTCTAACATGAATCGTAGCTCACTTTCTCTAACACATTGGGAATATATGGACAACAACAGGGTTATTCAACTACACAGTTCCACATAATCGACCGAGTCACAGTTCCTACGGTGCACGCCTATACGCCCATCACCTAGCATGTGTGTCACTTCAACATCAACCACATAACACGTAATTCAGGGTTTCATACCCTCGGAACCAAGTTTAGAAGTGTTACTTACCTCAAACCGTGCAAATCTCTACTCCAACAAGCCCTTGCCTCATGAATCGGCCTCTGAATGCCTCAAATCTAGCCACAAACAATTTGATAAAAGTCCAACCATGAGTCCAACCATACCAAATTTATCAAATTCCGACACAAAATCGTCACTCAAATCCCCAAATTTAACTCTCCAATCCCTAGCCTAAAACTCCCAAAATTCCACCACACAAACTAGGTGGTAAATTCAATGGGGAAACAATATTATTGAATAAAAATGAGCACAAGTGACTTACCTCCAGAAATCCCTCTTAACAATCGCCTTATTCTGAGCATGAAATGTCCAAAATGATTAAAAATCACGAAACCCTCGAATTAATATTATGTCCAGAGGTCTTCGCTTCTGTGGACCATTTACCCGCACCTGCGATCCCGCAAGCGTGACAAAAACTTTGCTTCTGCGATGCCCACTCAACCCCCCGACCATACGCACCTGCGGCCAGTTCCCCACATCTGCGGGTGCGCTTCTGCGAGGTCTCGTCCGCTTCTGCGGAGACTGTTGCCACATGCCCCCTCCGCACCTACGACCTATTTCCGCATCTGCGATCTCGCAGGTGCGGACCAAATCATCGCACTTGTGATCACTTCCCAGCTTCCTTCCAGGCCGCTTTTGCACTCATGAAGTCGCTTCAGCGGTCACGCACCTATGACCCATTCCATCACAGGTGCGATCCCATTAGAACTGGAACTCCAACATTCCCTCAAGTCCAAACTTCGATCTGTTAATCATCCGAACTCCACTTGAGGCTCCCGGGACCTCAACCAAACATACCAACAAGTCCTACAATATGATACAAACTTTGTCGAAGCCTTAAATCATATCAAAAACACGAATCATACCCTAATTCTAGCCTAATAAAAACTAACAAATTCCAACTTCTACAACCGATGTTGAAACCTATGAAATCAAGTCCGATTGACCTCAAATTTTGCACACAAGTCATAAATGATACAACGGACCTATTCCAACTTCTGGAACCAAAATCCAAGCCCGGTAACCACTAAGTCAACTCCCGGTCAAACTTCTCAATTTTCCAACTTTTTCCATTTCAAGCCAAAATCAACTACGGACCTCCAAATCACTATCCGGACACACTTTTAAGTCAAAAATCACCATATAGAGATATCAGAACCATCAAAACTCCATTACGGGGTCGTTTGAACATAAGTTAACATCCGGTCAACCTCTTTAACTTAAGCTTCCAACCTTGAGACTAAGTGTCTCAACTCATTCTGAAACATCCCCATAACCAACCCGACTACCCTGGCAAGTCACATAACGACAATTGAGTATAGAATAAGCAGTGAATGGGGGAACGGGGCTACAACGCTCAAAACGACATGCCGGGTCGTTACATTGTCCCATTGACGCCGCCATTAAAAAGTCTGAAATTTATTTTTTTAGTCATCTATTAATTTTATTATTTAATAAAAATGTTTTAAATTATTAAAAAGTTTTAACATTTTACTAATTTTGAAAAGGTAACTATTGGATTTAAAAAGGTGCATGTTGGCAAAGGTTGAGTCTGTTAATTATAACAGACACCCTAAGAGGGTTTATAAATACCTCATTCTTCTCCAAAACGAAAATCATCAGAAAAACAAAAGTTTTTCATCTTCTTCTCTTACTCCTATCTACAATTCAAAAAGTTTATTATAGTAAGAATTCGAGTTAATTGCCGATACTCAAATTACAGAGGCTTTGTAGAATTCTGGAGAAATTCTGTCATAATCTCTGCAGCAATGAAATTGGGAGGCTTAAATTCCTGAAGGACAGTGACTACACTATCCGGGTTTGATGATAGTCCATAAACGTGAGCCTAATTATAAGTGTGATAATTAGTTATTAGGCTGTGCACTTTATATGCTTGGTATCTAGTATGGCGGTGAGTATAGGCTCAACTCGATGAGGTCCATAATGTGATGGCCCATCAGAGTTTCATTAATTACAGCTAGGTTCGCTCTCTAGCCCTTGTATTAACACATAGTCAGAGTTAATTCAGAGCATCTGTTGTGTGTGGTAACTGTCCCATTGACGCCGCCAATAGAAAGTCCGAAATTTACTTTTTTAGTCACTTATTAATTTTGTTATTTAATAAAAACATTTCAGATTATTAAAACATTTTAACATTTTACTAATTTTGAAAAGGTGACAATTGGTTTTAAAAAGGTGCTTGTTGGCAAAGGTTGAGTTTGTTAATTCTAATAGACACCTAAAAGGGTTTATAAAAACCTCATTCCTCTACAAAACAAAAATCATCATAAAAATAACGATTTTTCATCTTCTTCTCTTTCTGCTATCTACAATTCAGAAAGTTTGTTCTAGTGGAAATTCGAGTTAATTGTCGATACTCAAATTTCAGAGGCATTGTAGAATCCTAGAGGAATTCTGCCATAATCCCTGCAGCAACAAAATTGGGAGGCTTAAATTTCTTAAGGACATTGACTATACTATCAAGGCCTAATCATTTCATCTCATATTTTATTATTTTTTCTAACAAAAATAACAGCACTATTTGAGATTAAAAATATTCTATGTACTATGGTGTAACTCTTTAATGTCGTTGAATTTAAAGTGTTGGCATTTGGCCTAAACACATTGGTGTCTTTCAAAGGATTGAAAATCACTATTTCAAAACTTCGAACCAAGTAAACTTTGTATGAAATTCGCTAAGACTCTAGCTTTACAAAGACGGTCCGTGACTGCTCATATAGCGAAAAGAGTCATTGTTAGGCGTCTGTTTAATCAACGGTTATTCGAGTTATTTCTACTGTTTAATAACCAGTCAATTCATTACTTTTTAAATTTGTTTTGGCATTGGGTTCAAGAAATTCTTTCGTGTCAGGGTTGTGGCAATAGGGCATTCTCGTGGATAAAGTATCCCTTTTCCACGCAGGGTCCGGGGAAGGACCGCACCCTAAGAGGGTGTAATATAGGCAGTCTACCATGATGCAAGCCTCGGTGACTAATTTAACAGCTCGAATCTGTGACCTATAGGTCACATAGACACAACTTGGATATTGCTCCAGAGCTCCCCCTTCGATTATGGCAATAGTTATACTAAATCTTTCATCCAGAAAGCAATTTTATCCGATATGGATTATTGTTCCAATTAGAATGGAACATAGGGACTTTGTAGTTCCGTAAGATAAATGACATCTGCAAAAGCAGGATTTTGTACCCTTCTTTAATCTTGCTTCCTCCAGTTGCAAAGAAAGGAACCTAAATGCTTTAGACATACGTCTGTTGCTAAGTTAAGGTCTCTTACTATTAAGCTTGACACTTACAAAAAATTTCCTTATAACACCATGCACAAGTGTCTTCACCATATATCGCATATGGCTATCGAATAAAACAATGTAGTCATAAGATGACCGACGAGCAACAAGTCCAAGTTGTGATTCATTTTATACCCCAAAGTTGACCCATAATTTAGCTTTAAAATTAAGGAATATGCTAAGCATTATCTAAAACTTGAGAAAGAGCGCCAAGAAATGGAAAAGCTACTATAAGTCTATAGTGGGTCTCTACACAAGAACGGGAAGGGATAACTGTAAAAGAAGCCTAAGCTTGATTTTAAAAAGCTTTATTATTTATCTTAAAAGATACTGAATATGGCTAAAGCTCAAGTCCTTCAACTGCCAAAACAAGGGACACCTCACTCATGATTTCCCTAGTCTAAGAAAGGGATATGGCTTTGTTATCGATTTACATCGTGATGTAAGTTACTCTTGTTCTACTTACCTAACTCTGTCACATCCTATATTGTAGACTCAAGATCCATTTGTTTAGAAAATTGAAATTATATTATTAAATATTTTATTTATATTTAAATATTCGGGTTTGATGACAATCCATAAACGTGAACCCAATTATAAATGTGATAATTAGTTATTAGGTTGTGCACTTTATGTGCTTGGGTGGGTCTAGTATGGCGGTGAGTATAGGCTCAACTCGATGAGGTCCGTAATGGGATGGCCCATCAGAGTTTCATTAATTACAGCTAGGTCTACTCTCTAGCCCTTATATTGTAGGCATTGTAGAATCTTGGAGGAATTCTGCCATAATCTCTGCAACAACGAAATTGGGAGGCTTAAATTTGTGACGACCCAAAATCCACTATAGGTCGTGATGGCGCCTAACACCGCCGTCAGGCAAGCCAATGGTGATTAATCAACTTAGTTACTCATTTTATTATTTTCGAAATCATGAATCCCATTAAATAAGTAGAGTAAAATCTTGTACTCACAGAAATTCGTGATTTTATTTTTCAATTTCCGTATAAAATATAAATTACAAGGTGAAATGATATTAATTACGTGAACTACAATAATGAACATCCAGTAGGAACCCCCAAAACCTGGTGTCATAAGTGCATGAATATCTACTAAGGAGTACAATACTAATATAACGTCTGTCTGGAATACAAGTTAGACAGGATAATATAAATAACTCTGATGGAGACTCTGTATGTTGCGGATCGTAACATGGAATGAAACTCACCGTAAAGCCCCCGCAATAGCCGCTCCTTTTCGCCCAAAATACCACCAAACATATATATATATATACTGCAGGGGTCGGCATCGACACTTACTAGTGGTCTAATAACTAAAATATAGTAGGAAGTAAACAAATATACGGCAGGGTAATAAACAGTATAAACAAATATAGGTACGTGGTACAATCCTCCTCTGAACAGTAAGTTCAAGCTCTCAATTACCAGTTACCTCCTCAACCGGAGTATATATGAAATGGACCTCACCAGATAGATCGTCACAACTCATATCAAGAAAACATACGGATACGCTGGTTTTTTATCAAATATTATGCACGAGGCTGGCGAGGCGAACGGGCCTATCCCATACGCGTATTTTATAGAAATGTCGAGGCATACGGTCTGATCCCATAATAATGTGTACACACGCCGAGGGTCGAACGGCACGAACCATAGATGCATCTATTATATTGCCGAGGCGAACAGCCCGCTCCCATCAGAGTATGGTACATAATCTTGCCGAGGCGATCGGACCGATCCTATTAGAGTAAGAAGCATTAACAGGTCCCTGACCCCACTCACAATAAACGTGTGAGTTATGAACTTTAAGGAAAGCTTTATAATGAAAACGCACAACGCTAGAGGAATTCATAAGGGAAGCACAAATTATTTCGCGGATTACCAAGTAGCTCGTCACATCTCAACAATAGCGAGTCTATCATCCTATGCAAGTCTATTCTCAAGTTGCAATGCGAAATAAAGGAATTAAACGAGCAAAGATGACTCAAATAGAACAATTATAGCATGGCGTGAACCTAAGTCTACCCGGACATAATCAGAAATTCTAGCATATGCACGAACACTCGTCACCTCATACGTGCGTAGCTCCTACAACATATAGCACATAAGAATATAACATCTACGGGGTAAATTCCCCCTCACATGATTAGACAGGAGACTTATCTCGCTCCGAAGTTTCATAACCGGCTCCAACGCCACTCTAACACCTCAAACCGATGCCCGTCGCTCCAAAACTAGTCAAATAATGTGCAAACTAATAAAAATATACTCTAATACCCATAATAAATCAATTTATAACAATTCTCAACTCCGCTTAAAAAGTTAATAAAGTCAACCCCCAAGCCCATGTGCCCGGAACCCGATAATAGTCACAAAATCTGATAACTCATTCAATTACGAGTCCAACCATACTAGTTTCACTCAAATCCGACTCTGAATCGACGTTCAAAACTGAAAAATTCACTTAATGAAACTTTAGACAAAAATCCCCAATTTCTCTTTTTAAATCATCAACAAAATGCCAAAAACGAGGATAGATTCATGAAATATAATCAAAACTAAGTAGAGAACACTTACCTCAATCCATATGGCGAAAATTGCTTCAAAACTCACTTCAATCCGAGCTTCATAGCTCCAAATATGATAAAATGGCCGAAACCGCCGAAATATAGCATCTTCCCAGGTATTTACCCTTCTTGATCGCGGAAAGTGGTTCGCGATCACAAAGCACAACTTTTCTCAGCTCAAAATTGCCCTTCGCGATCGCGAAGAACAAGCTGCCCAACTCCTCCAGACAGCCTCTAGTATAATGGTCATAATTTTTTTTGTAAAACTCCAAATGACAAATGGGCTACAACTTTCATTTTTGGATCATCTCGAAATTCCTTATAGATTGCAAGATATGAGCTTCCAAAGTCAGCCCTGTGCAGCAGAAATTTCTTCTTCGCAAATGCAAATCTGTCTCCACGAACGCGATTCACATACCCCTTTCTCCCATTTTTCTCTTTGCGAACACGATCCAATGTCCGCGATCGCGATACACACTGCTGTAGCCAAAAACCAGTAATTAAAATTGGCCTAGAAATGGTCCGAAACCACCCTGAAACTCACCTAAGCCTCTCGGGACCCCATTCGAACATACCAACAAGTCCCAATACCTTATACAAACTTATCCAAAGGCTCGAAATGCCACAAATAACATAAAAATCATGAATCAACGATAAAAGTCTTTCTTATAACTTCCAAACTTCGACGAACGCGTCTGAATCATATCGAAACATTCTGGAATGACGCCAAACATTACGCACAAGTCACAAATCATGATATGAACCTATTCCAAGGCTCGGAACCCCAAACGGACATCGATATCACCAAAGTGCACCTCAAACCAAACTTAGGAAATTCTAAAACCTTCAAAATGAAAACTTTCCACAATAAGCGCTGAAATGCTCTCGGGTGACCCGATACTCAACCCGAACATACGCCCAAGTCCGAAATCATCATACGAACCTATTGGAACCTTCAAATCTCGATTCCGAGGTCGTTTACTCAAAAGTCAAACCTTAGTCATTTCTTCCAACTTAAAGCTTCTGAAATTAGGTTTTTCCATCGAATCAACTCTCAATTTCCCGAAATTCGATTCCGACTACGTGTATGATGACGTCCAAATCTACCACTAAAAAGTAAATGGACACGGTCGCATGCAATATAATTTACCCAACTATGAGTCGGGGTCGAATCCCACAGCGAACAATATGTAGGCGATTAGGCGTGTAAGAGAATTATCACTTATTATGCTAAGCTAAAAACTTAGAAATATTTTGAGAAACTATTTATATCTAATTGCGAAAATATAAACTAACCTAGAAAGCAAATAAAATGATCAATGGCTACAGAGAATGGATGCATAGGGAATGACACTCAAGTAACGATCCAATATATTTCATGATTTTACAACTATGAGCGAGTTTATGTTAATTAGCCTCGGGTATTAATTCTATATTAGCTTCTTCCGAATACTAACAAAACTTCCTAATTGAATTATCCCTAAAACAATTAAGATATTAAGCACACCCAAATATGGCTACAAGTAGTTCAATCATATCCCTAGGTAGAATCTTTAAAGTGAGGGCTAAAGCCTCAAGTTCTTGTTAATTAATCTTTTCCAACCCCAAATTATCTTTCCCAAAATTAATTCGAGGTTAATGGACGAGTTCTAGGGTTAGCTAATCCCTTTCGAAACATTAAAGAACAAGAATAATCAAAGAAACAATAACTCACTTCATAATAAATAAAAATCGTTCAATACATAAGCACAACAAGATATTTAATCCACACTTTAAATATGAATATTTCCATAAATAATATTCAAGTGTTGGAATAAATACTACACACTTAGATGTACAATACAAAGCAAGGAAATGAAGAAATGAACATAAATGGGTATGAAATTCTCAACCAAAAGCTTCAAATCTTCAAGACCCAAGTGTGTGTGCAAGAACCCTAGCTTCAAAACTTGTGTTCTCTTGTCAATATGTGTCAAAGATATGCCAAAGATATTTTACAAATGAGCTACGTCGTGTATTAAAGGGTTTGGGGCCAAAAAATGTGAAATTACATAAGTACCCAAAACTGAAGCGCGATCTTCGCATTTGCGAAGCTATGTTCGCATTTGCGTACTATGACTTTCGTGTTGACTATCGCATTTGCGATAAAGACTTCGCATTTGCAAAGGTTGACTGTCTGGTTTGACTTCGCATTTGCGACCCTTTTTTAGCATTTGTGAACACTGCTTGACTGTGTTGACTTCGTATTTGCGATTTCTTAATCGCAATTGCGATTGCTGCTATCTTCGCATTTCCCACATTTATGTCGCAATTGCGACATCTGAGGCCATTTTCTAGATTTTCTTCTTTTCAACTTCTTTTTGACTCGTTTTCACTTGGTTTCTTCATGATCACTTCTAAATCACATAGAACCTATAAAATATAAGTAAACGACATTAAACATATGCTTTTATCAATCAAACATAGCACAAATCTAAGCTTAAAGACGAGATAAGTTGGTAAAATACCAACTTATCAAACCCCCAAACTTAAACTATTGCTTGTCCTCAAGCAATGAAAGCGGCAAAATCTCCTTCCAAGTATTTAACTAAATAGTGCATCAATACATCATGCCAAGTCAAAAAGGTCTACTGCAGGCACAAACACATGACTTCGATTGGTACCAACAATTAATCCAAAGCATATGAAATACCAAAAACTTGACATTAATTTCATTACAATTCAAGTTCTCAAACACTATGTAAATCAAAGTAGCAATCCAGTCACGACACTAAAGCTTCAAATTTTGCCTCTCTATCATAATTAACTTCCCTCGTTCATTCCTCCCAATTGAAAATTGGATTAAATTCACAACTCAAATCTCATGTGCCCTCACACTTAAGAGAGAATCCCACACTCATAAATTGCAATTCAAAACATAAATGGGATATCAAATGGAAAGAATTAACTCTCTCACACAAACATGTTCAAATGCACACAAGTAGTACCATAGGCTTGCCCTTCATGTATGTCTCCACTAATGTAGACAAACTTCGTTCAAAATCAATTAGGACTTAAAGGGTTGTAGTTTAGGCTTTTGGTTAAGGTAGGGCACAATTTTGGTTAGAGTGACTCAAAACCTCCCTAAGCACTACAATTTGTTTTTGAACAATCAAAGTACACTTCCTTCAAGAACTTTTCCACCCTTTATTCATTTGTTTTTCATCACCTAGTCTTCCATTTACTCATAATTCCTTATTTTTCCTTCTTCGTTTTTTTTATTTACCTTTCACCTTTTAAGCAACTTCCACATCACAACTTTTTCAATCTTCACCCCCAAACTTAGGCTTTTAACCTATGTTTACACTTTCAAAGTACTTAGGGAGGTAAGGTGCCAAAAGATAAATTAATAAAGAACGAAGGGTTAAAGCTTGTAACATGGTTGCCAAAGAAAAATTTTAAAGGCTCAAAAGGGGTTGACTAGGGAAAATATGCAAGGGTAGGAAATTTAAGGCACAATAGCGGTCCAAGAAAGACCTAACATCATTTTTCAAACCAAGTTAGTCTAGGATTTCGCCTTGAAGCATATTCCAGACAAGTTCTAGACTACAAATGATGCAAAAGAACTCACAATAAATCTCACCACACATGGCACATGAAAACTCAAGTGGAATACAAATCCAAAATCCAATTGAAACCAATGAACTCAAAGATGTCACCTATAGCCTCAGAAACTATTTAGTGAATCTGAGAGCCAAAAAATGAGTCTAAAAGTCATGTCAATGATCTTTACTTCAATTGTTTTTCTTTTTCAAAGAGCAAGAATTCATATGCCGAGGTTTAAATCATGTTGGTACCAAGCAAGCCACAAATTGGCCAATGGGCACAAACCCCAACTCATACCACTTATTCTTCCTAAATTAAAAAAAACTATATCTAAACTACAAGACTAATTCCCTTAAGAAAGTCGCCTAGCTATCCATCATCGGGAAAAGTCGACACAAAAATTTACCAAAATTACCCGGTTCAAAAAGAAAATTGGCATCCTCGGAAAAAGAACCGTGGTACAAAGAAAACCAAGGACATCGCCACCAAAATAAAACATACTATATATAAAAACAAAAATTCAAGAATCTAGTAAACATAGTAATATAACACATCACATGAAAATAAAATATCAATCTACCATATCCACAGTTATACAAGAATATCAACAGTTATACAAGAAGCCACCCCCAACTAGAAATGTTGTAATGTCCCCAATGCAACTAAACAAAATAGAGTAAAATGGTGGAAAGTGCTCCCTAAATACTTCATCAAGTGCTCTCCTCGCTATCGGACTCAGTCTCATCCTCCTCCTCTTCTTCTTCCTTGGACCAATGAACTGGAGCATCATCATCATCTTCTGGCTCGATCGATGGCACTGGCTCTTGAGGCTTTAGAACTTTCCACAGCCCCTTCACACCCTTCCACATGCGGGTGAAGAATTTATCTCTCTTCTTCTCCCTTTTATTCATCTTGGTGTATGCATTTGCCAGTTTGTCATGAGAAGTGCTCAAAGTACCATGCGTCGTAGCCAAATCAGTATATGCCTTCTCCAGCTTCTTAAGGTGATCCCCCTGCTTCTTTTGATCATCAAGATACTTTTGAAATTCTTTCTTTGAAATGCTTACAGAGGGTCCCTCAGCTGTCTCCCCAGGTCCCTGTGGAAGGCCATCTACTAGGTCATGAATCAGCTGCATTTCCTCGGAAAGCATAGCAAATGGTCATCCTGCAGAAGATGATGGCTAGCTACCATGGTCGGTCTGAGAAGAAGATCCTAACTTTCTCTTTTTGCTTTTGACGGCACCGCCCTCTCCTCTTTTCTTCAATGGATTAATAGGCCTTCCCGGATCTATCCAGTTGTCTCCTGGATCCTCCTGAACCCCAGCAAATTAGCACAGCTCAGTGATAAGAGATGGTAATATCAATGATAGACCATTCTGAATCTGATACTACCTCATTTCATTAATGAAAATATCACCAACATTGAGCTAAATATCATCAAGAATGGAGGCTATCATTTGAGCTCTCGTTATTGGTACATTCCATATATTCGAAGCAGGGGAGATGCGACTGCATATGATGGCCAGCCATATCTTTGCTTCAGCAGTGAATTCTTTGGACGTGATCCCTCTCTTTTCAGCTGCCCATGGAACATCCACACCCGGGCACAATTTGGAGACCAACCACTCGCCTGAGGCACAATCTTTCGCACGGAATGGGGCCATGTCATGGTCCTGTATATGATAGATTTGGTTCACAACTTCAGCTCCGAAATTCACCATTTTGCCGTGAATCCTCATCTTTGGCTTTTTTAACCTGATGGCCCAAAGATTTGTGTAGAGCTCCCTCACCAATTGCTCATTGGCTCTGCAAGGTTGAGGGGAAAAACAAGTCCATCCCATGTTAACAAGCCTCTGATGGAACTCGGGAAGACGTTCCGGGACCTTTTCCAGCAATATACCACTTTTCGGGAGCACTTTCTTCGAAATCAACTCGGCATAGTACCGCTCCTGGCATTCTAATGACAAGAACCGGTGTTTGTCATAGTTCTCCTCCACTTCCAAAGGGTTGTCCTTCACAGATTCATCCGAGTTAGAGCTCATTTCCAGCTTACGATACCTGTAAACAAAGTATTGGAGTGAAAACATGGTATGGTTATGAAAAACATTGAAAATGATTCAAATATGGTCAAGAAATGATTGGACAGTCGAACCCCAGCCTTAGAAACAATTTCAGATTTTCAAATCTGTAGAGCACAGCTCTCTGATGTCGCAATTGCGAAGGCAACTGAGATTTACAGAGTCCGTAATTGCGAGCTCATCTTTGTAAATGCCAAGGTTGCCAGGCCTGCCAGTTTTTGCAATTGCGACCACCTTTTCGCAAATGCGAAGAGGCCATCGCAATTGCGATCTCGTCGTCCCCAGGCAAGCTTCTCTAAGAGAATAGTCCCAAGACCCAAAATGTTTTGAACAAAAGCACACTTTTAGATAACCCAATCAGTTTTTAGGCACACAAACATGTAATAAACTTCACACACAACTACGAGTTGAAGAAATTTCAATGATCCGGCCAAGAATCTCATTCAGGCCGTTCATCGATCATATAAAAAGCACACAAAATCACTTCTATTTTAACAAAGCCATGGGTACTCAAACTTCCCCATTTTTCAAGCAGAGAAATAAGCTCACACTCTCAACCAACCTCACCCAGAAATGATATAACGACCCGGCCGGTCGTTTTGAGAGTTAGAGCCCCGACCCCCTATTAACTATTTTCCCTATATCTTTTTCTACTATTGTGACTTGCCAAAAGGTTTCATTTTGGTTTTTGGAAGTGTTTGGGACACTTAGTCCCTAAATAGAGGTTTAAGCCTTAGGATTGGCACCGTAGTCGGAACTGCATGAAGACGAATCCGGAATGGAATTCCGTCAATTCCGTTAGCTTTGTTGAGTGATTTTGGGATTAGGGGCATGTCCGGATTATGTTTTGGAGGTCCGTAGCTCATTTAGGCTTGAAATAGTGAAAGTCGAATTTTTAGAGTTTTGGGCCGGTAGTGGATTTTTGATATCGGGGTCGGATTCCGATTCCGGAAGTTGGATTAGGTCCGTAGTTTTGATTATGAATTTTGTGCAAAATTTGGGGTTAATCGGATGTGGTTTGATAGGTTTCGGCATCGGTTGTAGAATTTTGAAGTTTCAAGTTCTTTAAGTTTGAATTGGAGGGTGATTCGTGATTTTAGCATTGTTTGATATGATTTGAGGGCTCGACTAAGTTTGTATGGTGTTTTACGATTGGTTGGTATATTTGGTTGAGGTCCCGGGGGCCTCGAGTGTGTTTCGGATGCTCAATGGGTTGAAATTTGGACTTATGAAATTGCTGAAGATTTTTGGTTGCTGGAATTTTTGCATCTGCGGTTGGGGAACCGCAGGTGCGGACTCGCACATGCGAAATATCAGGCGCGGAAGCGGTTTCGAAGGAGGAGCTCAGGGATCGCAGGTGCAAGGTAATATTCCGTATTTGCGAGGCCCGCAGATGTGATCCTGGAGCGCAGGTGCGAAGTGAAACCGCAGAAACAGACCAGTTTCTGCAGGTGCGCACGCGCAGGTGCGGCCACTTTCTCGCAGAAGCGGTCCCAGGTTCCTTAAGTCATTTCCACACCTGCGATGGAATTTTCGCAGGTGCAGTGCCTCAGGTGCGATAAATAGGTCGCATGAGCGAATTTGCTGGGCAGAAAAGGGAAAAAATTGAGGGTTTGATTCATTTCTCCATTTTTGGACTTGGGAGATCGGAAATTGGCGATTCTTTGAGGGATTTTCAGAGAGAGCTTTGGGATAACAATTGCTAACTTGATTTTGATCATATTTCATTAATGTATTGTTGTTTTTTTTCATTTAATTAAGGAAATTGAGTGAGAAAGTTGGGAGAATAGGGGAAAAGTTCCCCAACCAAATTTCTGAGTTTTGAGTGGGATTTAGACATTGGATTTGGATAATTTTGGTATGAGTGATCTCGTGAGTAAATGGGTGTTCATATTTGGTAACTTTTACATTCCAAGACGTGGGCTCGGGGAGACTTTTTGGGTGTTTTTCTAATTTCTTGCCTTAGCTTTGATTTCGTTAGCTAGATTAGTTTTTTGTAGCTATATTTATGTTATATAATTTGTTTTGGCTAGATTTGAGTCATTCGGAGTCGGATATCCATGGAAAGAGCATTGTGACGGATTGATTTGAGCTTGGTTCGAGGTAAGTGGCTTACCTAACCTTGTGGGGGGGAACTCCCCTTAGGATTTGGTACTGTTTGATATGTGAGCGCAGTGTACGTGAGGTGACGAGTACGTACACGGGCTATTTTTGCAAAACTCCATTTTCATTAAGTAAAATACATGTCTTCCTTTAACTGAGCTACACTAGCATATGAATTTATCATGTTTAGTCTAGAACATCATGTCTACGTGTCTTAATTATTTATGTGAAACTTCGTGCAGCATGCTTAGTGAATTTCCTGCTTCCTCCTTGACTGGTACTCAGTCTAAATCGTAAGATTTCGTGATGTAGTTGTATTTCTATTATTTTCGCTGTATATTTACTTTGGGACTACGGAACGGTATTCCTGTAGATCCCCCAGTTCTTCATATTTACTTTGGGACTACTGAACGGTATTCCGGTAGATGCCCCTATTCTGCATATTTACTTTGGGACTACAAAACGGTATTCTAGTAGATCCCCCTGTCTTGCATATTTACTTTGGGACTACGAAACGGTATTCCGGTAGATCCCCCCCTGCACATTTACGTTTGAGGCTACGGGACGGTATCCTGGGAGATCTCCTGTTGTTATCACTGTGTTCTGAGCTGTTGTCTTTCATTGATTTTATTCCTATTAGATTTCCGTATTTATTTTTACTGTGGTATTTCATTCTGTCTTATTTCATTATATTTATACCAGTAGGGCCCTGACCTGATCTCGTCACTACTCGACCAAGGTTAGGTTAGGCTTGGCTCTTACTGGGTACCGATTGTGGTGTACTCATGCTACTCTTCTGCACATGTTTTCGTGTGCAGATCCAGGTACTCCTTATCAGCTGCACTATCAGTGAGCCGGGACAGCTTTGGAGACTTCAAGGTATATCTGTCGCGTCCGCAGACCTCGGAGTCCCCTTCTACTCATCCTCGTGTCCATTATCTTCTGTATTTTCTTTTGATAAACTCTGATGTATAGAGACACTAGATTTTCCTTCTGTAGTTTGTGATTCACGATGTTCTAGGTTTTGGGAATGGTATGTAGTATACTAAGGAGTTAGTTATTGTACATGCGAAGCGGTATGGTATTCAGTTATGGTGTTATTGCTATAGTTAGTTGTTGAATTTATGTTTTCATTTCATTATTCCGCAATTGTTAGGCTTACCTAGTCATAGAGACTAGGTGTCGTCACGACGTCACACGGAGGGGAAACTGGCTGGTGACAAGTTGGTATCAGAGCTCTAGGTTCATAGGTGCCGTGAGTCACAAACCGGTTTAGTAGAATCTCGCGGATCGGTATGGAGACGTCTGTACTTATCTTCGGGAGGCTATGGAACTGTTAGGAAAATTTCACTACTTTGATTCCTTGTTGTGCGAAAATTGTTGACTTCAAAAATTCTGAACTTCTGTATTCTATTCTCTCACAGATACTGAGGACACGAACTGTAGTTATCGATGATGATGCTCCCAGAGCAGGTGTCGCTAGAGGCAGAGACAGAGGTAGAGGCCGAGGACGTCCACGTGGTGCAGCCAGGGAACCCGCACGAGCTGCTACAGAGGAGCCCCTAGTAGCTCCAGCTGGAGGGCAAACACCTGAGGTACCTGTTTCTGCACCAACCCTCCAGGAGACTCTAGCCCACTTTCTGAGCATGTTCAGCACCTTAGCTCAGGCTGGATTGATTCCATTTGCTCCTATCACATCTCAGGCCGGGGGACGAGCACAGACTCCCATCGCCGGTACTCCAGAGCAGCGAGTTTATGTTAGTCAGGTTCCAGGTGTCATGGCGACATAGCCTGTGGTCCCATTTCAGCAGGTGGTAGGGATCGCTCGCCGGGTAGAGGACAGGTGAGGTCATGAGAGAGAGTACAGGTAGGCGAGGAGACCTCGTAGACCGGGGAGATCCACTGGTCCTTATTTTGGAGGTAGGGTATGCATGGTAGAGGTTTTGTGGGTCAGTCAGTTCAGTTTGCGTTTCAGGCTTCGCAGAGTGTTTCAGGTGTTCATGGGTCTCAAGTTACCCGTACCGCACAGTTCCTATAGCCACATCAGCAGCAAGGTTGTTTTGAGTGTGGCGACACTCGCCATATGGTGAGGATTTGCCCCAGACATAGGAGGGGTGCACCTCCATAGACTTCTCAGCCACAGCATGCTCCACCGGGTCCTCAGGCCATGATTCTAGCACTAGCTGCTACCCCACCTGCTCAGCCAGCTCAATGTGGAGGTCGGAGAGGTAGAGGTCGTCCTAGAGGGGTAGGCCAGGCCAGATATTATGCCCTTCCTACTCATACAGAGGTAGTTGCTTCTGATTCTGTCATTACAGGTATTGTTCCAGTCTGTCATAGAGATGCATCGGTATTATTTGACTCAAGCTCTATATATTATTATGTGTCCTCTTTTTTTGCCCCGTATTTGGGCATATCTCGGGATTCTTTGAGTTCCCATGTGTATGTGTCTACTCCTGTGGGAGATTCTCTTGTTGTGGACCACGTGTATCGGTCGTGTATGATTGCTCTTAGTGATTTTGAGACCAGAGCTGATTTATTATTGCTCAGCATGGTGGACTTTGATATTATTTTGGGCATGGACTAGTTGTCGCCCCATTATGCTATTCTTGATTGTCACGCTAAGACCGTGATGCTGGCTATGCCTGGTTTACCGCGATTAGAGTGGAGAGGTACCTTAGAGTATACTCCCCGCTGAGTTATTTCATTTATTAAGGCTTTACGAATGGTTGATAAGGGGTGCGGCACGTATTTAGCTTATGTGAGAGATGTCAGTATTGATACCCCTACAGTTGAGTCAGTTCCAGTAATGAGGGATTTCCTAGGTGTGTTTCCAGTTGATCTTCCGGGCATGCCGCCCGATAGAGATATTAATTTCGGCATTGATTTGTTGTCGGGCACTCAGCCCATCTCTATTCCTCCATATTGTATGGCTCCTCCTAAGTTGAAGGAGTTGAAGGAGCAGTTGCAAGAGTTGCTTGATAAGGGATTCATTCGGCCCAGTATGTCACCTTGGGGTGCTCTTGTCTTGTTTGTGAAGAAAAAGGATGGTTCTATGCGTATGTGTATTGATTATCGCCAGTTAAACAAAGTCACAGTGAAGAACAGGTATCCTTTGTCTCGTATTAATGACCTATTTGATCAGTTACAGGGTGCCAAAGTGTTTTTCAAGATTGAATTGCAATCAGGTTATCATCAGTTGAAGATTCGGGAGCCAGATATCCCGAAGACTGCTTTCAGGACTCGGTATGGCCATTACGAGTTCCTTGTGATGTCATTTGGGCTGACCAATTCCCCAGCAGCCTTTATGCACTTGATGCACAGTGTGTTCCGACCCTATATTGATTCTTTCATCATCGTATTCATTGATGACATTCTAGTGTATTCCCAGACTCGGGAGGATCATGAGAAGCACCTGAGTACAGTGCTTCAGACTTTGAGAGAAAAGAAGTTGTATGCAAAGTTCTCAAAATGTGAGATCTGGTTAGATTCTGTGGCATTCTTGGGTCATATTGTGTCGAGTAAGGGGATCAAGGTGGATCCGAAGAAGGTGTAAGCAGTGTAGAGTTGGCCCAGACCGTCCTCAACGACATAGATCCGGAGCTTCCTTGGTTTGGCGAGGTATTACCGTTGATTTATAGGGGGTTTCTCATCTATCGCAGCACCTATGACCAGGCTGACCCATAAGGGTGCTCCATTCAGGTAGACAAAGGAATGTGAGGAGAGCTTTCAGAAGCTCAAGACAGCCTTGATTACGGCCCCAGTATTGGTATTGCCTATAGGTTCGGGGTCTTATAATGTATATTGTGATGCATCGCGGATTGGTCTCGGTGCGGTGTTGATGCAGGATGGTAGGGTGATTGCCTACGCATCCAGACAGCTAAAGGTGCATGAAAAGAACTATCCTGTCCACGACCTTGGGTTAGCAGCTATTGTTCATGCCTTGAAGATTTGGCGGCATTATTTGTATGGTGTTCCTTGTGAAATTTACACTGATCATCGGAGTTTGCAGCATCTGTTTAAGCAAAAAGATTTTAACTTGCGTCAGCGGAGGTGGCTGGAGCTACTTAAGGATTATGATATCACCATTTTATACCACCCTGGGAAGGCCAATGTGGTGGCGGATGCTTTGAGTCGTCGGGCAGAGAGTTTGGGGAGTTTAGCATATCTACCAGCAACAGAGAGGCCATTGGCATTGGATGTTCAAGCCTTAGCCTTCTAGTTTGTGATATTGGATATTTCTAAGCCAAGTCGAGTATTGGCTTGTGTGGTCTCTTGGTCTTCTCTTTATGATCGTATCAGGGAACGTCAGTATAATGACCCCCATCTACTTCTCCTTTAAGGACACGGTCCAGTACGGTGATGCTAAGGAGGTCACTATTGGATATGATGGTGCATTGAGGATACAGGGCAGGCTATGTGTGCCCAATGTAGATGGTTTGCGTGAGTTGATTCTCCAGAAGGCTCACAATTTGCAGTACTCAATTCATCTGGGTTCCGCAAAGATGTATCAGGACTTCAGGCAACATTACTGGTGGAGGAGGATGAAGAAGGACATAGTAGAGTATGTGGCCCGATGTCTAAATTGCGAGCAGGTGAAGTATGAGCATCAGCGGCCAGGTGGGTTGCTTCAGAGGTTGGAGATTCCAGAGTGGAAATACGAACGGATCACTATAGATTCGTTGTTGGACTCCCACGGACTCAGCGGAGGTTTGATGCAGTTTGGGTGGTTGTGGATAGGCTGACCAAGTCGGCTCATTTCATTCCTGTGATAACAACCTATTCTTCCTAGCAGCTGGCTCGAATTTACATTCATGAGATTGTCAGACTTCATGGCGTACCGGTATCTATCATCTCTGATCGGGGCACACAGTTTACATTGCAGTTCTGGAGAGCTGTACAGCAGGAGTTGCGTACTCGGGTGGAGTTGAGCACAGCATTTCACCCTCAGATGGACAGACAATCCGAACGCACTATTCAGATATTGGAGGATATGCTCTGTGCTTGTGTGATAGATTTTGGGGGTGCTTGGGATCAGTTCTTGCCACTTGCGGAGTTTGCTTACAACAACAGTTATCAGTCCAGCATTTAGATGGCACCGTATGAGGCTCTGTATGGTACGCAGTGTCGGTCCCTAGTGGGTTGGTTCGAGCCGGGCGAGGCCAGATTATTGGGTACGGACTTAGTTCAGGATGCCTTGGAAGAGGTTAAGGTGATTCAGGATAGACTTCGCACAGCCTAGTCCAGACAGAAGAGTTACGCGGATCAGAAGGTTTGCGATGTTGCATTCATGGTTGGAGAGCGGGTCTTGCTCCGGGTTTCGCCTATGAATGGCGTTATGAGATTTGAAAAGAAGGGAAAGCTGAGCCCAAGGTTCATTGGTCCTTTTGTGGTGTTGCGGTGTGTTGGGGAGGTTGCTCATGAGCTTGCCTTACCTCCCAGCCTAGCAGGAGTTCATCCAGTATTTCATGTTTCGATGCTCCGAAAGTATAACGGTGATTTGGCTCACGTATTGGATTTTAGCTCAGTCCAATTGGATAAGGATCTATATTATGTTGAAGAGCCAGTGGCTATTTTAGATAGGCAGGTCAGAAAGATAAGGTCAAAGAACATTGCACCAGTAAAGGTTCAGTGGCGGGGTCAGCCGGTCGAAGAGGCGACTTGGGAGACCAAACAGGATATGCGCAACCATTATCCTCATCTTTTCACCACTTCAGGTATGTCTCTATACTCATTCGAGGACAAACGGTTGTTTTAAGAGGGGGAGGATGTAACGACCCGGTCGGTCATTTTAAGAGTTAGAGCCCCGATCCCCTATTAACTGCTTCCCCCGTATCTTTTTCTACTATTGTGACTTGTCAGGAGGCTTCATTTTGGTTTTTGGAAGTGTTTGGGACACTTAGTCCCTAAATGGAGGTTTAAGCCTTAGGATTGGCACCATAGTCGAAAGTGTGTGAAGACAACTCCGGAATGGAATTCTGTCAATTCTGTTAGCTTCGTTGAATAATTTTGGGCTTAGAGGAGTGTCTGGATTGTGTTTTGGAGGTCTGTAGCTCATTTAGGATTGAAATGGCGAAAGTCGAATTTTTGGAGTTTTGGGCCGGTAGTGGAATTTTTGATATCAGGGTCGGATTCCTATTCCGGAAGCTGGAGTAGGTCCGTAGTGTTGATTATGACTTGTGTACAAAATTTTGAGTCAATCGGACGTGGTTTGTTAGGTTTCGGCATCGGTTGTAGAATTTTAAAGTTTCAAGTTCTTTAAGTTTGAATTGGAGGGTGATTCATGATTTTAGTGTTGTTTGATGTGATTTGAGGGCTCGACTAAGTTCGTATGGTATTTTAGGATTGGTTGGTATGTTTGTTTGAAGTCACGGAGGCCTTGGGTGTGTTTCGGATGCTCAACGAGTTTAAATTTGGACTTATGCAATTGTTGAAGATTTCTGGTTGCTGGTGTTTTCGCATCTGCGGTTAGGGAACCGCAAGCGCGGACTCGCATGTGTGGAAGATCAGGCGCAGAAGCTGTTTGGAAGGAGGAGCTCAGGGCACAGGTGTGAGGTAATATTCCGCATTTGCGATGCCCGCAGATGCGATCCTGGAGCGCAGGTGCGAAGTGAGACCGCAGAAGTGGACCAGTTTCCGCAGGTGCGGCCACTTTCTCACAGAAGCAGTCCCAGGTTCCTTAAGTCATTTCCGCACCTACGATGGAATTTCCGCAGGTGCAGTGCCGCAGGTGCAGTGCCGCAGGTGCGATGAATAGGTTGCATGAGCGAATTTGCTAGGCAGAAAAGGGAAAAATTCGAGGGTTTGATTCATTTCTCCATTTTTGGACTTGGGAGCTCGGAAATTGGCGATTTTTTGAGGGATTTTCAGAGAGATCTTTGGGGTAACGATTCCTAACTTGATTTTGATCATATTTCATTAATGTATTGTTGTTTTCTTCATTTTATAAAGGAATTTGAGTGAGAAAGTTGGGAGAATGGGGGGAAAGTTCCCACACCGAATTTCTGAGTTTTTAGTGGGATTTAGACATCGGATTTGGATAATTTTGGTACGAGTGATCTCGTGAGTGAATGGGTGTTCATATTTGATAACTTTTACCCAATTCCGAGACGTGGGCCCGGGGGGACTTTTTGGGCGGTTTTCTAATTTCTTGTCTTAGCTTTGATTTCGTTAGCTAGATTAGTTTCTTGTAGCTATATTTATGTTATGTAATTGGTTTTGGCTAGATTTGAGCCATTCGGGGTCGGATATCCGTGGAAAGAGCATTGTGATGGATTGATTTGAGCTTGGTTCGAGGTAAGTGGCTTGCCTAACCTTGTGTGGGGGAACTCCCCTTAGGATTTAGCATTGTTTGATATGTGAGCGTAGTGTACGTGAGGTGACGAGTACATACACGGGCTATTGTTGCAAAACTCCGTTTTCATTAAGTAAAATACTTGTCTTCCTTTAATTGAGCTACACTAGCATATGAATTTTTCCTGTTTAGTCTAGAACAGCATGTCTACGTGTCTTAATTGTTTATGTGAAACTCTGTGCAACATGCTTAGTGAATTTCCTGCTTCCTCCTTGACTGATACTTAGTCTAAATCGTAAGATTTCGTGATGTAGTTGTAATTCTATTGTTTGCGCTGCATATTTACTTTGGGACTACAGAACGGTATTCCAGTAGATCCCCCCTGCACATTTACTGCATATTTACTTTGGGACTACATAACGGTATTTCGGTAGATCCCCATGTTCTGCATATTTACTTTGGGACTACGGAATGGTATTCCGGTAGATCCCCCATGCACATTTAAGTTTGGGACTACGGGACGGTATCCTGGGAGATCCTATGTTGTTATCACTGTGTTCTGAGCTGTTGTCTTTCATTGATTCTATTCCTGTTAGATTTCCGTATTTATTTTTACTGCGGTATTTCATTCTGTCTTATTTCATTATATTTATACCAGTAGGGCCCTGACCTGATCTCGTCACTACTCGACTGAGGTTAGGCTTGGCTCTTACTGGGTACCGATTGTGGTGTACTCATGCTACTCTTCTGCACATGTTTTCATGTGCAGATCCAGGTACTCCTTATCAGCTACACTATCAGTGAGCCGGGACAGCTTTGGAGACTTCAAGGTATAGTTGCTGCGTCCGCAGACCTCGGAGTCCCCTTCTACTCTTCCCCATGTCCATTATCTTCTGTATTTTCTTTTGATAGACTCTGATGTATAGAGACACTAGATTTTCCTTCTGTAGTTTGTGATTCACAATGTTTCAGGTTTTGGGAATGCTATGTAGTATTCTAAGGAGTTAGTTATTGTACATGCCAAGCGGCATGGTATTCAGTTATGGTGTTATTGCTACAGTTAGTTGTTGAATTTATGTTTTCATTTCATTATTCCGCAATTGTTAGGCTTATCTAGTCAAAGAGACTAGGTGACATCACGACGTCACACCGAGGGGAAATTGGGTCATGACAAATGACAACACGATTCTTGTTGTTTTTCAAATAATTTTTGCACAGAAAAGAAGAATTAATTTAAGCCCTAGTATTTGAGAGCACAAAGATAGTAGAAGAAGAAGAAGATGATGATGCAATAAAACATAAAGAGCATAAAGATTAAGCCTTCATACCTTAATGCTTGCAATTAGGAGTGAAAATGGTGAAACGTGAAAGTTAGAAGAGTGAGGAAGATGAAGGTTTGAGAGCCCCAAATTTTATTTTTTTTACTTTTGTTCAAAATGGAACATAGTTACCCGTTTAAGGCCCCTGATGTCGCATTTGCGACCCCTTCTTCGCAATTGCGAACTTTAAAAATTCATCAGAGGTCACAAATGCGACCTAGTCCTCAGTTTTGCGATGGGTCAAAGTTTGCAAATGCGGACCTTTGTTCGCAAATGCGAACACTGAGCTTCTGCAATTTCAGCAGCTACTGGTTTTGGCTCTCCAGTCACCCCGACATGCTCAAATCAACTCCAAAAATTCTAAAACTTGGAAGATTAGTCAAAAATAATATACTAAGCTATTCTAAAAAAGCAAAATTTTAAAAACGACTAAAAATGTTGAAAACGATATGTTGCCTCCCACAAGCGCCGCATTTAACATCGTGCCATGACGCGAATCAACTTTATCACTTTTCTCGCCACTTGAACGATATGAATTGGGCACCTAACTTGGACTCAAGCTTGTGACCGCGAGCGGCGGGGGGTGGTAAATAGATGATCAAGCCAAACTTTAATTTCTTCATTTTTCATTTCTTGGCTTTCATGTGAGGAATGTCATTTTGCCTTCTTGTTCCTTCAAATTGTAAAATGTATGGTCTTTGCCTTTCCTCCCGGAAATCCCTCATTGACTCGTGTAGTTCAATTTCCATATCACCACACAATTCCAATGTTGAAAAAGGCTTGAAATGTGACATCAAACCAATTTCAATTCTTTCCGGATTTTGGCATCCTCTTGGTCCCCCAGATTAGAGTCAAATTCAACCATATTTTCAACTACACCGGTTGACTCTAATTCCATATTTTTCTTGGCATCACCAACAAGTATGAAGTCGGTTGGCGGATGTTCAATTCTTGATTCCTCAAAATAAAGCTCACTTTCTTCCTCGGAGTTAGACTCTTCTTGACCTCTTTCCACACTTTCAAATCGATAGGCATAATGAGCCTTAATCAATGATTTCATTTGATCTTCCAAAGTGCGGATAGTCTCATCATTTCGATGTAGTGCTTGTTTTAAGTCCTCGAGTGCCAAGCTTTGCTTCTACTCATTTTCAAGAATGGCCTCCAACATGAGCATCATCCTCTCATTTTTAGCATTTGAGAGTTCTTCTTGGTTTTGATCAAGTGCCAAAGAAGGATTTTCGGCTTCAACCTCTAAGGAAGGTTCTTGGCTATCATTCACTTCCGAGGCTTTTTGGATCTCTAAAGCTTCAAGCTTTTCTCCCATTTGTAAGTTCAACCTTCCAAGCGCTAAGTCATTTTGGAGACTATTTTCCAAAAGCTCCTCCAAGGCACTTTGCTCTTTGTTTCCTCCTTCAAGTAGGCATTCCACCATGAGCTTGAACTCTCTGTTTTTACCATGCTCAACTTCTTCCACTTCCATATCCCTATACTTGTCATCACAAAAACTAGAATCATCATAGCGGGGTTTGGGGAGGGAAGGACAAATAAGCACAATTATCCCAATTGCCGTTTTGACGGCCACACTTATCACAAATACTCCACTCATGGGTTTGAGATTGTGTGCACAATCCGACCCCAGGAGAATTTAAACAATTTTGCCATGAGTGTGGTCCTCCACAATAAGGACAAGGGTCATAAAATTATGAACAACTATCATCCAACAAATTTTCATTACGTGATGCCATTGTTTTTTAAAACTAAGCAAACAAACAAGAAACAAACAAGAAGATAAACAAAGATAAGAAAATAATTATAAAACTATTCACAAGTTTCGACCAAAGTACTTACGCTTACTTCTCAAACAACCTAAATACGCCAAATTGTTCCCCGGCAACGGTGCCAATTTTGATGACGTCCAAATCTACTACTAAAAAGTAAATGGACACGGTCGCATGCAATATAATTTACCCAACTATGAGTCGGGGTTGAATCCCACATAGAATAATATGTAGGCGATTAGGCTTGTGAGAGAATTATCACTTATTATGCTAAGCCAAACACTTAGAAATATTTTGAGAAAATATTTATGTCTAATTGCAAAAATGTAAACAACCTAAAAAGCAAATAAAATGATCAATGGCTACAAGAATGGATGCATAGAGAATGACACTCATTTAACGATCCAATGTATTTCACGATTTTACAACTATGAGCGAGTTTATGTTAATTAGCCTTGGGTAATAATTCTATATTAGCTTCTTCAGAAGACTAACAAGACTTTCTAATTGAATTATCCCTAAAACAATTAAGATATTAAGCACACCCGAATATGTCTACAAGTAGTTCAATCCTATCACTAGGTAGAATCTATAAAGTGAGGGCTAAAGCCTCAAGTTCTTGTTAATTAATTTTTCCCAACCCCAAATTATCTTTCCCAAAATTAATTTGAATTTAATGGGTGAGTCCTAGGGTTAGCTAATCCCTTTTGAAACATTAAAGAACAATAATAATTAAAGAAACAATAACTCACTTCATAATAAATAAAAATCGTTCAATACATAAGCACAACAAGATATTTAATCCACACTTTAAATATAAATATTTCTATAAACAAGATTCAAGTGTTAGAATAAATACTACACACTTAGATATACAATACAAAGCAAGGAAATGAAGAAATGAACATAAATGGGTAATCAATTGTCAACCAAAAACTTCAAATCTTCAAGACCCAAGTGTGTGTGCAAGAACCCTAACTTCAAAACTTATGTTCTCTTGTCAAGATGTGTCAAAGATATTCCAAATATATGCCAAAGATATTTTACAAATGAGCTACGTCATGTATTAAAGGGTTTGGGGCCAAAAAATGTGAAATTACATAAGTACCCAGAACTGAAGCGTGATCTTCGCATTTGCGAAGCTACGTTCGCATTTGCGTACTATGACTTTCCTGTTGACTATCGCATTTGCGATAAAGACTTCGCATTTGTGAAGGTTGACTATCTGGTTTGACTTCGCATTTGCTACCCTTTTTTCGCATTTGCGAACACTGCTTGACTGGGTTGACTTCGCATTTGCGATTGCTTCTATCTTCGCATTTCCCACATTTATGTCGCAATTGAGACATCTAAGGCCATTTTCCAGATTTTCTTCTTTTCAACTTCTTTTTGACTCGTTTTCACTTGGTTTTTTCTTGATCACTTCTAAATCACATAGAACCTATAAAATAGAAGTAAACGACATTAAACACATGATTTTATCAATCAAACATAGCACAAATCTAAGCTTAAAGACGAGATAAGTTGGTAAAATACCAACTTATCAATGTACAAGTCATAAAACATGAAATGAAGTTATCCAAGGCCTCAAACCGTCGAGCAACATGCTAGAGCTCAAAACGACTGGTCTGGTCATTACATTTTCCCCCACTTAAATATACGTTCATCCTCGAGCGTGCCAAAAACTATTCCGGAGTTGTCCAAAATCACTGTTTAACACCTCGTGCACCTTCCCGTGCCACCACAACCCATGTAAGCACATTAGCTCGAGCCAAACTAAATATCCTCCCTATAACCTTAGCTAACAAGCCTTCGAACCAAATTCCAACATCTGAAATTCTCCACGAGACTCGATTCTAATATACGAACATTGCATTAATCACTACATACTGTACCAAAACATGATCATGCACCTTTGCTGAAATCACACCATGCACCGCATAATTCACATGCCCATAATAACATTCTTCGACCACAATAGCTGCAATTTCATGAATTTAATGCCCTCAATATGCCTCATAACACATATGCCATGTTCCAACTCTTGCAATACATCCACAACGAAAGAGATGTGTAGAAACTTGAAACCACCTGCCAAAACGATCATTCATGGAGTCTCTTCACCTGACAAGAACAATTACCTCATTCTAAACTGAATAACGATATTTTCTCTTTAATATACCCTACTTAAATATGATCGCACCTATCTCGGGTTCAATAACCTCGTCTCACCTCGTACAAGTTGCTCGGGCAATAAGCCACCTCTAACCCCATCTAAAATCTCATACAGCGCCAACAAGCTACAACTCGAATATGACTCATAAGGAAGAATGAACTTCAATAAGGAACTACCCAGCCGCGTAACAAATAAAACAACTAAAAAGATGCTATGAACCTTTCTCAGAGAATGAGAAACAAAATACACAGAAATAAGTATAGGGAATTGTACTCATCATCTCCCTGTTGCGGCGCGCAATCCGATCCAAACAACATACCAATAGCAGCGTGCCACCTGATCCACACAACAACCAACAAGGAAACACCCATCAGTCGTAATGCTAATACCTACGAAATGCCCAAATATCGACCAAAAACACGCCAAGTGCATAATACAACCCTAGGGAGACGGATAGCGCCATACGCTACAAAATCTAAGCACGATTAAGGTGCAGTAAATGACCTACATCTCGAGAGCCATCCTGCTCATATAATACCACAAGCTACACGGGATCACAACACGTGTAAATAATCAAGTTGTCCCACAACCCACCTGGCACAATAGAGTATTACATGGAATAGCTGGCGACGGGAATAACATCCAATGCCCGAAGACTCCTCCGTAAGCAATGTTATGTCGAATGAACACAACTGACTTGTCGTAGAGAACACATTCACATTAGACCCACCAACGGGCCTAAAGTCGATTATGATCATACCATACTGGGCCACAACCTTCCAAGGATCCACAATGGCCCTATTCATGACACACACGAGCAGTCGTCCAATCGGGAACAAACCCCTATGGTCCACAACCGAGGAATAGAGTGCATTCCAGGCATAAACTCTCACATTAGCGATAGTACCACGATCTCCATACTTGGTTTCAACCCTTAACAATCAAGTGACTAACATGTTACACTTATACGGTCTTCCCATGGGTTATACTCCCACGACCTTCCGCACCAGGTAGCATAGACTGCACATCCACACCTCCAACCGTACAAATTCTGTAGTGCAAATCAGAATCCGAAATTAATACACAATGCCTCTTCCACAGAACACCATTCTCAAGAGACACTAAGATAATTCCAGCTTACTCTGAACGCCTGAATTCTCCCTTTCCCATCTGAGCTCGTGATATTTTTGTTAACACCGAGCCGCAACCTTGATCCTCAACTTCCAATTCCCATGCCGCGCACTGCACCTATCATGCCGCTATGTGAGAGTACAAGAATTCATCATAACCCCTGAACTATTCATAGAATAAACACTTCATTGGCTAGAAACCTTTCACTTAACTCATTTCAGAAGAACCATAGCAACACGCAATTGAATCCCCATAACCGCAAAAAATACAAACCTCAAGTCGTGGTCTAAATCGTCATAACTCTTCCGGGATCCATTTTCACAAAACAAGGCCATTAGAATCAAATGCCTCCTAAATCAATAAAATTATAGTGGTTGTAAAGCCCGCACATAACACCACCAACCTCCTGTATAACTTACGCGCCGAAGGAAGTGATCATTTCCACAATCATGCTGATTCAAACCATTACTAACTGACCCTACTTCTTTAAATTTACTCTTGACTTGCCTTAGGAATAATAATAGCTCCATTCGAGAACATAACGAAACTCAACAACACTCATCCCGAGTGATACAATTCACTAGACCATATCATCTCAATACCCATGAACAATCTCATACCCTCCTCATGCACACAATAGCATCTCAAACGGGTACACCAATTCTGAAAGACCTTCTGCGAATCCAAAATTATTTCTCCCATTTTTCCAATACTACCCCGCAGACCCGATGATAACATAGAAACTTCCCTAAGTATTCTTCACACTCTGCTACAAAATCCCGGTCTTTAGCCATATAACGAACCCATTAGAACCACTATTGAGAGTCACCCACTCTAACTTGGTCCCGAATATAATCCAAACTCTAGTGCGCTGCCAGCACATGAACACCCCCAAAGAAGCAACCGGATAAATTATTTTCCTTGTACATCACATCCACAAGAAGCATAAACTCTAATTCTTCCCAAAATCTGTGCATGAATCGATAAGGCAAAATATAGCACACATTCATCAAGTCCTTTGCTCGAGTTACCCCAGATGTTTTATTTTCTTAGTCGTAAATAATCCACCAATGCACCGATAATCAGAAATCGCACAAACAGACAACCACGCGATCCAATCATAGATGGTGGGCTCCCCCACTTAGCTTTAAGCTACCATCACATAATGTAGAACCCACAAAGATTCCTCCTTATCAATTACCATGATCTCGCTCCGTCAACTCGCCAAATTTCTCGTAGTCCCTTGTTAAACTTTTCATGAACATTCTGTATTATTAGCCGCAATCGTATGTTTGACCCTCTATCGGGTAGTAGGTAGAACTCTTCGTAGAAACTTCATCAAAATCACGCAACTGCTAACCTGCTCACAGGAAATTACCCACCTATGGAATTCCATACCGACATCTTCCAACGGCGTTGCACTGGTACAACTACTACGAAATCAGTAAACCTTCCTGAGCCCAAGCTCGTCTACAGGCTATACAAGCCTGCCCATTCCCCATTGACATTAACTTAAAGTCCGACAATACATTCCAAACTCAAAGTCATATTGCATCCAAAACGATAATCAAGTTTTCACACCCCTCTTCATTTCAAGCAAACTCTTTTCTGCCATATTCAATCTTCCTCAGTACAATAACCTCCATCCCAAATAAAATCGTAGACCTAGTCACTTTTCACCATGACTCCCAAATCGCTCTAAACTTTCTCAAGGCACGTGGCTATCCTACCACAGAATCTGTACGCTACTTTATCACTCCCACTTCGGTTAAACCATCTCCTTTAGCAACTTCTCGACCTCTATTGTTCACACTTGACCTTCTAGCAATTCAACCATTGTGGGACACCTCCCACCATGTCCTTCCTCCTCCTTTGCTGCCAAAATACTGCCTCAAATTATAATCCATCTTTGTAGCACCCTAACAGGTAAATTGCCACCAACTCTGAGCCTCTTCAAGATTGTTTTTCTGAGCCATTCACTGTCGCGATCCATAAACGAGCAATCTACCATTCACAATAACACAGCACGGTAACAACGCATGAACATCATAATAATTTATGTATGTACTGATACAAGGCTGAGATGACAAAACACTCTTTCCACAATAAGACGATAATAACTCGCTAGAATACGCAGGGAGAAACATCCTGCTCCACGTCTGCAGTACCATTGCAACTCCGCGATGCCCAATTGACACGAGCACTTAACATCGTATAAGAATGAGTAGAAAGGGAATGAAGGCATAAGCTTCAATGGAAATCAAATCGCACGGCGAGGAATCAAGAAGGGAAGTGCTCCTAACAGCCCTGTAGTCTCTCGAAGATAAGTACAGACATCTTCGTACCGATCCGCAAGACTCTACTAGACTTGCTCATGACTCATGAGACCCAAGTGAATCTAGAGCTCTGATACCAAGCTGTCACGACCCAAAATCCATTATAGGTCATCATGGCGCCTAATGCCGCCGTCAGGCAAGGCAACGATGATTAATCAACTTAGTTACTCATTTTATTATTTTTGAAATTATGAATCCCGTTAAATAGGTCGAGTAAAATCTTGTACTCGCAGAAAATCCGTGATTTTATTTTCCAATTTATGTATAAAATATAAATTACAAGGTGAAATGATAATAATTACGTGAACTACAATAATGAACATTCAGTAGGAACCCCCAAAGCCTGGTATCACAAGTGCATGAGCATATACTAAGGAGTACAATGATAATACAACGTCTGTCTGGAATACAAGTTAGACAGGAGAATATAAATAACTCTGATGGAAACTCTATATGTTGGGGATCGTAACATGAAATGCAACTCACCGTAAATTCCCCGCAACAGCCGCGCTTTTTTGCCCAAAAGACCATCAAACATATAGATATACTGCACAATAAGTGTAGCAAGTGTAGCATGAGTACGTAAATCAATGTGTACCCAGTAAGTATCTAGCCTAACCCTGGAGAAGTAGTGACTAGGGGTCGACATTGACACTTTCTAGTGGTCTAATAACTCAAACATAGTATGAAGTAAACAAATATACTGCAGGGTAATAAACAGTATAAACAAATATAGGTACGTGGTACAATCCTCCTCTGAACAGTAAATTCAAGCTCTCAATTATCAGTTACCTCCTCAACTGGAGTATATATGAAATGGACCTTACCAGATAGTTCGTCACAACTCAAATCAGGAAAACACACGGAGACGTTGGTTTCTTGTCAAATATTACGCACGACGCTGCCGAGGCAAACAGGCCCATCCCATACGAGTATTTTATAGAAATGCCTAGGCGTACAGCCTCATCCCATAATAATTTGCGCATTACCGAGGGTCGAATGGCACAAACCATAGATGTATCTATTATACTGCCGAGGTGAACGGCTCGCTCCCATAAGAATGTGGTACATAATTTTGCCAAGGCGATCGATCAGATCCCATTAGAGTAAGAAGTTTTAACGGGTCCTTGACCCCATTCACAAATAAATGTGTGAGTTACAAACTTTAAGGAAAGCTTTGCGATGAAAACGCACAACGCGAGAGGAATTAATAAGGGAAGCACAAATTATTCCGTGGATTATCAAGTAGCTCGTCACATCTCTACAATAGCGAGTTTATCACCCTATGTAAGTCTAGTCTCAAGTCGTAATACGAAATAAAGGAATTAAACAAGCAAAGATGACTCAAATAGTACAATTATAGCATAGCGTGAACCTAAGTCTACCCGGACATAATCAAGAATTCTAGCATACGCACGGACACTCGTCACCTCATACGTGTGTAGCTCCCACAACATGCAGCACATAAGAATATAACACCTACATGATAAATTCTCTCTCATAGGGTTAGGCAGGAGACTTACCTCGCTCCGAAGTTGCATAACCGGCCTCAACGCCACTCTAACACCTCAAATCGATGCTCGTCGCTCCAAAACTAGTCAAACAATGTGCAAACCAATAAATATATACTCGTAATAAATAAATTTATAATAATTTCCAACTCCACTCAAAAACTCAATAAATTCAACCGTAGGCCCACGTGCCCGGAACCTGACAAAAGTTACAAAATCTGACAACCCATTCAATTACGAGTCTAGCCATACTAGTTTCACTCAATTCCAACTCCGAAACGACATTCAAAACTCAATCATTCACTCTATGAAACTATAGACAACCCCCCCCCCCCCAATTTCTCTTTTTAAACCATCAACTAAATGCCAAAAATGAGGATAGATTAATAAAATATAATCAAAACCGAGTAGAGAACACTTACCCCAATCCATATGGCGAAAATCACTTCAATCCGAGCTCCATAGCTCCAAATATGATAAAATGGCTGAAACCCCTGAAATATAGCTTCTGCCTAGGTATTTACCCTTCGTGATCGTGGAAAGTGGTTTGCAATCGCAAAGCATAACTTTTCTCAGCTCAAAATTGCCCTTCGCGATCGCGGAAAACCAATCGCGATCGCGAAGAACAAGCTGCCCAACTTCTCCAGACAGCCTCTAGTATAATGGTCATAACCTTTTGTACAAAACTCCAAATGACAAATGGTTTGATTTTCTGACACCAAGGGCTACAACTTTTATTTTTGGATCATCTCCAAATTCCTTATAGATTGCAAGACATGAGCTCCCAAAGTCAGCCATGTGCATTAGAAATGTTTTCTTCGCGAACGCGAATCTGTCTCCGCGAACATGATTTACAAGCACCTTTATCCCATTTTTCTCTTTGCGAATGCGATCCAATGTCCGTGATCGCGATGCATACTGCTGTGGCAAAAAATCAGCAATTAAAAATGGCCTAGAAATGGTTCAAAACTACCCCAAAACTCAACCGAGCCCCTCGGGACCCTGTCCGAACATACCAAAAGGTCCCAATACCTTATACAAACTTATCCAAAGGCTCAAAAAGCCACAAATAACATAAAAATCATGAATCGATGATAAAAATCTTTCTTTCAACTTTCAAACTTCCAAAATTCGATGAACGCATCCGAATCATATCAAAACATTCCGGAATGATGCCAAACTTTACGCACAAGTCACAAATCATGATACGAACCTACTCTAAGACTCGGAACCCCAAAAGGATGTCGATATCACCAAATTCCACCTCAACCCAAACTTAGGAAATTCTAAAACCTTCAAAATACCAACTTTCCACAATAAGCGTCGAAATGCTCCCGGGCAACCCGATACTCAACGCGAACATACACCCAAGTCCGAAATCATCATACGAATCTATTAAATCTTCAAATATCGATTCCGAGGTTGTTTACTTAAAAGTCAAACCTTAGTCAATTCTTCTAACTTAAAGATGCTGAAATTAAATTTTTCCATCTAAATCAACTCTGAACTTCCCGAAATTCGATTCCGACTATGCGTACAAGTCATAAAACATGAAGTGAAACTACTCAAGACCTCAAATCGCCGAGCAACGCGCTAGATCTCAAAGCGACCAGACGGATCATTACAAAATTCCTTAAGGACAGTGACTACACTATCAAAGTCTAATTATTTTGCCTCATATTCTGTTATTTTTTCTAACAAAAACAACAACACTATTTGAGATTAAAAAATTCTATGTACTATTGTGCAACTCTTTAATGTCATTGAATTGAAAGTGTTGGCGTTTGGCCTAAACACGTTAGTGTCTTTCAAAGGATTAAAAATCACTATTTCAAAACTTCGAACCAAGTAAACTTTTTGATGCTATGGAATTTTCTAAGACTCTGTCGTTACAAAGACGGTTCGTGACCGCTCATATCGCGAAAAGAGTCGTTGTTGGGCGTTAGTTGAACCAACGTTTATACGAGTTATTTCTACTTTTTAATAACCAGTCAATTCATTACTTTTTAAATTTGTTTTGGCGTTGGGTTCAAGAAATTCTTTCGTGACAGGGTTGTGGCAATAGGGCAGTCCCATGGATAAAGTATTCCTTTTTCACGCAGGGTCTAGGGAGGGGCCGCATCCCAATAGGGTGTAATATAGGCAGTCTACCGTGATGCAAGCCTCAGTGACTAATTTCGCGACTCGAATACATAACTTATAGGTCACACAAACACAGCTTGAATGTTTCTCCAAAGCTTACCTTTCGATTATGGCAATAGTTATACTAAATCTTTCATCCAGAAAGCAATTTATCTGATATGGGTTCTTGTTTCTTGTTGTTCTGTTCCAATTAGAATGGAACATAGGGACTTTTAGTCCCGTAAGACAATTGACATCTTCAAAGGCAGGATTTTGCACCATTTTTTAATCTTATTTCCTCTAGTTGCAAAGAAAGGAACCCAAATGCTTTAGACATACTTCTGTTGCTAAGTTAAGGTCTCTTACTATTAAGCTTGACACTTACAAAAATGCCCTAATAACACCATGCACAAGTGTCTTCACCGTATATCGCATATGGCGAACGAACTAAACAATGTAGTCATAAGATGACCGACGAGCAACAAGTCCAAGTTGTGTTTCATTTTGTACCCCAAAGTTGACCCGCAATTTAGCATTAAAATTATGAAAGATTCTAAGCGTTATCTAAAACTTGAGAAAGAGCGCCTCGAAATGGAAAAGATACTATAAGTCTATAGTGGGTCTCTACACAATAAGGGGAAGGGATAAATGTAAAAGAAGCCTAAGCTTGATTTTAAAAAAACTTTTTTTTATCTTAAAAGATACTGAATGTGGCTAAAGCTCAAGTGCTTCAACTGCTAGAAAAAGGGACACCTTGCTCATGATATCCCGAGTCTATGAAATGGATATGGCTTTGTTATCGATCTACATCATGATGTAAGGTAATCTTGTTCTGCTTACCTAACTCTGTCACATCCTATATAGTAGACTCAAGAGCCATTTGTAAGAAAAATGAGCTTATATTATTAAATATTTTATTTGTATTTAAATACCCGGATTTGATGATAGTCCATAAACGTGAGCCCAATTATAAGAGTGATAATTAGTTATTAGGATGTGCACTTTATGTGCTTGGGTGGGTCTAGTATAGTGGTGAATATAGGCTCAACTCAATGAGGTCCGTAATGGGATGGCCCATCAGAGTTTCATTAGTTACTGCTAGGTCCACTCTCTAGCCCTTATGTAAACATATAGTCAGAGTTATTTCAGATTATTTGTTGTGTGTGGTAGTTATTCCATTGACGCCGCCATTAAAAAGTTCAAAAATTTACTTTTTAGTCACATATTAATTTTGTTATTTAATAAAAATATTTTAACATTTTACTAATTTTGAAAAGGTGACTATTGATTTTAGAAAGGTGCATGTTGACAAAGGTTGAGTCTATTAATTCTAAAGAAGCTAAATAGAAATTACCAACTGTTCCTCTCCGAAACAAAAATCATCAGAAAAATAACAGTTTTTCATCATCTTCTCTTTCTGCTATCTACAATTCATAAAGTTTGTTCTAGTGAAAATTCGAGTTAATTGCCAATACTCTAATTTCAAAGGCGTTGTAGAATCCTGGAGGAATTCTTCCATAATCTTTGAGCAACAAAATTGGGAGGCTTAATTTCTTTAAGGACATTGACTACACTATCAAGGCCTAATTATTTCATCTCATATTCTGTTATTTTTCTAACAAAAACAACAGTATTATTTGAGATTAAAAATATTATATGTACTATGGTGCAACATTTTAATATCGTTGAATTGAAATTGTTTGGCGTTTGGCCTAAACACGTTGGTGTCTTTCAAAGGATTGAAAATCACTAATCCAAAACTTCGAACCAAGTAAACTTTGTGATGCTATGGAACTAGATAAGACTTTGCCTTTAAAAGACAGCCGTCACTGCCCATATCGCGAAAAGAGTCGTTGTTGGGCGTCAGTTGTTGGGCGTCAGTTGTTGGGCGTCAGTTGAACCAACAGTTATTCGAGTTATTTCTACTATTTAATAACTAGTCAATTCATTACTTTTTAAATTTGTTTTAGCGTTCGATTCAAGAAATTCTTTCGTGTTAGGGTTGTGGCAATAGGGCAGTCCCGTGGATAAAGTATCCTTTTTACACACAGGGTCCGGGGAAGGACCGCATCCTAAGAGGGTGTAATATAGGCAGTCTACCGTGATGCAAGTCTCAGTGACTAATTTCACGGCTCGAATCTGTGACCTATTGGTCACACAGACACAACTTGAATGTTGCTCCAAAGCTCCCCCTTCGATTACGGCAATAGTTATACTAAATCTTTCGTCCAGAAAGCAATTTTATCCGATATGGGTTCTTGTTTCTTGTTGTTCTATTCCAATTAGAATGGTACATAGGGACTTTGTAGTCCCGTAAGAGAAATGACATCTGCAAAAGCAGGATTTTGTACCCTTCTTTAATCATGTTTCCTCCAGTTGCAAAGAAAGGAACCCAAATGCTTTAGACATACTTCTGTTGCTAAGTTAAGGGCTCTTACTATTAGGCTTGACACTTACAAAAAAGTCCCTAATAACACCAAGTACAATTGTCTTCACCATATATCGCATATGGCAAACAAACTAAACAATGTAGTCGTAAGATACTGACGAGCAACAAGTCCAAGTTGTGTTTCATTTCGTACCCCAAAGTTGACCCAAGATTTAGCATTAAAATTATAGAAGATGCTAAGCGTTATCTAAAACTTGAGGAAGAGCGCCTCGAAATGGAAAAGCTACTATAAGTCTATAGTGGGTCTCTACACAATAAGGGGAAGGGATAAGGGTAAAAGAAGGCTAAGCTTGATTTAAAAAAGCTTTTTTTTAATCTTAAAAGATATTGAATGTGGCTAAAGCTCAAGTGCTTCAACTGCCACAACAAGGGACACCTTACTCATAATTCCCCGAGTCTAAGAAAGGGTTATGCCTTTGTTATCGATTTACATCGTGATTTAAGTTACTCTTGTTCTGCTTACCTAACTCTGTCACATCCTATATTGTAGACTCAAGAGTCATTTGTAAGAAAAATGAGCTTATATTATTAAATATTTTATTTGTATTTAAATATTCGGGTTTGATGATAGTCCATAATCATGAACCCAATTATAAGTGTGATAATTAGTTATTAGGTTATGCACTTTATGTGCTTGGGTGGGTCTAGTATGGCGGTGAGTATAGGCTCAACTCGATGAGGTCCGTAGTGGGATGGCCCATCAGAGTTTCATTAGTTACAGCTAGGTCCGCTCTCTAGCTTTTATGTAAACACATAGTCATAGTTATTTCAGAACATTTGTTGTATGTAGTAGTTGTTCTATTGACGCCGCCATTAAAAAGTCTGAAAGTTTACTTTTTTAGTCACCTATTAATTTTGTTATTTAATAAAACCATTTTAAATTATCAAAATGTTTTAACATTTTACTAATTTTGAAAAGGTGACTATTGGTTTTAAAAAGGTGCATGTTAGCAAAGGTTGAGTCTGTTAATTCTAACAGACGCCTAAAAGGGTTTATAAATACCCCATCCCTCCCCAAAACGAAAATCATCTGAAAAATAATAGTTTTCCATCTTCTTCTCTTTCTTCTATCTATAATTCACAAAGTTTATTCTAGTGAAAATTCGAGTTAATTGCCGATATTCTAATTTCAAAGGCGTTGCAGAAGCCTGGAGGAATTCTGCCATAATCTCTGAGCAACAAAATTGGGAGGTTTAAATTCCTTAAGGGCAGTGACTATACTATTAATGCCTAATTATTTCGTCTCATATTATGTTATTTTTTCTAACAAAAATAATAGTACTATTTGAGATTAAAAAGATTCTATGTACTATGATACAACTCTTTAATGTCGTTGAATTAAAAGTGTTTGTTTGGCCTGAACACGTTGGTGTCTTTCAAAGGATTGAAAATCACTATTTCAAAACTTAAAACCAAGTAAACTTTGTGATGCTATGGAATTTGCTAAGACTCTGCCTTTAAAAAGACGGTTGGTGACTGTTCGTATCGCGAAAAGAGTCATTGTTGGGCGTCAGTTGAACCAACGGTTATTCGAGTTATTTCTATTGTTTAATTACCAGTCAATTCATTACTTTTTAAATTTGTTTTGGCGTTGGGTTCAAGAAATTCTTTAGTGTCAGGGTTGTGGCAATAGGGCAGTCCCATAAATAAAGTATCCCTTTTACACGCAGGGTCCGAGGAAGGACCGCACCCCAAGAGTGTGTAATATAGGCAGTCTACCGTGATGCAAGCCTCACTGACTAATTTCACGGCTCGAATCCATGACTTATAGGTCACAAAGACACAACTTGAATGTTCCTCCAAAGCTCCCCTTCGATTATGGCAAAAGTTATACTAAATCGTTCATCCAGAAAGCAATTTTATCCGATATGGGTTCTTGTTTCTTGTTGATCTGCACCAATTAGAATGGAACATAGGGACTTTGTAGTCCCGTAGGATACATGACAGGTGCAAAAGCAGAATTTTGTACCCTTCTTTAATCTTGTTTCCTCTAGTTGCAAAGAAAGGAACCCAAATGCTTTAGAAATACTTCTATTGCTAAGTTAAGGTCTCTTACTAGTTACTATTAAGCTTAACACTTACAAAAAATGCCCTAATAACACCATGCACAAGTGTCTTCACCATATTTTGCATATGGCGAACAAACTAAACAATGCAGTCATAAGATGACCGACGAGCAACAAGTCCAAGTTGTGTTTCATTTCGTACCCCAAAGTTGACCCACAATTTAGCATTAAAATTATGGAAGTTGCTAAGCATTATCTAAAACTTGAGGAAGAACGCCTCGAAATGGAAAAGCTACTATAAGTCTATAGTGGGTCTCTACACAAGAAGGAGAAGAGATAAATGTAAAAGAAGCCTAAGCTTGATTTAAAAAAGCTTTTTTTTTATCTTAAAAGATATTGAATGTGGCTAAAGCTCCAGTGCTTCAACTGCCAGAACAAGGGACACCTTGCTCATGATTTCCCAAGTCTAAGAAAGGGATATGGCTTTGTTATCGATTTACATCGTGATGTAAGTTACTCTTGTTCTACTTACCTAACTCTGTCAGATCCTATATTGTAGACTCAAGAGTCATTTGTAAGTAAAATGAGCTTATATTATTAAATATTTTATTTATATTTAAATATTTGGGTTTGATGATAGCCCATAAACGTGAGCCCAATTATAAGTGTGATAATTAGTTATTAGGATGTGCACTTTATGTGCTTGAGTGGGTATGGCGGTGAGTATAGGCTCAACTCGATGAGGTTCGTAATGAGATGGCCCATCAGAATTTTATTAATTACAGCTAGGTCCGCTCTCTAGCCCTTAAATAAACACATAGTCAGAGTTGTTTCAGAACATCTGTTGTGGTGGTAGTTATCCCATTGACGCCGCCATATTGAAGAAAAGGTAATAAAGAGGAAGACCTAGTCCTTCGTCAATCCGCGATATGTATATGTTCTTGCTAATCTTGATTTATTTTGTGTTTTAATATCATATTTGATCTTGATTTATATTATATGTCATTATTCTTACACCATCAACCATGTAAAAAAGAATATAGATGCCTTCGTAGAATTTGATCTTAGTCATATGTTGATTAATTTAGTGACTCATTTGGTCTCCCATAAATATGGTCGAGACTTTCTTTTCACACAAATAAGATGTGGCAGTGGCTAGTATCCACTATAACTAATTCAGTCTGACATCTGTGATCCAAATAATGTAATCCTTCTAAGTTAGTTACTTATACTCCATATGAGTTATAGACGAAATAAAACCTGGTTTGAGCTTTTGGAACTCTTGGATTTGTGCTTTTTATTTTGGATCATAATTACTTTTTCTCCACATAAAAATTAGATGCTAGGGGAAGGAACTATACCTTTCTGTGATACTCTATACGAACCCAAGATAATGAGTACATAAGTGAACAACATATTGGCACGACAACTGAATTTGAAGCACCTGATGTTACATTCATATTTCCTAAGTAGGGTGAGATATGTTAAGACTTGTCTCTTAAAGAAACTACGGACCATATTGTTTCCGCTATAGATAGAAATGGATCAGAGTAGAAGTCTTTGGTGATAGTGGATCTGTTCAAATTACCACCCATATATCATCAAAAGAGAAACCATTTGATAGGTCGGGTACTCGGGTTGGTTCGAACTTTTCAGTTAACAAACCAAATTAATTGTGTCGAGTTATTAAATCTAAAGATAAACCAAACCAATAAAAATCGAATTTTTTAATCTCAGGTTTTCGGATTTTTTTTATAAAGTCTTCATAGCACAAAATATAGAATTGGTGCTCCAAATATTTCTTTAATCCAAGTACGACAGAACTATATAAAGTATTTTTTAAGAAAATAACATAAAATATGAGATGATTCGTGATATTGTACTAAAATATTTAATAATTAAGATAATAAAATCGCATAAAAAATATTATCAATAAGCCATAATAAAAATGAACATAATCTAAAAGTACAAAGTTGCTAAAATCAGAACGACTAATAAATACTATTATTTACATGACTAAACACCAAAAAGAATTATGCATTTTATCTAAACTATGAAAAAACTAAAAAAATAGATATCCAAGACTATGGTCATTCCTAGTACAATTGAATTGAATGTCTTTTGTTAGCATTAATATTGATTTGATTTTGATTTGGACTTTATATGAGTTACTAACATTTATGGAGTATAGAACTTATTGGAGCATTCAAAGTTCAAACTTGAAATAATACATTAAAAGAAAAAACTATGAAAAAATTTAAGAAATATTTATAAATTACACTACAATAAATACTTTTATTTATTAAATATATTTAAAACTTCTATACATGTAATGTCGGGTTGGTTTGATTGCGGTTTGAATTTTTTTAGTTAAAATCAAACCAAATCAATTATGATCGGGGTTTTTTTTCAACACCAAACTATAATCGGATTTTTTTCTCGATTTGACTGGGATTATCGGTTTGGTATAGTTTGTCGGTACACCCCTAGTCTCAGTGGAAATAACTTATCAATTGATAAATCAATTTGTCAATCTCAACCTCGACGAATAAGCCGTTCACATATTCCCTATCATCAATTTTTTATCGAAGGGAAAGTATATATAGTTACTTTACAAGATGAAAAAGAGTCACAAAATATGAATGAGGCTTTTAAATGCCCCCTGCTAAGGATAAGTAGTTTAAGCAATGAAAGATAAAATAGAGTTAATAAAATCAAACCAAGCGTGGGATTAATTAATCTACCTATGAGTCATAAAAGTTTTGGGAATAAGTGGATTCTCAAAGTCAAGCGCAAGGCTAATGATAGTATTGTAGTTAAACACTCCTATTTCTAGAGGTGAAGTTTTAAGTGGGAGGATGTATTCTTAGAGTCCGTTTGGACATAAAAAAAAATTTCTTTTTTATTTCAAAAACTTTTTATTTTTTTTCGAAATCAACGTTTGTTCATAAAATTTTCAACTTTCACTTGAAGATGCATTTTGAAATTTTTCAAAATTTTGAAAAACTATAAAAAAATATTTTTCAAAATTTTCACTCATATTACTCACAAAACTTCAAAAACAACCCAAAATTATATTCATGTCCAAATACAACTCTAATTTTCAAATACCATTTTCACTTAGAAAAAAATTTTACTCTTTTTTGGAATTTTACAATTCTTATGTCCAAACGCCCACTTAGAGCCCGTTTGGACATAAGAAATTTTTTCCTTTTTTTCAAAAAATTTTTACTTTTTTTCGAAATCAGCGTTTGTTCATAAAATTTCCAATTTTCACTTGAAGATGCATTTTGAAATTTTTCAAAATTTTGAAAAACTATAAAAAGTTATTTTTCAAAATTTTCACTCATATTACTCACAAAACTTCAAAAACAACCCAAAATTATATTCATGTCCAAACACAACTCTAATTTTCAAATATCATTTTCACTTGAAAAATTTTCACTCTTTTATGAAAATTTACAATTCTTATGTCCAAACGCCCACTTAGACTCCACAAAAGAAGGAACAAATGAAAATGGTTCCTTATTTCAGTTGCATCTATAATAAGATATATGTCGTGATGTCTAATATCTGTTATGAGTTATGACAATTATACTGGAAAGCAATTAAAAAGATACAGATGTATCTCAAAGGCACAACAATTATTTCTTATGTTGTCAAGGAAAGGATCTGCGACTCAAAGGCTATACTAATGATGATTGTAGAGAAGATTTAGATGAGCGAAAATACAAACCTGAGCATATTCACCCATGCAATCGCCTCTATTGTCTAAGTAACTAATAGAGATGAGACGATTATAAGCTTGTTATTGGTAGAAGTGATAATATTGTTTAAAGTCATAATACAACACCCTGAAATTGGTAACACTGAGTCACGAGCTCTATAATGCTAATACAAGTCTGAAATATAGAAATATTGTCTGAAATAACAACAACAATAAAGAAATATAGGAAGAGACGCTAGGGACTGCGATCAGGAAACAACTCTACTTCCGTCTCCACAACACAGCTAAGAGCTCCAGCTCACAAAGCTCGGCTAGATCCAACTCCAAAATCTACAAAATTAAGTGTAGAGTGTAATATGAGTACAGCCGACCCCATGTACTCTGTAAGTATCATCACTAATCTCGGCGAGATAGTAGTGGCAAGAATTACCAATGATACTCACTTAACAACCTGCTCAGTACATAAATATACAAGTATACAACAACGGTGCCAAACTAAGCATGACATACTGGTATAACTAGTCAGTGAACATAGAGAAAATATGTGCAAGTCTTATAACAATTTAACAGCTGAGCATATAGAGTAGATAAACGACTATCACCCACGAATCATCAACATTTGCATATAGAGAAGATATAATAATAATTAAGTTAATGTGCACGAGTTAGCATATAGAGAAGATATTGTGCCTTGATCCTTCAGTCAAAGCAGCATATAGTGAACATATGCATAAAGAGGCATGTATGCATTCCATAACTGGAATATAGAGAAGATATGCGATAAAATCATATATACACACAAGGTGTTTGCAAATAGAGAAGAGATGCAAAAATCAAACACTGATCAGTTTTTCACAATCCACATATACGCCATCAAGAGAAAAACATGAGAGGACGACCCTATGAGGATGGATCTTTATCCACACGTTGCACGGTATAAAACCTGGTGTATAACAATAGATGCACGGCAAAGACCTCGTGCCTTACCAATAACAATATCATTACAATTGCACGACAAATACCTTGTGCCACAATAATAGGCGTATAGCAAAGACCTTTTGCCCTAACAATAATAAACCACAATATCCGCACGGCAAAATCCTGTTCCATCACCTCAGTTCATAACTTCATATTCGAGAACCATATGCACTGATATATGCATATAAATGAAAGATAATCATAGGATGCACGTGGACCGAGAATAATAATGTATGGATGTATGCATATAGGAATGATCCCTAAGTGGGATGTATGCCTATATGTACGTATGATCCATGAATATACTATGCAAAATGACTGAAATGTTATTATATATTAATGTTTCAACCTATAGACCAAATGTGGTCATGGTACAGGGGTTAAAAACTGAGCAAAGTTTCTGCTCATTTCAGAGAAGACTGCCGTTCGAATCTTTGTGTTTACATCTTTTATTGGAATTTTGTTTGAGTTCTGTTTGACCTATTTGTTACTGCACTAGTGCACTTGGAACTCTTTTTGTCCCTTCCTATTTAAAAGAAGGTCCATTTCTTACCCTTAAAAGATGAGGAACCACATAATTATTTTTATTCATTTATTGTGTACTTCATTGGCTTATGAGGCTTTTTAATAATTATAAAAAAAAATAGAGGCTTCTTTCTTATTCTTCTTGGTCTTCACAAATTTTTAAACTAGGGTTTCAAAAGAATCAAAGCAAAGGCTCTTTTTCTTGTATATAAACTACAATCAATCCTCTTCTTCTATGGTTACAATAACAACAACAACAACCCAGTATAATCCCACTAGTTGGGTTTGGGGAGGGTAGTGTGTACGCAGACCTTACCCCTACCCTGGGGTAGAGAGGCTATTTCCAAATGACCCTCGGCATCCTTCCCTCCAAAAACTCTCCACCTTGCTCTTGGGGTGACTCGAACTCACAACCTCTTAGTTGGAAGTGGAGGGTGCTTACCATCAGAGCAACCCACCTTGTCAATGGCCCCTTCCTGGCTCTATGGTTATTATTTTTTATAATGCAATATTTATTAATTATAAGTTATATGGCCCCTTCCTGGCTCTTGCGTTTCTGTTTCACATAATAAGAAGTGGGTCAAATATTTTACTCCATTACTTTACTAATGAAAGACTTTATTTTGGATTCATTTGTTTTAACTGTTAAACTCATATTTAGCTCACAATATTTATTAATTATAAGTTATAAGGCCCCTTCCTAGCTCTTGCGTTTCTGTTTCACATAATAAGACACAAATAGTGAATTTTTGCACTTGCTATGATTTTTTTTTTGTATTTCAGCATGTGAGAATAAATTTACCTTTTTGTATCATTTTAGTTACTAGTCAATCCCCTGCCTAAACCAATCTTTATTTTATTTTCTTTTATTTCCTTTTGGATGACTCTCTGAGAATTTGAAATAGAAAGGTTCACAAGTACATGTGTTATGCCAGTTAGGCTTAGGAGATAACTACATTCTTGCTATGCTGTAGAAATTGTAGATATTATATCATATTAACTCCATCTTTATAAGTACTTAAGTTATTGAAATATCAGTTTAATTAGATTAAATTTATATTACAACGTAAAATATAATTTATTTTTTGTGATTTTTAGGATCTTTTTAGTAAGAATAGAATGCTTGATTGATGTGGCGAGATTTCTTTTAAAACAAGGAATGTCTTTTCGGGACCACAATGAAGGATGAACTTCTACTAAAAGAGAAAACTTTTTAAAACTCTTACAAAGATATGCAGACAGGGATGATGAAATAAATTTGTGCTACAAAATACTCCACAAAATAACACGATGATTGTTCCAAATATTCAAAATTAGATCGTGAATGCTTGTGCGAGAAAAACAATGAAAGCAATGGTTGAAAATCTAAATGGAGACTATTTTGAAATTTTGGTTGATAAATATAAGGACGTCTCTCATAAGGAACAAATAGCTCTTGTGATGCGGTATGTCAACAAAGAGGGCAAATGATTGAACGATTCCTTAGTATTGTTCATGTTAAAATTGCAACTTCACTGTTATTGCAAAAAGCAATCTATGATTTGCTTTTAGAGTATTCATTGAGTCCATCTCAACTACAGGGACAAGATTATAATACAGCCAGTAATATGCAAGGAGAAATCAATAGTCTTATAACTTTAATTCTAAAAGATAATCCTTTAGCATATTGTATACATTTCTTTGCTCATCAGTTGCAATTGACTCTTGTAGCCATTACAAAGAAACATTATGATGCAGATCAATTTTTTGATATTATTGTTGATAATGTCTTGAATATTGTTGGAAGTTCTTTTAAGCATAGGGATATGCTTCGAGCGAATTGAGCAAAAAAACTAAAGGAGTTACAAGTGCTAGGTGAAGTTCATACAGGAAGTGTACTAAATCAAGAATCTGGACTCCAAAGGCCATGTTATACTCGGTGGGAATCTCAATTTAAGACAGTGTGTAAGTTTGTTATTGCATTATTCTCGTCAATCATTAATGTACTTGAGTTTCTTACAAGTGAGGGTGAAAATTTTCTTGAGAGATTAGTGACAAAAAGGTCTACTAAATGACATAAGTTCTTTGGAGTTGGTGCATATGATAAATTTGATGTTAAAAGTATTGGCAATTATAAATAATTCGAATATAGCTTTGCAAAAAAAAAAAATCAAAATATTGTAAATGCTATGAAGCTCGTTAGTTTCGCTAAGAGGCAATTGCAATTGATGAGATAATCTAATGAGATTTTTTGATAGATGACGCCTCTTCATTTTGTGCCAAGCATGGTATTGTGATCCCTAAAATGGATAAGAACTATCATCTTGGGAGTCAAAGCATAGGAGTTCAAGTATTACATTTTCTCGTCATTTATGTGTAGAAGTTTTTAACGTTGTTATTGATTTGTAACTTTTGGAGCTTTATAATTATTTTGATGTGGTGAATAGTGATCTACTTCTTGGTATGGCTAGTTTAAGTCTATAATTCTTTTGCAAATTATTATAAAGACATAATTATGAAACTATATTCTCTTTGTGAGAGAAGACAATGATTTTTCTAACTTTAAAGGACTTAGAGATCTTTCAGAAACACTAGTTCAAACAGTTTTGTACAAGACTTGGGGACTTGTTTATTTGTTTATGAAGTTAAATATAATATTGTATGTCGCTACTGTAACGGTAGAAAGAGATTTTTTTTTCAATGAAGTACATCAAAAACAACTTGTGTAGCTGAATTGGTGATGAATTTTTGAATGGTTGTTTAGTTTGTTACATAAAAGATGAAGTATTTGAAATTGTACTTAATGATGCGATTATTGATCATTTTCAAAACATGACAAGTCACTGGGCATAATTATAATGGTGATGTTTATTGAATATATGTTATATTAGGTGGTTCGATATTTGTTAGATATAAATTGGATATGATTACTCATATTTTGTTTGATTACTATCCAATAGTACTTTGAGGTTTGTCCTACGTTTTAAATCTTGAACCCGTAAAGTTAAATTCTTGGATCCATCTATGCTTTATACATAATTTAGCGAATAAAATAACAATAGTCTAAAGTCTAAACATAAATACAAGACGGAGCTTCGATGGCTAGGTCTTAAAAAAATATAGTATATAATTAATTAGAGTCGTAGATATCTACTGGAATAGAAAGCGGGTTCACTGTATAAACTGAGGAGTCAAATGCTAGCTTGTATTCCCATGTCAATCTTACATGTGCCTGTAAAGAAAAAACAGAAGTATTGCAAGCAAGTCTGCACACATCTGAATCGTACTCAACGATTATCATCACCTCTCTAGTTCAAAGACTGGAGCAAGGTTTTAAAGAAACGTCATGCTAAGGATTGAGATGGATTTGGCTATTAATTGGCAGAAGCAGATTTGTGTGAGGCTTAGCCGTTTACTAATGGGTCGTTAGGTTTGAATGATAAGTTATGTTGGAATTAGTTAATCTAATATTATTTTTTATTGACTGTTTGGTTTGTTGTATTAATTTACAGATTGTCAATTTTATTGCTTTATCTTGGAATTACTATTTCACCATCTGATATGTATAAGTTATCTCAATACTATTTTTAATCATGGGATAACTTATCTCAAAATTATTAACCAAACAAGAAATAAGACGATACTAAATTTTTATCCCAAATTATTTTTGCTTAACCACCGTACCAAACGACCCTCTATCCCAAAATCTCCCAAACTAGCACACGTGGAAAAATATTTCACTTTGACTAATGATGATGGTTGCCCAGCAAAGTAATCTTTTCATCAATCACTAATAATTATGACTATTAAATCATTGTCACCACTAAAAAAGACACGATCATATACTACTAGAAAAATATGACTAGCTTTACATTATTACACAATATATATATCTAAAATGTCGTCCCAATTGTCATCAATATTACACCAAATAGTTTAATCCTCCTCATTTGATGGTAATATCACAATATGAGATTATTCGTAGCCAGTGCCGACTTAATGCCTACTAATTTTCACGCGTAAGAGAGCAAATGAAGTTTCTTACCCGGAGTTAAAAGTAAGAATTAAATTCAATAAATTACTTGCAAAGGTCTAAATGAGCTCAACCCATCTTCGGGTGAGGATCAACTTCAGTACAATTAGCTCCAGTATTTTTTAATGGGGCTGTGGATAACTGCCACATGCTCAAAAGAACTTTAAAAGGCTAAGATCTTGCTTTATATTTTTTCAAAATAAATATTTATTTAATGCTAACTGAATCATGAAAAATATAAAAAAAGATTTTGGCGTTTTAAAATTCTTGTAAGCATATGGCAGTCATCCACAACGCCATTGAAAAATACTGAAGCTAATTGTACTGGAGCGGATCTTCAATCTTTGTAGTTCTAAAATTCTAATAAAATCTCAAAATCAAGTGCATAAGGTCGGTCAACATAGTAGTTGTAGTTCTCTTGAATTTTAGAATCCGTATTAATCTAGTTTCTTAGCATTAGTGGCATTATCATTATCATTTTCATTTTTGAAAAAATTATTAGTTGTAAATTCATCATCGGACTAGAAAGAAAGGGCGGGAAACAATAGCCTCAACATAAGAGATATCATAGTGCCATTTTAACCTCAAAGAATTTTAAGAAGCCAAAATTGCCCTTGGTGTTATAAATAGAATTGTATATAAGGTGAATGTCTATATTTTAGAGAAATTTTAGGGTTTGTTATTTGGTGGCTAAGTCACGTTTTCCTTATAAATAAAAGGATTCTATTCCATTGTAATTCACTCCAAATTAATAAGAATTCTCTCTCCCTACTTTTCTCTTCAATACTCTTCTTCTTCTTTTATTGTTTCATAACACGTTATCAGCACGAGACTCTAACCAATTGAGTAGAGGCATATGCTTTGGTCACCACGCTTTGGGATATGTGTATGTGGCTCAACTTTTACATAATATTAAGCATAATGATTGTCAATTGATATTTGAACTTCCTTTAGTAATAAATTCTGGATTAAAGGTAAGTATTTTTACCTATTTTTCTCTTTTAAATTCTTGAAATTCTATAATTTGATTTTAAATACAACCAAAGATAATAAATTTTGATTATAACACTAATAGAGTTTGTAAAAAATTATAACCACTCGAAGTGATAAAATTTCTATGTCTTGCCATGATCAAATTCATGTACGATTGTGAGAACAAGAAGTGGAAGCCCATCCCATTGAATTTGCTTCATTCTCGTTCCCTTAAAGAGAATGTGGTAGCAACATGTGATAAGTCTAAAAGAAGACAGAATTATTACCGTAAAGGTATAAATGGATGTGAACGTGGCAATAAACTAAATTATAATTGTCATCATTGTGGTAATGAGAACAATAAGGATTCTCAAAATAATCCTTCACTATGTGAAAGTAGTATTTGTCGTCGATTTGACATAAGATTTTGTAAAGCACATATAGATGATTATGGTCCATTCATGATGTGAATGTGACAACATGTGATTTATAAATACATATTCATTCTTGCAAGAATATGAACGTGCTAGTGGTAGTGAATAAATCACACTTACCTATAGAAGGAGGTTTGCGATGAAACTAGAAAATAATTTCATTATTATAACATGAATGGTCATTGGTCATGTACCTATTGTGATTAACCAAAATATTATGGCAATGCGATTATTATATGGCAAAAGTAATAGAAGCAACATATCTTGTCTTTAATAATTTTGACCATGACCATAATAGTATAACTTTCTCCTTTAAAGAGATATTTACCATATAAACGTTGATGAATATATGGTAGTAAAAAATTAATTGAAAGCTCTGAAAGAGCCAATTATACCATTTTGGAGAAATAAAATTGATTATCAATAAGATATTATGTCGTAGTAAGTCTCAAAGAAACTTATTTAGTTTCTAAAGTATTCACGGAAGCGGTTGGTTATATTGAGACTATAAATAAAGGAAAGATTTAATATCTTCTATTACTACAACTTATAGCTGGGTAATATGTATGTGAAAAGCTACCCGCTTTATTCTCCAATTTGTACTACATAAATAAAAAATACCATAGTAAAGTAGAAGTTTATTGATATAAAAACTCATATCATAATAAACTTGGAGTATATTAATAATTGCATACGTCACAGTGTAAACCTGAAATTTATCAATATTGATAATTTATCCATCTGGCATAATTGTTTTAGCTATGTTCATTTAAGTATAATGTGCAGAAATAAAAGAGAATTCACATGGGTACACATTAAAGAACTTGAAAGTTCTTTAGAATTCTCTTGTGTTGCTTGTTCTCATTAATTAATAGACCAACTAAAATTGGGATTGAATCCCATAAATTTTGAAAATATCAGAGGTGAATATGGGCACATTCACCTGCATGTATACTACATAAGTTGTATCTATGAGATGGTTACATGTGCGATTATTATTAACCCGCAACACGGTGTTTCTCAGATAACCTCAATAATTTAATTTAGAGTATATTCCAGATCTTTTATTGAAGATAGTTCATCTTGATAAGTTGGTTTACATCACAGTTGATTTAGCAAAATAATTTATTGAGTGTCTCAACTTAATAGCTAAACTATTGCTTATGAGCACAAATGTATCTATATCGGTTTGATATACGTTATATACGAAAATATATTACATTCTCCCCTCACAAGTAGTTCAGGGGTAGGAACCAAATAATTTCATCTTATTATTATTAATATGCAGTGTATATTTTGATTAACACCATAACACACAAAGGTGAGTTTTCAAAGTTGAGGAAGCAAGTTAGTTTTTCTAACATAAGGGGGAGACAAGATAAAAGTTGAGAAAAATTTACGTGTAATGAATTATCATTTGTACATCTAGATCCTCGAATAAGATCATATGAACTTGAAGTTCATAAAAGATAATTTGCAAAGCATGTCAGCCGCATTTGCTGACCCAAAAAAAATAACTATATTCTTACTGCAAATGGTCCTATCAGAATAAGTTGTAGAAGGACAAAATCTATGGTACGCTTGAAGCGTATAGACCAATCAGTTTCAAAATTCTTGATAAAGAAGATGAGCAAATGATCTAAATGATCATAATAAGGAGGCAAGTGATCTAAAAGATCACATGACGTAATACATCATAAAATCTCAGGAGAGGTTTAGGCACCTGAAATATAAATGAAGAGACCTCTTTATTATGTCTTTATGAAAGGAAAAAAAAAGGTTGGAACAGATATAAAATGTTCGTCAACTACATCTATGATAGCGCTAAATATATACGAGGATCTTAAGTCTAGGAAACAATTCAAGTAGGATTGGTTTCATATGAAAGACATGTAGTTTTGGACATGCGGTTCAAACACTCGAAAGTATAAGGTCAATGGTGTGTGCAATCACTTTTATCTATCTTATGTCTAGCATGACATAAAAAACTTGATATGCATCTAAAGTCCATTCATATGGCTTATATGATTTAACTTATATGACAATCCATGAAGGATTTAAATTGCTCAAAGCATATACAATTCTTGGTCATGAAGTACTACATCCTAATAATGTGATAGCGAGAATTTTTAAGGTGCAACATATTGATTGGAGTTAATATGGCTGATTTATTCACCAAATCTCTGCCGACGTTAACCTTTAAGAAGCTAGTGCACATGATTGAGATGCGAAAACTCAAGGATATGAATCTATGCTCTCATCAGGGGGGAGTTAATACGCGTTGTACTCTTTTTCTCTTACAAGGTTTTGTCCCACTAGGTTTTCCTTGCAAGGTTTTTAACAAGGCTACTAGAAGACATATTATTAAACATGTGTACTCTTTTTCCTTCACTATAATTTTTTCCCAGTGGATTTTATTTTAGTTAAGGTTTTAACGAGACACATTATCTGTTAGATAGACATTCAAGAGGGAGTGTTATAAATAGAATTGTATATAAGGTGAATGTCTATATTTTAGAGAGATCTTATGGTTTGTTACTTGGTGGCTAAGTCTCTTTTTCCTTATAAATAAAGAGATTTTATTCAACTGTAATTCACTCCAAATTAATAAAAATTCCATCTCCCTACTTTTTTCTGCAATACTCTTCGTCATCTTTTATTGTTTCATAATACTTGGTAAATTTTAGTATAAGAATACTTAATTATTAGTTCATAGGAAAAAAAATAGTTACTTTAATCAACGGGTAAATGTGTTAATTCATATTCCTGTAATGTAGAGATTAAGTGGGCGTTTGGACACAAGAATGGTAAAATTTTGAAAAAAGTGAAGTGTTTTAAAGTGAAAATGGTATTTGATAATTGCAGTTTGTGTTTGGACATGAATACAATTTTAGGCTGTTTCTGAATTTTTGTGAGTGATCTGAAGTGAAATTTTGAAAAATAGTTTTTTGGAATTTTTTAAATTTTCGAAAAATTCTGAAATTCATATTCCAGTGAAAATTAAAAATTTTATGACCAAACACTGATTTCGAAAAAAATAAAATAAAAATCGAAAAAGTGATTTTTTTTTATGGCCAAACAGCCATTAAGAGTGTGTTTGGTACAAAGAAAATATTTTTTAATTTTTTTTCATGTTGGATTTATTTAAATATTTTGAAAAATATTTTCCTCATGAGCTCCTTTTCTTTAAATTGGAGAAAAATAATTTTCCTACCAAAAGGAGGAAAAATATTTTCCAAAACCTTTTTTCAACCTTTTCCACCCTATTTTCCACCACCCCACCCCACCAACCCCCCTCTTCGCCCCAGCCTCTCTCCCTCAAACCACCACCCACCCCCAATCTTGCACCTCCACCATCTACCCCAATCTCGCACCCCAACTCCCTCACCCCCATCCCATGTATTTACCAAAATTATATATTATTTAAAATCATATATTTCCACTCACTAACCACCACCATCAACAACAACCCAGTAAAATCCCACAAGTGAGGGGTGTGGGGAGGGCAGTGTCTACGCAGACCTTACCCCTACCCTGATGGAGCTAGTAGATAAATTATTTTCGATAGATCATCGGCTCAAGAAAAAGCAAAAGATGAAAAGAGACAATATATCAATACCATATCAACAGAAACCATAGAAATAATAACAACATCATAAGAACTAGAAAAATAGATGAAACACAATAACAATAACCAGTAAATAAAGTTCGGTGCTATAAAAAACGGAAGAATAGTGTGAACACAATAAAAACCGTCTAAGACAAAACCTATTAGACTAGCCTCACACCCGATACGAAGTAGAAAAATGCTCAACTACCTCCTAACCTACAACCCTAATGCTCGACCTCCACACCTTCCTATCAAGGGTCATGTCATTGGAAATCTGAAGCCACGTCATGTCATGCTTGATCACCTTTTCCCCAATACTTCTTAGGCTGCCCTCTACCTCTTCTCGTACCTGCCAAAACCAACCGCTCACACCTTCTTACCGGGGCATCATAACTTCTCCTTCGCACATGTCCGGACCATCAGAGCCTCGCTTCTCGCATCTTGTTATCTATAGGAGCCACACCCACCTTCTGCCAAATAACTTCATTCCTAATCTTATCCATCCTAGTGTGCCCACACATCCACTTCAACATCCTAATTTCTGCTACTTTCATCTTCTATATATATGAATTTTTAACCGGCCAACACTCTACCCCATACAACATGGCCGGTCTAACCACTGTTCAACTTACCTTTGAGTATTTGGCACCAACCAAATACTAAAGATATCTTTTGAATTTTTTTTTTACTCTTAATTAAATATGAAAACTAAGTGATAAAACTACTTATTTTTTTTTTAGGAAAACATGAAAAACTTTTTCCTCCCCGCCAAACACACCCTAAATAAAACAAGACATGGAAAGTAATTCAAGAACCAAAAATATTTTCCCTTTTTTTTTTTTGTTGTTGGTTCCTTAGGGGAGGGGTTAATGCAACTGCAACGAAATTGCAAAGAGTCCACCGAGTAAAACCCAAAGGAATCCCAAAAGCGACTTTTTCGTCCTATTAAAAAAGACTCTAAAAGCGAAACATTCAATTAAGTACCCAAACTATCTCACAAACCACTGAAACACTGCCACGTAAGTTGCTATGAGCTGGCAGCATCACCCGCAGGTGAAGTAAAAGAATAGGGTCAGATCTGGAAATACGAGAAAAATTAAGGGGCCTTTAAGAGCAAAACTCGTGGTGCTATTTGAATCACATCCCATTTATGGTTCAAAAAATCCCCTCCTTTTTATAGTTTCTCTCTCCCAATACCTAACCCTCTTTCTCTCTCTATATATTTAGCCTCGCTTTGTTGGCGGCTAAAACTCTCTCTCTCTAAAATCCGTTGTCTCCGCTCTCTCTTCTAGGGTTTCTTTCTCTCTCCTCCCATAAACCCTTTCCAAAATCTTCAGGGTTTCACTACTCCTCCTCCTCCTCCTCCTTTTGAGAGATTTATCTTTTTCTTATGGCTGCTGGTGCTCCTCCTGTTGATCGTATCCTTAGCTTATATATTTACATATGGCTATTCAATATTTTTTCTGTTAAAATCGACCCAAGTTTTGATTTTTACTTGTTTGTGAACGTATGAGTAGATTTATGTATGCTTAAAATTATGTTCTATGGGGTAGACTTTTTATCCGGGCCTTTATAGATCTGGATATCTGTTGCTGGTTTTAAGTGTAGGCCGTTAGTTTTTTTTTTTTATAATAAAGGATGTGTTTTTCAGCTGTTTTTTGATTTTTTATGCTTGGTTAATTCAGCTTATATATGTTGGGGAATTGGGTAGGTGATTTGGCGATTTATAGTTGATGTTTTCTTTTAAACAACAGCAGATATTTAGTTCGGTTTAGAATTCTGTGCTAATTTTAGTACAAATACAACAACAGCTATGCCTCAGTCTCAGCTATATGAATCCTCTGTTACTATGTTATTCCCTGTAAACTCGTCTCAGGCCAATATTACAAAATAAAATTAATAATGAAAAAAATAAAATATCTAAGTGTTTTAGTAAATTTATTGTTTACATAATTTTAGTAAATTTTGTTATTTACATAATTTAAAATGACCTATTTGTTGATTCCAAATTTGATAAGTATTAGTGGAAGTTTGTCTTGGCTTTAGTTGTTAATGAACTCGTTTGATAAATTCTATGGAGAAGTGGTATTCCTTTACGATTTACTGCTATAGAAGCTGCAGGCTTGCTGCAGAATTTGTCATTGGATTCTCAGAATAGGAATCTTGAAATTACAGAGCCAAAAAAGAAGGTGATTTTCCTTTTAGTTGTATTTTTTCTAAATGCTTTGTTTCAGTCAATTGGTCTACAGTTCTTAATCTGAAATTTGTTCCCTTTTCAGCCTTCTGTGGACTCAAAAGACGTGGGAAATGGTCAGATCCAGTCCATGAATCGGTCTGTGACCCCTCTGTTGCCGGAATTCATAGATCCGAATTTTTGCTATCTTCCTAATGGTTATCCCTCTACTGCAGCATACTATTATGGTACTACCTCTTATCCAATTTATGTGACCTATTTCTTTTTTAGTTCGTTTAGAAAAAAAATTACCTTCTAAATACGGAAACAATTTAACTTGATGTTTAAACAATTTAGGACATACAAGTTTCAAAAGTACTACAACCACAAACGTTATGGCATGTTTAAGACCACAAGGTTCAAAAGTCTTTGTTTCTTTCTTTAACTATGTGACCATGCAAATGGTATGGCATCTTATAACCACAGGTAACCTGTTTCATGGTAACATTTTTTTTGTTCTGCTCTAGGATATGATGCTTCTGGTAATGAGTGGGAGGACTATTCAAGATATTTAAATCCGGATGGAGTTGAGATGGCTGTAAGTTATTCTGCTTGAATTCTTGCTACAACGTTAAATGTGTTTATCTGTTTGCTGTATTAATTTTTGTGTCATGGAAATTCTTTGTTGCTGTCTATAGTTGCTTTTAAGCTCGAGCAAATATTGGTCTGTGTGTGGATTTTAAATGAGTTAAAATGCAGGGAGTTTATGGGGATAATGGGTCGCTTATCTATCATCATGGCTATGGTTATGCACCCTACAGTCCATATTCACGTGCTACATCCCCTGCCCCAACTTTGGGGCATGATGGCCAGCTCTATGGATCACAACAATACCACTATCCGTATTTCCAGCCCCTCCCTCCAACCAGTAATTCGTACACTACTCCAGTTGCCCTGCCAAAAGGTGAGATTGCCACCTCTGCTGCTGCTGCTGACCATGCATCGTTGTCTGTTGATTCTGCTAATGGAATTTCTAATGGCATTGCCAATGGTGGTGTAAAGGGAAATGCTGGGCCTACGCTTGTGAGGCCTGCATTCCAGAACCCATCCGTAAATGCTAATGGTTCTTATGGACGGGGTGCGTTGCCTGGAGGAGCTGCTTCAGGTTATCACGACCCTAGATTAGGTTTTGATGGTGTGCGATCTCCCATTCCATGGATAGATGGATCAATGTTCACTGACGGGCAAGGTAGGCTAGTGTCGAGCAATTCTTTTACACCATCTTTTTCAAATGGCAGTGCCGTTCCATCATCAAAAAATCAGAATGTTCATCCGCATCTAATGGTATGTTATTTGAGAACATGAATATGTTCTTTCTCTTCCATATTTACCGTCTCCTTAAAGAGACTTAAGAGTACCTACTCCAGCTTTTCATTCTCAGGGCTTCCACCACCCAAGGCCCTCTTCTGGCATGAACACAACAAATGGGTATATGTATAGGATGTACCCCAATAAACTGTATGGGGGGCGGTATTGTAACACATTCGGTACTGGCATGGGCTTTGGATCCAATGGATATGATACCCGTACCACAGGTCGTGGGTGGATGACGGTTGACAACAAGTTCAAACCCAGGGGTAGAGGAAATAGTTTCTACGGTAATGAGAACATGGATGGTTTAAATGAGCTCAACAGGGGACCTAGAGGTAAAGGTTTCAAGAATCAAAAGGGTTTTACACCAGTAACGCTGGCAGTCAAGGGGCAGAACGTTCCGCTCACCCTAACCAATGATGCTGAGAAAGAAAAACCAAGCCTGATTCCTGACAGAGAACAATACAACTGTCCAGATTTTCCAGTGACATATACTGATGCCAAGTTTTTTATAATCAAGTCTTACAGTGAGGATGATGTGCACAAAAGCATCAAATATAATGTTTGGGCTAGCACACCAAATGGTAACAAGAAGCTTGATTCTGCTTACCAGGAGGCTAAACAAAAGTCTGGTGGTTGCCCTGTTTTTCTTTTCTTCTCGGTGAGCTTTTTTAGATACATCATTCTCAAGTCTTTTTTTGGTTTTGAGTCACATTCTCCTTGTTTTGATTGGTTATTTTTGGTCTTTTTATCCAGGTGAATACAAGTGGTCAGTTTGTCGGTGTTGCAGAGATGGTAGGACCAGTTGATTTCAACAAGAGTTTGGAGTATTGGCAGCAAGACAAGTGGATCGGCTGCTTTCCTGTAAAGTGGCACATCGTGAAGGATGTACCAAACAGCTTGTTGAAAAACATCACGCTGGAGAACAACGAAAACAAGCCTGTTACCAACAGTAGAGATACTCAGGAGGTATGCCGCGTGTTTTAATATTATGAGCAAGATAGAAGAGTAGTGATTTTTGGGTGATCCTGTGTAGTCTGTCTTGGCTCGTTTGACCTTCATATAATTGTCGATTACTGTTTTTACCAACCGTTTCACCAATTCCAAAAGATGGTTTTTACCAACAGTTTCATTGCTTTGTACAGGTCAAAATAGAGCAGGGCCTACAGGTGATTAAGATATTTAAGGATCATATTAGCAAACAGTGCATCCTTGATGATTTTGAGTTCTATGAGGATCGTCAGAAGAGAATTCAGGAAAAGAAGGTCAAGCAGCAGCTATTCCAGAAGCAGGTAGCTTATTATGTACTCCCTCCGTTTCAATTTATGTGAATCTATTTCCTTTTTAGTCCGTGCCAAAAAGAACGACTCCTTTACCTATTTGTAACAATTTAACCTTTATGCAATGATTTATAGCCACACAAAATATATGTGCTTCATTTTACACCACAAGTTTAAAAGTTTTCTCTCTTTTCTTGAACTCCGTGTCCAGTCAAATGGGTTCATATAAATTGAGATAGAGGTAGTGCTAAATTTCTGCCTATTAAATGAACTTTTTTAAAAAAAGGAACAAGAAGAGGTGCTTTCACTAGTGTATTTAGCAGTGGTCGATGTCTTCATAATAATAATAATCTTCGACTTGGTAGTTAATTATGGTTGTTTTCTTTGGTTGTCTCAGTCGCAGGTATGGGAAGGCAAAGCTACTGAAGAGAAGAAGAAAGAAAACACGAAAGTGGAACCTAAGTCCCAGAAACCTTCAGAAGTTCCTGCTGGTTTGAACAAGGAAAGTTTACCCGCTGCTCCGACTAATGGGGAGGTGAAGCTTACAGAAAATGGATCAGTTACAAAGGGAGATGATATGAAGGGTGCTAAACCAGTCACTGTAGCGGAAAAGAAACCTGTAGCTATAGGGATAGCAAAAGGAGTTGCTAATGGATGCTAGCTTCACCTAATGAAGGGGGAGGTCTGTGGTTAAAGAAGCCCTAAATTGGAGCTTGTTGACTACATGATATGCACGCCAGTGCTTGGTTAGATCTCATAACCATTGGACTGCCCCTTTTATCCTAGCTGCATTTGGAGTTGGTTCTTGCATTAAGAAATCCCCGGAGATAAATCAATAGTGGCAAGGCTAGTTCAATCTGTTTCTAAGAGTTCAGGAAGTATGGAAGCTCCATTTTCCCTCAGGTTTTAGCTTCTGACAGGTTTCATACCTTGGTTTGGGTTTTAGGATAATTTTTTTTTATAATTTTGTTTTCGTCTTGTGGCTTATTTTGGTCAATTTTCCCCTTTTTTTAAAAGTTATTTGGGTTTTAAAGGGTGGGGTTCTTGTTATTATTAGTTTGGCTCCCAATCCTATCTTGTAAATCTAGATCAATCTGTTGCGGCAGTTCCCAACATTGCTTTTTTGTACTAATGAAAGAGCTAGAAGCGAGGTGGGAATGCATTGCAATATAGTTAATTCAAGAAGCATTTGGCAGCGATTTTTCCCAATTTTATGTTTTTTTTTAACGACAATTTGGTATTTCATGTTTAGTGTGATTCAGAGCAACTCAATCAGGTTATTGCTGCTGTTGCTCTCATTTAAATTCGCATTGTCCAATTATCGGCCGTGGATAGTTGTCTTTCTTCCTTAAAATTGAAGTAATATCTGGACACATGAAACAAATGAAAAGGTCCATATTTAACTTGTACTACCGTGATTGCTCAACTTCTTTCCTTCGTGTAGAGTTAGTTCATACTCTTACATATTAGATTTTCTATTTGTACTTGTTTTAGTTTCAATAGGAAAAAGGTGAACTTTACGACTCAAATTTCAATATAAAATTATTTTCAGGTTGGAGCTTTATTAGGAGTCGAAGGTAAAATGATATTTTTTCTTAACGATGGATAAAGTTTTTCATGTTCCGTAGTAAATTTGGACAAAAAATTGGGGACGAAAGCTAAAAAGTGATTTTTCAGGTCCCATTTTATCACCTTACTACTACTTGAAACTTTAATCCCTTCGACAATGAATTCTTGAAATATTTATAAATATCATGAATTATGCATAATTATTTGGTTAAGACATCAAGTAGGCTTAAACTAATCTTTTCAATGTGCTTCAAGTCCAAAGCTCCGTCGAAGATCGTTTAGTTCACAGATTAACTATATAGGAATTGTTAATGCGATGAATATTATAAGGCCTAATACAATAACTGTTATGTAAAGAGTGTCCAGTTTAAGGTAATCTTTTGTTTTTTTAGATAATCTTAGTTTTTGAAAAATACGACAATATTGACAAAGAACAAGGAGAACAAAAATAATTTATCGAATATAATATTGTGTCGTGATAAGCTACTGTTTTGACTAGGGTGCAAATAGTTGAGATCGAGTGGCTGAACGTTTGGAGTTTACAAAAATATATTGCCCAGAAATTAATTGAGAGGAACAAGAAAAATAACAAGAGAAAAAGAGGATTGATTTTTTTGCGTTTGTATATCGCTCATAGGAACGAAATTGTATCTCTCATATATATATATATAGGAGTATATATATAGGAGTGGAGAAAATCTAAATGTTATAAGGCCGATTAATTCTCATAAAGAGTCAACAGTGACAATTCTGGAATTAAGGCACATTTAATCTCAAGGGGGGATATATTGTCGTAAGTATGTATTTGAATAATTTTCTGATAGGCTGAAAAATATTAAAAATAATTTTATAAAACTAGATTTGGATTAAGCCTCAAGTATATCTCGCGCGCATGGTAGGAAAATCCATAAGTTTTGCCTTCGGCCCTATTTCTAACGTGCGCGAGCCACTCTTTTTTACTAGCTCCTTTTAAGCCCAATACAAGGCACTCATTATAAAGGGGCAGTTGCATCTACCCAATTTTGAGATCACCATTGAAGTTATACCCACTTTGCACAAAAATTACAAGTCTACCTATTTTTGGATCAACTTCAAACTTCGAGTTTGAATTTGAGGAAAACAAAATTTAGTCTGAAGTACAATGCACTTTAGGCCAATTAAGTCTAAAGTACAAAACTTGCACTTAAGGCCAAATAGTTCTGAAGCGCAACAAATATTTTTATGGACTTAAGGCCAAATAGGTTTGAAGTGAAAAAATTGCACTTACGATGCACTTAAGGAAAAATAGGTTTGAAGTACAACCAATGTTTTCATACACTTAAGGCCAAATAGGCTTAAAATGCAAATTGCCTAAAAATAGAAAGTTATTATTCAAATTTTAACAAACCAACACATAATTCAACACCTAAATCTACTCCAAATGAGCCCAAATTTGAAACATAACCTCCAAGTATCATAAAGAACAAACCCCAATCATCAATTTATTAAATAACAACAAATCTAACAAAATTATTTTACAATTAAGAAGAATAAGAATAAGAAAAAATCCTAAGCAGTAGCAGAGAAAGGAGCACCACTGTAACGACCTGGCTGGTCGTTCTATGTATTTTAACCCTGTTCCCCTATTTGATGCTCCCCGTATGTGTATTTAGTGCTATATGACTTGCGAGGATGGTTGATTTGGTTCAGGAAGGTTTGGGAGTGAATTGGAACACTTAGTTCCATGATTTGAGGCTTAAATTGTAAGAGTTGACCAAGGTTTGACTCGTATGTAAATGAGCCCGGAATTGTATTTTGATGGTCCCAATAGGTTCGTATGATGATTTTGGACCGAGGTGTGTGTCAAGATTTGGATTTGGATGTTCCTAGGTTGATTTGGTTTTATTTGGCAAAAGTTGACAATTTGAAGGTGTCTGAGAGTTGACTTTATTGATATTGGGTTCGTGTTGTTGTTTCGGAAGTTGGAATAGGTTCGTTATGTCATTTGGGACTTGTGCGCAACATTTGAAGTCATTCCGAGTTGATTACACGCGCTCAACATGAATTTTGGAAAGCTGGAAGTTGGTTAGTTCCTTAGGCTTGAATCGAGATATAATTCGTGGTTTTGATATTATTTTATGTGATTTAAGGCCTTGAGTAGGTCCGTGTTGTATTTTGGTACTGGTTGGTATGCTTGAACGGAGTCCCGGGGGTCTCGGGTGTGTTTTGGATGAGTTTCGAATTATTTTCATGTTATTTGGCAGTCTTGTTCTGGTGTTAGCGCACCTGTGAGGTTTTTGCCGCAGGTGTGAGTCCGTAGAAGCGGACCTAGGGCCGCAAAAGCGAAGTTAAGCTGGATGAGGCACGAACCGCAGATGCAGCTCATGGAGCGCAGATGCGCTATCGCAGGTGCGAAGGTACTTTCGCAGAAGCAGATGCACATCTGCGATGAGAAGTCTGTAGAAGCGGATGAACGAGAGTTAAGTGACTCCCGCATCTGCGATTGGTTTTTTTGTAGATTCGGTACCGTAGAAGCGGGATATTGGTCCACAAATATGAAGACTTCTGGGCAGAATACTTATTTCGAGGGTTTGGTTATTTTTTATTATTTGGAGTTTTCGAGCTCAGCTAGAGGCGATATTTGGAGAGTTTTTCACTACTAATTAAAGTTTATGTAATCACTATTTGATTTTGATGTTAGATATTGTTTTCCCATAGATTATTACACCTAGATTATGTAATTTAAAGGAGAAATTTTGGGGGTTTTTGCTATGGTTTTTGGAGAGTGAAAATTGGTAATTTGGGGATCGATTTGAGGTTAAATTTGGATGAAACACATATATTTGGACTCGTATTGAAATGGATATCGAAATTTATGATTTTTTTTGGATTTGGGTACGAGCCCGGGGTTAATGTTTTGATTGACTTTGTGTATTTGTATCAAGATCAAAGCTTTATTGTTTGGGGTTGGTTCCTATGGTTTTATTTAACTTTATTGAATTGACGTGAGGCTTGACTCACAAGCCATCCTCAAAAGAGAAAGTTTCAAGTATCTTGGGTCAGTTATCCAAGGGAATGGGGAAATTGACGAGGATGTCACATACCGCATTGGGGCGGAATGGATGAAATGGAGGCTAGCATCCGGCTTATTGTGTGACAAGAATGTACCACCAAAACTAAAAGGTAAGTTCGACAAAGTGGTGGTTAGACGGACTATGTTGTATGGGGCTGAGTCTTGGCCAGTCAAGAACTCCCTCGTCCAGAAGATCAACGTAGCTGAAATGAGGATGTTGAGATAGATGTGCGGGCACACTAGGTTGGATAAGGATAGGAATGAGGATATTCAAGCAAAGGTGGGTATGGCCTCCATGGTTGACTTTGGCGGGTACGAGAAGAGGTAGAGGGAGGCGTAAGAAGTATTGGGGAGAGGTGATTAGGCAAGACATGACACGACTTCAGCTCACCAAGGATATGACCCTTAAAAGGAGGGTATAGAGGTCGAGAATTATGGTAGAAGGGTAGCAGGTAGTCAGGTATTTTACTAATCCTTACCGGGTTGTTTAGGGCTAGTCTGGTAGTATTTTGTCATTGTTCCTAGATTGCTAATATTACGACTATTTCTTACTATCTTCCGCTTCAATTTTCTAGTATTTTGTTGTGGTTGCTACTTGGTGCTATTGCTTTTCTTCATCTATTTTTTTCTAGTTCTTACATTGTTGTTATCATTTTTTGGATATTGTTGTTATTATTTGATTGTTTCTATTCATCCTCTCGAATCGAGGTTCTTCCAGAAATAGCCTCGCTACCTTCTCAGGGTAGAGGTAAGGTTTACGTACACACTACCGGATATTGTTGAGCCGGTTAGACCAGCCCAGACACCGACGATACCTATTGCTATAAATGGTCTTTAGGAGACTGTGGCCCAGACCTTGAGTGTGTATACAAGATTGGCTAAGGCAGGTATGATACTAGTTGCACTAGCTACCTCACAAACCGGGGGAGGAGCCCCAACTCCTGTCGCCCGTACACCGGAGCAACTAGCTCAAGGTTATCAAACACTGGAGGTTTTGCCAGTGTAGCCAGTTATTTCAGCACATGCCGTGGTTGGACCATCTTTGATTGATGAAGAGTAGAAGAGGTTAGAGCGATTCCAGAGGCTTCATCACCCCAGTTCAATATAGGAGAGTCAGAGCATGCTACAAGTTTTCTTGATCAGTGTCATCAGATTCTTCACATAGCGGGGCTTATGGATTCCAATAGAGTTAACTTTCCTACTTTTTAGCTGATGGAGCCAGCCTACATGTGGTGGCAGACCTATGAGTCAGGCAGACCAGCTGGCGTAGAACCACTTACATGGCCCTTCTTAGAGAAGTTTATCCCACAGACTCACAGAGAGGAGCTGCGTAGGGAGTTTGAGCATCTACGTCAGGAGGGCTTGACTGTTACCTAGTATGAGATAAGATTCACAAAGTTGGCATGTCATGCAGTATTTTTGGTCCATACCAAAAGGGAGAGGATCAGGAGGTTCATTGATGGCCTCTACGATGGACTTCGATATGGTATGGCCCGAGAGGCCGAGATTGATGCTAGATTTGACTAGGTGTTTAAGATTTCTAGACGCTTGGAGCATGTTCGTGGACTTGAGTGAGAGGAGATGAAGGCCAAGAGGCCCCGTGGTTTAGGTGGTTTTGGTGGTGCCTCGTTTGGAGGCCAGTCATGGCAGAGGCCGTCCTTTTAGGCCCACTCAGGCAACTCGTTAGATTCCCTATAGTTCGTTAATTATCCACAATTCATACTGTACTCGCCCAATTTAGTCATCATTTAGTGCAATGCCAGCATAGAGTTTTTACTGTGCTTAATCTTCTCAGGGTTCCATAGGCAGGTATTCAGATTATCAGGGTCAGTCGCAGGGTCAACAACCTCGTCAGAGGAGGGGTTGTTTCAAGTGTGGAGACTTCAGTCATCTCAAGATTGATTTCCCCATAATTCTGAGTGGTGTCCCACATCATAGAACACAATCTATGGTTTCAGTACCACTAGCTACATCATCCGCTCAACCAGTTGGGGAGGGGGGCTCAGTCGGTTTGAGGTCTCCCTAGAGGGTAAGGTCGGTCAGGTGGTGGATAGGCCCGTTGCTATGCATTTCCAGCGAGGCCAGAGATAGTTGCTTCCGATGCCGTGATCACATGTATTGTTTCAGTGTGCCACATGGATGCGCTAGTGTTATTTGACCCTGGTTCTACTTATTCTTATGTGTCATCATATTTTTCTCGTTATTTGGATATACCTCGTGATTCTCTTGATATTCTTGTTCATGTATCTACACTGGTTGGTGATTTTATTATGGTGGATCATGTATATCGGTGTTGTGTGGTTACCATTGGGGTTATGAGACTAGTGTTGATCTTTTATTGCTTAGTATGGTTGACTTTGAGGTGATTTTGCGTATAGATATGTTATTTTTGTACTTCTTGATTGTCATGCTAAGATCATGATGTTGGCTATGGCGGGGTTGCCGAGGCTGGAGTGGAGAAGTTCTCTTGGTCGCACTCCTAGTAGAGTGATTTCATTCTTGAAGGCTCAACGGATGGTTGAGAAGGGGTGTTTTGGCATATTTGGCCTTTGTGAGAGATGTTAGTGCTGATACTCCTACTGTTGAGTCAGTTCCAATAGTGGGGGTGTTCAGATGTGTTTCTTGCAAACTTGCCGGGCATGCCACCCGACAAGGATATTAATTTTGATATTGATTTGGTGTCGGGTACTCAAACCATCTCTATTCCACCATATCGCATGGCACCATCAGAGTTGATGTAATTGAAGGAACAATTATAGGAATTGCTTGATAAAGGTTTCATTAGGCCTAGTGTGTCACTTTGGGGTGCACCGATACTATTGGTGAAGAAGAAAGATGGTTCTATAAGGATGCGCATCGACTATAGATAGTTGAACAAGGTTACTATCAAGAACAAGTATCCACTGCCATGTATTGATGATTTATTTGACCAGCTTCAAGGTGCTAGGGTATTCTCGAATATTGACTTGAAATCGGAGTACCATCAGTTGAAGATCAGGGCTTCAGATATTCCTAAGACGACTTTCAAGAACCGTTCTGGGCATTATGAGTTCTTGGTGATGTCATTTGGGCTGACCAATGCCCAAATATTTTCATGCACTTGATAAATAATGTATTTTAGCCTTATCTAGATTCCATCATCATTATATTTATTGATAACATATTAGTGTATTCTCACAGTCAGGAGAAACATGAGCAACATTTGAGGATCGTGCTCCATACCTTGAAGGAGAAGAAGTTATATGCTAAATTCTCCAAGTGTGAGTTTTGGTTAGACTCGATGGCATTCTTGGGTCACGTGGTGTCTAGTGAGTGGATTGTGGATCCAAAGAAGATTGAGGTATTTCAGAGTTGGCCCTGACCTTCTACCGTTATAGAGATCCGGAGTTTCCTAGGGTTGACTCGATATTATAGCCGTTTTGTGGAGGGGTTTTCATTTATTGTAGCCTCACCAACTAGGTTGTCTTAGAAATGTGCCCCATTCAGGTGGTCTGATGAGTGTGAGAAGAGCTTTCAGAAGCTCAAGACCGCCTTGAATACAACTCTAGTTTTGGTTTTGCCTTTGGGATCGGGTTCTTATACATTCTATTATGATGCTTCACGGGTTGGAATTGGGTCTGTGTTGATGTAGGATGGTAGAGTGATTGCCTACGCATCACGTCAGTGCACGATTAGGAGTTAGCATCCATTGTTCACGTGCTCAAGATTTGAAGGCATTATATTTATGGCGTGTCTTGTGAGGTATATATGGATCATCAGAGTCTCAAACATCTATTCAAGCATAAGGATTTGAACTTGAGGCAAAGAAGGTGCTTGCAACTATTGAAAGACTATGATATCTCCATTCTTTGTCACTATGTAAGGCCAATGTGGTGGTCGACATCTTGAGTAGGAAGGTGGAGAGCGTGGTGAGTCGTGCTTTCATTACAGCTAGGGAGAGTCCGTTAGTTTTGGATATTCAGGCTTTCGCCAACATGTTCGTGAGGTTTGATATTTTGGAGCCTAGCAGGGTTCTTGCTTGTGTTGTATCACGATCGTCCTTGTTTGAGCGCATCAAGGCACGATAGTATGATAATCCCCACTTACTTGTCCTTAGGGACACGTTGTAGCACAATTATGCCAAGGAGGTAACTATTGGTGATGATGGGGCATTGAGGCTTCAGGGTCAGATCTGTGTTCCTAATGTGGATGGCTTGAGAGTTTTGTTTCTTGACGAGGCCTATAGTTCGCGGTATTCCTTTTATTCGGGTGCCACAAAGATGTAACTTGATTTGAGGCAACACTATTAGTGGCGGAGGATGAAGAAGGATGATGTTGAGTATGTTGCACGGTGTTTGAACCATCAACAGGTTAAGTATGAGCATCAGTGACCTGGTGGTTTGCTTCAGAGGCTAGATATACCAAAGTGGAAGTTGGAGCGTATCACTATGGATTTTGTGGTTGGGCTTCCATGGAACTTGAGGTGATTATATGTTGTGTGGGTCATTATGGACAAACAGACCAAGTCTGCACGCTTTATTCTAGTCATGACTACCTATATTTCAGAGCAGTTGGTTCAGATTTATCTTAGAGCGATTGTTTGCCTTCATGGTGTGCCTGCTTTTATTATTTTCGATCGAGGCAATAAGTTTACATCGCATTTTTGGAGAGCAGTGCAGCGTGAGTTGGTCACACAGGTTGAGCTGAGTACGACATTTCACCCTCAGACGGACGGGCAGTCCGAGCGTATTATTCAGATCTTGGAGGACATGTTGCGAACCTTTGTCATTGAGTTTGGGGGTCAGTGGGATCAATTTTTTCTGTTAGTAGAGTTCACCTACAACAACAACTTTTAGTCAAGCATCCAGATAGCTCTGTACGAGGCCTTATATAGAAGGCAATGTCATTCTACGGTTGGTTGGTTTGAGCTTTGGGAGGCTAGGTTGTTGCCGCTAATCTAGTTCATAATACTTTGGAGAATGTGAAATTTATTTTAGAGTATCTTCGTACAGCACAGTCCAGGCAAAAGATTTATGATGATAGGAAGGCTCATGATGTGGCATTCATAGTGGGTGAGAGGGTTCTACTAAGAGTTTCTCCCATGAAGGGTGTGGTGAAGTTCGGGAAGAAGGACATGTTTATCCCTCGGTATATTGGTCCTTTTGAGGCTTGGAAAGGGTTTGTGAAGTGGATTACAGACTTGCTTTTCCATCTAGCTTGTCGGGAGTTCATCCCGTATTTCATGTTTTTATGCTTCAGAAGTACTATGAGGATCCGTCACATGGTTAGATTTCCATTCGATGCAGTTGGACAACGATTTGACTTATGATGAGAAGCCATTGGTAATTTTGGATAGGCAGGTTCATAAGTTGAGGTCGAAGAATATTGCATCGGTGTAGGTTCAGTGGAAGGGTCAACCGGTTGAGTAGGCGACTTGGGAAACAGAGCATCATATGCGGAGCAGATATCCTCACCTTTTCGGCATTTCAGGTATGGCTCTAAACTTATTCGAGGATGAATGTTTGTTTGAGAGGGGGAGAATGTAATGACCCGGCCGATCGTTCTGTGTATTTTAGCATGTTTCCCCTATTTTATGTTCCCCGTATGTTGTTGGTTTGATTTCGGGAAGGTTTTGGAGTGATTTGGAACACTTAGACCCATGGTTGAAGGCTTAAGTTGTAAGAGTTGACCAAAATTTGACTCGTGTGTAAAAGACCTCTGAATGGTGGTTTGATAGTTCCAATATGTTCGTATGGTGATTTTGGACTTAGGCGTATTCCCGCATTTGGATTTGGAGGTTCCTAGGTTGATTTGGTTCTATTTGGCGCAAGTTGACAATTTAAAGGTTTGGAAGGTTCATAGATTTGACCGAGAGTTGACTTTGTTGATATGAGGTTCGTATTGTTGTTTTGAGAGAAGGATTCGGTTCGTTATGTCATTTGGGACTTGTGCGCAAGATTTGAGGTCATTCCGAGTTGATTAGACATGGTTCGGCCTGCGTTTTGGAAAGTTGAAAGTTGATTAGTTCCTTAGGCTTAAATCGAGGTATGATTCGTGGTTTTGATATAATTTTGTGTGATTTGAGGCCTCTAATAGGTCCATGTTGTATTCTAGGACTGGTTGGTGTGCTTAGACGAGGTCCCGTGGGTTTCGGGTGTGTTTTAGATGAGTTTCAAATCATTTCTATGTTGTTTGGCAGTCTTGTTCTGGTGTTATCGCACCTGCAAGGTTATTTGTTACAGGTGCGAGTCCGAAGAAGCAGACCTGGGGCCGTACAAGCAAAGTTAGGCTGGATGAGGTAGGACCGCAGATGCGCTGTCACAGGTGCGAAGGTACTTCCAAGCGGATGCGCATATTGTGATGAGAAGTCCGCAAAAATGGATGGATGTGAGTTAAGTGACTCCCGCATCTGCGATGGATTTTCTGCAAATGTTGGGGCAGAATACGTATTTCGAGGGTTTGGTTATTTTTCATTATTTGGAGTTTTGGAGATCGTTTAGAGGTGATTTCTACTAATTGAAGTAATCTTTACTTAATTTTGATGTTATGGATTATTACACCTAGATTATGTAATTTAAATAAGAAACTGGGGGGGGGGGGGAGGGTGCCATGGTTTTTGCAGAGTGAAAATGGGTGATTTGTGGTTCGATTTGAGGTCAGATTTGGATGAAACACATATATTTGAACTCTTATTGGAATGAGTGTTCGGAATTTCTGAGTTTTCTCGGGTTCCGGGATGCATACTTGGGGTTGATTTTTTTATAATAACCCGACCGATCGTTTTGAGCATTAGTATTCTGTTTAGCGGTTTGAGGTCTTGAAAAGATTCATATGATGTATTATGACTTGCATGTATGGTCGGTTTGAGTTTTCGATTGGTTTGGGATTGATTTGAAAGAATGAACCTCAATTTAGAAGCTTTAAGTTGGAATAGTTAACCAAATTTGCCTTTTTTATACTTGACTTCGGATTGGAGTTTTGATGGTTTTGTTGGGTTTCGGATGGTGATTATGGACTTGGGTGTATGCCCGAATTTGAATTCCGGTGTTCCTAGATGATTTTGAGGCTAATTGCCGAAAGTTAGAAGTTTGAAGGTTTGGAGAGTTGATAGGTTTGACCCATAGTTGACTTTGTGGTTATTAATGCCCGTTTAGGATTTTGAGCCTTGGAATAGGTTTGTATGGTGAATTATGACTTGTGTACAAAATTTGGAGTCATTCTGAGTTGTTTAGACGTGTTCGGCGTAAGTTTAGAATTTAGAATTTTGAAATAGTTCATTAAGCTTGAATTGATGTGCAATTTGTGGTTTTGATATTGTTATGTGTGATTCGATGCCTCGAGTAGGTCCGTTCTATGTTTTGAGACTTGTTGGTATGTTCAGATGGGGTCCCAAAGGGCTCATGTGAGTTTCGAGATGATTTCAGACCATTTCTCTCGATGCATTTATGGTTTTTGCTGGTATCAGCTGTGAATCGCGTTCGTGGGGAATCATCGCGTTTTCGAATAAGGAATGGACTGGAAGAGATTTTTTCTTCGCGTTCGCGGGTGAGGGACCGCGTTCGCGAAGGGTGCTTGTTGGGTTGGGCACTTTTCCTCTTTGCGTTTGTGACAAGGTTGTCGCGTTCGCGTTAGGAAGCTGGGAGCTGGTGGAGTTGCCTTCGCGTTTGCGAAGTCAATGTTGCATTCGCGGAGGGTTGGCATCCTTGTGTTTTGTGTTCGCGAGATAGGTTCCACGAACACGAAGATTATTCTTTGGGCAATGACGTTTTGTGCTTCGCGAACGTGAGGCATGAGCTACATTCATGAAAGGTTTCCCGGGAGCAGTGGTATAAGGTCCTAGGCGTTCACGAGCATACAACTCCAGTTCTCGGGCCTGGAAATACAATCATTTATATTAGTGATTCCCACTTTGACCTCTTCCAAGGTCTTCCTCCTCATATGATATATTGCATAAGTCTTCTCAAATACGAGGGAATCATCTTGGTCCATGAGCTTTGGTTGAAGTTTTTCAATTTTGGCCTGGAGGCTGTCCCTCTCAGATCTCAGGGCACTAAGGCAAGCATCGCGCTCAACATTCGTAGCCGAATGAAGCCGGTTTAGGTCCATCGAGCTCTTTATCCCCTCCTCTATTTGGGCCCTCTTCTCCTCGGCAGCATTGGCTTTCTCGGTTTTGGTGCTTAAGTTTGCCTTCAAATTATTTATTTTTTCCTCGAAGGCAGACTCGTGCTCGGCAGAAGCAAGCACAACATCGTGGAGCTCGGCCCACATAGCCTTAGCCTCTTGAAGTTGTTCATGTAATTGAGTGGCTTCTTAGCTGTGGGCCATCTTATCTTGTTCACTTTTCTGCAATCAGGCTTTAAGCTTGCCCGCCTTAGTAGCTTTTGCCTCCAACACCGGGAGGCGTTTAGCACGTTAGTTCCTTTAGGCCAACAGTTGATCCCGCTCGGCATCGAATTCTTGCTTATCCAGGATCAATCTCTATAGGCCTTCAGAAGCAAGAAAGTTGGCCTATGGGAAAGAATATTGAAGTTAGATTTTTTATTGCAACATGAAAATGAAAAAGAAGATATAAAAAAACAAGTATGGTACCTGCGCCGCGCTGTGCATGGCATTGTTCATCAAGCACTCCCCAGAAAGAGAGCGCAATTTCTTCCAATCTTTCTCTGAAGCCAACGCCATAATTCGCAAGCTCCACTAGCTTGGATAAAAGATGGCACTCTTTTGAAACCGAAAGAGTGTCACTTCTCCTCCCTCAAGGATCTGGGGAAGGGGTTGAATAATTATGCCCAAAATTCCCATGGTCGGGCAACCGAGGAGGAGAAGCACCCCTTTCTCATCCATCTGTTGCCGGTGGAGGAGATGTAGTTGGTGCTGGTGGCGAAGGACCAACTGGTGTTGATGGGCACGAAGTTGTTGGTGTGGAAGGATGAGAAGCAGCTGTGGTAGGGGAAGCGCTGATTATTTCTTGCTCGGTGGTCGGAGGCAGAAGAGGCCGAGGGTCCAAACTCTTTGGACTAGAGACAACAATGGGGGCTGGAAAGCGATAATCAGCATTATCTACTAGTTCCAGCTCACCCCAAAATGCTTGGATCTCTTATGCGGTCATGTTTTGAATCCCTCCCGGCTAAGCATCCGGTTGAGTTGATGAAGATATTTTTCTCCTTTGAAGGGGAGCCACTTCATCACTGGCTTCCCCATCATCCACAACAATCACTGTGGCCGGCTCGGTTGTTGCTTTCTTTAATTTCTTATTTTGAGTCCCCAACTGAGGAAGAACATCGCCTTTTTGGTTGTTTGTTCTCGGGCTGGGGACTCCGAGATGAGGCACCCTCACAGGAAGCAGATCTGCGAGCAATGCTTCTAGCAAGGGCACTTTGCAACACCCTCCTGGCCTCTTCGGGGTTAGCTAAAACGTCAACCTCGGGACAGCTGACAGAGTCCTACGGAAGTCCTAAAGCAAGCAAAGGGCAACTGTTTCATGAACTTACCTACATTCATACAAGATAAAAATAATAAGGACTCGGTTTACCATGATTCTTGGCCTTCCACCCATATTTGAGGGCCATTTTCTTACACCGGCAGAATTCTGGTGTCATAATTTCTAGAATTTTCTGAACCTACTGGTCCAGGCCTTGAACCAGTGGTGGTTCCCACTTGGTAGCTGAACAAAAGAAACAAAAGGGTCAGAAACAACATAAAGTAATCTTATTACGAAGGAAGAAAATGAATAAATCAAAAACTTACGAAAGTAATTCCATGATTCAGAAAAAGATGGAGCTGTGGCCGGGATGATGTCCCTAGTAGTGATGATGAAAAATTTCTTCATCCACCCTTGATCATTGTCATCATCCACACTAGTGAGAAAAGCGTGGTGGCCACGTTTGCTGAAGTTTATTACTCCCCCACAGAAAGTTTTGGGAGAGTAAAGATTTATCATGTGTGCAAGGGTTAGGGTTTCCCCGATCTCTGTGTATAATTGGCGAAGGCAAGACACCATTTTCCATATAGATGGGCCTACTTGTGCTAAGTAGATCCGGTACCGGTGATAAAACTCCAAAATTACGGGGTCGAGCCCCTCATTGGACCTCAGGGAGAATGGACCCAAGGTAAAGATATATATATATATAGATATACGTAAAACCCTCCTTGGTGAAGGTAACTCGCTCTATTATATCTGAAGCGAGGATTTCAAGATTAGTGCAGTTGCAGTCCTCCTTCATAGTTGGGATACTAGAGGGGCGAATGGAGGAGGGATACCTACTAACAATCTAAGTCTGTAAAGACGCAGAAGGGGCTTTCTCTTGGAAGTCATTAGAAGTATTGACATGTTTTGGTATAATAATGCTTACAGTGGGAGGTTCAGAATCAACATCGCCTTCTTTATCCATGTTCTTCTTTGGTCCTCCACCGAAGAGAAGACGATAAGTTTCCAAAAAGTGTAGCGAATGAAGCCATGAGAATAAAAGGTCAGTAAAACTTTCTGCTAAGGGAGTTGGAGAAGGTGGAAAGTTTTCTAAGCAGGTGCAGAGTGAGAGCAAAGAAAAAGAAAGACTTACGAAAATTTTAGAAGTAAAGAAGTAAAATAATGAGTAGAAGTGAAGTTATACGGAAAGAATTGTGGTCATGATTACCTCGAAAATTGGCGAAATTATTTTCTGAATCGTGGGACAACACGTGTTCAGAGAATTAAATGAGAGAAGACGTGCACCCTTTCAAGTGTCAGAGACTGTTCAAGAACTTTTCCGCCAACAAAGGAATCTTCACCAACTTTCCGGTAGCACAAAGATATGTCACCGGAAAGAAGGAGGACTATTTGTATGGGGTAAAACTGGTTTATAATAAATGGTCCAATGGTATAATGACACGTGAAACCGAAGATAGGTAAAAGGCAAGTAGTAACAATCAGTACCGAATAAAACAATTACAATCGACGTCGGGTAAATCCTGAAGGGAGCGTAGTCAACCAGATGTCACGACCCTAATTTCTCTCCGTAGGATATCGTGATGGCACCTAGTGTCTACGACTAGGTAAGCCAAGCAAATAATAATAACTTGGCAGAAACAATTTAACAAAATACTAAAACAAAGTTGAATATGGATATAACCTTCCGATGCAAAATATAATCTCAACAGTACGCTCCCCAAAAATTGGTGGAACTAAGTCATTAGATCTATAGAGTAAATCTAGTATAACTACTACATCACTGTCTGAAAGAAATACAACAGCAAACAAAATAAAAGAGAAGGTGATTCCGAGGCCTGCGGGCATGGAGCAGGTATACCTTGAAGTCTCCCAAGAAGCAGCTACAAATAATCTCTAATGACCAGAACGAGCAGAAGTACCGGGATCTGCACAAAAAAATATGCAGAAGCGTAGTATGAATACACTACAACGGTACCCAGTAAGTATCAAACCTAACCTCAATAGAGTAGTGACGAGACTAGGTCAAGACACCCACTAGGATATAAATAAGTAGTATGAAAATGTAATGCGGGTATGTAATGGAAAATAAAGGAATAACTGATACGAAACAAGATAATAGCATGAACTAGTACCGTAAATCAACAATGGAAATAGCATAAAAGAAGCAACTAAATGGGCTACCGTGATCATGTACGGACAACAACTGCTAGAACAATAAAGAAGGAAACAACAAGAAGTATTCCCACCAAAACTCTTTGCAACATGAATAACATCAAGAATCACAACGAGGTACCGCTTCGTGTATAATGAAATCAAAACTGAAGTACAACCTCGTATAATCAAGAATTACAACCGAGGTACCGCCTCTTATTCACATTTCTCAATTTCAATCTCAATCTTTCTTTATACCGCCGCTTGAGCCTTACATGTGAAATAGGTTTTGAAAACAGTTTTCTCGAAATAACTACACGCACTTTAGCCCACCTTATGACCATGCGTGGCTTCACGTAGTTTCCCTACAAGCAACACGCACATTAGTCCCACCTTATACAGCCGCATGCACAACAACCCCAAGGCTTATACCACCACATGTGCGTCAATATCACATTATAATAACAACTCGCACCACATATGCCCATATATTATAATTTTCCAATAATGTACAATATCAATGTTTCCACAACAATGGCCCACGGCTCCACCATAACGGGTTAAAGAATATCAACAACAACAATGAATGTAAAATGCTCAAAAGGGAGATGTTTCAACCATAACAATTTCACCTCAACGTGATAACGACTTTCACTACCTCATCACCAATAATTCAACAATGAGAGACAATATATAACCACGATGTTAAGAATAATTCACAATGAAAAAGATAACGCATAGCAATAACTTCAAATAATGAAATTCAACAACAGAGATAACATGAACAATAACTTCAATTAACGGTAATCAACAATGAAAGAGGTAATAGGAATAATAAATTCAATTAATGATATTCAATAATAAAAGAGACAACATGTATAATGACTTCAAATAATGATATTCAACAATGACAAGATAGCATGTAGCAATAGAAGAGATAACAATTCAACTAAAGCATGAGAACAAATTTTCAATTAGGAGGTAGAACAAGTATTAACAAAATAATTTAAGGCATGTAAGGATAGACTAACACAAGTAAGAATAGATTGACAAAGAGAATTAGAACATGATATGGAATTCAATTAAAGCATGGAAATAGTCTAAGTAGACTAAATCGGTCAAATGTCACGTACAACCAGTGTACCCACTCGTCACCTTGCGTACACGGATTTCACTTAGCACAATTGAATCAAACAATAACAATCCTAACGGGTAGTTCCCTCACATGAAGTTAGGCAAGACACTTACCTCAACTAGGCCAATTTAACACTTGAAAATAGCTTTTTCCTTAAAATACGCCTCCATACGGCTCAAATCTAACCAAAATCGACTTAATATCATCAAACAATGGTAGGAAATTAAATTGCAATAGATAAAGCTAAGATCTTTATATTTTTCTCAAAAAGTCAACGAAAGTCAATTTGGGGCCCGCGTGGTAAAAACCTGGGTCCAATGGTAGATTCGGTTCTACCCATGACCCCACGAGTTCATATATGTGATTAGTTTTAAAATCCGAGTCCAAATCGACTCTCAAAATTCAATTTCTTATTTTTTCAAAAACTAGACAAAGTTTAACAAATTTTTACTTTGATTCACATGATTTTGATGTTAAAATCTAAGATTTGTTGATGGAATATGATTAGAAATGGATTAGAATCACTTACCCATGGTTTGTAGGTAAAAAAAACTCCTCTCCAAATCGCCTCCTACCGAGTTTAGAGTTAAAAAATAAGAGAATGAATTCAAAAATCCCGTCTCTCAACCCTTTAACCAGCTGTAGATGTCGCATTTGCGACACAGGTAATAAGTGGGGATATTGACTACTTATTAGCACCTTTTTACTTTCGTTTTAGTCCAAAAGCATTTAATTGTGTTCTCGAAAACTGATAAAATATGCTTAATTGCAGGAATAGTGGAAAATGAGCCCCCAAGATGAAATCCAACTCAAGGAGTGATATGAACTCAAGGACACAAGCATGCACAGAAGCTCAGAAGTGCGGACCGCAGATTTTCATCTGCAACCGTAGATTGTGAAGACACTCCTATCAGAGACAAGTGAAAAGTGCGGTCCGCACATGACATGTGTGGCTGCAGAACCTGGGCAAGAGCAAAAGTTTAGAGAACTTGCATCTCAAGTTCAACAGAAGTGTGGACCGCACAATTATTGTGCGGCCGCAGAAGAACAGCTACGCGGCCGCAGTCATATTTGTGCGGTCCGCAGAAAAGCAATGTGCGGCCTTACTCAGAAGTGCGCGGACCGCAGAAAGAGAGAAGTGCGGCTGCAGGTTTCCATTCCTATCAGCCTGAAGCAAAGTGCGGACCGCACATAGAATTGTGCGGCCGCTGAACCTCTGAAAGGGCATTTTTGTCCTAAAATTCCAGCACCGTATAAATAGAAGAGTTTTACTTTTTTAGGTCAAGTTTTGACATCAGCAGCTATAGTAGACGTTTCTTTTACTCTTTTTAGCAGTTTTTGCTATTTTGAGCTTTTTGAATATTGATTTCATCATTTTAATTATCAATATAGGTTTATGTCATGACCCGAAATTTCTACCTACGGGACCGTGATGGCGTCTAACATTTCACTTGCTAGGCAAGCCAATGTTAGAATATAATTAGCCATTTTAACAAAGTTTTAAATTAATTAATAACAAAGAAACAAATGTGCAAATAAAGTCTAAAATAATAGTGAATAATCCATAATAATCGCGATGTCTAAAAACCATCCCAGAACTGGAGTCACAAGTGCACGAGCTTCTAGAATAATACAATAAGGGCCTGAATAAAATAAAGTTGTCTGAAAGAAAATACACAGCTAAAATAAAGTAGACGAGGATTTCAGAACTGCGGACGTTGTGCAGTTATACCTCAAGTCTCCTCTAGGTAACTGAAATCCGAGTAAGTCTATAGTACGTCGCTGGGACCAACTCTGAAATCTACACAAGAAGTGCAGAGTGTAGTATCAGTACAACCGATCCCATGTACTGGTAAGTGCCGAGCCTAACCTCGACGAAGTAGTGACGAGGCTAAGGCAGGTCGCTTACATTAACCTGTACACAATAATAATAATAATAATAATAATAATAATAATAATAATAATAATAATAATAATAATAATAATAATAATAATAATAATAATAATAATAATAATAATAATAATAATAATAATAATAAGTAGTAAGACCAATAAATAATATCAATAATTGAAGTCAATTCAGCAGTCACAATTCCTCAACTTGTTTCCATTGCGGCGTGCAATCTGATCCCCAAATATAAACTTTAAATAAATCTGTTGCGGTGTGCAATCTGATCCCCAAATATAAACTTTAAATAAATCTGTTGCGGCGTGCAACTCGATCCCCCAATATATTTATTTTCATTTTCGTTGCGGCGTGCAACCCGATCCCCCAATATATTTTAACAACTCTTAAATGTAATAAATATACTCCAATAAATACCATGTTCAATGAGAAACTGTTAAGCATCAAGGCATACAATAATTATAATTTATTTATGAAACAACAATGACAAGTAGCAATTAATTGTGAAAATCAGGGAGAAAATAGGCAGTTTAATATTTAATATGCTAAATGTCAAGTAGCAATTAAGACACATATATCAAATAAGCATGTAACAATTATTGCAGGAATTCAAGAATTAATATTTGACAAGAATTATGAGAGAAACAATTATTATAACAATTAATTTGTGTCTTAAACAATTTAAGATATTTTAAATAATTAAGCAACCAATTAATTTGACAAAGTATAGGCATTCGTCACCTTGCCTATACATCGTTACACATGAAATTCACGTAGTAAATAATTCAAGGGTTCTATTCCCTCATTTCAAGGTTAACCACGACACTTACCTCGCTTTGCAACCAAATTCAAGAATCTAATAAACCTTTGCCTCGTGAATTCATGTCCGAAATTGTCAAATCTAGTCACAAATAATTCAATATACTCAATACAAATCGTAGGAATTAATTCCATATGAATTTATTAATTTTTCGGATTAAAATTCAAAATTTATTTTAAAAAATCAACAGTAGAACCCACGTCTCGAATCCCGGAAAAACTCATGAAATCCGAACACCCGTTCCGATACGAGTTCAACCGTACAAAAATTATCGAATTCCGACATCGGATTGGCTTTCAAATCTTCATTTTATATTTTTGGAAGATTTTATAAAAATCTGATTTTTCTTCCATAAATATACGGATTCATGATGTAAATGAATATGGAATCATGAAATATAATCAATATAGGATAAGGAATACTTAACCCAATGTTTTCCTGTAAAAATCGCCAAAACATTGCCTTACCCGAGCTCAAAATCTTGAATAATGAAAAATGGGACGAAATCCCATTTCCAGAACTTAAGTTCTGCTATCGAGGAATTTCTTCTTCGCATTCGCGAAGTACATTTTTGTGCTGCCCTAGATTTCTTCTTCGCGAACGCGAGGTCAGTCTCGCGAATGCGATGCCTTTCCAAACTTGGCCTTCGCGAACGTGGTCTCCCCTACGCGAACGCGAAGCCTTATCGCCTAGTGCCCGGCCAGGCGTCGCCCTTCTACGCGAACGTGAATGCTCCCACGCGTTCGCGATGAACACTGCCCTATACCCCTTCACGAACACGGTCCCCTCTTCGCGAACGCGAAGAATAAATTTTGCCTGCCTCCAGTTACTCTTCGCGAACGCGAGACCTCTATCGCGAACGCGAAGAAGGAAACCAGACAATGCATTAGAAAAATTCCAGCAAAGTTCCAAGTCCAAAATTCAACCCGTTAACCATCTGAAACTCACCCGAGGCCCCCGGGACCTCAACCAAATACAAAACCAAGTCCTAAAACATCATACGAACTTAGTCAAAACCTCAAATTATATCAAACAACACAAAAAATACGAATCACACATAGATTCAAGCCTAATGAACTTTGAAACTTCCGATTTCTACAAACGACACGGAACCTATCAAATCAAGTCCGATTGACCTCAAATTTTGCACACAAGTCATAAATGATATAACGGACCTATGAAAATTTTCAGAACACGAATCCAACCCCGATATCAATAAAAGTCAATTTGTGGTCAAACTTTGTAATCTTTAAGCCTTTAGGCTTCTAGTTTTCGTCAACTGGCGATAATTCAAGCTAGGGACCTCCAAATTAAATTTCGGGCATACGCCCAAGTCCCAAATCACGATACGGACCTACCGAAACTGTCAAAACACTGGTCCTAGTCCGTTTGCTCAAAATGTTGACTAAAGTCAACCCAATTGAGTTTTAAAGCTCTATTTCACATTTTAATCCATTTTCACATAAAAACTTTTCAGAAAATTATACGGACTGCGCATGCAAGTCGAGGAATGATATATAGTGCTTTTCGAGGTCTTAGAACGCAGAATTAATTATTAAATTTAAAGATGACTGTTTGGGTCATCATATTATCCACCTCTAAAACAAACGTTCGTCCTCGAACGGAATTAGAAAACTACCCGAGCTGGTAAAAAGGTATAGATATTTACTCCGTATGTCCGAATCAGACTCCCAGGTAGTTGTCTCAATCGATTGACCTCTCCATTACATCCGAACCGAAGGATAACTCTTAGACCTCAACTGTCAGACCTGACGGGTTAGAATAGCTACTAGTTCCTCTTCGTAAGTCAAATTCGTCCAATTGGACTGTTCTAAAGTCTAGAACATGAGACGGATCACCATGATATTCCCGGAGCATAGACACATGGAACACCGGATGAACCGCTAATAAACTAGGTGGTATTGCAAGAATGTAGGCTACTTTGCCCACCCTTTCAAGAATTTCGAAGGGTCCTATATACCTAGGGCTCAACTTGCCCTTCTTTCCGAACCTCATTACATCTTTCATAGGTGAAACCCGGAGCAATACTCTTTCTCCAACCATGAATGCAATATCATGAACTTTACGATCGGCATAACTCTTTTTCCTAGACTGAGCTGTGCGAAGTCGATCCTGAATAACCTTAACCTTATCCAAGGCATCCTGTACCAAATCGGTACCCAACAACCGAGCCTCTCCCGGTTCAAACCAGCCAACTGGCGAACGACATCGTCTCCCGTATAATGCTTCATACAGAGCCATCTGAATGCTCGACTGATAGCTATTATTATAGGCAAACTCCGCAAGTGGCAAGAATTGATCCCAAGGACCTCCAAAGTCTATAACACAAGCGCGAAGTATATCTTCCAATATCTGAATAGTGTGCTCTGACTGTCCATTTGTCTGTGGTTGAAATGATGTACTCAACTCAACCTACGTGCCTAACTCACGCTGTACAGCTCTCCAGAAGTGCGAAGTGAGCTGCGTACCTCGATCAGAAATGATAGACACGGGCACACCGTGAAGGCGGACAATCTCACGAATGTAAATTTCAGCTAACCGCTGTGAAGAATAGGTAACTACCACTGGAATGAAATGTGCTGACTTGGTCAACCTGTTCACAATGACCCAAAATTCGTCGAATTTTCTCTGAGTCCGTGGAAGCCCAACAACAAAATCCATAGAGATACACTCCCACTTCTACTTAGGAATTTCTAAATTCTGAAGCAAACTACCATGTCTCTGATGCTCGTACTTAACTTGTTGACAATTCAGACACCGAGCTACATATGCAACTATATCCTTCTTCATTGTCCTCTAACAATAATGTTGCCGCAAATCTTGATATATTTTGGCGACACCTGGATGAATAGAATACCAGGAACTGTGGGCCTCTTCCAAAATTAATTCACGAAGCCCACCAAATTAGGCACACAAATACGACCCTGCATTCACAGAACTCCATCTTCCCCCACAACAACCTGTTTGGCATCATCGTACCGCACCGTGTCCTTAAGGACAAGTAAATGAGGATCATCATATTATCGCTCTCTGATGCGCTCATATAAAGAAGACCGAGCGACTGTGCAAGCTAGAACCCGACTGGGTTCTGAAACATCTAACCTCACGAACTGATTAGCCAAAGTCTGAACATTTGCAGCTAACGGCCTCTCACCAACCAGAATATATGCAAGACCGCCCATACTCACAACCTTTCTACTCAAAGCTTCGGCCACCACATTGGCCTTTCCGTGGTGATGCAAAATAATGATATCATAGTCCATCAACAGCTCCAACCATCTTCTCTGTCTCAAATTGAGATCCTTTTGTTTGAACAGATATTGTAAGCTACGATGATCAGTAATTACCTCACACGAGACACCGTAAAGGTAATGCCTCCAAATTTTCAGTGTATGAACAATGACTGCCAATTCTAAGTCATGAACAGGATAATTCTTCTCGTGAACTTTCAACCGCCGTGACGCATATGCAATTACCCTGCCATCTTGCATCAATACTGTACCAAGCCCAACGCGAGATGCATCACAATACACCATATAAGATCCTGAACCTGTGGGTAATACCAACATTGGCGATGTAGTCAAAGCGGTCTTGAGCTTCCGAAAGCTCAACTCACACTCGTTTGACCATCTAAATGGGACATCCTTCTAGGTCAATCTGGTCTTAATAGTTGTTCATAATTAATTATAGAAACGTCAATTAACTTCATGTTAACAAAAATCTCGTTTCAAAATCAATAATTACAACGCGAATTTGGCAAGTATGAACAGAGAATTTCATACAAGAATTTTCAAATAAGCCTATCAGGCATGACTCCCTATTATTGCTATAGTACAAATTTAATTTCACAAGGGAGAACTTAAACACAAGAATTTTCCTCACAAGGATCTCGTCCTTATATAACTTCCACCGTAGCTCGTAGCCCGGTTTAAACATATCAATTTATATTAAAACGCGAGGATCTCATCCTTAGTTCTAAATCACAAGTAATATGCACATCGTGCCAATCGAAAATTTCTATTTTATCCTTTTAAATAATTTCGGTTACATAAAATCACAACACATAATGAACCCCACACCGGTAGAGCATATAATTCACAATTTGTAATTAACTATCCGAAAATTACATCAAAACTTACCGAAATGAGTAACAAAAAGCCACCTTTAGCCTCACAGCTCTTATGAGTAAACACATAAGTAGATTATAGAATTACGAAGCTCACTCATAAGTGGATCATAATAGGAGGACTCATCTCGATACTCAGAACCGAATCAAGTTATGGAAATTATTCCTTTATATTAAATCGAGGTCGTACCTATAACGACACCATCTGATTTAGCGACCTCCGCCGCACCATAAAATAAATATATCAACGGCTGGGACTCCACCTCTAGGACGCCTTTTACCCGCCTGTCCTCCACCCCTAACTGGTCGTGTGGGTGGTGTAGTAACTGCAATGGGGCACGTAGCCTGAGTGCTTTGATGAAATATGTCTCTCCCAAGTCTGGGACAATTTTCTCATGATGTGCCTAGTATCACCGCATTCATAACAACCCATTTGCGGGTTTGGCTGCTCATACTGAGTCTGTGCCAGATAACTTGAACAACCATTGTAGGAAACTCATGTCTGTGATGTATTAAAAGAACTTACTGGAGCACCCCGATTAATCCGATGTGCGGATTGGGCTGGCCGACTTCCCGAGCCCCCGCCATAATGATTTATACTCGCAGAGTAGAATCCACTGAATCCCCTAGAACCTCGAGATATCTTGGTCTCCTTAGTTTCCTTTTTCCTCACCCCGAACATGTTCTAATATCTTGCTACTTGGGAGACCGATCAGGAGATGTGGAGCAGATATCCACGCCTATTTGAGACTCCAGATATGATTCTAGACCCGTTCGAGGACGAACGTTTGTTTAAGAGGGGGGATGTAACGACCCGGCCAGTCATTTTGAGTATTATAGTCATGTTCCCCCATTTATTATTTATTCCATACCACTAGCGAAAATGAAGTATCAGCCTGTAGCTCCCGAGTCATACAAAGTTTTATGATCATAATTGAGTCCTTTAATGAGTCTGTGGACTCGCTCTCTGACTGTACGAAGAAAAGTAGGAATATGACGGGCTAACTTATTGAACCTGATGGCATATTCTGAAACCGTCATGGTGACATGACGCAACCGTTCAAACCCTATGCGCCACACATTACGGAGAGTCCGGGAAACAAACTCTTTCAAAAGCGTTTCTGAGAACTAAGCCAAGTGGGCGGTGTTGCATTGGCTAGTCTACCCTCTTCATAGGCTTGCCACGAACACCTATGGAGAATTATCTCTCCCAAGGCCAATTTCTTCTTTTGTTATGCTAACTCAATACTGTTGAGCTGACCCATTTCTTAACATACTCTTCGATTCTTCTTTGGGATAACCCTTACCCCTATTTATACACAATGGTCACAAAAATAGAGCTCCATACAGACAAATCTTGGCACGAACCACATAGTCCAGAATCTCGTCAACTACTGTGCTTCCTCTGAAGCACCCCAAAATCCGCAACCATGACGTCCACGCTGAGTAGACCTTCTGTAAATTTAAAGTTGTTTCACTAACTCCTTTGGTACTGAAGTATATGATTATTCAGTAGGCGGACATACTGCAAGTCCCAACCTTATCCTCTACAAAATCTTAGGCCTTAAACACGTGTAAATTTTTAGGGAAACTTTCAGTACCACATATATACATTTCAGGCCAAAACTGATATAACACATGACCCCACAATCCATCCATTGATAGTGGACTCCCCCACTCGGTACAAAGTCATAGTTCACCACGTCCGATGATCCATAATATTAACCTTCACAACTCGTATAAATCAACCAGATGCCAAAGTTCGTTGCACCCCCCCACATGATTCATTGGGTGATCACTCAATACGTCTACATCTTCAGTCGGAATCACACATTGAGGCAGTGTTTGAGGATCTCTGGCTTCCTCGTAGTCCATCTGAGGCATCACGAACCGTCGACACACAACTGATACCAAGTGCGCAATGTCATACACGAGTGGATACAAAAGAATATGAGATATATGTTTCAAGATAAATCAATGTCGCATGATAAGAAATGAAAGAAGTGGAATTATCCCTAAACTCTGTAGCCTCTGGAAGATAAGTACAGACATCTCCGTACCGATCCTTCAAACTCTACTAAGTTTGCTCGTGACTCGTGAGACCTATGTAACCTAGTGCTCGGATACCAACTGTCACGACCCGAAATTCTCACCTTCGGGACCGTGATGGCGCCTAACATTTCACTTGTTAGGCAAGCCAACGTTAGAATATAATTAACCATTTAAACAAAGTTTTAAATTAATTAATAACAAAGAAACAAATGCGCAAATAAAATCTGAAATAATAGTGAATAATCCATATTTATCGCGATGTCTAAATACCATCCCAGAACTAGAGTCACAAGTGCACGAGCTTCTAGAATAATACAATAAGGGTCTGAATAAAATAAAGTTGTCTGAAAGAAAATACACAGCTAAAATAAAGTAGACGGGGACTTCAGAACTGTGGACGTTGTGTAGTTATACCTCAAGTCTCCTCTAGGTAACTGAAATCCGAGCAAGTTTATAGTACGTCGATGGGACCAACTCTGAAATCTGTACAAGAAATGCAGAGTGTAGTATTAGTACAACCGACCCCATGTACTGGTAAATGCCGAACCTAACCTCGATGAAGTAGTGATGAGGCTAAGAAAGGTCGCTTATATTAACCTGTACACAATAATAATAATAATAATAATAATAATAATAATAATAACGAGAATAGTAGTAAGACCAGTAAATAATATCAATAATTGAAGTCAATTCAGCAGTCACAATTCCTCAACTTATTTCCATTACGGCGTGCAACCCGATTCCCCAATATAAACTTTAAATAAATCTGTTGCGGTGTGCAACCCGATTCCCCAATATATTTATTTTCATTTCTGTTGCGGCGTGCAACCCGATCCCCCAATATATTTTAACAACTCTTAAATGTAATAACAATACTCCAATAAATACTACGTTCAATGAGAAAATGTTAAGCGTCAAGGCATACAATAATTATAATTTATTTATGAAACAACAATGACAAGTAGCAATTAATTGTGGAAATCAGGGAGAAAATAGGCAGTTTAATATTTAATATGCTAAATGTCAAGTAGCAATTAAGACACATAAATCAAATAAGCATGTAACAATTATTGCAGGAATTCAAGAATTAATATTTGACAAGAATTATGAGAGAAATAATTATTATAACAATTAATTCGTGTCTTAAACAATTTAAGATGTTTTAAATAATTAAGCAACCAATTAATTTGACAAAGTATAGGCACTCGTCACCTTGCCTATACATCGTTACACATGAAATTCGCATAGTAAATAATTCAAGGATTTTATTCTCTCAAGTCAAGGTTAACCACGACACTTACCTCGCTTTGCAACCAAATTCAAGAATCCAATAAACCTTTGCCTCGCGAATTCGTGTCCTAAATCCTCAAATCTAGTCATAAACAATTCAATATACTCAATACAAATCGTAGAAATTAATTCCATATGAATTTACTAATTTTCCGGATTAAATCTGAAATTTATTTTAAAAAATAACAGTGGGACCCACGTCTCGAATCCCGAAAAAACTCACGAAATCCGAACACCCGTTCCGATACGATTTCAACCATATAAAAATTATCTAATTCTAACATCGGATTGGCCTTCAAATCATCATTTTACATTTTTGGAAGATTTTATAAAAATATGATTTTTCTTCCATAAAACGGATTCATGATGTAAATGAGTATGGAATCATGAAATATAATCAATATAGGATAAGGAACACTTACCCCATTGTTTTCCCATAAAAATCGACCAAAAATCGCCTTATCCGAGCTCAAAATCTTGAATAATGAAAAATGGGACGAAATCCCATTTCCAGAACTTAAGTTCTGCTGTCCAGGAATTTCTTCTTCACGTTCGCGTTCGCGATAGCACCCTCGCGTTCGCGAAGTACATTTTTGTGTTGCCCCAGATTTATTCTTCGCGAACGCGAGGTCAGTCTCGCGAACACGATGCCTTGCCAAACTTGGCCTTCGCGAACGCGTTCTCCCCTACACGAACGCGAAGCCTTATCGCCTGGTGCCCGGCCAGGCGTCGCCCTTCTACGAGAAAGCGAACGCTCCCACGCGTTAGCGATGAACATTGCCCTCTACCCCTTCGCGAACGTGGTCCCCTCTTTGCGAACGTGAAGAGTAAATTTTGCCTGCCTCCAGTTCCTCTTCGCGAACGCGAGACTTCTATCGCGAACGTGAAGAAAGAAACCAGACAATCAGAAAAATTCCAGCAGAGTTCCAAGTCCAAAATTCAACCCGTTAACCATCTGAAACTCACCCGAGGCCCCCGGGACCTCAACCAAATACACAACAAAGTACTAAAACATCATACGAACTTAGTCGAAACCTCAAATTATATCAAACAACAAAAAAACACAAATCACACATAGATTCAAGCCTAATGAACTTTGAAACTTCCGATTTCTACAAACGACACGGAACCTATCAATTCAAGTCCGATTGACCTCAAATTTTGCACACAAATCATAAATGACATAACGGACCTATGAAAACTTTTAGAACTCGAATCCGACCCCGATATCAATAAAAGTCAATTTGTGGTCAAACTTTGTAATCTTTAAGCCTTTAGGCTTTTAGTTTTCGTCAACTAGCGATAATTCAAGCTAGGGACCTCCAAATTAAATTTCGGGCATACGCCCAAGTCCCAAATCACGATACGGACCTACTGGAAATGTCAAAATACTGATCCGAGTCTATTTGCTCAAAATGTTGACCAAAGTCAATCCAATTGAGTTTTAGAGCTCTATTTCACATTTTAATTCATTTTTCACATAAAAACTTTCTGAAAAATTATACGGACTGTGCACGCAAGTTAAGGAATGATAAATAGTTCTTTTTGAGGTCTTAAAACACAGAATTAATTATTAAATTTAAAGATGACGGTTTGGGTCATCACATTCTCCACCTCTAAAACAAACGTTCGTCCTCGAACGGAATTAGAAAAGTACTTGAGCTAGCAAAAAGGTGTGGATATTTACTCCGCATGTCCGACTCGGACTCCCAGGTAGTTGTCTCAATCGATTGACCTCTCCATTGCACCCGAACTGAAGGATACCTCTTAGACCTCAACTGTCGGACCTGCCGGGTTCGAATAGCTACTGGTTCCTCTTCGTAAGTCAAATCCTTGTCCAATTGGACTAAGCTGAAATCTAACACATGGGACAGATCACCATGATATTCGCGGAGCATAGACACAGAACACCGGATGAACCGCTGATAAACTAGGTTGTATTACAAGCCTGTAGGCTACTTCGCCCACCCTTTCAAGAATTTTGAAGGTTCCTAAATACCTAGGGATCAACTTGCCCTTCTTTCCGAACCTCATTACACCTTTCATAGGTGAAACTCGGAGCAATACTCTTTCTCCAACCATGAATGCAATATCACGAACTTTACGGTCGGCATAACTCTTTTGCCTAGACTGAGCTGTGTGAAGTCGATCCTGAATAACCTTGACCTTATCCAAGGCATCCTGTACCCAATCGGTACCCAACAACCGATCCTCTCCCGGTTCAAACCAGCCAACTGGCGAACGCTATCGCCTCCCGTACAATGCTTCATACGGAGCCATCTGGATGCTCGACTGGTAGCTATTATTATAGGCAAACTCCGTAAGTGGCAAGAATTGATCCCAAGAACCTCCAAAGTCTATAACACAAGCACGAAGTATATCTTCCAATATCTGAATAGTGTGCTCTGACTGTCCGTCTGTTTGTAGATGAAATGATGTACTCAACTCAACCTACGTGCCTAACCCACACTGTACAACCCTCCAGAAGTGCGAAGTGAACTGCGTACCTCGATCAAAAATGATAGACACGGGCACACCGTAAAGGCGGACAATCTTACGAATGTAAATTTTAGCTAACCCCTCTGAAGAATAGGTAACTGCCACTGGAATAAAATGTGCTGACTTGGTCAACCTGTCCACAATGACCCAAACTGCGTCAAAATTTCTCTGAGTCTATTTGACTTGGTCTCTACTTGAGAAAGAGAGACTTAGTCTAGAAAAACTTGGTTAGCAAGAAATTGGGTCAAACGAGAGATTGATAAGCCCAATTAAAGGGTTAAACCTAGAGATAGTAAAACCCGACTTGAGCTTATCATCAACTGGTTTGTTCAATACCCATTTGGACTTGAGAAAGCCAAATTGGGCAAAATTACTCTCTGACCGAGAGGTATTGAGTGGGTACTTGGGTGTTGATAGCTATAATATACCCCGACCAATAAAACAAACTTTAAAGTTTACAATCCATTAGGCGAACACCTAGGTGAAGGTCATAGCCCTAGGCCTTTTATATCATTTGAAAAACAACCAAAAACACTTTCCTAGTTTAAATTCTTAATTTGTAATCTTAGTTTAAATTAGACCTAGAAACAACCCAAGTTTGTGGAAGTGCGATTTGAGATAATTCAAGCTCATACACTATAATATATATCCCTAAAACCCATTCATAGCTCCCTGTGGAAAATCGGCCCCGACGCCTTGTTGGGTATTACTATTGCATCGACCATTTTCATATCCTCAAATAAAGGAGTCAAATTGGACGAGATCAACAGGGTTCACATTTGTGAACCCTCGCAATTGCGGACTAGGGCTCGTATTTACGAACCCTCACAGCTCAAGTCAACATCGCAATTGCGATAAAAGCATCGCTATTACAAACTGGAGGGCCATCGCAAAAGCGAACAATTGTTCGCAAATGCGAACTGTGCTATAATCATGTGGACTTCGCAAATGCAAAGGGTAGGTCGCATTTGAAACAACTGTCCCTCCTCTGTCATCGTCGCAAATGCGAGCCTAGTGTTCAAATTTGCGACACCAGAGCACCAGACACTAGATTCTAGCCAACTTCTGTCCAAAATACTCTGGAACATGTTCGAAACTCATCCGAGCCCTCGGGGCTCCAAACCAAACATCCACAGAAGTCTAAAACCATCATACAAACTTGCTCGCGCAATAAAAACAGAAAAATAACATCTAAACTACGAATTGAACTCTAAAACGCATAAATTTCAAATAAATTTTTAAGAACTTCTATAATTACAACTAAATATCTGAATCCCATCAAATCAACTCCAAACGACACCAAATTTTGGAGACAAGTTCTAAATACCTTAACAGAACTATTCCAAGTCCCAAAATCTAATTCTGAGCTCGATAACTAAAAGTCAACCTACGGTCAAACTTTTCAATTTCAAATTGCCAAATTTTGGTAAATCAACATAAATCAACTTACGGACTTTCAAAATCAATTTTGAGCATACATCCTAGTCCGAAATCAAGATATGAAGCTATCGGATCCATAAAAACATAGTTACGGGGTCAGTTTCACAAAAGTCAAAGCTTGGTCACTATTTTCTAATTTAAACTTCTAAGTCAAGAATCAAGGGTCCAAATCAACCCGAAAGCTTCCAGGAATGAAACTAACCAACCCTGCAAGTCATAAAATCATAAACACACGTGTGTGAAGCAATAAAAAGGGGTAACGGGGAGCAATTACACAAAACGACCAATCGTGTCATTACATTCTCCCCCTCTTAAAATAAACATTCGTCCTCGAATGGGCATAAGGACGTACCTGAAATGGTAAATAGATGAGGATAATGACTCTGCATGTCATGCTCAGTATCCCATGTCGCCTCCTCGACCGGATGACCCTTCCATTGAACCTTTACTGAAGCAATATCCTTTGATCTCAACTTCTGGACCAGTCGATCCAAAATAGCCACATGCTCTTCAGTAAAAGTCAAATTCTCGTCTAATTGGACTGTTCTGAAATCTAGAACATGAGGCGGATCACCATAATACTTCCGGAGCATAGAGACATAGAACACCAGATGAACCGCAGATAAACTAGGTGGCAAGGTAAGCTTGTAGACCACCTCTCCAATACTCTCAAGGATCTCAAAAGGCCCGAAACTCATCACACCCTTCTTCCCAAACCTCATCACACCCTTCATGGGTGAAACACGAAGCAAGAGTCGCTCTCCAACCATGAATGCAACATCGCGAACCTTCCGATCCATATAACTCTTCTGTCTAGATTGGGCTGTACAAAGCTGATCCTAGATCATCTTAACCTTCTCCAAATTATCTCGAACCAGATTTGTGCCTAATAACTTAGCCTCTCCCGAGTCAAACCACCTAACTAAAGAACGACGCCGTCTCCCATAAAGAGCTTCATACAGGGCCATCTGAATACTCGGCGGGTAGCTATTGTTGTACGCAAACTTCGCAAGTGACAAGATTTGATCCAAAGCACCCCCGAAATCCATAACACAGATGCGAATCATGTCCTCTAATATTTGAATAGTGCGCTCGAACTGTCTGTCCGTTTAAGGGTGAAATATTGTACTCAACTCAACTGTATGCCTAGCTCATGCTGTACAACTTTCCAGAAATACGATGTGAACTGCATACCCCGATCAAAGATGATGGATACCGGTATGCCATGAAGTCAGAAAATCTCGCAAATATAAACCTGAGTCAGCTGCTATAAAGAATAGGTAGTTACTACTGGAATGAAATGAGCCGGCTTGGTCAACATGTCCACAATCACCCATATCACGTCAAGTTTCTTCTGAGTCCGTGGGAGCCCAACAATGAAGTCCACGGTGACACGCTCACATTTCCACTCGGGAATCTCAAGCCGCTGAAGCAAACCACTCGGTCGTTGATGCTCATACTTCACCTACTGACAATTTAGGCACCGAACTACATACTCCACTATGTCTTTCTTCATCCTTCTCCACCAATAGTGCTACCTCAAGTCCTGATACATCTTAGCAGCACCCGGATGAATGGAATACCTGAACTATGGGCCTCCTCGAGAATCAAATCACGCAACCCATCCATATTGGGCACACAAATCTGACCCTGCATCCGTAACACACCGTCATCTCCGATAATAACCTCATTGGCATCACCCTGCTGAACCGTGTCCTTTAGGACAAGCAAGTAGGGGTCATCATACTGACGCCCTCTGATACGGTCATATAGAGAAGACCGAGAAACCATGAAGGTAAGAACTTGAATGGGCTCTGACACATCCAATCTAACAAACGGGTTGGATAAGGCCTGGACATCCAACGCTAATGGCCTCTCTACTGACGGTAGATATGCTAAACTACCCAAACTCTCCGCCTTTCGGCTCAAGGCATCGACCACTACATTGGCCTTCCTAAGATGATATAGAATGGTGATATCATAGTCCTTAAGTAACTCTAACCACCTCCGCTGATGCAAGTTTAGATCTTTCTGTTTGAACAGATGTTGTACACTCCAGTGTTCGGTAAAGACCTCACAAAGAACATCGTACAAATAATGCAACCAGATCTTCAATGCATGAACAATGGTTGCCAACTCCAAGTCATGGACTGGATAATTCTTCCCATGGGTCTTTAGCTGTTGAGATGCGTAGGCAATCACCTTGTCGTCTTATATCAACACCGCTTCAAGGCCAACATGTGACGCATCACAATACACAGTATAAGACCCCGAGCCCGTAGGCAACACCAACACTGGGGCTGTAGTCAAAGCAGTCTTGAGCTTTTGAAAGCTCGCCTCACACTCCTCGGACCATCTGAAAGGAGCATCCGTCTGGGTCAATCTGGTCATAGGTACAGCAATAGATGAGAAGCCCTCTACGAAACGACGATAATACCCAGCCAAACCAAGAAAACTACGAATCTTAGTGGTTGAAAACGGTTTGGGCCAATTCTGCACTACCCCAATCTTCTTCGGATCTACTTTGATCCCCTCACTCGACACCACATGACCCAAAAACGCAATTGAATCAAGCCAAAAGTTACACTTTGACAATTTTGCATATTACTTTGTTTCTCTCAAAGTGTGGGGCACGATCCCCAAGTGCTGCACATGATCTTCACGACTGCGGGAGTACACCAGGATGTCGTCAATAAATACAATGACGAATGAATCAAGATAAGGCTGGAACACATTATCCATCATGTGCATAAATATTGCTGAGGTGTCAGTCAGCCTAAATGACATCACGAGGAACTCGTAGTGACCATAGCGAATCCTAAAGGCAGTCTTCGAAATATCGGGATCCCAAATCATCAGCTGATGATAACCTGACCGCAAATCAATCTTTGAGAACACTCTGTCACCTTGTAGCTTATCAAATAAGTCATCAATGTGTGGACCCCACGACGACACACTAGGCCAAATGAAACCCTTATCAAGCAACTCTTGCAACTGCTCATTTAACTCCTTCAGCTCCGCTGGGGCCATACGATATGGTGGAATAGAAATGGGCTTAGTGCCCAGCAACAAGCCAATACCAAAATCGATATCCTTGTCGGGCGGCATGCCTAGAAGATCCACTGGAAATACATCTAGAAAGTCTCTCACTAACGAAAATGACTCAACGGTGGGAGTATCAGCACTGACATCCCTCACAAACACTAGATAAGCATCACACCCCTTTTCAACCATCCGTCGAGCCTTTAGAAATGATACAACTCTGCTAGGAACATAATCTAATGCACCCCTCCACTCTAACCGTGGCAGACCTGGCATGGCCAACATCACAGTTTTGGCATGATAATCTAGAATAGCATGATAGGGTGACAACCAGTCCATGCCCAAGATAACATCAAAGTCTACCAAACTAAGGAACAATAGATCAACTCTGATGTCAAAACCATCAATAACAACTAAACACGACTAATACACGTGGTCCACAACAATAGAATCTCCCACAGGCATAGACACATAAACAGGAAAACTTAAAGAATCACGAGATATATCCAAATACAGAGCAAAGTACGATTATACATATGAATAAGTGGATCCCGGATCAAATAAGACTGATGCATCTCTATGGAAAATCGGAACCATACCTGTAATGATTTTGTCTGAAGCAACTGCCTCTATCCTACTCGGAAAAGCATAGAATCTGGACTGGCCTCCCCCTCTAGGGCGACTTCTACCCGCCTTTCCCCCACCCCTAGCTGGTTGTGCGGGTTGAGCGGCAACTGGGGCAGCAATCATGGCCTGAGAAGTCTGTGGACCTAACTGAATCCGCGGAGCCTGACTGGCATGTGGAGGCGCATCCCTCCTGAGTCTGTGACAGTCTCTAACCATGTTGCCAGTATCACCACACTCAAAGCAAGCTCTCAATGGGTGTGGCTGCTGGGACTGGCTCGGGCCTAGTCGGCTGGACTGACCGCTGAAGGAACCGTGCAGGAGGTGCACTAGAATGTGGCTGAGCAAAGTGTGCAACCTGAGACCTCAGAATAACCGGAGCACCACTAGAAGCTAGAAGTGTTGAATGAACTGGATGGCTCACATAGCCTCTACCATGATGGGTAGTAGCTACAACGTGAACACCACTAAATCCTCCCATACCACGAGGCCTCTTGGCCTCCCTATCATCTCTCTCACGGCCCCGCATATCCTCCAACCTCCGTGCAATTTCAACCACCTGCTGATATGGAGTATTTATCACCAACTCTCTAGCCATGCTGAATCTAATACCATAGTTGAGCGCCTCGATAAATCGACGGACTCGCTCTCTAACTGTATAAACTAAGGTAGGTGCATGTCTGGACAAATCACTTAATCGGACACCACAATGGTACCCAGTAAGTATCAAGCCCAACCTCAATAGAGTAGTGACGAGACCAGGCCAAGATACTTACTAGGATATATATATAAGCAGTATGAAAATGTAATGTGGATATGTAATGAAAAGTGAAGGCATAACTGATACAAAACAAGATAATAGCATGAACTAGTACCGGAAATTAACAATGGAAATAGCATAAAAGAATCAACTAAAGGGGCTACAGTGATTATGTACGGACAAAAACTGCTAGAACAATAAAGAAGGAAACAACAAGAAGTATTCCCACCAAAACTCTTTGAAACATGAATAACAACAAGAATCATAACGAGGTACTGCCTCGTGTATAATGAAATCAAAACCAAAGTACCGCCTCGTAAAATCAAAAATTATAACCAAAGTACCGCCTCGTATTCACATTTCTCAATTTCAATCACAATTTTTTCTTATACCGCCGTGTGAGCCTTACATTTGAAATAGGTTTTGAAAACAGTTTTTTCGAAATAGCTATATCCACTTTAGCCCACCTTATGACATCGCGTGGCTTCACGTAGTTCCCCTAACAACGAAAGAGATAACATGAATAATAACTTCAATTAACGGTAATCAACAATAAAAGAGGTAACATGAAAGATAACTTCAATTAATGATAATCAATAATAAAAGAGATAACATGTATAATGACTTCAAATAATTACAATCAACAATGACGGGATAACATGTAACACTATAAGAGACAACAATTCAACTAAAGTACGAGAGCAAATTACCAATTAGGAGGTAGAACAAGTATTAACGAAATCATTTAAAGCATGTAAGGATAGACTAACACAAGTAAGAATAGATTGACTAAGAGAATTAGAACATGATATGGCATTCAATTAAAGCGTGAAAATAGTCTAAGTAGCCTATACTAGTCAAATGTCACGTACAACCCGTGTACCCACTCGTCACCTTGCGTACACGTATTTCACTTAGCACAATTGAATCAAACAATAACAATCCTAGGGGTAGTTCCCCCACACGAAGTTAGACAAGACACTTACCTCAACTAGGCCAATTCAACACTCGAAAATAGTTTTTTCCTTAAAATCTGCCTCCACGAGGCTCAAATTTAACCAAAATCGACTTAATATCATCAAACAATGCTAGGAAATTCAATTGCAATAGATAAAATTAAGATTTTTACACTTTTCTTAAAAAGTCAACAAAAGTCAGCCCGGGGCTCGCGTGGTAAAAACCTGGGTCCAATGGTAGATTCCGTCTACCCATGACCCCACGAGTTCATATATGTGATTAGTTTCAAAATTCGAGTCCAAATCGACTCTCAAAACTCAATTTCTTATTTTTAAAAAGCTTGACAAAGTTTCACAAAGTTTCACATGATTTTGATGTTAAAATCTAAGATATGTTGATGGAATATGATTAGAAATGGATTAGAATCACTTGCCCACGGTTTGTAGGTGAAAATCCCTTCTCCAAATCGCCTCCTACCGAGTCTAGGGTTCAAAAATGAGAGAATGAGTTCAAAAATCCCGTGTCCTAGCCCTTTAACCAGTTGCAGATGTTGCGTTTGCGATACTGGATTCGCATTTGCGAACCCACGCAATTGCGGACCAGGGCTCACATTTACGAACCCTGACAACTCAAGTCAACATCGTAATTTCAATGAAAGCTTCGCAATTGCGAACTGGAGGGTCATCGCAAAAGCGAACAATAGTTCCCAAATGCGAGTTGTGCTATATTCCTGTGGACTTCGCAAATGCGAAGGGTAGGTCGCATTTGCGACAACTACCCCTCCTCTGCCACCTTCGTAAATGCGAGCCTTGTGTTCGCATTTGTGACACCAGAGCACCAGATACCAGATTCTTGCCAACTTCTATCCAAAACACTCCGGAACATGTCTGAAACTCATCCGAGCCCTCGAGGCTCAAAACCAAACATCAACACAAGTCTAAAAATATCATACGAACTCGCTTGCGTAATCAATACACAAAAATAATATCTAAAACTACGAATTGAACTCTAAAACGCATGAATTTTAAATTTTTTTTTAAGAACTTCTAAAATTATAACTAACCTTCTGAACCCTATCAAATCAACTCCAAGCAACATCAAATTTTGCAGACAAGTTTTAAATACCATAGCGGACCTATTCCAAGTCCCAAAATTAAATTTCGAGCTCGATAGCTAAAAGTCGACCTACGGTCAAACTTTTCAACTTCAAATTTCCAAATTTTGATAAATCAACATAAATCAACCTACGGACTTCCAAAATCAATTTCGGGCATACATCAAAGTCCGAAATCACGATACGAAGCTATCGGGGACATAAAAACATAGTTCCGGGATCGTTTTTACCAAAATCAAAGTTTGGTCAATATTTTCTAATTTAAACTTCTAAGTCAAGAATAAAGGGACCAAATCAACCCGAAAGCTTCCCGAAACAAAACTAACCAACCCTGCAAATCATAAAATCATAAACACACGTGTGTGAATCAATAAAAGAGGTAACATGGCGCATTTACACAAAACGACTGATTGGGTCGTTATACGGGATCAGATCGAGTATTTGTCATCGGATAGCATTCAATAAAAGAATATTCTCCAACATTAAATGAACAATCGTTGCAAAGAATATTTGCATTCATGGTTGCCGTTACATATTCATCAATGACACTTTTATTATCATTTAAGAGAAGTTTGATCCTAGGATCTTGTTTCCCTAGTTATAGCTATAAATAACAAGCTCAGTAGCCATTGTAAGACATGAAAATTCTTGGCAAACATACGTTGTATTTTACTTTTGCTCTCAATTAGATAACCTTACTTGTTCTTTATCATTGCTCTCACTTTTGCCCTCGGAAGCATTGCGCTCGGAGCCAGGCTTGTCATCTCTTTCAATTTTGATTGCTAAATATTATCTTTAATCTTATTTCTTATTATTTTTGAATCAAATCAGTTCGCTTGTTTATAAACCACATAACAAATTTAACCGTATCGTTTTTACGGGTAAACATCCGTCCAGTGATGATTAACCAGGACTCTATCCAATTTCTTTCAAATCTAAGTGAATTTTGAGCTAGGAAATCCAAGTCAATAAGGTCACTGTCCATAATACAATTGATGAAAGGAAGTGCTTCTCCTTTTTCTTGTGCTCCAGTGACACATTTGAAATCGCATGTCACACACCAAGCGGAAGAGGTTCCTGCTAGGGGTGTACATAGGTCGGGTTGGTTCGGATTTTTCAATTATCAAATCAAATACAATGGTGTAGAGTTTTTAAATTTATAAATCAAATCAAACCAACAAAGTCGGGTTTTTCAATCTCGGGTTTTTCGATTTTTTTTCCGCGTTTTTAGATTCTTTCCGGTAAAGTTTTCATAACACAAAGTATGTAACTTGTGCTCCAAATATTTCTTTAGTCCTAGTAAGATACAACTATATAATATATTTTTCAAGAAAATAACACAATTATATGAGATAAGTCATAGCATTATACTAAAATATTCAATAACAAAGATAATAAAATTACATAAATCAAATATTACTAAGTAATAAGCCATAATAAAAATTAACATAATCTAAAAATACTATATAGGTCATTTAAGTATAACTAATAAGTACTATTAATTACATAATTAAGCACTAAAGAAAAGGATAAACTAAATATGCATTTTCATTATAAACCAATCTAAAACTAAAAAATAGATATCCAATACTATCCGCATTCCTAGTGCTGAATTGAATATCTTTTATTAGCATTAGTATTGATTTGAAATTTGTTTGAGTTACTACATTTATGGACTATAAAATTTATTTACCATTCAAGAATGTTAATTCCAAACTTAAAATAATACGTTAAAGGATAAAAACTATGAAAAAGTTTAAGAAATATTTATAAATTACATTACAGTAAATTTTTATATGTATAAAATATTTTTAAAAATTGTATAAATGTATTATCGGGTTGGTTTGGTTTCGGTTTGACTTTTTTTAGTTAAAACTAAGTCAAATCAATTATGGTCGGGTTTTTTTCCAATACCAAACCACAATCGAGTTTTATTTTTGATTTGACTCGAATTATCAATTTGATGCGGTTTATCGGTTTTTTTTGTACACCCCTAGTTACTGCCATTGTTAGGAGATTTTCACAAAGTAGTCTCTTAAAGCAGTCGTTGTCTTTGCATAAACTATAAATATAATCAAATTCTCGCCAGTATTAAGTCTAACAGTACATGTCAGGACTTCCTCTTGATTGTTCATAAATGGGATCTTTACGCAAAGAGCTAACCATATTTATAGTTATTTTTTCTGCTCATATATATAATGCATAAATTATGCATCTATTTTACCTTCACCGACTATTATTAGGTTAAGTAGCGGTTATTTGGGTTAATTTTTCATAAATTTAATTCTTCATGAATGTACGATTTAGCGACTATTATTAGGTTAAGTAGCAGTTATTTGGGTTAATTTTTCATAAATATAATTCTTCATGAATGTACGATTTAGATCTTCGTGGCAGTATGACTGAATTTGTCTAAGCAGCACATTAAAGACTCGTTTATCAAGTTGTTTTATTTATCATTTGATGAGATTTGAGACTTAATTTGAAGAACACAAGTGTTTACCCGAAAAATGGATAGAGTTGAATTTATACGTAGTTCTAAGGGTATGTAGTATAACTTGGCACAAATCAAAAAAATAAGTAGCAATATATTGAGTATTGAATGTATAAGGAATGAAATACAAACCAAACTGAGTGGAAGATGTTTATGAACAAGCAAGATAAATCAATGTACTAAGCCCAAAAAGGATAATCTCTATATCAATATCAGTATGTTTTCTCTGTGAATAATATAAAAGTATAAGAATGCCTTCAATGTTCCCTCCATTAGAAATAATAACTATCTCTCTTGTAGTGGAGGGATCCTACTTTAGATATAATTAAAAATACATAGTGGGGATCCCATGATAGATTAGCTTTTCCCTAATTTCCGCCGAGATTCTCTCCCTTAGTGCGGCTGTAACGGCTCTTGTCTCTTGGCTCGATCTTGATCGGACTTGGTATTGGTCGATTTTCAATTTTAGAGCTCGATATTGACTCGGGGCCCGGCATTGACTTTGGCTCGGAATTGGTCGGTCTCTGGCTCTTAAGCTTGATAACACCGCCTCACATCATAGTTCGATTTGGAATCGAGCTCGGTATTGACTTCGAGCTCGGTATTATTTGGTCCCCGAAACTTGAGTTTGGTAACCTGGCTTTGGATCTCATATCGATATTATGAAGACGGCCTTCGGTCCATTACGTTCCAATCTTGACTAATCGTTCGAATGTCGAAAACCGGTTTTGACCGTATACGATAGTCCCTTTGTTTTTCGGGAAGAATGTGACGAGAAACGATATGATTTTCAAGCGGTATGACTTGATACAAACTGACATTTGCATCGAGCCCGACCATGACGTACGTGATAGTTGTCCCGTAGGTTTAGTTTACCAAGGCATTAAATGCGTGTCAGACGATGGTCGGCCATTGTCGACACTGAACCGTCATTGTCAACCCTATAAATAGCCCATCTTTTTACCATTTTGTACTTTTACATCTCCAAATCGTCTAATTTCCCTTTCGCATCTTCTGAGTTCTTCATCTGTAAATTTATGATTTTTACTGCAAAATCCCTCTTTTAGAACACCAAATCTTGTCATCTTCCTCCATCTTCAATCTTCAGATCCTAATGGCAAAAAAATCAAAAACCGTTCCTCATAAAGAAAAAGCTTCTTCTTCACGGCCCGCCGGCGATAAAACACCGGTGGAGCCACGACCTGAGGAGTGTGCTCTCGAGGGGTGTGTTCTTACCTCCGATTTTAAGCTCGACAAAGCTTCGCCGGTCCCCGGTGCAAGAATGTCGGCCTTACTGTTCTGCTCTCAAAGTACATGTTGCAAAGTCCATTCCTTAAAGCGATGTAGAGTTACTTGCAATTTATCCAAGTACCTATGCATTCGATCTTCCCGAACTTTAAAAGTCCAGTTGACTTGATTTACCACGAGGAGGGAATCACATTTAGCATCCACGACCTCGGCTCCCAAACTTCTAGCTAGTTTGAGACCTGCAATCACGGCCTCATATTCGGCCTCATTGTTAGTCAATTTTGTAGTTTTAATAGACTGTCTAACTATATTACCTGTGGGCGATCTTAATACGATGCCCAGTCCGGACCCCTTTGCGTTCGAGGTACAGTCCGTAAAGAGGGCCCAGATTCCCGAAGAGGTACCCGATTTTATCAATAATTCCTTTTCGATCTCAGGTACGAAGGCCGGCGTAAAGTCATCCACGAAGTTTGCTAAGATTTGATATTTGATAGTGGTTCGAGGTCGATACTCGATGTCGTACCCGCTGATCTCTATGGCCCATTTGGCCAATCGACCTGAAAGCTCAGGTTTGTGTAAAATATTTCGTAAAGGATAAGTTGTTTCAACATGTATCGGATGGCACTGGAAATATGGTTTTAATTTCCTAGAGGCACTTATTAAAGCAAGCGCTAATTTTTTCTAAGTGTGGATATCTAGTTTCGGCCTCTCCTAGAGTTCGACTGACATAATAAATAGGGAATTGCGTACCTCGTTCTTCTCGAATTAGGACTTCACTTACCGCTACCTCCGAGACAGCTAGATACAGGTAAAGTTGTTCGTCTGTCTTCGGGATATGAAGCAACGGAGGGCTCGATAGATACCGTTTTAGCTCTTCCAAAGCCTGTTGACATTCCGGAATCCATGAAAGATTGCTTTTCTTTTTAAGCAAAGAGAAAAATCAGTGGATCCTATCCGAGGATCTAGAAATGAATCGTCCCCGGGTGGCTATCCGTCCCGTTAGCCTTTGCACGGCCTTTACATTATCTACCACTGTGATGTCCTCGATTGCTTTGATTTTATCGGGGTTAATATCAATTCCTCGATTGGACACCATGAAACCGAGAAACTTGCCCGAGCCAATCCCAAAAGCACATTTTTCGGGATTGAGCTTCATATTGTACTCCCTTAGTATGTCGAAAGTTTCCTTCAAATGCTTTAAATGGTCCTCTGCTCATAAGGACTTAACTAACATGTCATCAATATAAACTTCCATTGATTTTTCTATTTGCTTTTCGAACATTCTATTTACTAGGCGTTGATAAGTTGCACCATCATTTTTTAGGCCGAAGGGCATTACATTATAACAGTGGGTCCCGTACTTAGTGGTAAATGAGGTCTTTTCCTGATCTTTCAGGTTCATCTATATTTGGTTGTACCCGGAATAGGCATCGAGAAAACTAAGAGTCTCGTAGCCGACCATGGAATCGATCATACGATTGATATTAGGCAAAGGAAAAGAGTCCTTAGGGCATGCTTTATTCAGGTCTTTATAATCTATACACATTCTAAGTTTGTTCCACTTTTTAAGGACTATCGCCACATTTGCTAGCCATTCGGGATACTTTACTTCCCGAATGGACCCTATTTTAAGAAGTTTGGTTACCTCGTCTTTGATGAAGGCGTGTTTGACCTTGAACGGGGGCCTTCTTTTTTGTTTTACCGGGTGGAATTTTGGGTCCAAGCTTAGCTTATGAGTGGTGATTCCCGGTGGGATCCCTGTCATGTCAAGATGGGACCAAGCGAAATAGTCTATGTTAGCTATAAGAAATTGAATAAGCTTTCTCCTGAGCTCGGTATCTAACCCCGTGCCCAGGTATACCTTTCGTTCGAGCAGATATTCGATTAATATGACTTGCTCCAGTTCTTCGATTGTTGATTGGGTGGCGTCGGAATCATCGGGAACCACGAAAGATCAAGGGATCCTATGTTCATCATCTTCGCCAGTCTTGTGATTCTCTAATTGGGTCGAAGCTGACGTTTGTGATTGCTATTTGGTATTCCGTTCCTCCTTCAGATTCGATCCTTTTGCTGATGATAATGATGATATAGGAATCACTTCATCGACTTCAAACATTTCTTTTGTGGCCGGTTGATCCCCGTAGGCCGTTTTGATTTCCTCCGATGTTGGGAACTTCAAAACTTGGTGGAGGGTCGAGGGTAAAACCCTCATATTATGGATCCACGGCCTTCCGAACAGGACGTTGTATCTCATATCGCCTTCGACCATGTGGAACTTCATTTCCTGGATGATTCCGGCCACGTTAACAGGCAAGATTATTTCGCCCTTAGTAGTTTCACATGCCATATTGAATCTGTTTAGTACCAAGTTTACGGGCACGACCTGGTCCTGTAGACTGAGTTGCTCTATGACCCTCGATCGAATGATGTTGGCCGAACTATCTGGATCAATTAACACACGTTTAACTTGAGTTTTATTCATAAGTACAGATATTACCAGTGTATCATTATGTGGTTGCATGATTCCTTCCGCGTCTTCGTTATTAAAGGACAAGGTTCCTTCAGGAGTGTAATCCTGAGTCCGGGGTCGCTTTTCTCTTACAGCCAATATCTTAGTGCGTTTAAGCACTGACCCTGGGAATATCGACCCCACCAATGATCATGTGGATGATGTGTTGTGGATCTTCTTGCTCGTTTTGTCTATTGAAATTCCTGTTTTTGAAATGGTTTTTGGCCCTGTCACTTAAAAATTCTCGAAGGTTCTCTTTGTTGAATAACCGAGCTACTTCCTCTCTTAGTTGCCTTCAATCTTCCGTTTTGTGGCCATGAGTGCCATGATATTCGCACATTTGATTGGGATTCCTCTGGGTAGGATCGGTGTGCATAGGTCGAGGTCATTTAGTATCTTTGATGCGTCCGATAGCCGATACGATAGCGGATGCATCGATGCTGAAGTTATACTCCGATAACCGAGGTGCTTCCTTAGGTCAGGTATGCCTGTCGAACCCATTCCTGTTCATCAGCCCCCGAGACCCTTGGCCTTGATCATTTCTCTTTTCGCCTCGTACGGGGTTGCGTGAAGGTTCGCTACCCCTACGATCTCCATTATACGGCCGGTATTGATCCTTGTTTGACCTTGGTTCTCGGTCGATATCCCTTTTAATATCGGACCCAGAACCCAACTGGTCGTCTTCGACTCTTTTTTTGGATTGATACCGTTTGTGCACATCAGCCCAAGTAATAGCTGGGTACTCGATCAGGTTATGCTTCAGCCGTCGTGAAGCCATCGAGCTTCGTTCGTTTAGACCTTGAGTGAAAGCTTGAACAACCCAATCGTTTGTGACTGGTGGTAGATCCATTCGCTCCATTTGGAAACGAGATACGAATTCTCTTAGCATCTCGTTATCCTTTTGTCTTACCTTGAATAGGTCTGACTTCCTGGTCTCGACCTTTATGGCCCCAGCATGTGCTTTTACGAAAGAATCTGCAAGCATAGCAAAAGAATCAATAGAGTTAGACGATAAATTATGATACCATATCATTGCTCCATTTGACAGGGTTTCACCAAATTTTTTCAATAATACAGATTCGATCTCATCGTCATCTAGATTGTTCCTTTTGATGGCACATGTGTAAGAGGTGACATGTTCGTTGGGGTCGGTCGTTCCATTATATTTAGGAATCTCGGGCATGCGAAACTTCTTTGGGATCGGTTTTGGAGCCGCACTCGGGTGGAAAGGCTTTTGTATGAATTGTTTGGAATCTAAGCCCTTCAATATCGGTGGTGCCCCCGGGATCTGATCAACCCTGGAGTTATATATTTCTATTTTTTTGTCATTTGCCTCGATCCTCCTTTCTCCTGACTCTATTCGTTTTGTCAGTTCTTCGAGCATCTTAACAATTTCGGGATTAGTCCCCGATTCTTGCTCGTTTGACCTTACTATAGCTGGCCCCGTTTTGTGGGTGACTTCTTGGGGTGGACTGGGCTCGAGTCTGGTCGGTGACTGGGTTTGGCTCTGTAACTGGGCTATTGCTACTTGTTGAGCTTGCAACATCTTGAAGATCATACGCAAGTTGATTCCGCTTTCCTCAACATTTTGGGTATTTCGAGTTGCAGACCGAGTTCCACTATGAATGTTATTTTCAGGGTCGGAACATTGGTTCGCCTCGATGGCCGCATGTGAATTGACGTCTATTGGCTCTTCGACCCGAGCTCCAACGGGATCGACGGGTGACCTTCCACCCCCGGGTGTTAAGTTATTGTTCTCATCTTGAAGGCCAGCTTCGTTGTCGATAGGTAGGGCCATTAATTGAGAATTCATCATTTTCAACCTAAAATCAAAGATACTTCCATGAGCAAGTGTAAAATTGTGTGTTTTGTAGAGATTCGTACCAAACTACCACTGTTATCCTTAGCCCCGCGGTGGGCGCCAAACTGTTTACCCGAAAAACAGATAGAGTTGAATTTATACGTAGTTCTAAGGGTATGTGGTATAACTTGGCACAAATCAGAAAAGTAAGTAGCAATATATTGAGTGTTGATTGTATAAGGAATGAAATACAAACCAAACTGAGTAGAAGATGTTTATGAACAAGCAAGATGAATCAATGTACTAAACCCAAAAAGGATAATCTTTATATCAATATCAGTATGTTTTCTCTGTGAATAATATAAAAGTGTAAGAATGCCTTCAATGTTCCCTCCCTCAGAAATAATAACTATCCATCTTATAGTAGAGGGATGCTACTTTAGATATAATTAAAAATACATAGTGGGGATCCCATGATAGATTAGCTTTTCCCTAATTCCCGTCGAGATTCTCTCCCTTAGTGCAGCTATAACGGCTCTTGTCTCTTGGCTGGATCTTGATCGGGCTTGGTATTGGTCGATTTTCAGGTTTAGAGCTCGATATTGACTTGGGGCCCGGTATTGACTTTGGCTCGGAATTGGTCGGTCTCTGACTCTTAAGCTCGATAACACCGCCTCACATCATAGTTCGATTTGGAATCGAGCTCGGTATTGACTTCGAGCTCGGTATTTACTTGTTCCTCGAAACTTGAGCTTGGTAACCTGGCTTCGAATCTCATATCGATATTATGAAGATGGCCTTCGATTCATTACGTTCCAATCTTGACTAATCGTTCGAATGTCGAAAACCGATTTTGACCGTATACAACAAGTATTTTGAATTCGAATATCTTTTAAAAATATAAGAAGATTGAAGATAAATTAAAATATACGAAGTTACAGAAAATGCATTAAAACTTTTATTAAATATTTAAAAATGTATAATATAAGTTAACTATCTAGACATAATAATGTGCCAAATATTACTTTGAATACCGATCTTTTGAGTGTTGAACGATAAAACATTTATCAGATGTTAATACATTTAACACAAAATAGTTACAAATAAAATCCCAACCAATAAAATCAATTATTACAAATAAGATCTTATTGCTGCATTAGAAGATATAAATATTGATTAATCTGGTAAACATTAAATGGTACCAATAAACCAGTGAAAATAGCACAAGCTAGTCAGTTTTCGAATTGGTAATTGAAAAATAGCCTGTGTTTGCAAAGTCATTGAAAAATATCCATTATTTTACTGCAATACGGAAAGTTCCAGCATAATATATTAGAGATTGGTACACATGTGTATGAACTTCTAGTATATTATGTTGGAACTCCAACACATGAAAAGTTTCAGCATAATATATTGGAGATTGAAGCACCTGTGTATCAACTTCCAGCATATTACGTTGGACCAGTATATTATGCTGTAAATCCAATATATTATGCTGGAAGTCCGGTATATTATGCTGGAAATCCAGTATATTATACTGGAATATTTTCTGAATTTTGTACAGTGTTTTCGTTCAAATTGATCTTTACATGAAATGTGACTAAATTACGATTACTTTTGAAACTGTGACTATTTTTCAATTACCACTTGTAAATCTGGCTATTTTTGAATTTCACCCAACAAACCATCCCCAACCTTCAATTAACCTTTTATAAAGGGTCTTATAGTTTGATCTATCTAACTAAAGAAAAATAATAAAACGTGCAAGAAGCGCTACTAGGACTAGGCCTGACCTGGATGGTGAGCTGAGCCAAGCCCAGTCAAGCCTAACAAATTTACCGGGGGATTTGCAGTCGTACCCTATATTTGTACCACCTTTTAACATGTACCCTATTTTTTTAAAATAATTGATTCTGTAACCATCTCACAAAAAAATTGTAATAATATGACAATTACACCCCTGACAAAAGATATAAAACGATATCCTCCCCTCTTCTCAGCAGCTTTATAAAAATATCAGAAATTTGTCCAGATTCATCTTCAGAATCACACTTGCATGAAATTGTTTCACCTTGAAGCTAAAACTTCATGCTAATATAGCATGAAGTTATTTCATGTTGAAGCTAAAACTTCATGCTAATATAGCATAAAGTTGTTTCACATTGAAGCTAAAACTTCCTGCTAATGCATGCTGAAGTTATTTATCCTGCAGTCTACAGTTTTGTTATGAATTTTATCCGAAACTTCAGTCTAAACATGTTGAAGTTATTTAGTTCATTTGCTAAAACTTCAGACTGAACATGCTGAAGTTATTTAGTTCATTTGCTAAAAGTTTAGACTAAACATGCTTAAGTTATTTAGTTCATTGCTAAAACTTCATACTAAACATGCTTAAGTTTTTGTCTTGCAATGTGATTTTCTAAAGAGTTTTTGCTAATGCATGCTGAAGTTATTTAGTTCATTTGTTAAAACTTCATACCAAAACATGCTGAAATTTTGTAACGCAGTCGACAGTTTTGTCCTGAGTTTTATCTGAAATTTCAGTCTAAACAAGCTGAAATTTTTTAGTTTATTTCCTAAAACTTCAGCCTAAACATGCTTAAGTTTTTGTCGTGCAATTTGTCAATAGTCTTTTATTAAAGAAGGGCAAAATCATTTTTTTAAAATACTTTTAACAAAAAATGGGCACGGATGCAAAACGGAAATACAAAATGGTTATAAGTTAAAAAGGGGCGACCAAATAGGGTGCCTCATGTAATTTTTTCAAATTTACCTAGTGCCGAGCCCGAGTTTTGCCAAACATTTAACAACATCGTGTCAAGCCAAACCCTACCAAACTTTATTATACCTTAGCCTAACCCGCTCGTCATCACTCCATCATCCGAATTTACAATGAACTTGTCGAGACTCTAGATGTTTGTTCTTTTTAGGGTCGTCAAATTTGGCCCAAGATCAAATGACCCGCCCAACTCGCTCAAGGTTGGGCTAATTATTGACCCGTCCATTTATTGAACTTAGCCCAGCTTAACCAACTCATCTCAACCCCTTTAAAGTTGTGTTGATTTTGTCCAAATTGATATATGAGTAACTTTTCCAAAATCTTTTAGACATAATTTTTTTTTTTTTTTTGATATGTTATATATGACCATAACAAAAGAAGAAGAAAAGTCATATTTAGTAATTATATAATTTATAATAAAACAACACATATTAAGTAAAGCTTTGATAAGAGTTAGGCGGGTTGGGTTATGACCCAAATTTTAGCTCATCTTGACCCAGTCCATCTTAGCCCAAATAATTTTTGACTCGTCCAATTATTGACTCAACCCGTTTTGACTCGCCCAAAATCGGCTCAACCCGCCCATTTGACACCCCTAGTTCTTTTTCTCTGGAGATAACTTCACACATACATCCTTAACGGATAATTAAACAACATGAATATGATCGAGAGCAAGAAAACAATATCCAGATTGTGCTGCTCTTAAATACAGTAAACAATGTGAAACTTAGGGGTGGGCATAGTTTGGGCAAACCCGAAATTCGAATTTTTTGGTTTGGATTTTTTATTACGGATTGGATTGCGGATTTAATTTTTAATTATTTTGGATTTCGGATTGAATATTGGATTTGGTACTTCAGATTTGTGGATATCCGAAAATCCGTAATTTTTATACTTTATATTTCGTCCATTATCCATATACCAATAGTAATAAGTCCAATACCCTACCCATTAGACATTATCTCATACATCCAATACTAATTACTAATTTATTGTTAAAATACTTTATATTTGGACATAGTTTTATTATTGCTACTTCTTATTGGCCTTATTTATGTCTTTGTTGTATTTTCTTGATAATGATTTCATTACTTGAATACTTTATTTGGATGATTACATTGAGAATGAGAAACTTATTAGGTAATTGAACATGAATACTTTAGAACATAGTAGGTCTAACCACCATACAACATAGTAGGTCTAACCACCACTCTGTAGAACTTACCCTTAAATCATGGTGGCCAGTCAAGAACTCCCATGTTCAGAGGATGAAAGTAGCAGAAATGAGGAAGCTGAGATGGATGTGTGGACATAACATGAGAGATAAGATTAGGAACGAAGTTATTCGAGACAAAGTGGGAATGGCCCCCGTGGAGGACAAGATGCGAGAGTTGAGGCTGAGATGGTTCGGGCACGTGCAGAAGAGGAGTCGAATGCTCCTGTTAGGAGGTGTGAGAGGCTAACCGTGACGGGGCTGAGAAGGAATAGAGGTAGGCCGAAAAAGTATTGGGGAGAGGTGATTAGGCAGGACATGGCGTTATTTCAGCTCACTGAGGACATGACCAAGGATAGAAGGGTGTGAAGGTCGAAGATTAGGGTAGTAAGTTAGTAGGTAGACGAGAGTTCCATGTTCGCTCCGTGTATCGTATTTTTTAGTTTGTTACTATTTGATACTACTTTTTCTTTTACTTGTTGTCATTTTTCCCTTTTCGTTATCGTCCTTTGTCCCTCTCTATTCTTTCTTTCTTCCTCCTCTTTCTTCTTCCTCTTCTTCCTTTCTCTCTTCACCTTTTCTTGAGCCGTTTCTTTCTTCCTCCTCTTTCTTCTTCCTCTTCTTCCTTTCTCTCTCTTCACCTTTTTTTGAGCCGAGGGTCTATCAAAAACAGCTTCTCTATCTTGTCAGGTAGGGATAAGGTCTACGTACCAAACCCCATTTATAAGATTATAATGGATATGTTATTTTTATAAGAAGAAACATCAGAACTTGTAGGCTCAACTGAAAATTCGAAATATATAAACCGATTAATCGAAAATCAAACTTAAAAACTCAAATCCAATCCGAACTTATTTGGATTGTCATTTATTTAATCCAAAACCGAATATCCAAACTAAAATCTTCATATTCAATCCGAACTACCGAAACGCTCACCCCTAAACAATGTGGAACATTTCTCAAAAGCTTCTTGAATTAGTACTGCAAAAGCATTCCCATAATATTAAGTGAGGACACCTACTACCTTCAATATAAAGCGACATGCAATTTCGTTTCCAGATTAGGTGCGATTTGACTAAATTAACATGAATACAAAACCGTTGACAAAAAAAAACAAAAAGATGAAACACTACTATCAAAAGCTTATGAGCCAACTATATTGCAATGCATTCCCACCTTGCTTCTAGCTCTTTTTGACTAGTACAAAAGGCACTGCTGTCATGCCGCAACAGACGGATCTAGATGTACAAGATAGGATTGGAGCCAAACTAACTAATAATAACATGAACCCCAACTGTAAAACCCAACTGAGAGAAAAAAAATGGACCAAAAAGACAAGTCGAAAGAAACCAAAAAAACAAAATGATAATTATCCTAAAACCCAAATCCCTAAGGTATAAAACCAGTCAGAAACTAAAGCCAAGTAAAGAAACTTGCCTATGAGGATATATGGGGCTTCCATACTTCCTGAAATCCTAGAAGCAGATGAATTAGCCTTGCCACTATTGACCTCTCTGGAGATTTCTTAATGCAAGAACCAACTACAAATGCAGCTAAGACAAAAAGGGCAGCCCAATGGTTATGAGATCTAACCAAGCACTTGCATGCAAATCATGTAGTTAATGCTCCATTTTAGGGCCTGTTAACCACTGACCACCCTTTATCAGCTGAAGCTAGCATCAATTAACAGCCCCATTTGCTATCCCCTTAGCTACAGGTTTCTTGTCGGATACAGTGACTAGTTTAGCAACGTTCACATCGTCTCCTAATTTTGTAATTGATCCATTTTCCACAAGCTTGACCTCTCCATTAGACTGAGCGGCTGGTGAACTTTCCTTGCTCAAAACAGCAGAAACTTCTGAAAGTTTCTGGGATTTAAGTTCGCCGTTTGAATTGTCTTTATTCTTCTCTTCAGTGGCTTTGCCTTCCCACAAGTGCGACTAAGACAACCAAAAAGAAGAGCATTATTTACTAACAAGAGGAAGATAACTACCACGAAGATATCGATTACTGCTAAATGCAATAGCGAAAGCACCTGATCATAATCTTTTCTTTTTTTTTAATTCATTTCATAGCCAGAAATTTAGTACATATATATATAATCTACCTGCTTCTGGAAAAGCTGCTGCTTGGCCTTCTTTTCCTGGATTCTCTTTTGACGATCCTCATAGAACTCAAAATCATCAAGGATGCACTGTTTGCTAATATGATCTTTAAATATCTCTATCACCTGCAAGCCCTGCTCCATTTTAACCTGTACAAAACAGTGAAATTGTTGGTAAAAACCATGTTCTTTTGGAATAAGTGAAACAGTTGGTAAAAACATAATTCACAATTACCCAAGGGTCAAATGAGCCAGGACATACTACACTCGATCACCCAAAAATTACTACCCTTATATCTAGGCTCATAATATTAGAGCACGTGGCATACCTCCTGAGTATCTCTACTGTTGGTAACAGGCTTGTTCTCGTTGTTCTCCAGCGTGATGTGTTTCAACAAGCTGTTTGGTACATCCTTCACAATGTGCCACTTTACAGGAAAGCAGCCGATCCACTTGTCTTGCTGCCAATACTCCACACTCTTGTTGAAATCAACTGGTCCTACCATCTCCGCAACACCAACAAACTGACCACTTGTATTTACCTGGATAAAAAGACCAAAAATAAGCAATCAAAATTAAGGAGGATGTGAACCCAAAACAATTCGAAATTACATGTAAATTCATGTATACCCGGATTAAACCAAAAAAGACTTGAAGAAACATTTCAAATATGAAAGCTCACCGAGAAGAAAAGAAAGATAGGACAGCCTCCAGACTTTTGTTGAGCCTCCTGATATGCAGCATCAAGCTTCTTGTTACCATTTGGTGTGCTAGCCCACACATTATATTTGATGCTTTTGTGCACATCATCTTCACTGTAAGACTTGATGATAAAAAACTTGGCATCAGTATATGTCACAGGAAAATCTGGACGGTTGTACTGTTCTTTGTCAGGAATCAGGCTTGGTTTATCTTTCTCGGCATCATTGGTTACGGTTAGGGGGATGTTCTGCCCCTTGACTGCCAAAGCAACTGGTGTAAAACCCTTCTGATTCTTGGAACCTTTACCTCTTGGTCCCCTGTTGAGCTCATTTAAACCATCCATGTTCTCGTTACCATAGCCATAGAAACTATTTCCTCTACCCCTGGGTTTAAACCTGTTGTCAACCGGTGTCCACCCACGACCTGTAGCGCGAGAATCATACCTGTTAGATCCAAATCCCATGCCAGAACTGAATGTGTTCCCATACCGCCCATAAAATTTATTGGGATACAACGTATTCATATACCCATTAGTTGTATTCATGCCAGACGAGGGCCTAGGGTGGTGCAAGCCCTGACAATGAAACAGTAGTGTCAGTTCCAACAAGAAAATGAACTGACCATAAAGTACAAAACATGGAGCTTCTAAGTCTCATGAAGGAGACAGTAATGAGAAGTGCAATAACAGATCAATATTCTAGAATACAACATACCATTAGATGTGGATGAACATTCTGATTTTTTGATGATGGAACAGCACCGCCGTTTGAAAATGAAGGCGTAATAGGATTGCTCGCCACTGGCCTAGCGAGCCCGTCAGTAAACATTGACCCATCTAACCATGGAATTGGAGACATTACACCATCAAAACCAAATCTAGGATCCTGATAGCCCGAAGCAACTCCTCCAGGCAAGGCACCACCCCGTCCAAAAGAGCCATTAGCATTTAAGGATGAATTCTGGAATGCAGGCCTCACAGGCGTAGGCGCGGTATTTCCCTTTACACCACCATTTGCAACGCCATTAGAATTTCCATTAGCAGAATCCACAGACAATGGTGCTTGGTCAGCAGCAGCAGAGGTGGCGATCTCACCTTTTGGCGGGGCAACTGGAGTAGTGTATGGAGTACTGGTTGGAGGGAGGGGCTGGAAATATGGATAGTGGTAGTGTTGTGCTCCATAAAGCTGGCCGTCATGCCCCACAGTCGGGACAGGGGAAGTAGCAGGTGAATATGGACTATAGGGTGCATAACCATAGCCATGCTGATACATAAATGACCCGTTGTCCCCATAAGCTCCCTGTGTTTTCATCATATCAAAACCAAAATACATAAATAATAAACAAAATCAACGTGACACCAAATATTGAATCCAGTAAATAGATTAAGACATCAAGTGCTGTAGCTAGCGTCGCAAGCAGAATAACTTACAGTCATCTCAACTCCCTCTGGGTTCACATATCTTGTATAGTCCTCCCATTCATTACCAGAACCATCATACCCTATAGGAGAATAGAAAAGAATGTCAGTATAAAAAGGAATGTCAGTATGAACCAAGTGATGTGCTATATTGTAAAGAAATAAAACATCATTATCCTAACAGATGTACATTTGTTTTAGCAAAATCCTAACAGAGGTACGTATAGGCTGTTCTGACACAAAGTGAAGCCATAAATTCAATTCAGATGATATCAACAATACCATAATAGTATGAGGGATATCCATTAGGAACATAGCACAAAGTTGGATCCATGAAGTCCGGCAAAAGAGGGGTAACTGACCGATCCACTGGCTGGATCTGACCATTTCCCACGTCTTTGGAGTACACAGGCTGAAAAAATATCAGAATTTCAAATTAAGAACTTTAGAGCAATTGACCAAAATAAAAGAATTTTTAAAAAAACACTAAAGGAGTACCTTTTTCTTTGGCTCTGCAATTTCAAGTGACTTATTTTGAGAATCCAATGACAACTTCTGCAGCAAATCTGCAGCTTCTATAGCAGTAAATGTAAAGGAATAGCACTTTTTCACACAAATTAGCCCAAAAACACAGTAACAAACTAGGCCAAGAACAATTCCAGCATATCAATCGATTTGTACTGAACAACACACATCTTTTGGAATTATGTAAATTTACTAAAATTAGCCCATAAACTCTTCAAATCCGCAATTCCAAATAATTAAAGAATTTAGCAAAGAAATATTAAACCAAAACCAAACCAAATTTCTACTGTTGTTAATAGAAAACACCAAGTTATATATCACCAACTCAGCTACAAAATTTTCTAACATATACCAGCTGCAAAACATTTTTTTATTTAAAAAAAACTCAAACAGCCTATATACACCATAAACACACGAACAAACCAATTTTAAAAAATAGAAAAACACAGATGATTTTTCAAAGCTGAGGCTCTCAACAGACTACAACACATAAATCACTCACCAAACAAAACCAAAACCAATAAAAAAAATCAAGCAAATAACAGCAACGCATAACACAATAACCCAGATCTAAAGAATCCAAATAGACTCACATAAAAATTCTACCCATAAAACATAGATATACCTATATCTAATGCATATCTTCACAAAGCATGTAAAAATCAAAACTTAGGGTCGATTTGAACAAGGAAAAAAACAACGAATACCCATATAAGTAAAATCTATAAGGATACGATCAGCAGAAGGAGCAACAGCTGCCATAACACAAGATAGATCTTCAAAAATGGAGGAGAGATTTGTAAAACCCTAGAGGGAGACAACGGGTATGTGGAGTGAGAGTTTCAGCCGCCACCCAAAAGCGAGGCCAAATATTAGAGAGAGAAAGAGGGGTTTGGGTTTCGAGAGAAGGAAAATATAAAAAGGGAGGGTTTTGATCCATAAATCTGGTGTGATTCAAATGCAGCGGATTTGTTTTGCTCTTATAGGCCCCTTATACTTTTCTTATTACCAGATCTGACCCAATGTCTTATCTCACCTGCGGGTGATCAGTCCATCTCACAGAAAATTACCTGCTACTTCACGTGGCGCTATTTTATTGGTTTGTGAAATAGTTTGGATGCTCGTACAGGTAGGATTTGCGAAGGACAAAAGTGTACCTCCAAAATGGGTGGACTTTGGGTCTACTAGGTGGAGACTGCAATTTCGAAACAATTGCAATAACCCCTTCTCTAAGGAACGAAAAAGAAAATATCTAGATATTTAAATAAAAGAATTACTAAGAAAAAAGGAGGTCAAAAAAATGGATATGTCAAAAGAAGAAAACAAAAAAGGATAAACACGACGAATTTGGAAATAGGGTTGTTTTGGAAATTAAGGGCACAGGATTCTATGATAGATTCCAATCGCTATTTCTTGCTTTCTCCAAAATACTTTTATATATTTCTTATTTGATGAATTATTTGTATATAAAGTTTTAGGAAAGACTTACAATTAGATGAGGAAAGTATTGAAGTACATTGAAATTAGTTCATTTGATCTGCAATGGAACATAACAAGTTGGAGGAAGTTTTGAAAAAAAGACTAGTTAATTGATTTGGCTTATTATAAAAGGAAAAATACTAATCCCTACGTAATAAAATTAATAATTATGAATTTAGGGAAACAAAATTAAATAAATACTCTCGTCTACATTACACACCTTGGTGCAGTTCTTTCCTGAATCCTACGTGAACACGGAATATCTTGTACTCCGAACTACCCTTTTTTTAAGGTTTTGGCACACTCATCAAGAAAATTATTTAACAGCATTAATCTCAACACTAACACCATATTTATTTTTATTAAGATTAAAATATTAAATTGAAATACACATATGATTAGTTGACGTTGTGACACAACTTGGGGCAGTGATGTACTGTTTGGTCTGTTACATCGCGAAACTGGGATGGGACGTGATGATGCTTAACCTACCTTACATGTCGAGCAAGTCCTATTCTAACTAACTAAGAGTCTGAGTTGTACATAGTATCCAAGAAATTCATAAAAGTCTTAAGATAATAATCGTCTGAAAACTGAATTCTAAAATAAATATTTATATGTCTGATAACTGAACCCACTAGCAAAGTGATGAGCCTCTATATGTATGTCTGAATACATAAACCTATGGGGTATTCCCTCGGAATGATACAAAAGTCAAACAATAATTAAAGACTAAAAAAATACACCAACATCGCTGGAAAGAGTCGACGGCTCGCCAATTGAATCAACTAGATCTGCTCCTAGCCGCGGGCGTCATCATCTACAAATTCAACGCCTGTCACACGACGTGGCAAGCCCAAATAGACTAAGTACCACAAGAGTACTCAAAAGTCTCATTGACAATTCCCTAAGTAGAGGCAAGATTAGCATATGCTATATATAAATATAATAAAATGTAACAAGCAGAGTAGGCAATTTAAATAAAAATAATGGATACTTTAAAACCTAAAATTGATTCCGATAACTGAATTTAAACTAATAACTAAAAGTTGAATATTGAGTCTACATCATATAACTAAAGCTGCAAGTTGAGAAAATCGATATCTAAATCTAAAGATGAAAATGAAGTTATCTTTTAAAATAAAAAATTTAGAAACTTTACACATAATGGTCATGTGTACGTGAGCATCTGAGAATATGTACGGGGGAGTGTCGGCATATCTCTTCATTAAATAATATGGTCATGCGTACGTGAGAATATGGGAACACGCAAGGGAAAGTGTCAGTCTATCTCCCTATCAATCCTACGTACGTTAGCATCTTGGACACACATATGGAGAGTATCGGCATATCTCCCCTTTATTTGTGCTGGTACTGGTTCAATCGCATTTGCGATGATTGTATAGTCGCATTTGTGAAGAAGCCCTCGCATTTGCGAACCTGGGTTGCTGGGGATGAATTCACATTTGCGAAGAAATCCCTCGCATTTGCGAAGTGTTGTTGTTCGCTTCCTGCTGCTTTTGCGAGGCAGTTGTCATCGCATTTGCGATGCATTTGGTCGCAAATGCGACCTAAGCAGAAACTCTCATGTTTCATTTTTGCGATGAAATGCTCGTTTTTGCGAACCCTATGTCGCAGATGCGACATCTGCCGCATGCATATAGCTGAGTATTCCGAGACTTAGCTTCATTTTGATATATTTTGAACCCAAGCCTCGACGGGGGCGATTTTGTGGAAGGATTTTCTTACCAAACTATTGGGTAAGCAATTTTAATCAACTTTCAATTATATTTTGTGATTATACATTAGATTTAACATCAAGTTCATGAGAATCTAAGGAAAATTTGGGGATTTTGTCAAAGTTTTGAAAAATAAAAATTTGGGATTTGAGAGTAGAATTGGACTCGGATTTGGAAATAAAATACGTATATGCACTCGTGGGGCTATGGGTAGTCGGGCGGGCCCGAGGTTGACTTTTGTTGACTTTTTAGAAATTGTGTAAAGATCATTGCTTTGTTAATTTAAATTGTTTTCTCTTGCATTATTTGATGTATTTAAGTTGTCTTTGGCTAGATTGAGCCGAGTGGAGGTGAATTTGTAAAAGAAAAGCTAATTTGAGTATTGATTTGGCCGAATTGAGGTAAGTGTCTTGCCTAACTTTGTTGGAGAATTTTTTTCTACTAATTGCCATTGTTTGCTACATATGGGGGCGATGCATATATGAGGTAACGAGTCATGTGCCAGGGTTGAATCAGGCTCGAGGGGTAAATTACATGATTAATTGTGCCTTGTAGAACTTATGTGACTTCTTTGTTTCATGTCTTACTTGACTTCTAGATTACTGAGAATATGAAATTAAATGTTAGAAATCGAGATTTAGCTTATTATAACTTGATAAAAATTTGACGGATTTTTGTGAAACCATTGATGTGTTAAATTCGGTCATCACTTTGTTTAATCATTAATACATTGCTACGACCGTTATTCTTGAGATATTGGATTCTATACTTGAGTTAAAGATCATTTTAGAGACTTGTCGAAATACTTGGACAATAAACTACTTGAGGTTTATTGAATTATTATTGGCTTGAAAGTTGTGATTGATGTTCATTTGGAATATTCGCTTAAACACTCTCCTTGATGTTATTTATGATTCCTACCTTGCTTGTCATTAATATACATATGCTTGGTGAGGAAGAGTGTAAAAACACGAAAGGTGATGTCGTGCCATTGCATATATATTGTCATGTGAGGAAGAGTGTAAAGCACGAAGGGTGATGCCATCCTATTTTATTTACATTATCATGTGAGGATGAAAGTAAAAGCACGAAGGGTGATACCGTGCCATTTCAATTTTAACCTCAATTACATTATCATGACCTCAATTACATTATTATGTGAGGATGAGACTAAAAGCACGAAGGGTGATGCCGTGTCGTTTCATTTATATTATCGTGTTCTTATTTACATTATCATGTGAGGATGAAAGTAAAAGCACGAAGGGTGATGTCGTGCCATTTTATTTATATTATCATGTTTTTATATTATCAAGAGTTCATTGCACGAAGGGTGTTTCCGTGCAAGCGAGGACGAGGGACATGCATTACGTTGTGATATCTTTTCCTTGTGTATACGTTCATGCCTTTACCTTTAGATGCTGTTGTTGTACCTATGTTTTCTATGTGACTTGTCGTTGTTGTTCCGTCTTTGTCCTCTATCTCACTTGTTGTTGTGTTGCCCATGCCTTCTATTTGTTTAACTTGCAAATATCATATTTTCCTTCTTGTTGTTATATCTACATCCATGTTGTTCCTCATTTGTTGCACTTTCGTATAAGCTTCCTGTCACGACCTGAAATTCCCACCGTCGGGATCGTGATGGCACCTAACATTTCACTTGCTAGGCAAGCCAATGTTAGAATAATTTATCCTTTTTAACAATTTAAACGTAATTAATGAAGAAGAACTGATTTAACTGTAATAATCCAAATATAAATGTGGAAGCTAAAACCGTAAAAAAATATCTGCTACAAATCCCTGAACCCGGTATCACAAGTGCATGAACTTCTAGAGTAACACATACAAGGGTTTGAAATACATACAAAACTGTCTGAATGAAAATACACAGCTAAATAAAAATAAAGACGGGGACTACAGGAGCTGCGAGCGCTAAGCAACTGTACCTCAAGTCTCCGCAGGCTGTCCAATCCGAGCTCTCTAGAAGCCGCCGCTGGGACCGTCTCCAAAATCTGCACAGTGTGTAGAGTGTAGTATCAGTACAACCGCCCCCATGCCAAGCCTAATCTCGACGAAGTAGTGACGAGGCTAAGGTGGGTCACCTACACTACAACCTGAATGCAATATATAATTATGACAGAAAAATGGAAATACTGAACCGAATTAAACAGCCAACTGAAAATAATAACCACAGCCTCAAGAATAAACCAGTGTCGTTCCGAATCACCGATCTTTAATAATTCAGCTACAATTACCAAAAAGAAAATCAACACAGCTCACGAAATGGAAACATATAGGTTGTTGCGGCGCGCAACCCGATCCCACCAAACAATACGAATTCCTCCCTTATTTCACCGTAATGATATCAACAACAGTAAATTATATATATATATTGCAGTGCGTAACCCAATCCCACCACGTGTCAATATCAGTATCATAATTTACCCTTATTTCACCATGTTAATCTACTTTTATTCCACCTATTGCGTCGTGCAACCCGATCCCACGGTATAGTACAAATTCACCCTTATTTCACCTCAACATATCACCATTATTTCACCTATTGCGGCGTACAACCTGATCCCACCATATCAATATCAAGTACTCAATAAGCACAGTAAAACCCACAATTCAAATCATAGAAAAACCCTTTACAATTCTAAGATACCAAACTGAACAAATAGGAAACCTTGTACAATATGATAATCCGAATGAGTAATACTACACAACGAGACTAATCCAGAATTTACAACTACAAGGTACAGATAAACCAACTTGAGCAAATAGTAGGAAAGTGTGAAACTATTGGAAGAACTAATATCATGAACAGGAGGAAACAATGACTACAAGTAGCAATTAGGAATGGAAACACAATTAGAGCAGGTAATAGTTAAGATAGGGAAAGAGGTAATATGAGAAAAATGGGAAAACAAATAATTTTGCGGCACATAAGTACTCGTCACCTCACATATACGCCGCTCATATGAAATTCACATAACAATTAGTTCGAGGGTTCCTAATTCCCTCAAGTCAAGGTTAGACACAACACTTACCTCGCTCCAAAGGACAGTCAATGCTCAATTACCGTTTTTCCTTTAGAATCCACCTCCAAACCGCTCGTATCTATCCACAAATGACTCAATAATATCAAATATTTCTAAAGAAATTAATTATAATGCATAAATTTAGGTTCCCCAAACTTTTTCCCCAAAAGTCAAAAATTAACCTCGGGCCCGCTAGGTCAAAATCCGAGGTTCAGACCAAAATCCATTCACCCCCGATCCCGATTATGTAATTTGTTTTGGAATCCGACCTCAATTTGAGGTCTAAACCCCCAAATTTACTAAATCCCTAGTTTCTACCCAAAAACCCTTAAATCCACCATGAAAACCTTAGATTTTAGGTTGAAATCTTAGGAAAAGTAGTGAAAGATTGAAAGGAAATAGGTTAGAATCACTTACCAACGATTCGGGGAAGAAGAAGTCTTGGAAAAATCGCCTCTAATGTTTTAGGTTTTGAAAATTTTAGAAATGAACCAAAAATCCAGTCTAAGACATAGTTGTTCAGCTGCAGATGTCGCATTTGAGAAATATCACACCTCTGCATTCTTTGCAAATGCAAACTCAGGCTTGATCGCAAATGCGACCCAGTCATCGCAAATGCGAAGAATGGCTATGTCAGATGCCTTCACAAATGCAGACTGCCAGGATCGCAAATGCGATCAAAACTTTGCAATTGCGAATGTCTCCCCCCCAGCCCACTACTCACAAATGCTATGGTCTCTTCGCAAATGCGAGACTCGCATTTGCGAGCCAGACCTCGCAAATGCGAAGTCTGCAGATCAGTTGCAGCAACTGTTATGCTTTCTAAGTTCAAAACACTCTGCTGCCTATCCGAAACTCACCCGATCCCTCGGGGCTCCAAACCAAACATACACACAAGTCCTAAAACATCATACGAACTTGTTGCACGTGATCAAATCGCCAATATAACACCTAGAACTACGAATTGAACACCAAATCAAATGAAATTTTTAAGAAAACTTTAAAACTTCTATTTTCACAACCGAACATCTGAATCACATCAAACTAATTCCGTTTCTTACCAAATTTCACAGACAAGTCATAAATATAATAATGGACCTGTACCGGGCTCCGAAACCAAAATACGGACCCGGTATCAACAAGACCAAATATCAGCTAATTCTTAAAATCATTAAACTTTCAAACTTTTAATTTTTTATCAAAATTTTATATCTCGAGCTAGGGACCTCGGAATTCGATTCCGGGCATACGTCCAAGTCCCAAATTAAGATACGGACCTACTGAGACCGTCAAAATACGGATACGGATCCTTTTACTCAAAATATTGACCGAAGTCAACTCAAATAGTTTTCAAAGCAAAATTTCATATTTTTCATAGTTTTTAACATAAAAGCTTTCCGAAAATACGCACGGACTGTGCACACAAATTGAGGAAGGCTAAAATATGATTTTTAAGGCTTTGGATCACAAAATTAGGTTTTAAAACATGAGATGACCTATCGGGTCATCACATTATCCACCTCTAAAACATCTGTTCGTCTTCGAATGGACATAGAAAAGTACCTGGACTGGTGAAAAGATGTGGATATCTACTCCGCATATCTGACTCGGACTCCCAAGTCACTACCTCAACGGGCTGACCTCTCCACTGCACTCGAACCGAAGGATAACTTTTAGACCTCAGCTGTCGAACCTATCAGGCTAGAATAGCCACCAGCTCCTCTTCGTAAGTCAAATCCTTGTCCAACTGGACAGAGCTGAAATCTAACACGTGGGACGGATTGCCGTGATACTTCCGAAGCATGGACACATGAAACACCAGATGAATTAATGATACCTCTGGTGGCAGCGCGAGCCTGTAAGCCACTTCTCCCACTCTCTCCAGAATCTTAAAGGGCCCGATATACCTAGGGCTCAACTTGCCCTTCTTTCCGAACCTCATTACACCCTTCATGGGTGATACCCGGAGCAACACTCTCTCCCCGACCATGAATGCAACATCACGAACTCTGCGATCGGCATAACTCTTCTACTTGGACCGGGCTGTGCGAAGTCGATCCTGAATAATCTTGACCTTATCCAAGGCATCCTGTACTAGGTTTGTACCCAACAAACGAGCCTCTCTCGGCTCGAACCATCCAACTGGTGATCGGCATCGCCTAGCGTATAATGCCTCATAGGGAGCCATCTGAATGCTAGACTGGTACCTGTTGTTGTAGGCGAACTCTGTAAGGGGCAAGAACTGATCCCACGATCCTCCGAAGTCTATAACACATGCGTGAAGCATATCTTCCAAGATCTGAATAGTGCGCTCGGACTGTCCGTCTGTTTGAGGATGAAATGTTGTGCTCAACTCAACCTGCGTGCCCAACTCACGTTGCACTGCCCTCCAGAAGTGCGAGGTGAACTGCGTACCTCGATCAGAAATGATAGACACGGGCACACCGTGAATACGGACGATGTTGCGGATATAAATCTCTGCCAACCGCTTCGAAGAATAGGTAACAACCACATGAATGAAATGCGTTGACTTGGTTAGCCTATCCACAATGACCCAAACTGCATCGAACTTCCTCTGAGTCTGTGGGAGTCCAACAACGAAATCCATAGTGATACGCTCCCACTTCCACTCAGGAATCTCTATCTTCTGAAGCAAACCACCAGGTCTCTGATGCTCATACTTTACTTGCTGACAATTTAGACACCTAGCTACATAAGCAACTATATCCTTCTTCATCCTCCTCCACCAATAATGTTACCGCAAGTCCTAATACATCTTGGTGGCGCCCGGGTGAATAGAATACCGGTAACTGTGGGCCTCCTCAAGAATCAACTCACGAAGTCCACCTACATTAGGCACACAAACACGACCCTGCATCCTCAAGACTCTGTCATCTCCAATAGTAACCTATTTGGCACCACCGTGCCACACTGTATCTCTAAGGACCAACAAATAAGGGTCGTCACACTACCAATCTATGATACGCTCAAACAAGGAAGACCAAGAACTGTACAAGCTAGAACACGGCTGTGCTCTGAAATATCCAACCTCACAAACTGGTTGGCCAAAGTGTGAACATCTGATGCAAGCGGCCTCTCACCGACTGGAATGAACGCAAGGCTGCCCATATTCGCTGCCTTTCTACTCAAGGCGTCGGCCACCACATTGGCCTTCCCGGGGTGGTACAAAATAATGATGTCATAGTCTTTCAATAGCTCCAACCACCTCCTCTGCCTCAAATTGAGATCCTTTTGCTTGAACAAATACTGAAGTCTCCGATGATCCGTGAAAACCTCACACGATACGCCGTAAAGAGAGTGCCTCAAAATCTTCAGCGCATGAACAATGGCTGCCAACTCTAAGTTATGGACATGGTGATTCTTCTCATGAACCTTCCACTGCCGTGGCGCATATGCAATCACCCTGCCCTCCTGCATCAATACCGCACCGAGCCCAACACGGGACGCATCACAATATACCGTATAAGATCCTGAACCTGTGAGCAACACCAACACCGACGCTGTAGTCAAAGCGGTCTTGAGCTTTTGAAAGCTCACCTCACACTTGTCTGACCATCTGAACGGGGCATCCTTCTGGGTCAACCTGGTCAACGGGGTTGCTATAGATGAAAACCCCTCCACAAATCGACGGTAATAGCCCGCCAAACCCAAGAAACTCCGGATCTCCATAGTTGAAGTGGGTCTAGGCCAGTTCTGAACTACCTCAATATTCTTAGAATCCACCTGAATACCCTCTGCCGACACAACGTGCCCCAAGAAAGCCACTAAGCTCAACCAAAATTCACATTTTGAAAACTTAGCATACAACTGGCTGGCTCTGAGAGTCTGAAGTACAATCCTGAGATGCTGTTCATGCTCCTCTCGACTGCGAGAGTAGATCAAGATATCATCAACAAACACGATCACAAAGGAGTCCAAATAAGGCTTGAACACTCGGTTCATCAAATCCATGAATGTTGCTGGGGCATTTGTCAACCCAAAGGACATCACTAGAAACTCATAATACCCGTACCGAGTCCGAAAAACTGTCTTAGGGACATCGGATGCCCTAATCCTCAACTGATGGTAGCTAGATCTCAAATATATCTTCGAAAACACCTTGGCACCCTAAAGCTGATCAAATAAATCATCAATCCTCGGCAATGGATACTTGTTCGTGATGGTGACTTTGTTCAACTACCGATAATCTATACATATCCTCATCGATCCATCTTTCTTCTTCACAAACAACACAGGTGCACTCCAGGGCAAGACACTAGGTCTAATGAAGCCCTTATCAAGCAAATCTTGCAACTGTTCCTTCAATTGTTTCAACTCTGGCAGGGCCATACGGTATGGCGGAATGGAAATAGGCTGGGTTCCCGGAGCCAAGTCAATACAGAAATCGATATCCCTGTCGGGTGGCATCCCCGACAGGTCTGCAGGAAAAACCTCTGGAAACTCACAAACAACTGGCACTGAATCCATGGAAGGAACCTCCGCACTAGAATCGCGGACATAAGCCAAATACACTAGACACCCCTTCTCGACCATACGCCGAGCCTTCATATAAGAGATAACCCTGCTGGTAGAATGGCCAGGAGTCCCTCTCCACTCTAATCGAGGCAACCCCGGCAAAGCTAAGGTCACCTTCTTGGCATGACAATCCAATATAGCATGATAAGGTGATAGCCAATCCATACCCAAAATGACATCAAAATCGACCATATCGAGAAGTAGAAGATCTACACGAGTCTCAAGACCCCCAATGGTGACCACACATGAACGATAAACACGATCTACAATAATAGCATCCCCCACAGGTATGGACACACACACAGGAGTACTCAAAGAATCACGAGGCACAACCAAATATGAAGCAAAGTAGGATGACACATAAATGTAAGTAGATCCCAGATCAAATAGAATTGAAGCATCTCTACTGCAAACTGAAACAGTACCTGTAATAACAGCATCAGATGACTCAGCCTCAGGCCTGGCTGGAAAAGCATAACATCAGGGCCGGGACCCATCACTCTGAACCACGTCCCTGGGACGGCCCCTAGCTGGCTGGACTCCACCTCTAACGGCCTGACCTTCACGTCTAACAGTATGGCTTCTACCTCTGGCTGCCTGACCCCTGCCTCTGGCTGGCTGAGCAAGCGGTGCAACAACTAGTGCCAGAACTATGGCACGAGAACCCTGATGCTGTGGCGTGACGCCTAATAATCTCGAACAGGTCCTCCTGATATGTCCATAACTACCACACTCGAAACATCCATCCTGGTGCTGTGGCGGTGGAAACTGAGGCTGACCCGAATGAGCCGGATGACCACGGCAGTAACTCTGAATAGAAGGTGTACTGATAGGAGATGATGGTGCACTATAAACTGGCTGTCCAGAATGAGGCACATAAGGACCACGACTCCCTGAAGCGCTGTGGGATGCCTGAAGCGCTGAATGAAATGGCCTGGGAGGATGGCCTCTACCAAAAGTACCCCTGTCTCCAAATGAGGCACCGCTGAAACCACCGGAATGATGAGGTCTCTTGTCAGACCCCTGACCTCCCTGTGCAAGAACCATCTCGACTCGCCTGGTGACATTGGCAGTCGCCTGAAAAGAAATCTCACTCCCAGACTCCTTAGCCATCTGCAATCTGATAGGCTGAGCGAGTATGTCAATAAACATTCTCACCCTCTCTTTCTCGGTAGGAAGCAGAAGAAGAGTATGATAGGCCAATTCCACAAAACGGGTCTCGTACTGAGTGATAGTCATACTGCCCCACTGGAGACACTCGAACTGACGACGATGTTCCTCTCTCAATGTGATAGGAAGAAACTTCTCTAGGAAGAGCTGAAAGAACTAGTCCCAAGTAAGAGCAGGCGACCCGGCTGGTCTGGTCAACAAATAATCCCTCCACCATTTCTTGGCGGAACTAGTCATTTGGAATGCAGCAAAGTCAACCTCATTGGTCTCCACTATACCCATGTTCCGTAGCACCTCATGACAACTGTCAAGATACTCCTGGGGATCCGCTGAAGTAGCACCACTGAAGTGAATTGGGGAAGAGCTTGGTAAACCTATCCAATCTCCACAAAGCCTCAGAAGACATAGCTGACCCATTATTGGTTTGTGCCGCAACAACCGGCTGAACTACTCCGATTGGATAAGCGGATGGAGTCTGATACTGGGGAGCCATATGCTCCGGAGTGTGAGTAGTACGAGTCTGTGCTCCTCCTCCAGCCTGAGAGATGGCTGGTGCCATGGGGAATGCGCCAGTCTGGGCCACACTCTCCATAAGGCCCACCAAACGGACCAAAGCATCCTAAAGCACTGGTGTGGCAATGAACCCTTCCGGGACCTAAGCTGGTCCGACAAGCACAATCTGGACTAGAACCTCCTCATCAAACTCTACCTAAGGCTCCACTGCTGGTGCTGCTGCTTGAGCTCTGGACTGAGCTCTGCCCCTGCCTCGGCATCTAGCAAGACCTCGACCTCGACCTCTGCTCCTCGTAGGAGCTGCCACTGGGGGCTCTGGCTGCTTCTCAGCTGAAGATGCAGTACGCATTCTCGCCATCTGCGAGAGAACAGAATAGAAGGGTCCAATCAGCAATGATAGAATAAAATAGCACGACAGAGAAGAATAGAAATGAAACTGTTCCTAACTCTATAGCCTCCGGAAGATAAGTATAGACGTCTCCGTACCGATCCTCCAGACTCTACTAAGTTTGCTTGTGACTCGTGAGACCTATGTAACCTAGTGCTGTGATATAACCTTGTCACGACCCGAAATTCCCACCATCGGGATCGTGATGGCGCCTAACATTTCACTTGCTAGGCAAGCCAACGTTAGAACAATTTATCCTTTTTAACAATTTAAACATAATTAATGAAGAAGAACTGATTTAACTGCAATAATCCAAATATAAATGCGGAAGCTAAAATCGTAAAAACATCTGCTACAGATCCCTAAACCCGCTGTCATAAGTGCACGAACTTCTAGAGTAATACATACGAGGGTCTGAAATACATAAAAAGTTGTCTGAATAAAAATACACAGCTAAATAAAAATAAAGACGGGTACTTCAGGAGCTGCGGGCGCCGAGCAACTGTACCTCAAGTCTCCATAGGCTGTCCAATCTGAGCTCTCTAGAAGCCGCTACTGGGACCGTCTCCAAAATCTGCACAGTATGCAGAGTGTAGTATCAGTACAACCGCCCCCATGTACTGGTAAGTGCCGAGCCTAACCTCGACAAAGTAGAGACGAGGCTAAGGTAGGTCACCTACACTACAATCTGAACGCAGTATATAATTATGACAGAAAAATGGGAATACTGAACCGAATTAAACAGCCAACTGAAAATAATAACCACAGCCTCAAGAATAAACCAGTGTCGTCCCGAATCACCGATCTTTAATGATTCAGCTACAATTACCAAAAATAAAACCAACACAGCTCACGAAATGGAAACATATAGGTTGTTGCGACGCGCAACCCGATCCCACCAGACAACACAAATTTCTTCCTTATTTCACCGTAACGATATCAACAACAGTAAATAATATATATATGTTGGGGCGCGCAACCCGATCCCACCATATGTCAATATCAGTATCATAATTCACCCTTATTTCACCATGTCAATCCACCCTTATTCCACATGTTACAGCGTGCAACCCGATCCCACCGTATAGTACAAATTCACCCTTATTCTACCTCAAAATATCACCCCTATTTCACCTATTGCGGCGTGCAACCCGATCCCACCATATCAATATCAAGTACTCAATAAGCACAGTAAAACTCACTATTCAAATCATTGAAAACCCTTTACAATTCTAAGACACCAAACTGAACAAATAGGAAACCTTGTACAATATGCTAATCTGAATGAGTAATACTACACAGTGAGACCAATCCAGAATTTACAACTACAAGGTACAAATAAACCAACTTGAGCAAATAGTAGGAGAGTATGAAACTATGGGAAGAACTAATATCATGAACATGAAGAAACAATGACTACAAGTAGTAATTAGGTATGGAAACACAAATAGAGCAGGTAACAGTTAAGACAAGGAAAGAGATAATATGAGATAAACGGGAAAATAGGGAAAACAGATAATTTGGCGGCGCATAAGTACTCGTCACCTCACTTATACGCCGCTCACATGAAATTCACATAGCAATTAGTCCGAGGGTTCCTAATTTTCTCAAGTCAAGGTTAGACACAACACTTACCTCGCTCCAAAGACCACTCAATGCTCAATTACTGCTTTTCCTCTAGAATCCACCTCCAAACCACTCGTATCTATCTACAAATGACTCAATAATATCAAATATTGCTAAAAAAATTAATTACAATGCATAAATTTAGATTCCCCAAACTTTCCCCCAAAAGTCAAAAATCGACCCCGGACCCGCTTGGTCAAAACCCGAGATTCGGACCAAAATCCATTCACCCCCGAGCCCAATTATGTAATTTATTTTGGAATTTGACCTCAATTTGAGGTCTAAATCCCCAATTTACCAAATCTCTAGTTTCTACCCAAAACCCCCAATTCCACCATAAAAACCTTAGATTTTAGGTTGAAATCTTAGGAAAAGTAGTGAAAGATTGAAATGAAATAGGTTAGAATCACTTACCAACGATTTGGGGAAGACAAAGTCTTGAAAAAATCGCCTATAATGTTTTAGGTTTTGAAAATTTGAGAAATGAACCAAAAATCCCGTCTAAGTCATAGTTGTTCAGCTGCAGATGTCGCATTTGCGACCTTGGCTTCGCAATTGCGAAACCCGCAAATGCGAGAAACATCACACCTCTTCATTCTTCGCAAATGCGAAGAATAGTTCGCAAATGCGAACTCAGGCTTGATCGCAAATGCGAAGAATGGCAATGTCTACTGCCTTCGCAAATGAGAACCAGTGTTCGCAAATGCGGACTGCGAGGATCGCAAATGCAATCAAAACTTCGCAATTGCGAAGGTCTCCCCCCAGCCCACTGCTCGCAAATGCGATGGTCTCTTCATAAATGCGAGGCTCGCATTTGCGAGCCAGACCTCGCAAGTGCGAAGTTTGCAGATGAGTTGCAGCAGTTGTTATGTTTTCTAAGTTCAAAACATTCCGTAGCCTATCCGAAACTCACCCGAGCCCTCGGAACTCCAAACCAAACATGCACACAAGTCTTAAAACATAATACAAACTTGTTCGCGCGATCAAATCGCCAAAATAATACCTAAAACTACGAATTGAACACCAAATCAAATAAAATTTTCAAGAAAACTTTAAAACTTCTATTTTCACAACCGAACGTCCGAATCACGTCAAACTAAATCCGTTTCTCACCAAATTTCACAGACAAGTCATAAATATAATAATGGACATGTACCGGGCTCCAAAACCAAAATACGGACCCGGTATCAACAAGACCAAACATTAGTCAATTCTTAAAATCATTAAACTTTCAAACTTTTAATTTTTCATCAAAATTCCATATCTCGAACTAGGGACCTCAGAATTCTATTTCGGGCATACGCCCAGGTCCCAAATTACGATACGGACCTACCGGGACCATCAAAATATGGATCCGGATTCGTTTACTCAAAACGTTGACCGAAGTCAACTCAAATAATTTTCAAAGCAAAATTTTATATTTTTCACAGTTTTTAACATAAAAGCTTTCCAGAAACACATCGGACTGCGTACGTAAATCGAGAAAGGCTAAAACATAATTTTTAAGGCTTCGGATCACATAATTAGGTTTTAAAACATGAGACGACCTATCGGGTCATCACACTTCCTATCAAGTTAGTTATTCATGCCTTATGGTTGTTAGCTCATAAAGATCACGCTTTCCTTCTTGTTGTTATATCTACACCTAGGTCTTCTACCATGCTAGTTAGTGAAGTTTATATTTTTTTTCCTAATTGCTGTCATTTTTTCTATATCTTCTACCTAGTCTGTTACCGTGGTCCATATGTACTGCCTTGTTCGTTATTGCTACTTGTGTAATTTCCACTTTGTCATTACTGTTATTGGCATTTCTTTCACCCTGTTGGTACTGTTATGCGTATATTTGGCTAGGATGAGATAAATGCACGAAAGGTGTTGCCATACCATTTACTTGAAATCTTGAGTACATTCCTCACACTATGAAAGTTATGGATTTACTATCGTGGTTTATTGGTTATTGCTCTAAGGAAAGGATTGGTCGAGATATTGGAAAATATTAAATTATGATTTCTTCTAATACTCATTTACTGCTTCGCATGTTCGTTTTGTATACTCTTTTCTGTTATATTGTAATATTATTCTATTGCTAGTTTACTGCACATGTTATATCAGTAAGTATCTTTTAACTAAAAAGCCTCATCACTACTTCACCGAGGTTAGTCAAGATAGTTTCTAAGTACATGGGGTCGGTTGTACTCATACTACACTTCTACACCTTGTGTGCAGATCTTGGTACGGAGTTGCGGTGGATGACGAGAGCTGACTCTGAAGATGTCCGTGCCTTCCGGGTGTAGCTACCACTTGTCCCTGGGTAGTTTTAGAGTTGGGTTCTGTTTATGTTCATTTAAAATAGAAGTGGTATTCATTTCATATCAATTTTTGCAATAATCCAATCTTAGTAGCTCATTACTTGTACTATCAATTCTTGGGATATTGTATGGAATCCAGATATATTATTTGTTGGTCATTTTTATTTTATTAAAATTGTGTTAACTGTTAATTGGCTGACCTAACGGGTTGGGTTAGGTGCCATTACGAATAGTGGATTTTGGGTCGCGACATTGCCTCAATAGGAATCACGGCCTTTGCAATTCAATACCAATCTCAACAACAAGATATTCCAAGAAATAACAATTTCAAGTAAGAATTCAATAGTTAAATAATGAATACGGAATAAGGAAATAAGAATTTCAACTAAACATGTAGAGCAATTAGCAAGTAAGAGATAAGACAAGTAGACATATGAAATTAGACTAAATATGATGACTATAATATGTTAAGGTAACTCAATTAAAGCATGAAAAGAATCTACATAGCTAAAAACCAGAAATTTTAATATTTAGCCCGTGTACACACTCATCACCTTGCGTACACGGCTTTCACATATCACAATTATCACAACAATACCAAATCCTAAGGGGAATTTCCCCCCACAAGGTTAGACAAGTCACTTACCTCAAACCACGCAAAATCAATTAACTAGAAGGCCTTTCCCTCAATTTTTTAACTCCGAACCGCTCGAATCTAGCCAAAATAATTTCATACTATAAATATAACTCTAGGAAACTAATTCAAATAATAAAATTACGATCTTTGCAAAGAATTGAAAAATCGATCAAAAAAGTCACCCCGAGCCCGCGTCTTGGAATCCGACCAAAATTATAAAAAATCAAACACCCATTCGATAACGAATCCAAACATACAAGAATTATTCAAATCCGACCTCATTTCGCCTTTCAAAACTCAAAAATTTAGCCTAAAAGGTTTTTTCACTTTTCCTTAATTTTTTCAACTCCAATCCCTAATTACATAATAAAAATAATAATAAATTCGAGTAATTTAACCAAAATCGAGCTAGGAATCCTTACCCCAATGATCTCTCTGAAAATTCCTCGAAATTTCGCCTCAAACCGAGCTCTCTAAGTCCAAAATGTGGAATATGGAATAAACCCTCGATTTTGAAACTTAAGTCTGCTACTCAGTGATTTACACATCGCGATCGCGAAGAAGAAAAATTCCATCAGCTCAAAACCTTATATGCAAACGCGAGATATCCCATGCGAACGCGGAGCACTGCCTCATCAAGCTATGCGATCACGGTTCCCTACACGCGATCGCAATGAACAAAGCGTGTGGACCTGCTGCCCCCAAATTCCTTTACGCGAATGCGACCTCCTCCACGTGTTCGCGATTCACTGGAAACCAGCCTTCCGCGATTGCAGGCCCCATCTAGCGATCGCATAGAACAAATTTCCTACAGTGCCAAATTACCCTTCGCGATCGCGTTAATCCATTCGCGATCGGATATAAGAACACCAGAAGCACCAGATTCAACAACTTCTCAATGATCCGAAATGCGCCGAACATGGTCTGAATTACATCCGAGGCCCCCGGGATCTCAACCAAACATACCAACAAGTCCTAACACATCATATGAACATACTCGAAGCATCAAATCACATCAAACAATACAAATTCTACGAATCACAACCCAAATTCAAGCCTATGAACTATGAACTTCCAAATTCCAAAACCAACGCCGATTCATACCAAATCAACTCCGATTGACTTTAAATTTTTGCACACAAATCATAAATGACATTACATACCTATTTTAACTTTTGAAATTGGGATCCGACCCCGATATCAATAAAGTCAACTGCCGGTCAAACTTTCCAAAATCTTTCATTTTTTAACTTTCACCAATTCACGTCGAAACGACATATGGACCTCCAAATCAACATCCGGCCACGCTCGTGTGACCAAAATCACCCTACGGAGCTATTGGAACAGTCAAAATTCCATTCCGGAGTCATCTTCACACAAGGCAAACTACGGTCAACTTTTACAACCTAAACCTCCAACTTAGGGACTATGTCCCATTTCACTCCGAAACTTTTCCGACCCCGAAACTAAGCACCCCGGCAAGTCACGTAACTAAAATATAAAATAGTCAAGGCAATAAATAGGGGATCGGGGCTAATACACTTAAAACGATGGTCGAATCGTTACACATTTATTCTATGCCGATAAAAGTTTCAAAAGATCAACATACATAAGAGACAAACAAGATAACAACCATGACAACCATAAAATGTCGAGAGTAACATTATATGTCAAATTTACAGTGAAGTCATTGAACATTTAAGTATTTGTGTATAATAAAAATTGGACACATTCTAAAAAAATAAATCAACATAAACTAGAGGTAAGCTCCAAACAGAGAGGATGGATGGCAGTGACTCAAATATCAGCTGTGATGTCAGCTAAATAATTTATATGGAGAAAATAAAGTAGTGATTCATAAAGATATAGTAAATATCCTTAACCTGCTCATAAAAATCTAGAACAAGTCTTTAACATAACATGAAATACATGCAATGATGTAAATGTATGTCAAGACCTCTTTATGATGCTAATGGTGCAAATATATGCACATAAAAGTATAACATATTCTTATCATGCCTGTCATACCTCAAAACAAGATGAGATGTGATCTGCACCCAATACCTACCATTTGAATCGAGCAAACCTCTATAACATATTAAATACTTAATTTATGCCGATGTGCCTCAATTTATTTAATAATGAGCAACAAATTAATAAAGTGAAATAAATATTATTTGAATTAAAATGTAACAAGCCATAAACCAAGACATTAAATAAAATGTCATCTATAAACAGAGGCAGATCCAAAATTTTAAGACCATGGGTGCACTACGATACTTGTCATGATATCAAGAGATGTAATTTTTTTAATGTTTTATGACATATTAATAATTTTGCACATTATTCAAAGAGATAAACTATAATCTTGCTAATCTAAATTTATGTTTTTCATTAATATTATTAATTATAATATGACAATCAATACATAATATTTGTCTTAACATTAAATTCAAAATAAAAAAGAAAAGTAGGAGGCTAATGAAAATTTAATACAGTAAAAAATGAAACTTATGCAAATTTTTATAACATATAGAACTATGCCCAACATCATTGTTTCGTGCATTGTTTGATGATATTAAGTTAATTTTGGTTAGATTTGAGCCTTGTGGAGGCGAATTTTAGGGAAAAAGCTATTTTCGAGGGTTGAGTTGGCGTAGTTGAGGTAAGTGTCTTGCCTAACTTTGTGTGACGGAACTACCCCTTAAGATTTGGAATTAATTGTATTAATTGTGTTATGTGAAAGACGTGTACGCAAGCTAACAAGTGGGTACACAGGTTATATGTGGTATTTGACCGGTTTAAGGTATTTAGACTCTTTCAATGCCTTTAATTAAATTACCTTAACATGTTTTTAGTTCTCATTGTTAATTAATATTACATGCGTTAGTCTTCCTGTACATGCTTTAATTATCATTGTTGACACCTGTGCCATCTCCTACTTGTTATTTTCCTCTTACATGCTTTAGTTGAATTGTCTTCCTTATTGTCTTGTTATCTCTTAAATCGTAAAATTACCTTTGCTTGTAACTGATTTAAATGGTATAACTACCACCATCCTAGGAAAAGATCTACATTCTCCTTTTATAAAAACTCTTTTACAAGATGAAAGCAATTTTATTAGAAAAAATTCTATTTTTAGAATCAACCAACTTTCTCATCATATCACCCTTTTAAAAGATGAAATTAAGGTCAAAAAAATCGAAGAGATTTTAAAAACCCCGTAGATGGATACTAAAATAGCCGATCTTCAAAAACGTTTTGAGAAAGAAATATGCTCTGATTTTTCTAACGCTTTTTGGGAAAGAAAAAAAAGTATGTAATTGAACTTCCATACATAGAAGGATTCAATGAACATGTAATTTTTACTAAGGCAAGACCAATCCAAATGAATCATGAAATGAAGAAAATTTGCAAAAAAAGAGATATCAAATCTTTTAAAAAATAAAATTATCCGTCCTTCTAAATTTCCCTGGAGTTGCTATGCATTTATGTTAATAACAATGCAAAAAAGGAAAGAGGAGCACCACGTCTAGTTTTTAAACCTTTAAATGCTGTTTTAAAATGGATTAGGTACCCAATTCCTAACAAAAGAGACCTCTTAAAAAGAACCTATATGTAATGATCCGACCGGTCGTTTTGAACATTTACACTTCGCGCAATTGTTTGAGGGCATGAGTAACTCCATATGATGTATTTTGACTTGTGTGAATCGTCGATTATGGTTTTCAGGTATTTCAGAATCGAATTGGAAGAATGGTTTTCATTGTTGAAACTTTAAATCGAGAGAGTTGACCAAGTTTTACTTTTTAGTATTTGACCTCGGATTAGAATTTTGATGGGTCTGTTAGCTTCGTTGGGTAATTTTAAACTTAGAAGCGCATCCGGATTGTTATTTGGAGGTCCGTGGTTAAATTTGGCTCGAAATGGCGAAAGTTGAAATTTTAAAAAGTTTGACCGGGAGTGAACTTTTTGATATCGGGGTCGGATTATGATTCCGAAAGTTGAAGCAGGTCCGTAATGTTGAATGTGATTTGGATGCAAAATTTGAGGTCAATCAGACGTGATTTGATAGGTTTCGGCATCAGTTGTGGAAGTTGAAGTTTTAAAGTTTATTGAATCTGAATTGAGGTGTGATTCGTCGTTCCGATATCGTTTTGTGTATTTTGAGGCCTCGAGTAGGTCCGTGTGATATTGTGGGACTTGTTGGTATATTTCGACGGGGTCCCGAGGGGCTCGGGCGTGGTTCGGATTGATTTCAGGTCATTTTTCTTCATTTTTGGTACTGTTGTGTTATGTTGTTTTCTGATATCTCAGTTCTTCATCGCGTTCGCGTGGCAAGTGTCGCGAATGCGTAGTGCATTTGGATGGCAGCAGAAAATTGTTCTTCACGATCGCGAAGTATGTCTCGCGTTCGCGTAGAGTTGGGGCAAGTCCTCTTCGCGTTCACGAATGGAGGATCGCGTTCGCGTAGTGTTGAGGTTGGCAACTAGGAATTTGAGCGTTCTTCTATGCGATCGCATAAGGTTAGTCGCGTTCGCGATGCTTTGGCAGCAGTGTTCATCGCGTTCGCGTGGGTTGAATCGCGAACGCGTAGAGTCTTTTGTGGTAGTGTGCATTTTGTTCATTGCGAACGCGATGGTTTGCTCGCGTTCGCATAAGAGGAGGCGTGGGCAGATTATAAAGTACTTTATTTCGAGGGTTTCAGCTATTTTTACATTTTGGGAGCTATGGAGCTCGGATTGAGGCAATTCTTGAAGCAATTTTTACCATATGAATTGGGGTAAGTGTTCTCTACTCGATTTTGATATATTCCATAAATCTATCTTCGATTTTAGCTTTTGGTTGATGAATTTTAAAGAGGAAATTGGGGCTTTTGGCCTAAAGTTTCATAATATGAATTTTTGAGTTTTGAACATCGAATTGGGGTCGGATTTGAGTGAAGCTAGTATGGTTTGACTCGCAATTGAATGGGTTGTTTGATTTTGTAAATTTTGTCTGGTTTCGAGGTGCGAGCCCGGGTTGGGCTTTTGGTCAATTTTGGGCTTTTGATTCAAGATTTGATCTTTTTCGATCAGGATTGGTTCCTTTAGCATGGTTTGATGTATTTGAGTTGTTTTTAGTTAGTTTCGAGTCGTTCGGAGGTTGGAATGAGCGGGATGGCATTTTGGAGCATCGTTTGACTTGCTCGGCATTGGTATTGGCTTGTTCGAGGTAAGGAACTCTTCTAAACTTAGTACTGAGGGTATGAAATCCCGCATTACGTGTTATGTGATTAGTATTGAGGTGATGCACATGCTAGGTGACGGGCGTGTGGGCATGCACCCTGTGAATTGGGACTCTCATTTACAAGCACACATGACATACAGGCATGGAGATGCATTTTTTCTCATGCTATATAGTATCACGCCATTCATGACTTATTATACACATTGATATGTGGGTACAGAGAGGTATTTTATACTTGTTATTTGGAAAGAAAATGAAACATTTTTTTTATCGTGGAAAGGATATTTGGAAATTATAGTTTTCAAACTTACTCGTACTTCTGGCATTTTCAGTAAGAGATATGGGATTTTCTTTCACTGAGATATTTGAAAAGCATGACCATTTTCTGGAACTGTGAACGAGCTGAGTATTTTTACTTTTGGGATATCTCTTTTATACTTGCATTTATGTTGTTATGAACTGTTGTGGAATATTGGTATTGGACCCGACCCGGTATTAGCTCATCACTACTTTCAACCTAAGGTTAGGTTTGTTACTTACTCAGTACATGGGGTCGATTGTACTGATACTACATTTCTGCACATTGCATGCAGATGTTGGTTGTTGTTGTTGCTGTGTTCGATGGTTGCGGGACTTGAAGATGTACCTGCGTCCCTGTTGTAGCTGCCTCCTTTGTTCGGGGTAGCCTTAGATTATAAAACTCTGTTATGTACTTTTCAAACAGACTATGTATTTATTTTATTTTCGCTTTGTAAACTCTACTCTTAGAAGCTCATGATTTGTACTACCAATTCTTGGATATTGTATAATATTCAGATATTTCTTTATTTAATCACTTTATTGATTGTTAATGGAATTGGTTAGAGGTTAATTGGCTTACCTAGCGGGTTGGGTTAGGTGCCGTCACGACTAGTGGATTTGGGGTCGTGATAGATTGGTATCAGAGCTCTAGGTTCATAGGTTCTACAAGTCATGAGCAACTGTCTAGCAGAGTCTTGCGGATCGGTATGATGACGTCCATACCTATCTTCGAGAGGCTACAAGACATTTAGGATATACTTCCCATCTTTCTTTCCTTATCGTGCGACATTGATTCATCTTGAGGCATAACTCTTTGAATCCCTTCCACGCATTTGTGTGCGCATATGAGCGCTCGGTATCAGCTGTGCATCGACGGCTTGTGATTCCATAGAAAAGATGCGAGATGTGATTTCGGTATGTTGATGATGGGCCAGTCTGAAGGACTTGAGGTCGGGTTTTGGCTGTAGCTTGAGCACAGAGATGTTCATTGTGTGAGTACGTACTTTTGGATTTATATGTCTGGTAGTGTCCCTATTGGTGGAATTGGTGGCTGGATGGTTACATGTTGAGTATGATATGACTGCGAGATGTGTTCATATGATTTGAATGTGACGAAAAGGGTTTGCTTGAGGTGTAGAAAGAACTATTTGGTGCTTGATTTCCATCTTGATTTGACGTATAGTCTCGAGTTATGGGTGTGTTGAAGGATCTTTTTCATGTTGTTTAGTTGAGGAGTGGAGTAGATTTTCATGCCGTGATGTGAGTTCAGACTCAGGAAGATTAAGTGGTTGCGTAATAGTTATGACTGTGGAAGGGTACAGAAAGATGTCAGTTTGAGGTTAAGCAGATGAGTTATCTCCTGCGGGATGTCCTGAGGTTGTGTGATCCCTATGTTGTTTTGTTAAGAGTTCTCTTTTACTAGTAACTTATATGTAGTGCAATTTGAGTTTGGATCGCTTGTGGAAGTTGGCTTGACTGTTACGAGGATGAATGCGAAATTGCAAATGATTTGAAGTATTAGATGGTTTGCGTTACATGAGCTCAGGAAGGATTTAGTTGAATCTCACTGCGGTATTATGGCAGTAATAGAGTATGGGCATTGTGAGTTATTGTGTGTTTTGATACATGGCTTTAAGCCAAGTGGGGGAATCTGCTATTGACGAGTTGATTGCACGATTATGTGTTGTATTATTTTGGTTTGAAGTATATTGGTGAATCAGTTATGACTGCGGGGGTTGAGATTGAGGATGACTCGAGTAAAAAAATTTCTAGATACAGGTTGTATTACACTCTATGGGTATATGGGAATCATGGAATAATTGAGTGGTTAGTTGTGAAGGATGTAGTGTGCATGGAGTAGGAGATTGCTCGATTGCTTAGGAGTGTGGGTTACTCCCTTGGTTGTTGGTGTGCTAATGGGGCACAGGTCGTTCGGTCTGTTTGGTTGGTTTAATCGAGATTTGAGGAGAGTGGATGACTCTCGAGAATGGTTCTAATGGATTCAAGATTTATATGTAACAATTGGGAATCTTTAGGATGTGTAATTTGCTAGAAACTGAGATTTATATGGGAGGGTGTCAAGACTTGTGGCATTTCTATATCATTATGGATTCTACGTATCAGAATCAGGAAGGTGAAGGTAATGGCTTTAGATTCGCAGGAATTCTCTTCAGAGTAAGTATTTTGGTTGTGGTACTTTTGGGATACATAAAGAGGGAATTTAGCGGCTTATAAGCCTTAGGGCGGTGTGATCCTATGCTAAAGTTCGTGGGGCAAGTTTTGGCCAAGGTTATTATTGTTCTAGCAAGTAAAGGTATCAATTTGAAGGTAACTCAGAAGGAACTCAGAGAATAAGGAGAGCTTGGTAACGGGTTGGATCAGCACGGTAATGGATGTGATTGGCTCTTTTGGTTCTTATGATGTAGTGAGTTTCTACATGTGTTTCGTGGCAATGCTCTTGGGTTTTTGGCGACCTGCGTAGCTTGGTTGAGTTAGAGGGATTCAGTCCTAACGGGCTGGTTTTGTGCAAATGGGATTTAAAAAGTTCTTGATGGTTTCTACCACAGTTAGAGATGTATATTTCCTACTGGCATGAGAAGCATGTGATGTATAGTGATTTCTCCTGGATGGGATCAAAAGGAAAGTTCTTGGCTAATTAAGTATGTAGTTGCTTGTGACTCGGAGTGGATTATGAGATTTTTGTACTTTTCATACGATGGCATGGTATATGCGGTGTGTTGTGTGGGATTGAGATTTGCATGAGCAAGGTCATGGTGTATTCTTAGGCAGCATGGACAGTTTCAGATGACTAGGTGAATGATATTACTATTTGGTATGGCTGGATGAAAGTATACATTTCAGAAGGGGTAATGTATTTTGATTTGTGGATACTTCATTGGTATTGCGACACTCCTGGTTGATCGACATCTAATATTCAAATTTTGCTATATGGCACGGAAGAATTATAGAAGTATTCCTCGTGGGATGATCGTGTATGAGAGAAGTGTTAGACATTCAGGCAGTGGAGCTGAGATCAATGTGGTGATTCGTGTGTTCTATTCTATGGATTTGGAGATTGGGAGTTCTCATGAGTAGATTGTTTCGCGGTTGTGGACTGTGAAAATGTAGCAAAGGCTGGTCAAAGGATAGTATGTTTTGTGATTCAGTCATTGTGGACTTTCGGAGGATTATTTATCTATTGTGGGTGACGAGAGTTGATTTGGGGTTCATTGGTAGGCCCAATATGGATGTGTGTGCTACACCGAGCCGGATTGGTTGGCTCTATACTGCTATTATTGAAGGATGTGCCATTCAGTTATTATTGAGCCTATTCGTGTTCTGAAATGGTCTGTGAGTTACTCTTCTATGCTACGAGGAGTTGTGATTCGTTGGTTATACGCACATATGGTGCGGTTCTATTTGATATTTATAGCGGAATTTGAGCAAGATGAGTATTTGGGTATTGCATGATTGATTGCGCGTTGGCTATGTTCTTTCCATATTGTGGTATTGTGTTATTTGCTCTGCATGGTTATGGTAATGCACTTTGGGTACTTGATATCGAATTTCGCATGGTTATTGATTTTGAGCAGGGTGGCTCGAGGTATATAATATGGACCAGCGTTTGGATGGGGTCACGCGTTGTAGCGGAGTTGTATTGAGATATGATCCTTTGTATTGGATTCGTGTGTTTTGATTCTACGGTGTATGCTAGTCTCTTAGCATGGTGTTGTTATGGTACTTGTTAAGCTGGCGGGACAGTCCTCTCGTTTGAGTCATTTTCAGGATTGAGTATATTTGGAATGTTGCTTATTGGTGCACGGATTGCACGGGTCATGACTTTAGATTGTATAGGTGCGTCATGTCACTAGAGTGGTCGTGTTGGATGAGATGAGGTCACTGGACCTAGAATGGATGCTATCGGATATGATTGTGGTATATTTGGAAGGATAATATCGGAAGTTGGCTTAGAAATTGGCTATAATTCTTGTAGAAGGAGAGAGAGCTCCATGAATTGTTGGTATGATGAATGGTTATGAGTTTTCGCGTGTTTCTTTCATCATTGGCAGTGTACGAAGGTTTGAGGATGAGGTTTGGTTTGACATGAGGTTTATTACCGGAATTTGGTTGTTTGAGCATCTACTGTGATTAGAAATCATTGCTTCGAGTATTTGAGTTATGTTGTATATCATGCGACTGTATCTAGGGTTATGGTTGCGGCTTGGTACAACTTGTCAGACTTATACAGTGTGTAGATACAAGATTCTGATCTTATAGAAATTGTGGATGTTGGAAATTGGATTCTAAGGTTCATGGGCTAGGTTGAATTAAGGAACTACAGTTATGTTGTGTTGTCGGGCCTATATGGGATAGGGTGACGTGAGATCACTCACGGGTATGTGCATGGTAGGGTTACACGGTGATTCGATGGCTTTCGGAATAACTCTGGGCACGTTCGAGGACGAACGTATGTTTAAGTGGGGGAGGATATAACGACCCGACCAGTCATTTTGAGCATTTGCACTTCGCTCAGTTGTTTGAGGGCATGAGTAGCTCTGTATGATGTATTTTGACTTGTGTGAATCGTCGGTTTTGGTTTTCAGGTATTTCGGAATCGAATTGGAAGAATGGTTTTCATTGTTGAAGCTTTAAATCGGTAGAGTTGACCAAGTTTGACTTTTTAGCATTTGACATCGGATTGGAATTTTGATGGTTCTGTTAGCTTCGTTGGGTGATTTTGAACTTAGGAGCGCGTTCGGATTGTGATTTGGAGGTCTGTGGTTGAATTTGGCTCAAAATGGCGAAAGTTAAAATTTTGGAAAGTTTGACCGGGAGTGGACTTTTTGATATTGGGGTCGGATTCCGATTCTGGAAGTTGGAACAGGTTCGTAATGTCGAATGTGACTTGTGTGCAAAATTCGAGGTCAATCGGACGTGATTTGTTAGGTTTCGGCATCGGTTGTGGAAGTTGAAATTTCAAAGTCTATTGAATCCGAATTGCGGTCTTATTCGTCGTTCCAATGTTGTTTTGTGTGTTTTGAGGCCTCGAGTAGGTCCGTGTGATGTTGTAAGACTTCTTGGTATGTTTGGACGGGGTCCCGAGGGGCTCGGGCGTGGTTCAGATTGATTTTGGATCATTTTTCTTCATTTTTGGTACTGCTGTGTTGTGCTGTTTTTTGGTATCTCGGCTCTTCATCGCGTTAGCGTGGCAAGTGTCGCGAACGCGTAGTGCATTTGGATGGCAGCAGCAAATTATTCTTTGCGATCACGAAGTATGTCTCGCATTCGCGTAGAGTTGGGGCTAGTCCTCTTCGCGTTTGCGTGTGGAGGATCGCGTTCGCGTAGTGTTGAGGTTGGCAGCTGGGCATTTGAGCGTTCTTCTATGCGATCGCGTAAGGTTAGTCGCGTTTGCGAAGCTTTGGCAGCAGTGTTCATCGCATTTGCGTCGGTTGAATTGCGAAAGCATAGAGTCATTTGTGGCAGTGTGCATTTTGTTCACCGCGAACGCGATGGTTTGCTCGCGTTCGCGAAAGAGGAGGCTTGGGAAGATTATGAAGTACTCTATTTCGAGGGTTTCAACCATTTTTACATTTTGGGAGCTATGGAGCTCGGATTAAAGCTATTCTTGAAGCAATTTTCACCATATGAATTGGGATAAGTGTTCTCTACTCGGTTTTGGTTATATTCCATGAATCTATCTTCGATTTTAGCTTTTGGTTGATGAATTTTAAAGAGGAAATTTGGGGGTTTTGGCCTAAAGTTTCATAATATGAATTTTTGAGTTTTGAACATCGAATTGGGGTCGGATTTGAGTGAAACTAGTATGGTTTGACTCGTAATTGAATGGGTTGTTAAATTTTATCGGGTTCCGAGGTGTGGGCCCGGGTTGGGCTTTTGGCTGATTTTGGGTTTTTGATTCAAGATTTGATCTTTTTCGATCGGGATTGGTTCCTTTAGCATTGTTTGATGTATTTGAGTTGTTTTTGGTTAGTTTCGAGCTGTTCGAAGGTCAGAACGCGCGGGATGGCATTTTGTAGCATCGTTTGGCTTGCTCGGTATTGGTATTGGCTTGTTCGAGATAAGTAACTCTTCTAAACTTAGTGCTGAGGGTTTGAAACCCCACATTATGTGTTATGTGATTGGTATTGAGGTGACGCACATGTTAGGTGACGGGCGTGTGGGCGTGCACCCTATGAATTGGGACTCTGTTGTTCCCATGGCACTGTATACTGGCCCCTATTTTGTTGATATTTGTGTTTTCACCATGTGATAAAGTAACTGAGCCGTCAATCATGCTAGATATCATGTTTAGGCTTTATGCTGATATTGTTTGTACCCATAGTGGTCGTTTCTTGCTGTCATCTCACTGATTTTCATTGATATTTCGTACTCAGTCATATTCATGCATTTATATCATATCTCAGTCTCAGTTGTTATTTATTGATACATCATATCATTGTTGTCGGGCTAGTTTCATGACATTGTGAGCCCATGAGTGAGACTGGAGAGATTGATGACTGAGTAAGGCTGAGAGCCTGATTATGAGTGACAGGTATTTGGATCGGGCTGCACGCTGCAGCAGTATTTGGATCGCGCTGCATGTCACAACAGTATTTGGATCCGGCTGCACGCCGCAGCAATATTTGATCGGGCTGCGTACCGCAACAGTATTTGGATCGGGATGCACGCCAAAACAATATTGGATCGGGCTGCGCGCCGCAGCAGTATTTGGATCGGGCTGCGCGCCGAAGTAGTATTGGGTCGGGCTGCACGCCGCAACAATATAGCGCTTGGGCTGAAGGAGCCCCTACGGAGTCTGTACACCCCCAGTGAGCGCAGTCGACTATATATATATATATGTGGATCGGGTTACACGCCGCAACAATTATTATACAGCGCTGAGTGATTTAGTGTGCTGAGTGAGCCTAGTGAGAGAGGATGCGAGTCAGTGAGATTGAGTACTCTGAGAGTGTGAGTACATGATTCATCTCTGAGATACATGGCATTTACAGGCACACATGACATACATGCATAAAGATGCATTTTTCCTCATGATATATAGTATCACGTCATTCATGACTTATTATACACATTGATATGTGGGTACAGAGAGGTATTTTATACTTGTTATTTAGAAAGAAAATGAAACATTCTTTTTTATCGTGGAAAGGATATTTGAAAATTACAGTTTTCAAACTTACTCGTACTTCTGGCATTTTCAGTAAGAGATCTGGGATTTTCTTTCACCGAGATATTTGAAAAGCATGACCATTTTCTGGAACTGTGAACGAGTTGAGTATTTTTACTTTTGGGACATCTCTTTTATACTTGCATTTATGTTGTTTTGAACTATCGTGGAATATTGGTATTGGACCGACCCGGTGTTAGCTCGTCACTACTTTCAACCTAAGGTTAGGTCTGTTACTTACTCAATACATGGGGTCGGTTGTAGTGATACTACACTTCTGCACATTGCGTGCATATGTTGGTTGTTGTTGTTGCTGTGTTCGACGGTTGCGAGACTTGAAGATGTACCTGCGTCCCTGTTGTAGCTGCCTCTTTTGTTCGGGGTAGCCTTAGATTATAAAACTCTGTTATGTACTTTTCAAATAAACTATGTATTTATTTCATTTTCGCTTTGTAAATTCTACTCTTAGAAGCTCATGATTTGTACTACCAGTTCTTGGAAAATGTATAATATTGAGATATTTCTTTATTTAATCACTTTATTGATGTTAATGGAATTGGTTAGAGGTTTGGCTTACCTAGCGGGTTGGGTTAGGTGCTATCACGACTAGTGGATTTAGGGTGGTGACACTATAAAGCTAATATATATAACAAATTTGATATGAAATCTGTTTTTTGGCAAATTCAAGTAGCCAAAAAAGACAGATACAAAATGGACTTTAATGTACCCTTCAAACAATACGAATGGAACCTTATGCCTTTTGGGCTCAAGAATGCCCATTCTGAGTTTCAAAATGTCATGAACTCTAATTTTAACGATTTTAGTCATATGCCTATCGTTTATATAGATGATGTTCTTATCTTTTCCAAAGATATCGATTCACATTCCAAACATCATAATACCTTCTTTAAAGTGGTAAAATTAATAGTTTAGTTGTTAGCGCTAAAATGATAAAACTCTTTCAGACGTCTATCAGATGTTTTGGCCATGACCTGTATGAAGGTTCTTATAAATCCATTTGTGGAGCCATAGAGTTCTCTTCCAAATTTTCCAATGAAATTACGGATAAAACCCAGCTTCAAAGATTTCTAGGAAGTCTCAACTATGTAGCTGACTTTATTCCTAACATCAGGCAGGTTTGTGAGCCTTTGTACAAAAGACTTAGGAAGAATCCTATCCCTTGGAGTTCTGAGCAAACACATGCAATAATTCGAATCAAAAGAACAATTCAAAACCTTACCTGTCTAGGTATTCCCAACCCAGAAGCCTTTATGATCGTAGAAATTGACGCTTCAAATATCGAATATGGAGGAATCCTTAAACAAAGAATGACCCCTAAGTCCCCTGAATAACTTGTTCGTTTTACTCCAGAAATTCGAAATTCCACTCGTAAAAATTATTCTACTATTAAAAAGGAAGTCTTGTCTATAGTGCTATGTATCACCAAATTTCAAGATGATCTTATTAATAAAGAATTTTTAGTAAGAGTTGATTGTAGGCCAAAGAAATTCTTCAAAAGGATGTTCAAAATCTTGTTTCAAAACAAATATTTGCTAGATGGCAAGCTCTACTATCTAGCTTTGATTTCAAAACTGATTTCATTAAAGGAGAGGAAAACTTTTTACCTGATTTTCTAACTAGAGAATTTCTACAGGGAAAAAATAAGGCCCTTCAAACCTGACCCTTCCCTCAAGGGAAAAGAATCAAAAAATCCCCAAATGGATAGACCATTTGAACTTTCCCCTTTTTCCCCTACCAAAACTATAGTCTCGCAAAGACCCCAAATTCTTTTTCAAAATAGGTACACAACTCTGGCTGAATACCCCAAATTACCAGCTCCAATACCAGTCCCATCAACCAAACTGATTAATCTTAAATCAGTAAAACCATTTGAAAAAGGAGCATCATCAAGTTCCTCACTACAAACCAAAGAAAGTTACGCCATGAAGGCCCTAGAAACCTTTGTTGAAGCAGTCAACCCATCATTGACTCCAAAAAAGCCGCAAGATGGCATATCTCCTTCTAAAGAAGAAATATTCGAGTTCATTACTTCTCAAGTACTGCCTTTAATGGCAATTGATAAAGAATATCAGGGTAGAAGACCTTATCAAGCCATGTTACACAGATTTTAATTATGTGGATACATAAAATCCATACAAAATAAGAAAATATTATGAGGCCATCCTCATAGATACCGATTCCATAGAAATGAAACACAACATGAATGAAAAGGATCTAGAGTATATCAATTACTCTTGGTTTACTACAAAAAAGATTTTATCTCCATTTGAATGGTTTGCAGATCATCTGCACACCCCCATAACACTGTTAATGATACAGACCTCAGACTTACAATTGGCATGAATACAAAGCTGCCTGGTTCAACTTTTTATATCTTAGGCCAGGACATACTTGGTTTGTCAAATATTATCTCGAAGTCACCAAATCAGTTATACCAAGATGGTTCTACGAGTGGTGGAATCTTTTTGGAGGTAACAAAAGAATATTACCATAACAATTTCTCAACAGGTTCGAAGATTTTCAGACCAAAGAAGAAATCTCATCCCTACCAAAGCATATTAAAATGTGAAAATATTTTATTCAAAAAAGAATATCCTTTATTATTAGTTAAAATTTCTCAAAAACAGAATTCGAAAGAATCAGATTCTTATCCAAAGAAATTAAAATTAGAGGCTGGACTCCCAAACAACAAACTCTCAAGCCTCATAAGAGTGTTCTACCGAATTCTACAAAGCCTTCACCATCAAAAGCAGAGCTCAGAGAAAAACTCAGACAAGCTCTATAAAATCTTGATAAATATGAAGAACAACAGATTATGCAATTAATTAAAGATGTTGCTTCATCCGGAGGAAGTAGAAATAGAGACATGTGTAATACTAAAGAATTAGAACTTGCCTACATGGACCCTAATTATGAATAAAAGAAATGACCCTAGAGAAAAAGTAGAAGTTCAAAGAACCGGAATTGCTTTTTCCAAAGGGCATTCTACTATTCTAAAAGAGATCTATTATTACCTATCATCATCAAAGACAAAAGCATCACCTACTTTATTAAAAGTAACCATCCTTCTTTTGTAATTGTCGGCCACAAGGCCATTACTTTTGTCAGCAATATTTAAGCCATCTACTTGCCATCATCCTAGAGACAACTAAAACCCCCTAGATCTATATAAGAGTTCACAAGGCAAAACTGGTGTATGGAACTCAGCATGCCCAAATGTGTACATGCCCAAAAAGAAAGAAGGTCATTACAAGCATATCCCACAATCTCAACATATTCAAAACATATATGAACTGTATATAGACGAATAGTTGGAACAAGAAAATAAATAATCTGTGGGAAATTATATTAATGTGGTGATTTTACTCGGCAAATAATTCACATTGAAATTTTTTTGTTGTCATTAAACATTAAACCCCCAAAGAACTAAACGTGTCAATGAATTAAGGACTAAGAAAGAAGTTCTACTCAAGGTCGATGCTCCCTTTGAATCCCCCGAGACTTCAAAGTTCCCAAGGGACTCAAGGCCCAGGGCAATGCTTGTGTCGGGGAGGGCAGCCCAACCTAGAGTCAAACTCCACTCCCAAATACCCTTAAGCACTAACAACATATTTTTCTTACAGGTTTAAATACCAATGAGGCTCTTTCAATGTAAACTAAATGCTATAGCATTATTTACCACAAAAGTATACTTTCCCTCCTAACATACGAACATATAGTCTACATTGGATACCAAACAAACATATATCGCATGAAGCTAAAGATTTGACTTTAAAACACATACAGTTAAAGAGCAGAAGCATCATAAGCATATTACAAAGGTCTGAATATTAGAGCAGAACAATATTCCAAGGAAAGGCAAAGCTATACAGTAACAATTCAATATATACAAAGGTTCTTGTTTCTAGCAAAACCTAGTGTGAACTGGTTGGTTTGCTTTTAGCACATACCTAGGTTGATACTACTATTATAACACTTTAAAAAAATCAACAATGAGAATTCAGGCAACACAATCATGACTAATCATTTATAGAGGTTATCAAAGATATCCAAGACATGATCAAATCCTTCAATAGGTCTACAAATTCACAGATTTAAACATGGAGTCCCTTAGGACTTTAACAGAGTCATACTCCTAATAGTGTTAGCTTCAAGCAAATCATCATGTTCAGATAGCATCAGTAAAGTTCCTTAAAATATTTTAGGGGGTCGGATTTTGTTTTAAAATTAACAGTAGCAAAATGACTGGAGTGGTTCTGGACAAGGTATGAAATTAGGAATTAAATAAGAACATGCAGTATTTAGTTAGCTACTTGAACACTTCAAATGCAGTAATGATTTTGTCTAGACATGGAAACTTTTCACATTCATAGAATTAGATTAAGCATGTCATGAGGAGAAAGAGTTACAGATAAAAGAAAGATATTGCATTAGAACATGTTTAACTCAAACCCAAGTCTAGGTTAGTATCTGAATATGAAAATGTTCATGCTTCTATTTTCACAATTTATCACTTGGTCATAGCAGAGCAACTAGGTCCCTTTTTAGGGAAGACAATCTTAAAAGATAAAATGCATGTTAATTTTCAAAGATCAATGATAACCCCAAAGGATTAGAGATGTGAGGTATGATACCAAGTAAGTTTTAGTTTGAGTCATGTAGTTGAAGGTGTTAACTAATCAAGAAAATAATCAAGTTCAGCTTAACAAGTTATCAGTCCTTATAACAAAGAAAGGGAAACATGATCATGGTTGTGTTATGAGGAAAGATCACTTAGTTTTAACAAATGTGTATAATAGGACTACTGGGAGAAGAGAATAAAGTTTAATTCAAAACAAGAGTAGGTCAACAGAAGCAACAACAACTAGACAAAATAAAAGTCCATAGTGGAAACTCAGAAATAGTTTAACAAACATAAGTAGAGAAGAGAACATATAAACACTTAGAGTTTATTCTTAAGGTTAAAGGATAGAGGATATAAACTTAACTTCAAGACTCACAAACAACACAGATGCAACAAATAAGGATAAAGGTCATTGCAGATCAATGAAAATCTATGAAGTTCATGTGAACATGAACACATAATAATTCAAACATGTAGACTGTTGGAAACTCAGGATCAAAATATCAGCATGAATCAATTAATTGTTTGATCAATCATCGATTAAAGACTGAAAAGCAGGACAAATAATTACAAGTGGATATTTGACTAACAGAACACGGACATTAACATATTGAAAACACCATAAAACAACTGCAATACTCAGAATATAACTAACATATTTGTAGCATTCAAGGGAGATGGACAAAAGAGAAGGATGATAATGTGCCGACCATTTTGAGAGCAACTGACCAAACGAAGGCTCTTTATCAATTGCTTAAGACCCCAGACACCTCAAGTTTGAACCAACGATAATACTCAGCAAACAAAAAGAAAATAACAGTAAGAAAACCCAGGCTTTGAATTCTAAATTTCAAAGATGATTGATAGCGCCTGTGTTTGTGTGTGTGTGTTTCTCTTCAGTGTTAGGTGGTTGGTCGTGTTAGGTAAGAGCATTAAAGGCTCCTATTTATAGTGGCTATTGAAAAGGACAATGAGGATTACCAGTTCGTGCAAGCAAAATCGAGTGAAAATCTAAGAGACGGAGGTAAAAATCAGTGAGGGTTTTACCTGGGGAGGGGGGGGGGGAGGGAGATTGATCGTTGAAGGTAAGGACAATCAGATAAAGCTTCAACGTCCATAGGTCATTGCAATACCTTTGGACCTCGAATAACCATGATTAGATTCTAAGATATGCTCATGCATGCTTCGATTTGAAAGAACATAACACAAACTAGATGATTTGAACTTTCATCTTTGAGTCTAGGGTTAAGCTTTAGGGATTTCAAATTTTATCGGTGAAAAGGGAAAGGTTTAGCGAGAATCGCAGACAAAGTAGACAGGATGAATGATTTCCTGATGGATTCATGACCTTGCACAAATTTATGCAAGGTTTTTGATTGATTTGAGCTTGTAAGTTTGAGAGAAAGGGAAAAGTGAGGCGGCTGGGTTCGTGTTAGATGATTAGGGTTTGGGAGATAGGGGTGATCGTCTTTGGGTTTAAGATAGGGGAATAGGATCTGGGCCGATGATCTTTTAGATCAACGATCCTAATATTTTAAGATTATAACATTTTAAATGAGGGAATATGAGGGCCGTCGGATCTCTGGGATTGGACGGCGGAGATTGAGTCTTATAAGATTAAAGAAAAAAAATAGAAAAATGAGGATTAAATGCAGACCGTTGATAGGATAGACCAATGGTCCAGATTCATTTATGTTTTCTTTGTGAGCGGAGATACGGGTGATGCGGCGTGATCTCATTGGTCCATAAGAGGTGACGAAGATTGCCAAGGTGGAGAGAAGGGAATCGGGTCTGGGTCAGATTTGGCTTTGGTCTTGATAATTGGGCTGAAATTTAATTAAAGAATAGTCACTCTATGTTTAATTAAAGAATTGCAATTATAACCCTTTAGCCTTTTGCCCTTTTGAAATTAATTTAAATAAACTTAATTATTTTCAATAAAATGTAGTAAAATTATAATTATTAAATACTACTAATTATTGCAATTAATTATTTATAAAATACTTCCTTTTTCTAAATTGTATTGCTAATTTTTGAATTTTCACATTGTAATCTAATTAACCAGAAATTAAAGAGTAAATTAATTATATAACCTACGTATAAAAATTATTTTAATAATCCTAAAATAGAAAATATATTTGTTATTACATAATATCAATGCTATGTGATTAATTTAAAAGCTAATGCTTGGTTAATTTGTGAAAAAATAGATATTCATTACTGGAAAATACTTTAAAAACATTTATTATAAATTATTAAATATAAATCAACTAATTTAAAAAGGAGAGAGTCAAAATTGACCGTCAACAGTTGTCCCTCTTTGACCGGAGATGATGAAAGAGTTTTGGGGCAAAGAAATTGAACCAAAGCCAACTTTGTCCCGACTTCCAGGCAAGTATTGCAGGAAATGGAGATGGTATATTGCAAGATTGAGTTGAGGAAGAATCTAGAAAGATTTGGGAATGAAATTCTGGCTTTGAATTGCTTATATACCTCGGGCTTAACAAGGATCAGGCCTCATGTAGTTCTAGAGTAGGGACTTTGGTGAAGCGACACTCGCAAGAATTGTCCCAGTATCGTATTGCGATGATACGGCGAGACGAATGATTGGTCACTCATGGTAGCTTGAATTTTTCGGCCTGATTTGAATGATTCAAAGTTTTGAGCTTGCTGATCTTCTTGAACTGGGATCTTAGGCCCACTACTGGGTTGGTTGTCCCCATAGCGTTGTAGTTAGGTCTGCTGCTAAGAAAAAGTTTCATGTTGCGGTGCTTGTTCTTACAAAATGAATGAAATACACGCATACCAATATATTGTAATGTAGCCTATATTAAGATGCGATGTAAATGATGCAAGAATGATGATGCCTGGCTACCAGTGAGTCGTTATTTGGGATTGGGATGATAGGATACTTGATCCTGACTTGATTTGTTAGCCGGACTGTGTACCGTTCCGCCACTGTCGGAGCATTTGAAAATTGTCTCCTCTTGTTGGGAGAGCTTGATTGGTAAAGTGTGTCTCCGCTTGTTGGGAGAGCTTTGCACTTAGAAATGTCTCCGCTTGTCGGGAGAGCTTGATTGGTAGAGTGTGTCTCTGCTTGTTGGGAGAGCTTCACACTGAAGTGTAAAGTAATCTCCGCTTGGGAGTGGTTGATTAAAATCGTAATCCTGCCTAAAGCTACATGAACATAACGTTAAAACATTCAAAGTAATAGAAAATAAAATAAAAGCATGCCCAAGAGATACTCTTGACTGCGAAGCTAGGTTGCGACCATCAATTGGCAGAACATCGGTGACGAGGTTTATAATTGTCTATTCTGGTGTCTGTTGCGATGGAGCGGTGATGCGAATTACTTTGTTGGCAAAGTTTGAAGTTTGCTATATATAGGGCTCTAATTGGCGAAGCCGACATTCGATTTGTACAGGGTGCTTCGATTGGTTGAGCTGACGGTTTGCTATATACAGGACTTTGATTGGCGAAGCCGGCATTCGATTTGTACAGGGCGCTCCGATTGATTGCGCTGACGGTTTGCTATATATAGGACTTCGATTGGCGAAGCTGACGTTCGTTTTGTACAAGATGCTCAGATTATGTGAGTAGACGATTTGCTATGTACAAGTTTCCGTATCAGCTGTCTGATTCCGAGGTACCTGCAAAGGATTCAAAAGTTAGCTTTAGCTGTACCAGAAAAATTCGAGTAAAGGAGAAAGAGGAATAATTTTAGTCAAGTGGCGGATCTGTCATTTGCCCCAGTGTGGTCCTAGTTCTTCCTTACTTCCTATGGACCTTGCACTCAAAGAAAGCTTCTTAGTAGGGGGAGGGGAGTTGGTTTGCGTCAACCACAGTGTCGGTTTGCCCTGGCCTTGAACATGATCATGCCACGAAGTCCGTAGATGGAATATATTACAGTATATACATATATTTTGCTTTAGAAAACATTTTGAAAATAACGTGTTTTTAAGGCAAATGCCGTTGTTTCAGATTATGACACGTTACGAAAAGCTCTCCGCACGCGAGCGTATCCTCTTGAAAACTTCGTCCTCTTGATGTTGACTTATGTAACGCCTATGATAATGCAGCTGCTTGCTGTTGCGACTGCGTCCTAATTTGAACTAATACATTACAAAGATTTTCCTAGGGTTGATACCAAACCCTTTCAGGTTGCTTAAACGGAATCAGGTCTGAACGTAATTGGTGGGTTATGATCAAATATGATGAATATGACCGAGTCTGACTCAGGCAGCCCACATATCCAAATGGAATCAGGTCAAAGCATAGTTTGATTACAATAGATGCAAGATGATGAGATTGAGAATGAAAATGGTCGAGTCTGACCCAGACAGCCTACGTATCCAAATAGAATCAGGCCGGAATGTAGTTTAATTACAAAAGACGACTGAATCCGATGAGGATTGCCTACGTATTCCTTTATGAGGAAATCAAGTCGGCGTAATTCCTGAGCAACTTACAAAAGTGATATTTGGTTTTTCTATTACAAGAGAAAGGGTGAGAGAAACCGAACCCTACGTGGGTTGCCTACGTATCCCTCCGTCGAAAGTCAGGTTGAACGTAGTTCTGTTACATCAAAAATCCTAACTCTATTTGTCTTCAAACATAGTACCTCTTAATTGCGTCTGAGTTGATAGGCTTCGTATGACTCTTCCATCCATTTATGCCAAGATTAGAGCTCCACCCGACAGTGCTCGGTGAATCACGTAAGGACCTTGCCAGTTTGGTGCGAACTTCCTTTGGCTTCTTCTTGTTGGGGAAAGATTTTCTACAGAACCAACTGCCCTGGTGTGAATTGGCGAGGCTTCACTCTTATTTTAAATACACTGTCCATCCTGTTCTGATATAATTGACCATGACATACTACATCTATTCTTTTCTCGTCAATGAGCATGAGTTGTTCCTGCCTGACCCGTATCCACTCTGTGTCATCCAATTTTGCCTCTTGAATGACTCTTAAGGATGATATTTTGACCTCCATGGGTATCACTACTTTATTGCTGTATACCAACATGTACGGCATTGCCCTAGTGGATGTTCTCATAGTATTCCGATAACCCAGTAAAGCGAAGGTAGTTTCTCGTGCCATTGCATGTGATTGTCCACTATCGTTCGTAGAATTCTCTTGATATTCTTGTTGGTGGCTTCGACTACCCCATTTATTAGTTCTGTAGGCTGTGGAATTGCGGTGGACAATTCTGAACTTCTCGCATATTTCTCTCATGAGGTCGTTGTTTAGGTTAGCGACATTTTCAGTGATGATAGACTTCGGTATCCCAAATCTGCAGACGATGTTATTTTGGACAAAATCTGCCACTACCTTCTTCGTGACAGCTTTATAAGTTGATGCCTCGACCCATTTGGTGAAATAGTCGATAGCTACCAAAATGAAACGATGTCTGTTTGATGTTGCGGGCTCTACAAATCCAATTACGTCCATGCCCCAAGCGACGAACAGCCAAGGTAAACCCATTACGTTTAGCTCATTTGGTGGGACCCGAATAAAATTCCCGTGAATCTGGCACTGGTGACACTTCTGCACGAAGCAGATAATGTCGCTTTCCATAGTCATCCAAAAGTATCTAGCTCTCAAAATCTTCTTGGCTAATGTGAACTTATTCATGTGGGGTTCGCATGCCCCTGCATGTGTTTCCTCCAATAGTCTGGTTGCTTTAGCAACGTCGACACATCTCAACAAACCTAAGTCTGGGGTCCTCCTATACAGGACTTCCCCGTTGAGTAAGACGTGGTTTGCCAGCCTCCTAAGGGCTCACTTTTGACCATTAGTAGCATTCTCCGGGTATTTCCTGGTCGCAAGGAATTTCTTGATGTCGTGGTACCATGGTTTACCATCGGGTTCTTCTTCTACATAGAAGTAATAGGCATGTTGATCCCTGATCTCTACCTCAATAGGGTCAATGTAGTTCTTGTCTGGATGTTGAATCATTGATGATCGTGTTGCAAGGGCGTTGACGAACTCGTTCTGAATCCTGGGAACGTGCTTGAACTCAATCTTTGTGAATTTATTGCACAACTCTTTCACGTAGTGCAGGCATGGCAGTATCTTGACATTCTTGGTGGACCATTCTCCTTAGACTTGGTGTATCAGCAAATCAGAATCTCCTATGACCAAAAGTTCTTTGATGTTCATGTCGACTGCCATTCTGATTCCAAGGATGCACGCTTTGTATTCAGCCATATTATTGGTACAAGTGAATCATATCTTTGCCGATGCTGGATAATGTTGTCCAGATTCTGAAATCGGGACTGCCCCAATTCCGACTCCTTTGAAATTTGATGCTCCATCGAAAAAGATTCTCCACCCAGGGTATGATTCTGCAATATCTCCCCTGACAAATAGTACTTCTTCATCAGGGAAATATGTGGTAAGCGATTCGTAATCTCCATCCACTGGATTCTCGGCGAGGTAAAGCTTGTCCTTTGATAGCCTTCTGAGTTATGTATACAATATCAAATTCGCTAAGCAGAATTTTCCATAGCAAGTTTTTCGATGGGCATTGGCTTCTGAAAAATGTACTTGAGCAGGTCAAGCTGAGATATCAGATGTGTGGTGTATGCTCACATGTAATGCCTTAGCTTCCGAGCAATCCAAGTCAGAGCACAATAAGTGCGTTCTACCAAGGTATACTTGGCCTTGCATGGCGTGAACTTCTTGCTTAAGTAGTAGATGGCCTGCTCCTTTCTCCCAGTTTCATCATGATGCCCCAATACACAGCCGAAGGCGTTGTCCAAGACTGACAAATAGAGTAATAATGGTTTCCCCAATTCGGGGGGAACCGATACTAGAGGGTTTGAAAAATACTCTTGATTCTATAGAAGACTTTCTGGCACTGCTCCATCCATTTTGTGGCGGCATCTTTCTTCAATAGCTCTAAAATGGGTTCACAGATTACCATGGACAGGGCTATGAAACGATTGATGTCAATCTTGCCAAGAAACTCATGACATCCTTCTTGCTCTTTGGTGGCGGTAATTCTTGGATGGCCTTGATTTTTGATGGGTCCAGTTCTATCCCTTTCCTGCTTACGATGAAGCCCAATAGTTTTCCAGCGGGGACTCCGAACGATCACTTTGTTGGGTTTAACTTCAAACTGTACCTTCGTAGGCATTCAAAAAATTTCCTCAAGTCGTCCAAATGCTCCGAGATCCTTCGAGACTTTATGATGACTTCATCCACATACACTTTAATCTCCTTATGAATCATATCGTGAAAAAGGGTCGTCATGGCTCTCATGTAGGTGGCACCGACGTTCTTGAGACCGAACGACATAATTCAATAACAATAGACTCCCCAAGGTGTGGTGAAAGCTGTCTTCTCTGAATCTTCCTCGTGCATTAAGGTTTGATGGTATCTAGCGAAACTATCCACAAATGACTACAGTTCATGCTTCGCACAGTTGTTGATGAGGATGTGGATGTTTGGCAGAGGGAAATCATCCTTTGGACTAACTTTGTTGAGATCTCGGTAGTACACACATATTTTGATATTTCTTTCCTTCTTGGGCACTGGGACGATGTTTGCTAACTAGCTTGGATAGTTGGTGACCCTTACTACATTTGCCTTTATCTGTTTGGTCACTTCTTCCTTTATCCTTAGACTTAAATCAGGTTTGAACTTTCTGGGCTTCTGCTTGACCGGTGGTATGGTAGGGTTGGTGGGCAGTCAGTGTGAGACAATGTCGGTGCTTAATCTTCTCATGTCATCGTAGGACCGTGCAAACACATCGGCGTACTATTGGAGGAGCTCAATCATTTTTTCCTTCTACTCGGCTTCTAGGTGAATGTTGATTCTGGTTTCTTTTATATCTTCTTCACCTCCAAGATTGACCACTTCTATTTTTTCTAGGTTGGGCTTTTTCTGACTTTCCAACTGCTCGATTTCCTGCGGGAGATTGTTGGGCATCATGTTCTCGTCATACTCCTCGTAATCCGAATCGTTACGCTCAACGATTTTGTTACATGTCATAATCATGGAACATGGTTTTTTATTGGTGTGATTGCTGCAAAGAAAAAGCTAAGTATAAATAAAGCGGTAAGTGAAGTTGCAATATTTAGGAAAATGATTCTTTTTATTTCATCAAAAAGGGGGAACATCTTAAGCGTTCACAAGAGGCAAATGACAAAAGAGTACAGACACGGTAAAGGCCTCAATTGACTGTGCTCTTTTCAAAAGAAATCTTTTATAGTTCCATACTACCAAGACTCCAGGCGAACCAAAGATGGACTGGCAATCTCATTCTACAGCTCTTCCCCTGGTTTGACATCCCTGTAGTCGGTGTCTTGATATCAGTTCCTTTACAACATTCTTCAATCATATTCATGAACAACTTTCCCATTCCATCGATGATATCATCATTGGGTACTAAACTCTATCCCGGACTTGCAACATGCTTTGGCACAAAAACCTTTTTCCCGGAGCTAACAGTGCGAGCTTTCCCTTCCGGAGGCTGATACCCTATGCCAGCCCTTACTTTCTGCCCATTATGTTCAATTGGCTCTGTGATTCCATCTGACTTGTCTCCCAACGATGTTCCTTGCTTGTATCCATATTTCATCATCTCTCTCACAGACATCTTGGATCTATACGGAGACTGTATTCCCAACTTTTGTTCAACCTTTTCCATCTCAGTAGTCTACATGATTTCCACAGCATGGAAGGTAACTCCGTACACCCCTTCAATGAATGATACGACATACTCCAAATAGGCGGAGTAACCCCACTCTCCATGAACCACGATCTCCTGGCATCCCCACTCAAATTTTATGCATTGATGCAAAGTAGATGGAACGACCCCTGCCATATGTATCCAGGGCCAGCCCAACAGCAACTTGTAAGAAGAGGAGATGTCCATCGCTTGAAACAACACCGAAAAATCGACTGACTTGATCTGTAAGGCTAGATAAATTTCTCCGATAACATCTTTTTGCGAGTCATCGATTACTCTTACCCTCATGTGGCTTTCTTTGACTTCCCTCAAATGAATTCCCAACTACCTTAGGGTGAAGAGCGGACAAATGTTGACTCCTGATCTGCCATCGACCAACACTTAGGACACTATTTTGTCCCCACACTTGACTGTGATGTGAAGAGCCTTGTTGTGACTTGCACCTTCGACAGGAAGTTCGTCTCTTCTGAAGGTGATCATGTTTGCTTCGACCATTTTCCCAATTGTCGCGGCCAACGCCTCGCTAGTGGTGTTACTTGGTACACTTACCCCACTTAGTACTTTCAACATGGCATCAACATGGCATCCTCATCAATGTCAGAGCTCATTAATAGATCCATGATAGATATCTGTGCTGGAGTTTTCTTCAGATGCTCTTCCACAGAATACTCTTTGCTTGACATTCTTTTCCAAAACTCAATGGCTTCTGGGTTTGTTATGTTCCTCCTTGGAATTTGTTCTCTCCCTGAATTTCCTCGATTGACATCTTCAGGGGCGTAGCATCTCCCAGACCTAGTCACACCATGGGCTGCATTAGAGTATGTCATTTTGGCCTTTCCCTTTTGTCAGTATGTCTATGGGACAGTTTTGTACTCCCGTCCTTCTTCGTCTCGAGTAGCATCGATAGGTTGCTACGGATAATGATCGGAACCTTTTGAGGAGGGATCCTTGCGGCTTCTGCATTTCCTATAGTGACAATTTTTCCCTTCAGGTCATACTCTTCGTCTAATGTGATCATGTTAGCTCCCTGGTTTCGATGATTTGGCAGTGGGTTGCGATTCATATCGGGTGGTGCCGGAGTGCACTGAATGGCTCCGCTCTTGATCAGGGTTTTAATTTCATTTTTCAACTTAAAACAATCTTCAATATCGTGTCCGGGTACATTGGAATGGTACACACACCTTTTAGTGGCATCAAAATACTTGGAAGGATGTTCAGGAACCCTTCCCTCAATTGGGTATATCAATCCTGCTCTTCTCAATCTTTCGAATAATTGGGCCATAGGCTCAGCAGTCGGGGTAATAAGTTCTAGGACAACTCTCTTCAAAGTTGGGACGTAGGTGTGGCGTATAAGCAGGTCGGTTCTGATGAGTAGTGGTTTGGACATGAGCATATGGTCGTTGTGGGTTTTGGTTGTTGTTGGCTCGAGGAGGGTTGTATTATGGTTGAGGGTGGTAATATGGATGGGTATTATAAACTAGAGCGTAAGTGGGTGGTGGTGAGTGGTTGTTTGGGGAATAAGAGGTGCTCCCGTGATGTGGGTTGGGTTGGTAGTAAGGGACGATTGCTGAGACCTCCTCTTTCTTCTTCTTTCCGCTTCCGATTGAACCTGACTGGATAGACTTACTTTCCACTTTCAATACTTCCATGGATTGTACTTTACCAAATTTTATGCCCTCTTCCAAGAAATCTCCTGTCTTGACCAGCTCGGGGAACTTCTGTCCCATCATCTTTTCAAAGTATATTCCCTCCTGGGCTTTGATGAAATATTTGGTTAGCTCACCGTCATGTGTATTCTAGGAATGACTCAGATGGTTTTTTTTGTAGGTTCACCACTGCGAATCGATCAGGAGTGATCTCTGTATTGAATCAAAACCGATTCATGAAGTCCTCCGCCATATCTTGCCAAGTTCTCCAATTTTGCGGATCCTGTCGAGTATTCCAGGTGAGTGCTTTACCCGTCAAACTTCTTATAAATAACTTCATCCATAGCTTCTCATCACTCCCCACTCCGACTAACTTGTCATAATATGCTCTCAGATATGCGTGAGGGTCCCCCGTCCAATTGAAGATAGCGAACTTTGGGGGTTTGTACCCTGCCGGCATATCCACATCTGGATCAATACACATGTCCTAATAGTCCAAACTTTTACTTCCACGGGAAACTTGGAGACTCTTCATTTGCCTTCTCAACATTAGAAACTGCTCAGATACTGACTCTTCTTCCTTACGCCTGGCTTCTCTATCCATCTCAGCGTATTGGTTAATCTCAAAAGGCACCCTGACCGTGACAGGTGCTGTAAAGGTAGGTTCAAAAATGGCATATACAGGGGGAATGTACCACTCATGGGTGGCGGCATGTGCCACAGGTATGTGTTGGTTAGTGGTAAAAGTGACTCCGTCACGAGGAGAGGTAGTTACGTTAGTGGTAATAGGCGGGTTCTATGATGTCTGAGTGCATTGTGGTACGTAAGGAGTGTGGATAGGGGAATTTGGTGGGTTAGCGGGGGTTACTGGAGGTATGACTTGAGTGGTGAGAGTTGAAGTTGGGGTGTTGTTATTTTGGCGTGATGTGGAAGGAATGTGATCTGGAAGTGAATCCAAAGAAGGGAATCTAGGTGGCTGAGAAAGTGTTATCACGGCTAGGTGCACCAGTTCTCTGATATGTTGTACCTCCTCCCTTAAGGACTCCATTTCTTGGGCCATCCTGCCCACGTGTTCATCATTCCTAGTGTTGTCTTTTTTCCCCGATCGCCCCGGATGTTGGATATGACCAGAGCATGTTCAGTTAGGTCTTCTGCGGCTAACATCTTTCCCTTTAACTTTAGATTGTATGGTGGTTCTACCAGTTTTGGTCGACACAAACCAGCTTTCTTTTCTTTTGGGGGGTAATAATAAAGCAAAAGAAAAATAAGAAGAAAGAAAAAGAAAAGGAACAAGAGTTAGTTTCTTTATTTATACGAGCAGGAAATCACATAGAGCAGATAATTCATGCATTACAGCTAGCGCGTTCCTAGAATTCGCATGGACCTCTCATTGCCGGAGGTAGGCCTAATTCGCAGATATTTGACAGACGTTTAGACTTGACACATTTTAGATCTGAAGCAATTTGTTTTCATTGATAATTTGGACTGATAGAAGTGGGAACAAGGATTGTTTCATAGAATTGCATGGGCTCGGACAACTCGCCCTTTTGGAAAGTAAAAGAGAAAACTAGGGATAAGGGTACAAAGTGGGAAAGAGGGGAAATCAACCCACTCTAATAACCATCCCTTGAGTCATTTCCTATGTTCTTCTCTTCTTCTGGCTCCTCTTCCGGATCCTCCTCTGGGTCTTCCTCAAACTCCTCATCATCATCGTTGAATTCAGACTCCTCTTACGGATCTTCTTCTGGCGCTGTGCTTGATTCTATTCGTATGCACTCCACTGCCTGATCATCATCTTCAGCAGGTGGCAACATGTGGTCAATGGATCCTAAGACCACCTGACGATGCATTGATGTGGTCACAAGATAATGTGGCAGGATCTCATGGTAAATCTGCAAAGCAACCACCGCGTCCTCTAACCAGGCTATACCCTCTCTGGTTGAGCGAGCCAATTCTTCTTCTTCATTAATCCAGGCATAATACTCAGGAGTACACCATGAGTTTTTACCCATAGGCATTGTTACCAGGTCGTTCCACTCTTCTTGCAGCCTTTTTATCCTAGAAATTGGGATATGTCCATTATACTCATCCTCATATAGCGTTGTCCTTGTCCACAAAGGCACATATTGGATCATCCCAAACTGTCTGAGGACGTGCAGAGGTGAGTATGGTTGAATGCCTTCCAGTCCAATCAGCTCAATGAAGTATTTCTGATGAGTCCTCAAGATTGCCCTTCCACCTAACCAAGAGAGTTTCCAAATGATCCATTCTCCTTTCAGATTGGTCAGCGTTTCCCTCCATTCTTCTTGCCCATGTGGGGAGATCCAGTGTCTCATTCTTTCATTGTGGTTGCGAATCATATTAATGACGCCTACGAAGTAGTCAATGGTTGCTTCTCACTAGAAGAAATGTTCAGTAGCCCAGATCTGAAGCAGCAAGTTACAACCCTTAAGGAAAGCATACCCTCGTGCACATGCAGACAAAGCCCTCAACATCTTAGCTAACATTATCGGCACCAAAGTATCTTGAAGATTGCCAGGACCACTGGTAACAGGTTGATGTTGATACGCCCCTTCGCTGTGGGAAGACCAATAATCCCAACAGTGATATTGCGAAAGTGATAGGCCTAAGACTCTCCCACGTTGCTTGGTCACATTGAAACTCCCCTGAATACCATTCGTAGCTTTCACGGTGCCCAAATCTGTCGAACATCTAGTCGAGGCTCACCCATCCGTCCTCGATACTTCTGAGACTTCTGCTGTTGGCAAGTCTTAAGCCATCCAAGAACCGGTAACCGGGCATAGTAACTGGAAATACTGGCTTTCTTCCATTGAACGGCAGTTCCCTGAAACTTATGACTTCTTTCAATGTCGGTACTAAGTCACAGTCGACAAATTTGAACACCGCCTTAGCCGGATCCCAAAATTCTATCAATAGTCGAGTGAGCACCCTGTCTGCTCGGATGGTCATCAATGCAGTTAGTGCCCCCAGGTGTGTCTGAACCTCATCTCCATATTCCCGACGAATATTCTTCCACCATTGCTTCAACTTATGTGGTTCTCCCATTACTATGCTGATTTCAAGGATTTTTTGGTTGATTTCCATTTTCTGAGGTGGGTAAAAGAAAGATATTTGGGTAAGTGTTTGCTTCGTATCCTTAAGTGTCTTGTCATGTTTGTTTGTCTTTCCATAGAAGCCATGTCGTTGGGTGCATGACCCTTTGACATCAGGATGGCTTTCCAAATTGTGTGTCGGTACCAAGGATCGACTCACCTAAGGTTTATGCAGTATGACCTATTTTACTAGAGTAGAGTGTTTCCTACTTTTGAACTGGACTGAAGGTTGCGAGAAGTTATGTTAGTTGACCTGACAAAGCCATTCTCTGAAACTAGAGAGTTTTGAAAAGAAGGTTCGGAGGGGTGTAAAAGACAACCCCCGCGTGCCATTGTGTGTGATAGTGTATGGCCAAGACTCGATTGGAAGAAATGTGATGACAGTATGTATAAAACAGTAATAGACAAAGGCATAGCAGCAATAAGCATGATAATCATAAAGAGCAAATAAAGCAAGTAAGCATGTAATTGCAATTTCAACTATAATCACAACAATGTATAAATAAATCTAGAGGCAAAATTAGTCTAAGTATGCCAAGGTCAGAACCTAAGTGTGATATCCCCAACAAAGTTGCCATGTTGTTGCATCCTATTTTACACTAGTCAAGATAGGATTCAACTTGTGATTTCTCTATTGTTAATGAAGGAGAGTTTCCACCTAAAATTTAAAGGTATACCAGGGTACCTATTTAATTACTAAGTTATATTCCTTACAGGTCTGCAAACCGGTGAGATTATGGGTAAGGGTTCTTGTTCTTCTAAGGGGAAGGCATTAGGCACCCCTTAAAATCTACCTGAGGTAGCTCCATAGGACTTAGACTAATCTTAAGGAATTAGTTATTTATACTATGGTTTATTAATACTAAGGAATGGCTTACTATATATTAAAGGGTGTGCATATGTAAGACTTAAGAGGGATGTGAAATTATAAAAGAGTTATTGAAGGTTAAGAGAGTTCTGAAAATAGTCCATATTTTAAGACTTGTAATTATGAAAGTAATTAATTTAAAGAATAGAGGCTTGTATAATTTTAAAAGATGTTCGTAAGAAAAGTGATTCTAAATGTACTTTGGTTTTAAAAATTCTGAAGAAGGCGAATCTTTGAAAATTCATTTGGGCGACCGTTTATTACTATTTTTCAAGAAAACATCTGGTTTCATTCCCTATTAGCAAAGACCGGTGATTCTTTTTCTAATTTCCTTTGAAAACGGGTTGTTGTTTTTGATTGGAGCCTAAACTTCAAAAATCTTTAAGAAAGGTGAGTGTACATGATGAAGTAGTTATAATTAGCGGGGCGAAGATTAATTACTAACTAATTCCCTTTAAGCCTTATATTAATTAAAGTTTGCCTATATTTTATGTAATATTATAGCATGAAGGTAAAGTACATGATCTAATATATGAGTGTTAAATACATAATAATGAAATATGATAAAACAACAAAGGCAGTAAGCGAAGATAATGAAACAGTAAACTAGGCTATAGAAATAATGAACAGTAACGAAAGAAGTAAGGGAGAGAGGACTGAACTCTGATGGTTGGGCCTCAATAAGATATGCCCAACAATTGAAAAGCGCGGCTATAGCTGACTGGACTCCTCAGAAAATGCAGCGAAGCTGGTTTGGGTCTGAGTTCCGTAGGAACTTAGCAGGCCCAGATGTGTACATGCCCAAAAAGAAATAGGGTAATTAGAAGTATATACCACATTCTCAACATATTCAAAAAATATATGAACTGTATATAGACAAATGGTTGGAACAAGAAAATAAACAATTTGTGGGAAATTATATTAATGTGGTGGTTTTACTCGGCAAATAATTCACATTGAAAACCTTTCATTTTCATTAAACATTAAACCCCCAAAGAACTAAATGTGTCAATAAATTAAGGGCTAAGAAGGAATAACTACTCAAGGTCGATGCTCCCTTTGAATCCCCCGATACTTCAAAGTTCCCAAGGAACTCAAGGCCCAGGGCAATGCTTGTGCTGGGGAGGGCAGCCCAATCAAGAGTCAAACTTCACTCCCAAATACCCGTAAGCACTAACAACATATTTTCCTTATAGGATTAAATGCCAATGAGGACCTTTCAATGTAACTAAATGCTATAGAATTATTCACCACAAAAATATATTTTTCCTCCTAACATAAGAACATATAGTCTATATTGGATACCAAAAAAATATATATCGCAAGAAGCTAAAGATCTGACTTTAAAACATATACATGTGAGGAGCAGAAGCATCATAAGCATACTACAAAGGTCTGAACATTAGAGCAGAGGTTCTTGTTTCTGGGAAAACCTAACGTGAACTGGTTGGTTTTCTTTTAGCACATACCTGGGTTTATACTACTATTTTAACACTTTAAAAAAATCAACAATGAGAATTCAGGCAACACAGTCATGACTAAATTTCTTAGATGATTGATAGCATTTGTGTTTGTATGTTTGTTTCTTTTCAGTTTTAGGTGGTTGGTCGTGTTAGGTAAGAGAATTGAAGGCTCCTATTTATAGTGGCTATTAAAGCCTAGGGTTTTCAGCAGATTCAGACTTGGTGGTGGACAGTGAGGATTACCAGTTGATGCAAGCAAAATTGAGTGGAAATCTAAGAGACAAAGGTGAAAATCAGTGAGGGTTTTACATGAGGGGGGAGAGATTGACCATTGAAGGCAAGGACCATTGGATAAAGCATCAACGTCCAGAGGTCATTGCGTTTGACCTCTGGACCTCGAATAATCATGATTAGATTCTGAGATATGCTCGTGCATGCTATGATTTGAAAGAACATAACAGAAATCAGATGATTTAAACTTTCGTCTTTGAGTCTAGGGTTAAGCTTTGGGGATTTCAAATTTTATCGGTAAAAGGGGAAAGGTTTAGCGAGAATCGTGGACAAAGGAGACAGGATGGATGATTTCCTGATGGATTCATGACCTTGCACGAATTTATTCAAGGGTTTTGATTTATTTGGGCCTGTAAGTTTGAGAGAAAAGGGAGAGAAAGGGGAAAGTAAGGCAGTCAGTTTCGTGTTAGTGTGATTAGGGTTTGGGAGATAGAGGTGACCGTCTTTGGGTTTAAGATAGGGGAATATGATCTGGGCCGTTGATCTTTTAGATCAATGGTCCTAATATTTTAGGATTAAAATATTTTAAATGAGGGAATATGAGGGTCGTCGGATCTCTGAGTTTGGACGGCGGAGATTGAGTCTTATAGGACTAAAGAAAAAATAGAAAAACGAGGATTAAATACGGACCGTTGATAGGATAGACCAATGGTTGAGATTCATTTGTGTTTTCTTTGTGAGTGGTAGATACAGGTAATGTGGCGTGATCTCATTAGTCCAGAAGAGGTGACAGAGATTGCCAAAGTAGAGAGAAGGGAATCGGGTCTGGGTCAGATTTGGCTTTGGGCTTTATAATTGGGCTGGAATTTATTTAAAGTATAGCCACTCTATGTTTAATTAAGGAATTGCAATTATAACCCTTTAGCCTTTTATCCATTTGAAATTAATTTAAATAAACTTAATTATTTTTAATAAAATGTAGTAAAATTATAATTATTAAATACTTCTAATTATTGCAATTAATTATTTATAAAATACTTCCTTTCCTAAATTGTATTCTAATTTTTGAATTTTCACATAGGAATCTAATTAACTAGAAGTTAAAGAGTAATTTATTAAATTAATTATAGAACCTACGTATAGAAATTACTTTAATAATCCTAAAATAGTAAATATATTTGCAATTACATAATGTCAATGCTATATGATTAACTTAAAAGCTAATCTTGGTTAATTTGTGAAAAAATAGATATTCATTACTGGAAAATACTTTAAAAATATTTATTGTAAATTATTAAGTATAAATAAATTAATTTAAAAGGGTAGGGTAAAAATTGGCCGTCAACAATGGCGCCTAACTAACTTGCTATGCAAACCAAACATAACAAAAATGGAACATCGTAACAGAAATAATATAAATCCAACACCAGCTGACATAAATAAATGCGTCAATACATAAATCCCCCAGAACTAGTAATATAGAGTCATGAGCTCTAAAATTGAAGTATAAGCCTGGAATACAAAATGAAAATACTATCTGAATGAAAGCAACAACACTGAAATGAAAAGAGACGCCAAAGACTTCGATCGAGATGCAGCTCTACCTCGTCTCTCGAAGATACTCATAGCAACAATCACATCGGTTTTTGGCTCGATCCAACACCTGGATTTGCATAATTAAGTGCAAAGTATAGTATGTGTACAACCGACCTCATGTACTCAGCAAGTCTCATAACTAACCTCGAGGAGGTAATAAAAGTAAGAATTATCAATGATACTCGCTAATAACCTGTTCAATTCATAAATTTCATAAGGACACAACAATAATATCATCAACTCATAAATCACGGATGAAGTCATCTCGGTACACATGAGATAAAGTGCCCAGCTCTGTATCAATTAACAATCCAACACATAGAGAAGATATGCACAAAAAGGCATGTATACATTCCTGATCTAGTATATGGAGAAGATATGCTAATAAAACATGTATACATCCAAGGAAATTGCAAGTAGAGAAGAAATGCAATAACAAAACCAAACATTGATAAGTTTTTCCTCATATCGCGTGTACACCATTCAAGAGAGAAAAAGAGAGGGTGACCCTAGGGGGATGGATCCTTATCCACACGCTGCACAGACAACTCATGTGCCATATATAACAACCTCACGGATAACTCATGTGCTAACATTAACTCAGATCCGCACGGACCACTCACGTGCTATCAACCCAGTCCATATCACTCCGAAAGCATATACAAGAATACATGTACATGAACAATGAATACCAAATTACATACTCATGGACTGATATAAGTGATATGCTAAGGTGTAGGCATGTACGAAGTGTACTACCATAGTTCAAATTAGACGATTGCGCCACAAGAATAGCAATTTACATGTTGAACAGGACATCAACCTACAAGTAATCTCTAACATGATTCTATAGCTCATGAAGGGGGTGCAACATAAGAAGCATGATAACATGAAACTTAGCAATCAATATAGGGCATATAATAGCCTAATCACTACCCCCGAGCATGGATAATACCCCAGTGCATGCACATGGGCTCTATCTCCTCACATGTGTGCCACTCATAGTGAATAGCCAACACTACTAACTCAATAGACTAGTGCCTCAACCAAGTTTAGTTAATATGCTTACCTCAAGCAAGCCAAATCAATACTCTAGAAATCCTTTTCCCCGTGAATCAACATCCGGACGGCTCGAATATAGTAACTTAATAACATCAATAAAAGCCATATGAAACAACCATAAATATTAAATCTATGATCTTGATACGAATATACAAAGTCAATCCAAAAACTCAACCCCGGGCCCCGAAGTCCGACAAAACTCACAAATCCCGAACACCATTTTTAATACGAGTCCAAATATATGTGTTTCATCCAAATCCAACCTCAAATCGACCCCCAAATCACCAATTTTCACTCTCTAAAAACCATGGCAGAAACCCCAAATTTCTCCTTTAAAATCACATAAACTAGGTGTAATAATCTATGGGAAATCAATATCTAACATCAAAATCAAGTAGAGTTTACTTACCCCTTTATTTATAGTGAAAAAACTCCAAAATCGCCCTAGCTCATTTCCCCAACTCCAAATATTGAAAAATAACCAAAACCCACGAATGATATAATCTTCCCAGCAGTTCCGCATTTGCGGACCCAAATCCCGCTTGTGCAGTACCGCATATGCGGAAAAACCATCACAAATGTGGAAGTCACTTAAATTCCCGAGCAGCCGCTTCTATGAACACCCAGCCGCATCTGTGCAACCGCTTCTGCAGAAGTCTTGCGCTTCTGCACTAGCTCATCTGCGCTCATCATACCGCATCTACAGACTCTGTGCTCAGCCAACCTCCTTCGCTTCTCCGCACCCAATCCCGCAGGTGCGACTTCGCACCTATGCACCTTCCTTCGCATGTGTAATTGCACCAGGTCTCCCAACCAACAACTAAGCTCAACCACTTTCCGGGTGGTTCGTAACCTACTCAGGCCTCTCAGGACCCCGCCCGAGCATACCAATAAGTCCAAAATATTACACGGTACCACTCGAGGTCTCAAATCACACAAAATAATATCAAAACCATGAATCACACCTCGATTCAAGCCTAAGGAACTAATCAACTTACAACTTTCTAAAACTCCTGCGGAACCACGTCTAATCAACTCGGAATGACCTTAAATTTTGCGCACAAGTCCCAAGTTACATAACAAACCTATTAAAATTCCTCAAACAACACTACAAACCTGATATCAATAAAGTCAACTCCCGGTCAATACTGAACCTTCCAAACCTTCACATTCCAACTTTCATCAAGCCAAAATAATCTAGAAATCTCCGAATCAAAATCCGGACTTATGCCTAATTCCAAAATTATCATACAGACCTATTGGAACCATAAAAATACCATTCTGGGGTTGTCTACATAAAAGTCAAACTTCGGTCAACTTTCACAACTTAAGCTTCCAACCTTGGAACTAAGTGTCCCAATTCAATCCAAAACATTCCTGAAACCAAACCAATCGCACCCACAAGTCACATAACAACAAACACACATATGTAAAGCATCAAATAGGGGAAACATGTCTAAAATACTCAAAATGACCAATCGGGTCGTTACAATCGTTCGATAGACACATGCATGCACTCTACATTGGTTCCCATCTATGTTTTCTATCTTGTTTGTTACTTTTACGTCTATGCTCGTTATGTAGTTTACCTCTATGTTTCCTATTTGGCCTGTTACTACCATATCTATGTCCCTACCTTATTTGTTACCGTTACATATATGCTTTTACTTGATTTACCATTGTACATGTCCTTACCTAATTCATGCATTTACTTGTTAATAGCCTTTACACATTACATGCCTTTATTTATTACGTGCTTTACTTATTAAAGGTTTTTACCTGTTACATGATTTAACTTAATACATGCCTTCACTTACTATATGCCATTACTTACTACATGTTTATACTTGTTGCATGCCCGTACTTGTTATATGATTTCACTTATTAAATGCCTCTACATGAAACCTGCTTTTACTTGCTACATGTATTTACTCATTTCATGTCTTATCCTTCTATGCTATGTCGAACTGGGTGACTATTAGATTGGTTGTGTATTTATTGTTTTGTGGAAGCCATGTTCAAGTTTGTATTTGATACTGGATTGCCCATATTACTTTGTTCGAGTTTGTATTTCCTAGTTGAAGTATTACTAGCTTTTGGATACTGGATTGCCCATATTACTTTGTTCGAGTTTGTATTTCCTAGTTGAATTTCGCGTGTTCGTTCTCTTTATGTTATATTGCGAATTTTTTCGTGCTTGGTTGTTTTTGGATGAGTTCATATGAACTGATATTGGGATCGGGTTGTACGCCACAATGATATTTATATTGATATTGGGATAGGGTTACACGCCACAACAGAATTTATATTGATGTTGGGATCGGGTTTCACGTCGCAACAGTGTTCATACTGATAATGGGATCGTGTTGCACGTTGCAACGGTGTTGTTATGGATATTTGGTCATGATATTTGTGTGTATTTCATGATTGTTGTTTTCCTTTATAAGAATGGTTCATAGGGCTATGTCTTTGTTTGCCATGTTTATTAACTTGCTCCTTAGTTCTCTGGTTGATGTTGTTGATATTATATGTCATATTTCTTTCCTTGTTGTCCTGCTTATTATCTGCACAGGTAAAATAATAAGTGAGTATCTTCTGACTTAAAAACTTTGTCACTACTTCACCGAGGTTAGTCAAGTTACTTACTAAGTACATAGGGTCGGTTGTACTCATACTATACTTATATACCTTGCATGCCGATCTTGGAGCTGGATAGTTATGGAAAACGAAGCCTTATATTGAAGACGTACCAGCATTCCAAATTCAATCTAACCCTTGTTCATGGTAGTACAAGATTTCATTTCTGTTTATATAAACTTCAAACAGATATTGTATTTATTCCTCATATCAATTTTTCAAATCTAAATCATAGTGGCTCATGACTTGTACTACCAGCGCTTAGGATAGCTGTATTGAATCCCTTTGTTATTTTTATTCATTATCGTTGATGGTATCTTACTATACTGGTGACTTATGATGTTTGGGCTTACCTAGCATGTCAGGTTAGGTGCCATCACGACTAGGTGGGATTTTGGGCTGTGACAAGCTGGTATCAGAGCTCTAGGCTTATAGGTTCTACGAGTCATTAGCAAGTATTTAATAGCATCTTGTGGATCAATATGATGACATCCATACCTATCTTTGAGAGGCTACAGGGCATCTAGAAAACTTATTTTCTTTCTTTCCTTTTTGTGCGACCTCGATTCAGCTTGAAGCCTAAATCTCCAATTTCTTTCTCTTCGATCGCTTGTGATGCTGATTACTCGGACTCATATGTGCACTGAAGGCTTGTGATATTATAGATGGGCTACAAAGGGCTATAGATACTTAATCATCGTCTCGATGTGTTGTAATATTTTGAGATATGGATGTGTTGGTGGATCTTTTAGTCGTTTATTGGAAGAATGAAGTCGATTCATTTATCTTGTTAAAGAGTATAGACTCCGAAAGATTAATTGATTGCTTAGTGGTTGTGACTATGGTAGGGTCATAGGAAGATGTCGATTTGAGGTTAGCAGGTGGTTTATCTCATGCAAGAAGAATTGAGGTCTTGTGATTCGTATGAGGCTTCTACTAAGTGGAATGTATATACTACCATTTCGGGAACTTGAGGAAGTTGGCTTGACTATCGTGAGGATGAGTATGTAACTGATAGATGATCGGAGTGTGTTTCGACAAGTGTTATACGAGATTATGAGGAGATTTAGCTGGATAGCAGTGCGAGGTCATATCGAGTTAATAATCAAGGGTATTGTAGGTTATTAGATGAGGTGTTTGTGGATCCAAGTCAAGCGAGGGAGTCTACTATCGACGATCGGGTCATTTGGGCATGTATTTTTGTAGTCCCTGGATTTGGAAGCACTACAGATTGGATATGGTTTGGGCAAAGAATTTACTAGATGCATGATGTGTTACACGTCATAGATATATGAAGGAAAGAATTTCTCGATTGCTTTTTTCGGAGTATTCATTTGCTAGCAAACCGCTAGATGTTCGGCATATTTGGCTATGCATTCAAGACAAGGTAAGAGTGAGTGACTCTCGAGAATAGTTCTTGTGGGTTCAAGATTCATATGTGGTATCTAAGGATCTCAGAATTTGTGTGTGGCTAAGATATGAGATTTGCATTGGATGATGCTAAGACTTACAACACTTCTGTATTATTATTGGTTCTACATTGCAGTATTAGAGGGATGGAAGAAACAATTTCAAATTCATTAAAAGGTCTCTTCAGAGCAAGCATTTCAATTTGAGTTACTTTTGGGCTTCACAGTCTACGTGACTCAGTTGATTTAGATAGATCTAGTTCCTATGGATAGGTTATGTGCTAGTGGGTCTCGAAGAGTTCATGATGGTTTTAACCACGACTCGAGGTTGATGTCTTCTACGGATATAGAAGGTTTGTTGCAATGCTCTCCTACATTGAGTTAAGTGGAAGGTTTCTGGTTGATGGAGTGTTTATCATACTTGTGATTCAGAGTTAATGATGATATTCTCATATTTTCATATCATGGCGTGATCGATGCAGTGAGTCGTGAGGCATTAGGATTAAATGGACAAGGTTGTGGTTTAGTTTTAAAAGGAAGGTCACGAGTTCTTGACAACATGATGGATTTCAGATCTAAGAAAAAGTTGGCACTATCTTGTATCGCCTGAGAAAGGTGTGTATTGTGAAAGATGCATTGTGTATCGATTTATGGATGCTTGACTAGTACTACAGAGATCGCATAGTTGGTAACCATTGACATTCAGGTTTACTACTCGACGTGGAATATTTATGGGAGTACTTCTCACGAGGTGACTGTATATGACTGACGTATCAGTCATTTGAGTGGGAGAGTTCGAGATCAGATATGGAGATTTCCTGTATTCTTGATATTTAGAGACTTGATGTTCTCATAGACAGACTATTCCTTGGTTGTGGACTATGAAGATGTGTTAAGGATTAGATAGCTGATTGTATGTGTTATGGATAGGTCACTGTAGACTTTTAGAAGGTTATTTACCTATTCTGAGGAGGATCAAAATTGATTTGCGGTCCATTAGTAGGCTTAATGAGAATGTATATTCTACATCAAATCGGGTTTGCTTACTCTTGCGCAACATCAACTAGGGGTATGTGATCGTATTATCCATGACTGATCTATTTCATATGTTGCTCTCCTATACGATGATGGGTTGTGAGGCTACTTGATTATTCACACGCATGTTGTCGTCCTGTTTAGGCCTTGTGGCGATATATGAGCGAGATGGCTCTTGTAATGTTGATTTGCTTATTGCACCTTAGTCGTGCTTACCTTTTCTGTAGTGTATTATGCTCATTCATCTCCCTATAGTTATATTTGTTTTTTGTACTCTATCATGCTTGATGTTGATGCATATATGTTTAGTGAGCACGATCATTATGGCTCGATGGGTATCCCGATGTGGATTTATACATTTGGGATCGGGTTGTATGCCGCAACGAAGTTATGTGGGATCCCTTCCTTGTGTTTATTTCGTGTATTTTATTTTCCCTTTGGGGTTAAGGTCATGGAATTATGATTTAGTTGTTATATTAGTTGCACTTGTTGGATGGTTCTCTTATTTTGTTTTCTCTCCATTATTGGTCATATTCGAGTTGTTGCTTTTTTGGTGCACGAACCGCATTATGTGAGGTTCCAGGTGGCCTTTGGTATGACTTGCCAGTTAGGCGACTTGTACTGGGCGAGACAAGTTTATTGGATTTGAATTTAGTGTAATCACATTTGCATTATTTTCGGAAGAAAAATATCATTAGTTAGTCCAGAAATTGGCAATGGTTCTTGTCGAATGGGAGAACTCCACGACTTATTGATTTGATAAGTGGTTATGAGTTTCTACATGCATCTTTCGTTATTATCAGTGTTGTGAAGGTTTATGACAAGGTATTATCTAATAAGAGGTATATTACCAGTACCGGATTTGGTAATGAGCAGTTATTATGGTCGAAAGTTAATACTATAAGTACATGAGTTATGTGGTATATCGTGTGGGTACATCCTAGGAATATAGTTATGGCTTGACGCAACTTGTTGTGACTTATGCATGGTGTATACGCGAGAATTGGATCTTATAGGGAATTCCAGATGTTGGGATTTGGTCCTAAGGTTTATGGGCTAAGGTTGAAGAAAGGATTTTATGTCGGGTTGTGCCAATGGACTTAGATGGATTGTGGTGGCGTGAGATTACTCATGGGTATGTGTATGGTGAGCTTATACTTTTGATCCGGATTTGACTTTGATGTTATCATATTCGTATTATTGTTCCGGAAGTTAGAATATGTTCGTTATGTTGTTTGGAACTTGTGTGCAAAATTTGAGGTGATTCCGAGTTGGTTAGACGTGGTTCAGCATGAGTTTTGAAAGTTGGAAGTTTAATTAGTTCATTAAGCTTGAAACGAGGTGTGATTTATAGTTTTGATATTGTTTTGTATGATTTGAGACCTCAAGTAGGTCCTTCTAATGTATTTAGACTTATTGGTATGACTGGATGGGGTCCCAGGGGCCTCGGGTGTGATTTGGGGTGGTTCCAGACCATTTTTGTGATGTTTGGAGCTGTTGGTTTTTGATGCCTCAGATGTTCTTCACGATCGTGAAGGTGTTATAGCAATCACATAGTGTATGTTGGGAGCTGGGGTTTTGTGAATCATGTTCATGACAAGGTATCGCATTCGCGAAGGGTCAGTGCTTGAAGGTCTTTGCGTCCACATCGATGTAGTGCGTTCGCATAGAGTCTGAGTTGAGCAGTGGTAATTTTGTCTCTCGCGTTCGCGTTTGTGGTCCGCATTCGCATTTTTGAAGTTGATTGTCTTTCACGATCATGGTTGGTCTGGCGCGATCACGTAGTTAGTTCTGAGGGCGGCAGTGATTCTGTGCTTGCCGATCACGTGGCTATTAGTCACGATCGTGAAGGGTACTCCTGGGGCAGATCTATTAATTATTGTGTTCGAGGGTTTTGCAAATTTTATCACATTTTGATATTGGGAGCTCGGATTGAGGCAATTGTTTAGGCAATTTTCACTCATTTGGATTGGGTAAGTGTTTTTGACTCGGATTTGATTATTTTTCATGATTCCATCTTTGATTTTGGCATTTGAGTGGTGAATCTAAGAGAGAAAATTGAGTTTTTTTGGCAAAACTTTTCTAAAGTGAATAAATGGGTTTTGAACACCGATTCAGAGTCGGATTTGGGTAAAACTCATATGGTTGGACTTGTATTCGAATGGATATTCAGAAATTGTAACTTGGGTTGGGTACCGGGAAGTGGAAACAGGTTGACATTTTGGTTGACTTTGAGTATTTATATAAAGATTTGACCTTTATCGATTGGGTTTGATTCCTATGGCATTATTTGATATTATTGAGTTATTTTTTGCTAGATTCGAGCTGTTCGGAGGTCGATTAGCGGGGAAAGGCATTTTTAGAGTATTGATTTAGCTTGTTTGAGGTAATTATCTTGCCTAACCTTGTGTGGGGGAATACCCCTTAGGATTTGGCCTTAATTGCCTATTTGTGTTATGTGAAAAGCAACGTGTACATGAGGTGACGAGCGTGTACATGGGGACTATGTGTGGCTTGTGACTGAATTGGACCTTAGGCTATTAATATGCCTTAATTTGAGGATGTATTATATATGAAACATGCTTAATCACTTTGTGGCTATGTGAACATGACCTCTACACTTGTTTTAGCCGTAGTAATATATGTTAAACACCCATCCGCATTTTATTATATTCATGTCCTGGTGCACCTTGTTGATAAGTTATGAACTCATATCCTTGATAAATCTTTGGCATTTTGTTCCGTGATTATTGTGGCACATGTGGACATGTTGAGCAGATTGTGTGGGTGTTGGAATGAGGTCTTTGTCGTGTGAGTGTGATTTATATTATGGCACGAGGTCTTTGTCATGCGAGTATGATTTATATTGTGGTACGAGGTCTTTGTCGTGTGAGTGTGATTTATATTGTAGCACGAGGTCTTTGCCGCGCGAGTGTGCTTTATATTGTGGCACGAGGTCTTTGCCATGCGAGTGTCATTTATATTAGCACGAGGTCTTTGTCGTGCGAGTGTGATTGATATTTGCACGAGGTCTTTACCGTGCGAGTGTGATTGGTATTGTGGAACAAGGTCTTTACCATGCGAGTGTGACTAATAATATGGGCACGAGGTGCCATATGTGTGCGTTTCTAGTTGATGACTTGTTAAAGCTGAGCCTTTACTTGTATTGAATTGTCATCACTTGTTCTGATGAGATTATTGTTATTGTTTTTCTGCTATATTTTATGTTGCCAGTCCTTGATATATTTCACAGGTTATTTGATTAGTGAGTATCACATGACTTGAAACTCGTCAATACTTCACCGAGGTTAGTCTTGATACTTACTGAGTATCGACCGTGGTGTACTCATACTACACTTCTGCACCTTGCATGTAGATCTTCGAGCTGAGCTGCTATGGATGGCGGAGGCTATTATTGCAGATGTACCTGTTTTTCGGATATAGTTACCACTTGTCCTTGGTAGCTTTGGATTCGTACCTCTATCCATGTATATTCCAAGCATATGTTGTATTTATTTTCGTAGTAGCTTTGCAAATCTTAGTGGCTCATAACTTGTACTACCAATCCTTGAAATAGTTGTATTGAATTCTATTGCAGTTTTTATTATATATATTGTTGATTTTCAGTTTAGTAGTAACTTATACTGTTTGGCTTACCTAGCGGGTTAAGTTAGGCTGTCATCACGACTTGATGGAATTTAGTGTCATGACAATATATAGGAGACTAGCTCTTGGATACTGAGTTGCCCATCTTACTTTGTTCGAGTTTGTATTTCCTAGTTGAATTTTGCGTGTTTGTTCTCTTTATGAATTTTCCCTTGCTTGGTTGTTGTTGGATGATTTCATATGGAATGATATTTGGATCGGGTTGCATGCTGCAATGATATTTATATTGATATTAAGATCGGGTTACACACCATAACGATATTTATATTGATATTGGGATTGGGTTGCACGCCGCAACAGTTTTTATATGGATGTTGGGATCGTGTTGAACTTTGCAATGATGTTCATACTGATATTGGGATCGAGTTGTACGTCGCAATAGTGTTGTTATGGATATTTGGCTATGATCCTTGTGCGTATTTCATTATTGTTATTTTCCTTCGTAAGAATGGTTCATAGAGTTAAGTCTTTGTTTTCCATGTCTGTTAACTTGCTCCTTAGTTCTCTAGTTGATGCTCTTACTGTTATTTTTCATATCTCTTGCCTTGTTTTCCTGCTTATTATCTGCATAGGTAAAATAGTAAGTGAATATCTTTTGACTTAAAAACCCCATCACTACTTCACTGAGGTTAGTTGTCACGACCCAAACTAACCCCTGTCGTGATGATGCCTATCGTGGAACTAGGCAAGCCGACTCATTTTCAAAACAAACTGATATTTTTCATTTCAAAGATAATTTCAATGTTATTTAACATAAAAACCTTCATAAAGGAGTTCCAATCAAAAAAACAAAGTGAGGAAGGAAAAGCCCGACATCGGGGTGTCACTAGTCATGAGCATCTACTACAATCTGTCTAACAATATCAAGGCTAACTCAGCCTGGAAAATAGCTAAATACAACTAGAGGAAGATAAGAGGGAGAAGAGCAGGGCTGCGATCGCGAGGCAGCTACCTTGCTATCCGCGGGAAAATCTGCAATCAGAACAATCAACAACCGCTACCGTGTCCAGCTACACCTGGATCTTCACACAAGGTGCAGGGAGTAACGTGAGTATGCCAACTCAGTAAGTAACAACAATAAATAAAGAGTGAGCAGTAGTGACGAGCAATAAAACATATAATGTTCATATCATGAAATCTCAGTCAAATACCTCATGCTTTTAAAAATCAGGATTTGAATCAAAACATTTCGTTTAAACCCAGTTCCAGTAAAAATCATTTAAAGATATTTTTTCAACAGTTTTCAGACAGAGGAAAAATGCAAAGGTGAGCAAAAATGATGAAATCATAAATAACCCCTCGGGCAAAACATCACTTATATATAGCCCCTCGGGCAAACCTCACAGTCACTCTTGCCACTCGGGCATACCTCACAATCACTCTTGCCACTCAGGCATACCTCACAATCACTCAGCACTCGGCACTCGTACTCAGTGGGTACCTGCGCTCACTGGGGGTGTTTACAGACTCCGGAGGGGCTCCTTCAGCCCAAGCGCTATAATCTGCACGGACAACTCACGTGCTGCACGAACAACTTACGTGCTATAATAATAAAGTATGCTGCAGGGAGGCAGCCCCGATCCACACTCATCCTCACAATCAGGCCCTCGGCCTCACTCAGTCATAAACCTCTCAAGCCGCTCAGGCGTTTAAGTAAAACAGGGCATTCGGCCCAAAAACATATATATGCATCAAAATAGAGTCATAAAACTGAGTTATACAGTAAACAAGTATAACCATGACTGAATATAGATTTTCAATCGAAAACAGTGAGAGGATAGTAAGCAAAGGCCCCTAAGGGTCCAAACAGCACTGGCCCACGACCCAAACATGGCATTCAGCCCAATTTACAGAAACTCTTTCTAAAATATATAAGTATCATATAGTTTCAACAAAATATGCAACTTTACAGTTGCTACGGGACGGACCAAGTCACAAATCTCCAACGGTGCACGCCCACACGCCCGTCACCTAGCATGTGCGTCACCTCAAAATAGTAGAATGATACGAAATCCGGGGTTTCATACCCTCAGGAATAGATTTACAATCGTTACTTACTTCAAGCCGTGAAATTTTTATTCTGCAATGTCCTTTCCTCGTGAATTGGTCTCCAAACGCCTCGAATCTGGTCATAAATAATTCATTTCAGTCAATAAATTCATTGGAATTAATTCCATAAGAAAATAATGATTTTCCATAAAAATCCGAAAATTAGCTCAAAAATCTCCCGTGGGGCCCACATCTCGGAACTCAACAAATGTTACAAAATCCGAAAACCCATTTAACCACGAGTCTAACCATACCAATTTTACCAAAATTCGACCCCAACTCGACCCTCAAATCTTCAATTTAAACCAAGAGGGTTTTCAAATTTTCCCAACTCAATTCACCAATTAAATGATAAAAACAACCATGGATTCGGGTAATTTAACCAATATTGAGTTAAGAACACTTATCCGGTTGTTTCCTCTGAAAATCACCCAAAAATCGCCTCAATCCGAGCTCCAAATCGTCAAAAACTGATTTTCAGAACTTAAACTCACTGCCCAGGCTTTTCTTCTTCGCGAACGCGGTCAGTGCCTCGCGTTCACGAAGCACAAAATATCTCCCGTCCAAATTCCTCCTTTGCGAACGCGACATTGCCCTCGTGTTAGCGAAGCACAAAATACCTCTGGCTCAATGCCTTTTACGCGAACACGTTCAACCCATCGTGAACACGATGCTTCGTTACCCCTCACTACGCGAATGCGACACCCCCTACGCGAACGCGTAGACCAATTGCCCGGGGTCCTCGGCTGCTTCCTCTCTTCTTCACGAACGCATAACACTTCTCGCGTTCGTGATGCACACCCAGTCCACCCTTCGCGAACGCGTTTTTCTCTTCGCGAACGTGAAGAGCAAATATTGCCAACCTCTCAGTTCCTCTTTGCGAACGTGAGATTCCACTCGCGAACGCGATGAAGGAAACCAGATGGTGCATTAGAAAAATTCCAGCAGAGTTCCAAGTCTATAATCCAACCCGTTAACCATCCGAAACTCACCCGAGCCCCTCGGGACCTCAACCAAATATACCAAAAAGTCCTAAAACATCATACGGACTTAGTCAAACCCTCATATCACCACAAACAACGCTATAACCATGAATTACACCCCAATTCAAGCCTAATGAACTTTGAAATTTCTAATTTCTACAAACGACTCAGGAACCTATCAAATAACGTCCGATTGACCTCAAATTTTGCACACAAGTCATAAATGACATAACAGAGGTATTCCATTCTTCAGAATCGGATTTCGACTTCGATATCAAAAAGTCAACCCCCGATCAAACTTCTCAAAAATTAAACTTTCGGCATTTCAAGCCTAATTCCTTTACGGACCTCCAAATAATATTCCGGACATGCTCCTAAGCCCAAAATCACCATACGAAGCTATTAGAATTATCAGAATTCGAATCCGAGGTCGTTTACACATAGGTCCATATCCGGTCCACTTTTCTAACTTAATTTTTCAATTATGAGACTAAGTGTCTCATTTCACTCCGAGTTCCTTTCGGGCCTGAACCAACTAACCCGATAAGTTATAAATCAATTGCAAGACATAAATTGAGCAGTAAATGGGGGAACGGGGTTATTATATTCCAAACGACCGGCCGAGTCGTTACATCCTCCCCCTCTTAAACATTTATTCGTCCTCGAACGAGTCTAGAAACATACCCGGAGTCTCGAATAGGCGTGGATATCTGCTCCGCATCTCCTGATCAGTCTTCCAGGTGGACTCCTCCACAGGCTAACCTCTCCATTGCACCTTCACTGAAGCTATATCCTTTAACCTCAACCTTCAAACCTGCTGATCCAATATAGCCACCGGCTCCACATCATAAGTCATATCACCCTCCAACTGAACCGTGCTGAAATCCAAAACATGGGACGGATCTCCAATATACTTCCGGAGCATGGAAATATGAAACACTGGATGCACATTCGACAAGATGGGTGGCAAGGCAAGCTTATAAGCTACCTCTCCTATCCTCTGAAGCACCTCAAAAGGCCCAATAAACTGGGGGCTCAACTTGCCCCTCTTCCCAAACCTCATAACACCCTTCATGGGTGATACCTTCAGTAAAACCTTCTCCCCAACCATAAAAGACACATCACGGACCTTCCTATCCGCGTAGCTCTTCTGCCTAGACTGCGTCATGCGAAGCCGCTCCTGAATCAATTTCATCTTATCTAATGCGTCCTGGACCAAGTCTGTACCTAAGAGCCTAGCCTCACCCGGCTCAAACCATCCAACCAGAGATCTACACCTCCTCCCATATAAAGCCTCGTACGGAGCCATCTGAATACTCGACTAATAACTGTTTTTATATGCAAACTCCGCGAGTGGCAGAAACTGGTCCCATGAACCCCCAAAGTCAATAACACAAGCACGCAACATGTCCTCCAATATCTAAATAGTGCGCTCGGACTGCCCATCTGTCTGAGGGTGAAAAGTTATTCTCAACTCAACCTGAGTACCCAACTCTCGCTGTACGGCCCTCCAAAACTGCGATGTGAACTGAGTACCCCTATCTAAAATGATGGAAACTGGGGCACCATGCAGGCGAACAATCTCTCGGATGTAAATCTCAGCCAACCGCTCTGAAGAGTAAGTAGTATGAACTGGAATTAAGTGCGCGGACTTAGTCAGCCGATCCACAATAACCCAAATAGCATCGAACTTCCTCGAAGTCCGTGGGAGCCTAACTACAAAATCCATGGTGATCCGCTCCCACTTCCACTCTAGGATCTCTAATCTCTGAAGCAAGCCACTCGGTCTTTGATGCTCATACTTAACCTGCTGACAGTTGAGACACCGAGCCACAAACCCAACTATATCCTTCTTCATCCGCCTCCACCAATAGTGCTGCCTCAAATCCTGGTACATCTTCGCGGCACCCGGATGTATGGAATACCGCGAGCTGTGGGCCTCCTCAAAATCAACTCTCGAAGCCCATCTACATTAGGTACACATATCCGGCCCTGTATTCTCAGCACGCTGTCATCACTAATAGTCACATCCCTAGCATCACCTCTCCGAACCCTGTCCTGAAGAACGAGCAAGTGGGGGTCATCATACTGACGCTTCCTGATACAATCATAAAGAGAAGACCTGGAGACCACACAAGCCAATACCCGACTAGGCTCTAAAATATCGAATCTGACAAGCTGGCCCGCTAAGGCCTGAACATCCAATGCCAAGGGTCTCTCTGCTGCTAGAAAATATGCTAAACTCCCCAAACTCTTTGCCCGACGACTCAAAGCATCGACCACCACACTGGCCTTCCCCGGATGGTACAAAATAGTGATATCATAGTCCTTAAGAAGCTTTAACCATCTCCGCTGATGAAAATTAAGATCCTTCTACTTTAACAGATACGGCAGACTCCGGTGATCAATATAGATCTCACAATGAACCCTATACAAATAATGACGCCAAATATTCAAGGCGTGAACAATGGCTGCTAACTCAAGATTATGAACAAGATAGTTCTTCTCATGGGTCTTCTACTGGTGTGAGGCATAGGCAATCACCCTACCCTCCTGCATCAAAACACAACCTATGCCTATCCTCGAGGCGTCACAATACACGGTGTAAGAACCTGAAGCTGATGATAGAACTAACACTGGAGCTGTGTTTAAAGCAGTCTTGAGCTTCTGAAAGCTCTCCTCACACTCATCCAACCACCTGAATGGAGCACCCTTTTGGGTCAATTTGGTCAAGGGGCAATAGATGAAAATCCCTCCACAAAGCGACGGTAGTAACCTGCCAAACCAAGAAAGCTCCTAATCTCCGTGGTTGAGGACGGTTTGGGCCAACTCTACACTGCCTCTATCTTCTTCGGATCCACCTGAATACCCTCACTGGACACCATGTGCCCCAAGAATGCTACTGAACTGAGCCAAAACTCACATTTGGAGAACTTTGCATAAAGCTTCTCCTCCCTCAATCTCTGTAATACAACCCTCAAATGCTGAGCGTGCTCCTCCTGGCTACGAGAATACACCAGGATGTCGTCAGTGAATACAATGACGAATGAGTCCAAATAGGGCTGGAATACACTGTTCATCAAATGCATGAACGCTGTTGGGGCATTGGTCAGCCCAAAAGATATCACCAAGAACTCATAATGGCCATATCAGGTCCTGAAAGCTATTTTAAGAATATCTGAATTCCGAATCTTCAGCTGGTGATAATCGGACCTCAAATCAATCTTGGAGAACACCCTCGCTCCCTGAAGCTGGTCAAATAAATCATCAATACGAGGCAAAGGATACTTGTTCTTGACTGTGACCTTGTTCAACTGCCTGTAATCAATACACATTCTCATGGAACCATCCTTCTTTTTCACAAATAGAACCGGTGCACCCCAAGGTGACACACTAGGCCGAATAAACCCCTTATCAAGGAGTTCCTGAAGCTGTTCTTTCAATTCCTTCAACTCCGCCGGTGCCATACGATACGGTGGAATAGAAATGGGCTGAGTGCCCGGCACCAAATCAATACCAAAGTCAATATCCCTGTCAGGCGGTATGCCCGGCAGGTCTGTAGGAAACACATCCAAAAAATCACATACCACCAGAACAGAATCAATGATAGGAGTCTCTGCACTAACATCCCTCACAAAAGCCAAATAAGACAGGCAACCCTTCTCAACCATGCGTTGAGCCTTCAAATATGAAATCACCCTACTTGTTACATAATCTATAGAACCGCTCCACTCAACCCTCAGAATTCCAGGCATAGCCAACATCACCGTCTTAGTGTGACAATCTAGAACAATATGACATGGAGATAACCAATCCATACCCAATATCACATCAAAGTCGACCATACTGAGCAACAAAAGGTCCACTTGGGTTTTCAGACCCCCAATAGTCACCACACATGACCAATATACGCGGTCCACAATAATAGTATTGCCCACATGAGTAGATACATAAACAGAAGAAACTAGAGACTCATGGGGCATATCATGAAAATGGGCAAAATACGAGGAAACATATGAATACGTGGAACCAGAGTCAAATAATACTGAGGCATATCTGTGACAAACTGAGACAATACCTGTAATCACAGCATCTGAAGCAATAACATCTGGTCTGGCAGGGAGAGCATAGAAACGGGCCTGACCACCCCCTGATCTGCCTCCCCCTCTAGGGCGACCCCTAGTTGACTGACCTTCACCCCGAGCTGACTGGGCGGGTGGTGAGGTAACTGGTGCTGTAGTCGGAGGCTGACTCCTCTGCTGAGATAGGCCTCCATGATGACGAGGACACTGCCTCCACATATGCCCAAGCTCCCCACACTCAAAACAACTCCCTGGTGTTGGCGGCGAAAACTGAAGGGAACCCCTTGCACTGGGATAACTGGCAGAAGAATATGGCATGGAAGAGCCCTGAACTGGTGGAGCACGAGACAAACTCTGAGCTGGAAGGGCACTAAGTGATGAGTGGCCCTGATAAGAACTGTGAGAACCATGGCTAGATGATACACCACGGTGAAATGGTCGAGCTGACTGGGCCTGTCTGAAATGACGACCTCTACCGTGCTGGAACTGACCCCCAAAAGGAGCACCACTGAATCCACCCTGACCACGAGGCCTCTTGGCCTCCCTCTCAACCCTCTCCTGACTGCGAACAATCTCAATCTGCCGAGAAATGTCGACAACCTCATCAAAGGTAGTACCCGAAACCCGCTCCCTAGTCATAAGCAACTATAGCTGATAAGTGAGGCCATCAATAAACCTCATGATCCTCTCTCTGTCCGTAGGAACCAACCAGATAGCATGACGGGCTAACTCAGAGAATCGCATCTCGTACTGTGTCACAGACATATCACCCTAGCGAAGCCGCTCAAACTGTCTGCGCAGCTCCTCTCTATGGGATCGAGGCACGAACTTCTCCAAAAAGACCACGGAGAACTGCTGCCAAGTAAGGGGTGCTGCGCCAACAGGCCTACGCCTCTCGTAAGTCTCCCACCATCTGAGTGCATCCCCAGAAAACTTAAAGGTAGTGAACGAGACCCCACAAGTCTCTAAAATACCAGCAGTACAGCGTATCCTCTGACACCTGTCCAAAACATCCTGAGCATCCTCTCTCTCTGTGCCACTAAAAGGTGGTGGCTGGAGTCTCCCAATCCTTTCCAACCTACGCTGATCATCCTAAGGCATAGCACGAACCACATAATCCTGAGCAACAGCAATCAGCTGGGCTGGTTGTGCCTCCGGTGTCTGAAGTCCCTGAATAACCTGCTCGAGTGTGCGAGCGACGGGAGTTTGAGTGCCTCCCCTGTCCTAAGAAGTGGCTGCGGCCATCGAAATAGAGACCGCCTGAGCAAGGCCAGTACACGCTGTCAGAATCTGAGCTAGGGCCTCCTGAAGGCCTAGAATCACAATAGGCACAGGTGGTGCCTGAGCTGGTGCATCAACAACTGGAACCTGGTCCTGATATGGGACAACCGGTGGATCTGCAGGTACTGCCCCAACTGTTGTACGGGCTGCACCTCTGCCCCTACCACGGCCTCGGCCTCTCGCGGCCCTGGCTGGTGGTACTGGTGGCTAGCCCTCCTGACCGGTAGCACGAGTCCTCACCATCTGTGAGAGAATGAAACAACATATATTTAGTTACTAGAATCAACAGATTCGCACGACAAGAATTCAAGAATGTGAAATTTTCCTAAGGGTTCTGCAGCCTCTCGAAGATAAGTACAGACGTCTCTGTACCGATCCGCAAGACTCTACTACACCTGCTCATGACTCGTGAGGCCTATGTAACCTAGGCACTGATACCAATCTGTTACGACCCAAACTAACCCCTGTCGTGATGGCACCTATCGTGGAACTAGGCAAGCTGACTCATTTCCAAAACAAATCATTTCAAAGATAATTTCAATGTTATTTAACATAAAAACCTTCATAAAGGAGTTCCAATCAAAAAAACAAAGGGCGGAAGGAAAAGCCCGACATCAGGGTGTCACTAGTCATGAGCATCTACTACAATATGTCTAACAACATCAAGGCTAGCTCAGCCTAGAAAATAGCTAAATACAACTAGAGGAAGATAAGAGGGAGAAGAGCAGGGATGCGATCGCCAGGCAGCTACCTTGCTATCCCCGGGAAAAATCTGCAATCAGAACAATCAACAACTGCTACCGTGTCCAGCTACACCTGGATCTGCACACAAGGTGTAGGGAGTAACGTGAGTATGCCAACTCAGTAAGTAACAACAATAAATAAAGACTGAGCAGTAATGACGAGCAATAAAGAATATAACGTTCATATCATGAAATCTTAGTCAAATACCTCATGCTTTTAAAAATCAAGATTTGAATCAAAATATCTCGTTTAAACCCAGTTCCAGTAAAAATCATTTAAAGATATTTTTTCAACAGTTTTCAGACAGAGGAAAAATGCAAAGGTGAGCAAAAATGATGAAATCATAAACAGCCCCTCGGGCAAAATATCACTCATATACAGTCCCTCGGGCAAACCTCACAGTCACTCTTGCCACTTGGGCATACCTCACAATCACTCTTGCCACTCGGGCATACCTCACAATCACTCATGCCTCCTAGTCACTCAGCACTCGTACTCAGTAGGTACCTGCGCTCACTGGGGGTGTGCACAGACTCCAGAGGGGCTCCTTCAGCCCAAGCGCTATAATCTGCACGGACAACTCACGTGCTATAATAATAAAGTATGCTGCAGGCAGGCAGCCCCGATCCACACTCATCCTCACAATCAGGCCCTCGGCCTCACTCAGTCATAAACCTCTCAAGCCACTCAGACGTTTCAGTAAAACAAGGCATTCGGCCCAAAAACATTTATATGTATCAAAATAGAGTCATAAAACTGAGTTATGCAGTAAACAAGTATAACCATGACTGAGTATAGATTTTCAATCAAAAACAGTGAGAGGATAGTAAGCAAAGGCCCCTAAGGGTCCAAACAGCACTGGCACACGGCCCGAACATGGCATTCAACCCAATTTACAGAAACTCTTTCTAAAACATATAAGTATCATATAATTTCAACAAAATATGCAACTTTACAGTTGCTACGGGACGGACCAAGTCACAAATCCCCAACGGTGCACGCCCACACGCCCGTCACCTAGCATGTGCGTCACCTCAAAATAGTAGAATGATACGAAATCCGGGGTTTCATACCCTTATGACTAGATTTACAATCGTTACTTACTTCAAGCCGTGAAATTCTTATTCTGCAATGTCCTTTCCTCGTGAATGGGTCTCCAAATGCCTCGAATCTGGTCATAAATAATTCGTTTCAGTCAATAAATTCATTGGAATTAATTCCATAAGAAAATAATGATTTTTCATAAAAATCCAAAAATTAGCTCAAAAATCGCCCGTGGGCCCCACGTCTCGGACTCGCCAAAAGTTACAAAATCCGGAAGCCCATTCAACCACGAGTCTAACCATACCAATTTTACCAAAATTCGACCCCAACTCGACCCTCAAATCTTCAATTTAAACCAAGAGGGTTTTCAAATTTTCCCAACTCAATTCACCAATTAAATGATAAAAACAACCATGGATTTAGGTAATTTAACCAATATTGAGTTAAGAATAGTTACCCCGTTGTTTCCACAGAAAATCACCCAAATATCGCCTCAATTCGAGCTCCAAATCGTCAAAAATTGAGTCCCATTTTCAGAACTTAAACCCACTGCCCAGGCTTTTCTTCTTCACAAACGCGGTCAGTGCCTCGCGTTCGCGAAGCACAAAATAGCTCCCGTCCAAATTCCTCCTTCGCGAACGCGACATTACCCTCGCATTCGCGAAGCACAAAATGCCTTTGCCTCAATGCCTTCTACGCGAACGCGTTCAACCCATCGCGAACGTGAAGTTTCGTTCCCCCTTACTACGCGAATGCTATACCCCCTACGCGAACGCGTAGACCAATTGCCTGGGGTCCTCGGCTATTTCCTCTCTTCTTCGCGAACACGTGACACCTCTCGCGTTCGCGATGCACATCCAGTCCACCCTTTGCGAACGCGTTCTTCTCTTCGCGAACGCGAAGAGCAAATAATTCCAGCCTCTCAGTTCCTCTTCGCGAATGCGAGGCTCCACTCGCAAACGCGTTGAAGGAAACCAGATGGTGCAACAGAAAAATTCCAGCAGAGTAAGTCCATAATCCAACCCGTTAACCATCCGAAATTCAGCCGAGCCCCTCAGGACCTCAACCAAATATACCAACAAGTCCTAAAATATCATACGGACTTAGTTGAACCCTCAAATCACCTCAAAAAATGCTAAAACTATGAATTACACCCCAATTCAAGCCTAATGAACTTTGAAATTTCTAATTTCTACAAACGACTCCGGAACCTATCAAATCACGTCCGATTGACCTCAAATTTTGCACACAAGTCATAAATGACATAATATAGGTATTCCAATTTTCAGAATCGGATTCCAATCCCGATATAAAAAAGCCAACCCCCCGGTCAAACTTCTCAAAAATTAAACTTTCGGCATTTCAAGCCTAATTCCACTACGGACCTCCAAATAATATTCTGGACACGCTCCTAAGCCCAAAAGCACCATACGGAGCTATTGGAATTTCCTGAATTCGAATTCGAGGTCGTTTACACATAAGTCCATATCCGGTCCACTTTTCTAACTTAAATTTTTAATTATGAGACTAAGTGTCTCATTTCACTCCGAGTTCCTTCTGTACCCGAACCAACTAACTCAATAAGTCATAAATCAATTACAAGATATAAATTAAGCAGTAAATAGGGGAACTGGGTTATAATATTCAAAACGACCGGCCGGGTCGTTATATTAGTGAAGATACTTACTGAGTAAATGAGATCAGTTGTACTCATACTATACTTCTACACTTGCGTGCAGATCTTGGAGCTGAGTAGCTATGGAAGACGAAGTCTTGCATTGAAGACGTACATGCATTCGTTATTCAAGCTACCCCTTGTTCATGGTAGTACAGGATTTTATGTCTGTTTATGTAAACTTCAAACAGATATTGTTGTTGTTCCTCATATCAGTTTTGCAAATCTAAATCATAAAGGCTCATTACTTGTACTACCAATCCTTGGGATAGTTGTATTGAATCCCTTTGTTATTTTTATTCATTATTCCTGATGGTTTCTCACTATACTGGTGACTTATATGTTTGGCTTACCTACCATGTTGGGTTAGGTGCCATCACAACTAGTTGAAATTTTGGATCATGACACAAAAATATTCTTTCATAATATTATTTTAATAGATCATAAGTTTGTCAATTTATTAAATTCTTACTAAGCATATATTAACTTATAAAAACTTTATCTATACCTCTAACACATTTAATGAATGATTTGGAGTTAAAAATCAAGAATCGACCTTCAATGGTGCAACTATGAATTTGTAGAAACTTTGAGAATTTAATCTAAGTGTCAAAAGCTTTGTAGATTAAATTAGTATCATTGTGATGCGTTGTTGATAAATATGAACTCGTATATGTAGATTGGACTTGTTGATATTGTTGGACGACCAACGAGACTCTTATATTAATTAATGAGACGTCGAGGTATGCTAAGCTTCTAAGCTTATTGGGTGCTTTCAAAAGATAACTCATGTCTTCGAAACAATAATAATGTTAATAATATTCTATGTATGTGCTGGACAAACTTATATGGTTTGCTTCTTAGATCTCCTTCTTTAATAATAGTATCACTAGCAAAGATAATAATCTCTATATTCTCATTCTTAAGATTCAAGGCTATTTGTTTTACATTGCTGACAAATCCAACCATTTCCCGTAATTATGGTAGTCGTAGTTGATTCGAGGATCTTACATTGCGGAGCGAACTCTTCTATTGTGTTGCATTTTCTCTAGTGGATCCCCCTGTCCATTGTACTAGAGCAATTCGAGAAGAACGATTAGGTTCATATTATGTCCAATTGCAAACAAAGAGAAGGTCGGTTATATCCCACAGGTTAGTGAAGGTGGAAGTCCAAAGCTTAATAAAGTTTAAGGTGAAGCCAAGGCAAGAGCAAGGGTTTTGGTTGAGGTTAAAACAATAAAAGCACCTAAATAACTACGATTTAAATTATATGAAAGGTGTTTATGGCTCTTATACTACCTTTATATTATTGTGCAACATACCATACCACTTATATGATTTTCATAACATGTTTGGTTTATATAATTCATAGTGAGCTTCCAAATATTATATTGTGTTCCTTTCTTTTGATTTTCATTATGCAATTATATTGAATAGTACTTGACTAAGAAAAGAGAGCTAAACTGTAACGATCCAATCGGTCGTTTTGAGCTCCAGCACTTCGTTCGCCGATTTGAGGCCTTGAGTAGCTTCACTTCATGCATTATGACTTGTACGTGTAGTTGGATTTGAATTTCGGGAAGTTCGGAGTTGATTTGGAAGAACAATTCTTAATTCGAAAGCTTTGAGTTGAAAGAGTTGACCAAGGTTTGACTTTTGAGTAAACGACCTCGGAATCGAGATTTAAAGTTTCTAATAGATTCGTATGATGATTTTGGACTTGGGCTTATGCTCAGGTAAAGTATCGGATGGTCTGGGAGAATATCAGTGCGTATTGTGGAAAGTTGGCATTTTAAATGTTTTAGAATTTCCTAAGTTTGATTTGAAGTGGAATTTGGTGTTATCGATGTCTGTTTGGGAATCTGAGCCTTGGAATAGGTTTGTATTGTGATTTGTGACTTGTACGTAAAATTTGGCTTCATTCCGGAATGTCTAAGTGGGATTAGGACGCGTTCGGTGAAGCATGAAGGTTTGAAAGTTAAGAGAGTTTAAGAAATTGAGTTTGATCTTTAATTCTTGGTTTTTCTATTGTAATTTGTGTTCCGAGCCTTTCAACAAATTTAGATAGGGTATATAAACTTGTTAGAATGATTGGACGGGGTTCCTCGGACCTCGGGTGAGTTTTGGGGTGGTTTCGAACCACTTTTAGGCCCTTTTGAATTGTTGATATCTGATGCTAAGGGTGCTCTTCGTGATCACAATGGTCTAGACACGATCGCAAAGAGAAAAGTGTTGTTCTAGGCCTTGTGAATCGCGATCGCGGAAGGAAGGTCGTGATCACGTAGAAGAATTTCTGTTATCAGCGGTTTGAGTTCGGGAGCTTATATCTTGCAATCTATAAGGAATTTAGAGATGATCTAAAAATAAAAGTTGTAGCCCTTTGAATCTAGTTTTCCTAAAATTAAACCGTTTGTCATTTTGAATTATGTGCAAAAGGTTATGACCATTATACCAAAGGGTGTCTATGAAGAAGAAAACACAATTTGTACATCACGATCGCGAGATTTTAGCAGCGGTCGCGATGAAGGATATGATGCTGGAACTTTTTTTAGCCGCAAACGCATGGATGATGACTGCAATCGCGAAGGAGGAGGCCTGGCAGGTGTATTAAACATCTAATTTCGGGATTTTGAGCTTATTTTCATCACTTTTAAGTTCTTGGAGCACATGTGGGGCGATTCGGGGTGATTCTTGAAGATCAATTTCGCCATATCATGAGGTAAGTTATTCATACTTATTGTAAGATAAAAACATGGATTATATATGAATTTAAACATGAAATTTGTAGAAATTGGGGGATTTTGGAAGAAAATCTAGAATTTGATATTTTTTTTATTTTGACCACAAAATTGGAAATCGAATTAGGAATAAATTATTTATTTGAGTTCGTGGTGTCATGAGTAATGTTTATCTTTGAAACATTTTGAAATCCAAGCACGTGGGCCCGAGTGCTGACGTTATTGACTTTTCGAGCAAAGTTGGAAATTATTATAATTGTTAAGTTATGAGTATTGATTTGATTGGTTTGCATGTTGTTTGGATAGTTTCGGATCGGTAGGCATTGGTTTGAGGTGTTAGTGAGGCGTTGCAGCCGATTATCGAATTTCGGAGCGAGATAAGTCTCCTGTCTAACCTTGTGATGGAAAACTTATCCCATAGGTATTAAATTATTATGTGCTACTAGTTGTTTATGCTACATACGCACAAAGTGACGAGAGTTCGTACGTAGCTAAAAGCATTTTTATGCTCGGGTGGACTTAGTACTTTATCATATAATATTTGAATTATTTGAACTCAATTTGCTAGCTTAATTAATTGAATTTATAATTGAAATTGATTTGGGAATATATTATGCCGAGCTTTATCACCTTGTGTTATTTGGCGTAATATTTCATAAACGATAAAAGTCATATTTACTTTGTGCTCCTATACCTGTGTTGTAAGCATGTGGCTCCTAATTCGATAAGTTTCTTTCTTTCCTATGGATCGGGCTGAACGCCTCGGCAGTATATTGAGATGCATCTCTGGTTCGCGTCGGTCGACCCTCGGCAATGTACACACCACTCTGGATTGGGCCGTACGATCTCGGCATAATCGTGCGTGATACCGCTAGAAGACCGAATATTCATGAGATCCCCCCCCCCCTGATTGAGACCTAGTATTTATATGGTATTCCTTATCCATTTGATATTTGCACTTGATATTTTCGAATCTGTTGAGATAGCATATGAGATTTGAGAGATTTATATCGCCAAACAAAATATTGGAGGATTATGTGAGTTACAGTTTTACCTCATGGTTACTGTTGTGTTTCATATCTATTTATATATTATTATTATTATTATTCTATTATTTATTGGACCACTAGTAAGTGTCGATGTCAACCCCTCGTCACTACTTCTGCGGGGTTAGGCTAGATACTTACTGGATACGCGTTGATTTACGTAATCATGCTGCACTTCTACACTAAATGTGCAGGAACTGACAAGTTCATTTGGTGGTCATCTTGGCGTGTAGGCGCAGCTGCTGAGGGGACTTCATGGTGATCTGCATTTCATGATACATGTCGCAGCCCACAGAGGATCCATCATATTTACTTACTTTATCCTATATATTTTACATTTCAAACAGATGTTGTATTATTATTGTACTCCTTAGTAGATGCTCATGGACTTGTAACATCTGATTTTGGATATTCTAGTTGATGTTAATGGTTTTGCTTTAATAATGTCACCTTTTTATTTTATATCTTATTAATATTGTATGTATCCATGATTTCAAATGCATTAAATATTTATTTAATAAAACTTGTAATTTCAAAAGTAATAAAATGAATAAATATTTAGATGGTTCACCGTTAGCTTGCCTAACAACGACGTTGGACGCCATCACAGCCTATAGTGAGTTTTGGGTCATGACAACTTGGTATCAGAGCTCTAGGTTCACTTAGGTCTCACGAGTCATGAGCAAGTCTAGTAGATTCTTGTGGATCGGTACAGAGATGTCTATACTTATCTTCAAGAGGCTACCTGGATGTTAGGAGAACTTCCATTCCCTGATTCCTCATCATGCGATATGATTTCTTTGAAGCTTATGCCTTCGATTCCTTTCTACTCATTCGTATGTGACGTCGGGCATTTGTTATTAGTTAGGCACCGACGAGTCGTGAAAATGATACAAATGCGATGCAGGATCTTTTTCCCTGAGTATGCAGCCGGACTATTAGCGTCACTTTGTGGAGGAGTGTTCTGTAATTTCAGCCTAGTATTGGTGTTGCCTACGATTTCGAGGCTATGTGTAGTGTATTGTGATGTTCATGTGTTGTTATTGCATAGTTCCGGTGTGAATTGTAGGATACTTACTTATTTGTTGCGGCAATGAATGATTCGGGAGGAGGATTAATCGATTCAAGATCGGGAGATTCGACATTTGATTCCAGTAGAGGATAGGCAATCAAACTATGGATGTTTAGGCATTAGTTGATGGAGTCGCGAGATTGAATATTTCCTAATTTAGTGGAACTCTTGTTAATATTGTGGTGTCTTCGTCCCTGTATAAATGTATTAGCGCTCATCGGTGTGATGGTTCTTTGGTTTGCTTTAGGGGCAGAGTGTTGTGGAATAGTACCTAAGAGGCAGTTATTAGAGATGGTGATGTGTGGCAGCTTTGGGGTCGGATTGGTGCTTCTGGTATTGAATGGTTCGAGAGGGATGATCTTTATGGAGGCTCGGAGTTGGTGGAAATTTATCAGTTTGGGTGCTGCAAAGATGGATTATGATTTGAAGTAGTATTTTGGCAGCGAATGAGGAGGAAGGACATGATGGGAGGTGTCTCGTGGTGGTTGAATTGCTAGCATGTCAAGTATGAACAATAGAGGCCGAGTAGTTGCTTAAATAGATGGTTTAACTGAAGTGGGAGTGGCAGAGCAGCGTATAGATTCCATGGTAGGATAGCCATATGCTTTGAGAATGTTTAGAGAGATTTGGGGATCATGGTGGACAAATGACTAAGTCTATGAATTTCATTTGGGATGGTGGTTACTGTACTGAGGAAGTATGAATATGATGGAAAGGAGTTTGCTTGGAATGAAGAGGAGTGTGAAAGCTTGATTATCGTTTTGGGATGCAACATGACTTCGAGTTTTGGAATGTTTTGTTGGACCTTCAGTTAATGCTAATGGGGAATGAACTGACTCTTACAGCTGGTGGACAAGCATGGGCTCAGGAAGGTTTACCGATTTTGTGGTGGTTGTAACTAGGGCAATGTCATTGGAAGATGTCCATATGGAATTACACAATTGGGCTATCTCATTTGGGCAGGTTAGTTGTTGCGTGATTTTTGATGAAGTGTCTACGAAGAGTTCTACTTTCTACCCAGCAGGAGGCATGTACTACGATGTGAGCTTGGATCGCTTGAAGACGATGGTACGACTGTTAGGAGGTCGAAGGTGCGTTTGTGGATGATAATTCAGAATGTTTTATGAAAAGTTTAACAAAAGATTTTGAGAAACTTGGCGGGTTAACGGTGCAAGATCATGGTGACTGAGAAGGAGAAGTCATTGTGGGTTATGAATTTAAGTGATCGTAGCTTAAATCTAAGTAAGGGAGCCCACCGTCTACGATTGGGTCACGTGGTTGTGTGCCATTGCCGGTATCAGATTGTCAGTACATTGGTAGATTAGTTATGAATAAGGAATGAAAACATCAAGGGTAATTCATGCAAAGAACTTGATGAATGTGTGCTACATTTTGCCTTATCGATTCATGTGCATATTTTGGGATGATACAGAGTTTATGCTTCTTGTGGATGTGATGTACAAGGAAAAGAATTCATCTGGTTGCTTCTTTGGAAGTGTTCATATGCTAACGGAGCACCAGTGTTTGGTTATATACTCGGGACCAGGTTAGAGTGGGTGACTCTCAACAATGGTTCTAGTGGGTTCAAGAAGTAAAGTGCGGTGCCTAAGGATTTTTGAGTTCGTCGTGTGGCTAAGGAATTAGTTTTGCAGCGAAGTGTGAAAGAGACTTGGAGTATTTCTATGAATGTCACCGGGTCTGCGGCGCGATGTTAGAGAGATGGAGGAAACAACTTTGGATTCGTAGGAGGTCTTTCAGAATGGGTGTATCAGTTGAAGATACTATTGAGTGCATTAGGAAAGTATGAGATGGCTGATGGGTATTGAGACGATGTGGTCTCATGATTTGGGTCACTCGGGATGAGTGTTATTTGAGGTCTGTTATGTGTTTGATTAGAACTATTATTTCGAAGGCAAGTCAAGAGTAAATTGGAAGAAGTTGAGTCAGTTAGTAATGGTTTGAATTAACATAGTTGTGGAAATGATCAGTTCCTTCTATGTATTAAGGCTATACATGTGATTCAGTGGTTGTACGTGAGGGCATGACAACCACCGCAATTCGATTAATTTGGAGGTATTTGATTCAGATGGCCTTGTTATGTGTAAATGAATTCCAGAAGAGTTATTGCAGTTTAGACCATGACTTGAGGTTTGCATTTTCTACGGTTATGATAATTCGGTTGTGTGTTGCAATTGTTCTTTTGAAATAAGTGGAGTGAAAGGGGTTCTAGCTGATGAAGTGTTTATTCTACTGGTGGTTCAGGGTTTATGATGAAATTCTTGGACTCTCACGTAGTGGCATGATATGTGCAGTGAGCGGTATGGAAATTGGAAGTTGAGGATGAAGGTTGCGGTTCGGTTTTGATAAGAATATCACGAGCTCGGAGGAGCGGGGGAGGATTTCAGATGTTCAGAGTATGCTGGCACTATTTTTGGGAAGCCTAAGGATGGTCTGTTTTGTGGAAGAAGTGTTGGGTATTGAAATATGGATGCTTGACTAACACTATAGAAATAGCATGGTCGATGGCCATTAATATTCAGATTTTACTACATGGTGCGGAAGGTTGTGGGAGTATATCCCACGTGAAGATCATATAAGTGTGACGTGTTAGTCATTCAATTATTAGAGATTGAAATCAAGTATGAAGATTTTCGTAAAGTCGCCAATGGGAGAGGTTATGACTGAGAGGCGCTCTATTCCTTTGGTTGTGGATTGTGGGAGTTTGTTCCAGATTTGATGACTGCTCGTATGTATCATGCATAGGGTCATTGTGGATCTTTGAAAGGTTATTGTCCCAATATGGGATGATCGGAATCAGCTTGAGGTCCGTTAGTAGATCTAATATAAATGTATGCTCTACATCAGGTCGGATGTGTTCATTCAGCATAGCATTGCTTATGGAGGAGTCTTCGGGTGTTGGATGTTATTGCTGTCGTCAGCTATTCTATGTAATACTCTATTATGCCATGTGGGTTATGAGATGGCTTGATTATTCGCACATGTGTTGTGATCCCATGTATCTTGTGGTGTTATATGAGCAAGATGGCTCTCTAGATGCATGTCGTTTATTGCACCTTAGTCGTGCTTGAATTTTTGTAGCGCATGGCGCTATCCGTCTCCCCATGGTTGTATTTATGCATTTCGCGTGCTTGTGGTCGATATTCGGGTATTTCATAGGTATGAGCATTATGGCTTGATGGGTATTTCCTTATTGATTGTTATATGTGGATCGGATGGCACGCCGCCACGAGAATGTTGTTTGGATTGTGTTGCACGCCGCAACAGTGTCATGTTGGATTGGGTTGCACACCGCAACAATGTCATGTTTGGATCGGGTTGCATGCCGTAACGGTATCATGTTTGGATCGGGTTCCATGCCACAACGGTGTCATGTGTGGATCAAGTTGCATGCCGCAATAGTGAGATGTTGAGTACGGTTCCTTATACTTTATAGTGTGCCTTGTTTCTCATTCTCTAAGGTAGGTTCATAGCATCTGTTTGGAAATTTTATTCGTTTCGCGGGTTAGATAGTTCTTTACCCGAGTTCATTTTCCTTAATTGGCCATATTCAAGTTGTGGCTTGTTGACGCATTAATGTCATTGTATGAGATTTTAGGTGGTTTTTGGATGTGGCTTGTTGGTCGAGCAACTTGTATTGGGTGAGACAAGGTTTTTGAACCTGAAATCAGTGCAATCGAATTATTATAATGTCTATTTGAGAGAAAATATCACTAATCAGCTTAGAGTGAGGCAATGGTTCTTGTCAAGCGGAGAGACACCATGAGCTACTGATTTGATGGGTGGTTATGAGTTCCTACACATCTCTTTCAGTGTTGCAGTATTGTGAGGGTTGAGACCGGGCTTATATGTGTTATGAGGTATACTACGGGCATTTGGTTCATGAATTTGCAGATTCTACGGTTGGAGGATGTTATTATGGGTATACCAATTATGTGGTGCATTGTGTGATTTCAGCATGGGTGCATGATCATGTTTTGGTACAATGTGTTGAGATTGATATGATGTTCGTATGTTAGAATCAAACCCGGCAGATAATTCCAGATGTTGGAATTTGGTTCTAAGGCTTGGGGGCTAAGGTAGCAGGAAGGATCTTCAGTCTGGCTTGAGCTAATATGCTCATATGGGTTGTGGTGGCACGGGTAGGTGCACGAGGTGTTAAACAGTGCTTTTAGGCAACTCCGAAATGGTTCTTGGCACGTTCGAAGATGAACGTATGTTTAAGTGGGGGAGAATGTAACGACCCGACCGGTCATTTTGAGCTCTAGCGCGTCGTTCGACTATTTGAGGCCTTGAGTAGCTTCACTTCATGTATTGCGACTTGTACGTGTAGTCAGATTTGAATTTCGGGAAGTTCAGAGTTGATTTAGAAGGAAAATTCTCAATTCGGAAACTTTAAGTTGAAAGAGTTGACCAAGGTTTAACTTTTGAGTAAATAACCTCGGAATCGGGATTTGAAGGTTCCAATAGGTTCGTATGATGATTTTGGACTTGGGCGTATGCTCGGGTCAAGAATCGGATGGTCCAGGAGCATTTCGACGCTTATTGTGGAAAGTTGGCATTTTGAAGGTTTTAGAGTTTTCTAAGTTTGATTTGAAGTGGACTTTGTTGTTATCGATGTCCGTTTAGGATTCCGAGCCATCGAATAGGTTCGTATTATGATTTGTGACTTGTACATAAAATTTGGCGTCATTCCGAAATATCTAAGTGGGATTCGTACGCGTTTGGTGAAGCTTGAAGGTTTGAAAGTTAAGAGAGTTTAAGAAATTGAGTTTGATCTTTAATTCTTGGTTTTGATGTTGTAATTCATATTCCGAGCCTTTGAAAAAATTTACATAGGGTATATAAACTTGTTAGAATGATTGGACAGGGTTCCTCGGACCTTGAGTGAGTTTTGGGGTAGTTTTGGACTACTTTTAGGCCCTTTTGAACTGTTGATATCTGATGCCAGGGGTGCTCTTTGCGATCGCAGAGATTTGGACGCGATCACAAAGAGCAAAGTACTATTCCAGGCCTTGTGAATCGCGATCGAGGAAGGAAGGTCGCGATCGCGTAGAAGGAATTTCTACTATTAGTGGTCTGACTTTGGGAGCTTATATCTTGTTATCTATAAGAAATTTGGAGATGATCCAAAATTAAAAGTCATAGCCCTTTGAATCTAGTTTTCAGAAAATCAAACCGTTTGTCATTTTATTGAATTTTATACAAAAAGTTATGACCATTATATTAAAGGGTGTCTGTGAAGAAGAAAACACAATTTGTACATTGCGATCGCGAGATTTTAGCCGTGATTGCGATGAAGGAAATGATGCTGAAACTTTTGTTAACCACGATCGCATGCCCTATGACCACGATCGTGAAGGAGGAGGCCTGGCAGGTGTATTAAACATCTAATTTCACGATTTTGAGCTCATTTTCTTCACTTTTAAGTTCTTCGAGCACATGTGGAGCGATTTGGGGTGATTCTTGAAGATCATTTTCGCCATATATCATGAGGTAAGTTATTCCCACTTGTTGTAAGATAAATACATGGATTATATATGAATTTAAACATAGAGGTTTGTAGAAATTGGAAAATTTTGGAAGAAAACCTAGAATTTTTTTTAATTTTGATCACCAAATTGGACATGAAATTAGGAATAAATTATATATTTGAGTTTGTGGTGTTATGGGTAATATTTATCTTCGAAAGATTTCGAAATCCGGGCATGTAGGCCCGAGGGTTGACTTTGTTTACTTTTCGAGCGGAGTTAAAAATTATTATAAATTGTTAAGTTATGAGTATTGAAATATCTTTTGATTGGTTTGTACGTTGTTTGGATAGTTTCGGATCGATGGGCATCGATTTGAGGTGTTAGGGAGGCGTTGCAGCCGGTTATCGGATTTTGGAGCGAGGTAAGTCCCTTGTGAGGGGTAAATTACCCCGTAAGTATTAAATTATTATGTGCTACTAGTTGTGGATGCTACGTACGCACGAGGTGACGAGAGTCTATACGTAGCTAAAAGCATATTTATGTCCAGATAGACTTAGGACTTTATCATATATTATTTGAATTATATGAACTCAATTTGCTAGCTTAATTAATTGAATTTATAATTGAAATTGATTTGGAAATATATTAGGCCGAGCTTTATCACCTTGAGTTGTTTGGCGAGATAATTCATAAACGATAAAAGCCATGTTTACTTTGTGCTACTGTACCTGTGTTGTAAGCACGTGACTTGTAATTCGATAAGTTTTTTCTTTTCCTGTGGATCGGGATTGTTACAACCCAAATTCGCATATCATAGATCACGCCGTAAGGTAGTCGACGTAAATCCAAGAAGAGATTATCTTTGAGATGATAATAAGTTAATCCTATTGGTCTTAAACGATACAAGGGTGTATAAGAGTGGTTAACAAGTATTTGAAGTTAAGCTAATCAAGGATGTTGTAACCCGTATTTTCGGATAACACTAGAGGTGATTAACTGTCCCAAGAGGTCTTGTTTTAATGTATTTGAATCATATAATATCCGCATCATAAGTCTTGAAGTCAAGCGAGTTATGAAATAAAAGTCGATAAAAGTTGTCGCAACTTAGGTTTATAATTTTACTTAAACTTTAGGTCAAATGTTACTGCATTTTACTCCCAATATGCTTGGAATTATGGGGTGATCTACCTATCAAATTTAATATCTATGAGTCTAGTTTCCAACGCATTAAACCGTTCGTCGATACGATCTCGGAATTGAGAGATATTCGCGTTTTCGCGAGAGTGCGCCAAGCTGCTCTCTATGGGGCCCACAAAGGCGGTTTAAGACATTTTGACATATATAAGATAACTCAACCCCGTTTTAAGTCATTATTTTTCAGTATATTCAGACCTTATAACCCTAAAAACATTCTCTCAAGGTTCTCTCATGATCCAAGACCCAAACAAAGGGCAAACAACACAAATCAAATGTCGGGAATCCCGTGGTGCTAGTAAGTTTCTTGTTTTTCTTGTTGTTGCTGATTTTTGTGTTGTTCCAGCTTGTGTGGGAGGTTGTTTTAAGTGCTTTATGTTCTGTAAATACACCTTCAAGTTTTTAATATCAACCCTAGGTGATTTCAAGTCTTCTAAAGTAATTCTAGTGCCGAAAAACCCGAATTAATTGCTAGTTTCGCTTCCTTGTTCTTGTGGCAGAATTGAAGGGATATTTCGTGGAAAATTAAGGTCAAATTGGAGTTGTTCTTTCTGTTTAAAGGTAATGAACCTCTTACTCTATATATATTTAAGATTATCCAAGTTGTGGCTAAGTCGTTGATGCTAGAACTTGTGAAATATATATCGAAAGGCTTGGTAGTAACGTTGTTAGTTGGTGGACTGTTTTGGAGGCTCAATATGATTATTAATGATGTTGTTTGGGCTGTTTGGTGATTGTATTGACTTGTGTGAAGTCATATAAATAGGGGAGGTGCTGTCCGTTTCATCGTAAAATAGGTTGCGGTCGATACATAATAGTTACGACGCTTAAACGATAATGATAGTGTCATTTCTTTTATTGTAGACTAAGGAGTCGTGATATTTGCATAGCTTGAGGTTGGGCAGTATATACAAGGTATGTGAGTCTATCCCCTTCATTCTTTTGCACGACTCCAATTGTACATAATGTAATGAACGAGCTCCCAAAGATACTCTACTCTTAGAAGCTAGCAGTACTTACATTGCTGCCCTTCTTATGAAACGATTGATATTGATGTTACTTCTATTATTCTTATATTATCAATGTTGTTGGTAGTTCCTGATTCTTATAAGATTCTTGATGAAGAGTTAATCCTAATAACGTGTACGAAGGATACCGACCTTACGTCACTCTGAAAGGTTCAAAATGTGATTCCAATGAGTCCAGCATGCATCATATATATGTATCTATTTTACTCTACCGAGCCGCGCTATAGTTGGCCGGGTATGGCACCTATTGTGCAACCACTGATCAGTTGGGTTTTACCGAGCTCCACGTGGCCGGGTACGATTCTACCGAGCCCTATGATGGCCGGGTACGTTTTACCGAGCCTATTATGGCCGGGTACGATATGATGATGATGATGCCCACAAAGGCATATGTTTTAAACGTTTATGTATATATATATGTATGTATCATGTATTTCATGTCAGTAGCCCTCAGAGGTACCCAGATGTCATAGGTTGTATATTCCCTATCACTGTTTACATTATTGTTCTTACTTATGCTATTATGCCTTACATACTCAGTACTTTATTCGTACTGACGTCCTTTTTATTTGTGGATGCTGCATGTCGTGCTGCAGGTCCTGATAGACGGGTAGACGCAGCTCCCCCATCACAGTAGGCTATCCGGTTCAGCGTTATTGGCAAGATCCTTTCTCCGGACTTGCCGTGGTCTTGGTATGCATTTTTGTTATCGACATTATGGGTATGTCGGGGCCCTGTTCCGGCAATGTTGTAGCACTTATGTTCTTTTAGAGGCTCATAGACAGGTGTCGACTCATGTATGGTTTGGAATGCCTTGTCGGCTGATTTTTGTTGTATAGTCTTTCATGGCACCATGGTAGCTCGTACCTTATATATAGTTTCTTGACAGTCTTGTCGTCCCATGTTACGTATGTTCATGACATTATCTTTCATTGTTGGATGTTCATGATCCATGTCTTTCATTTATATTGGTCTTGTCGGCCCTTAAAGATAATAAGGAAGGTTAGATAAAATGTACGTTGGTGCTCGGCAAGTATGGCCCGGGTGCTAGTCATGACCCTCCAGTTGGGTCGTGACAAACTTGGTATCAGAGCAAGTCTATCCTAGGGGTTGTCTATGAGCCGTGTCTAGTAGAGTTTTGATTATGGATGTGTAGCGCGCCACATTTATAATCAGGAGGCTACATGACATCTAGGGTTGTTACCTTCTTCCTAAATCTAGATCGTGCGTAGAGTTGAGTTGTAAGTGTTCATATCTAATATTCACATTGTTTTCTTTCAGCGATGCCTTCGACTAGGAAGCAAGCGATTAGTAAACGGCTTGATACAGCTGTGGGCGAGGGTAACATTCAGGTCCCTCCAGCCAGAGCAGGCCAAAGTGAGGCTCAGAGTGAGATGCCGTCTCATACCTCTCCGTCTCCTCCAGAGGATATTAGGAGGCACCCAGTACATCCAGTTCCACCGTCTGGCACTACAGACCACGATATGCGCAGTGTAGTGCAGTTGTTGACTAGCTTGGTAGCTGCTCAGGCTCAGAGGCAGAATACCGGTGTTGCTGATAAACCGGTTAGTGCGAGAGTTCGTGATTTTATTAATCTAGACCCTCCAGTGTTTACCGGATCAGATCCCAAGGAGGACCCACAAACATTTATTGATCAGGTTCATCGTACATTGCGGGTTATGCATGCTAGTGATACGGAGGCAGTAGAGTTGGCTTCTTATCGGTTACGGGATTTAGCGGTTTTCTGGTATGATAGTTGGGAGAGATCTAGGGGTCCGAACGCTCCTCTAGCCGTGTGGAAGGAATTTTCTGAGGCCTTTCTTCGTCACTACTTACCAGTTGAGATACGACGAGCAAGAGCTGATAAGTTCTTGAACCTTCGACAGGGTAATATGAGTGTACGAGAGTATAGTATACAGTTTGATTCTTTAGCAAGGTATGCTCCCCATATGGTGTCAGAGATGAGTGATAGGGTGCATCTGTTCGTGAACGGGTTGGGACCACATCTGATAAATGAGTGCACAACAGCCTCCTTGGTAGAGGGCATGGATATTTCCCGTATTCAGGCTTATGCCCAGACCCTAGAGGATCGTAAGCGCCAGCAAAGGGCAGATAGGGAGCAGGATAGGGGCCAGCATAAGAGGGCAAGATTTGCAGGGTATTCTGATGAGTTCAGAGGCAGTATCAGGCCCCAATCTTCGAGGAGTTCGGCGCCACCTGTAGCTAGTGCTCCTCCACAGTTTCAGAGGCCTCGGTATGATCGATTTACCTATTCTGGTTCAGGTCAGAGTTCGAGGGCATCAGGCTCACAATTTCATAGAGATACTAGTCAGACGAGACCCCCAACACCTCGTTGTGATCAGTGCGGCAAGGCCCACTTTGGACTGTGCCGTCGAGGTTCCGATGCGTGCTATTCTTGGGGACAGCGTGGCCATATGATGCGGGATTGTCCTAACAGAGGAGGTGGTGGTATGGCTCAACCGACTGGATCTGTGTCTGGTTCTTCCTCATCAGTTCGACCTCCAGCACAAGGTTTTCAACAGTCGACAGGTCGTGGTAGAGGTAGAGGTTCAGTGCCGAGTTCGAGTGGTGCTCAAAATCGAACCTATGCTCTAGTAGGTCGACAAGATCTCGAATCGTCTCCGGATGTTGTTACAGGTATATTGTCTGTGTTTTCTTATGATGTATATGCGCTAATTGATCCAGGATCTACCTTATCATATGTTACACCCTTTGTGGCTAATAAGTTTGGCATTGAACCTGAATTGATAAGTAAACCACTTGCGGTATCCACTCCGTTAGGAGATTCTGTGATTGCTAGAAGGGTATATAAAGGTTGCACTGTGATGATTTGTAGTCGTCAAACCTCGGCAAATTTATTTGAGTTAGAAATGGTTGATTTCGATGTGATAATGGGAATGGACTGGTTGGCCTCATGCTATGCAACTGTTGACTGTCGTACGAAGATGGTTAGGTTTCAGTTTCCGGGTGAACCCACCATTGAATGGAAGGGGAACATTGCTATGCCGAAAGGTAGGTTTATTTCCTATCTTAAGGCAAGGAAGATGATCTCAAAAGGTTACATTTATCATCTTGTTCGTGTTAGGGATGTGGAGGCGAAGCCGCCTACTCTACAATCCATCCCCGTGGTCAATGAATTTCCAGATGTTTTCCCAGATGAACTCCCAGGCCTTCCTCCTGAAAGGGAGATTGAGTTTAGCATTGATGCGTTGCCTGACACTCAACCGATCTCTATCCCTCCATACAGGATGGCCCCGGCAGAGTTGCGAGAGTTGAAGGTTCAGTTGAAGGACTTGCTGGATAAGGGTTTCATTAGGCCTAGCACTTCACCTTGGGGTGCACCAGTCTTGTTCGTACGGAAGAAAGATGGGTCGTTAAGGATGTGTATCGATTATCGACAGTTGAATAAGTTTACAATAAAGAACAAGTATCCACTTCCAAGAATTGATGACCTATTTGACCAACTCCAGGGTGCCAAGTATTTCTCCAAGATTGACTTGCGTTCAGGGTATCATCAGGTGAGGGTTAAGGAGAAGGATATTCCAAAGACGACCTTCCGGACAAGATATGGGCATTTTGAGTTCTTGGTGATGTCGTTCGGGCTAACAAATGCCCCAGCAGCTTTTATGGATCTCATGAATAGTGTATTCAGGCCCTATCTTGATGTGTTCGTGATCGTATTCATTGATGACATTCTGGTGTATTCTCGTTCGGAGGCGGAACATGCGGGCCACTTGCGGATAGTATTACAGACCCTTCAGGATCATAAGTTATATGCTAAGCTCTCTAAATGTGAATTCTGGCTGAACTCAGTAGCATTCCTTGGCCATGTGATATCTGATGAGGGTATTAGTGTCGACACTCAGAAGATCGATGCAGTGAAGAATTGGCCGAGACCTACAACACCGTCAGAAGTCCGCAGCTTCCTGGGGCTAGCAGGATATTATAGGCGGTTTGTAGAAGGGTTTTCCTCTATATCAGCACCATTGACTAAGTTAACACAGAAAACTAAGTTCCAGTGGTCTGATTCTTGTGAACATAGTTTTCAGGAGCTAAAGAATCGATTGACATCTGCGCCAGTGCTCACTCTCCCAGAAGGAACAGAAGGTTATGTGGTATATTGTGATGCCTCAGGTATAGGTTTGGGGTGCGTATTGATGCAACGTGGGAAGGTGATTGCTTATGCATCACGACAATTGAAGAAGCATGAAAAGAATTACCCGACTCATGATTTGGAATTGGCTGCAGTAATATATGCTTTGAAGATATGGCGGCACTACTTATACGGCGTCCATATTGACATCTACACATATCACAAAAGTTTACAATACATCTTCAAGCAGAAGGAGTTGAATTTGAGGCAGCGTAGGTGGCTTGAATTACTGAAAGACTATGACGTCGAGATATTGTACCATCCTGGTAAAGCCAATGTTGTGGCAGACGCTCTCAGCCGTAAGTCAATGGGAAGCTTAATACATATTGAGGCAGGTAGACAAGGGTTGACCAAAGAGCTTCACCTGCTGGCCAATATGAGAATCAGATTGTTGGACTCTGATGACGGAGGTGTTACTGTACAGAATACAGCAGAATCATCTTTGGTAGCCGAGGTAAAAGCACGGCAATATGAAGATCCTACCTTAGTAAGATTGAGAGAGGGAATTCAGCAGTGTAAGATTACAGCTTTCAAGATCGGAGGAGATGGGACACTGAGATACCAGGGCCAATTATGTGTGCCTAGTGTGGCAGGGTTGCGAGAGAAGATTATGATTGAGATTCATCAGTCCCGATATTCTATCCATCCTGGCTCGACAAAGATGTATCATGATGTTAAGGAGCAGTATTGGTGGGACAACATGAAGAAGTCTATTGCAGAATTTGTAGCCCAGTGTCCTAATTGTCAACAAGTAAAGATCGAGCATCAGAAACCCAGTGGATTGATTCAGAATATAGAGATTCCGACCTGGAAATGGGAGGTGATTAATATGGACTTCATTATTGGATTACCTCGCTCTTATCATAAGTTTGACTCCATTTGGGTGATAGTTGATCGACTTACAAAATCTGCCCATTTTCTACCAGTTAAGACAACTTACACGGCTGAAGATTATGCGAAGTTGTATATCAAGGAGATTGTTAGGCTTCATGGTGTGCCGGTATCTATTATATCAGACCGAGGAGCTCAATTTACGGCTAACTTTTGGAGGTCTTTTCAGAAGGGTTTAGGCACACAAGTAAATCTCAGCACTGCATTCCATCCGCAGACTGACGGACAGGCTGAACGTACCATCCAGACGCTGGAAGATATGCTACGAGCATGTGTTCTAGATTTTAAGGGGAATTGGGATGACCATCTGGCACTTATAGAATTTGCCTACAATAATAGCTACCATTCCAGTATTAAAATGGCCCCGTATGAGGCACTGTACGGGAGGAGATGTAGATCACCAGTTGGATGGTTCGAAGTGGACAGAATTATATGGGCCAGATTTGATTTACCAAGCCATTGAGAAGGTGAAACTGATACAAGAGCGGCTGAGGACGGCACAAAGCAGGCAAAAATCTTATTCCGATGTCCGACGTCGTGATCTGGAATTTGAGGTTGGTGATTGGGTTTTCCTGAAGATCTCGCCGATGAAGGGTGTTATGCGTTTTGGGAAGAAGGGTAAGTTGAGTCCACGGTATATTGGGCCGTACAAAATTCTTCGACGAATTGGACAGGTTGCTTACGAGTTAGAATTGCCATCTGAATTGGAATTTGTCCACCCGGTATTCCATGTATCTATGTTGAGGAAATGTATTGGAGACCCTTCTCGGGTCGTCCCTATCAAAGATGTACAAGTTACAAAGGATCTATCATATGATGAACTGCCAGTGGCTATTTTAGATCGACAAGTCCGCAAGCTGAGAACAAAGGATGTAGCTTCCATGAAAGTATTATGGAGGAACAAGAATATAGAAGAAATGACATGGGAAGCAGAAGAGGAGATGAAGTCTAAATACCCTTACCTATTCCAGAGTGAAAATAACGAGGATACCGGGGGAAAGAAGGACGCATTATAAGGTGAAACGGCTCTATGAGGTAAGCAATAGCTTGTGAATACTCTTTTTTTAAATACAAAATGGTGATATGCAGATAATGTACATATCCATAATGCTTTGTATAGTCTTGTATGGCCATAGGTTGGGTTTAACTGCTTGCAAGTTTGGCTAGTGTCCATTTTATGGGGGAAACTCAGCCGGAAATCTCCGTCGGAATCCACGATGAGTTAGACACCCCATAAACCCTTACATTCGAGGACGAATGTTCCTAAGGGGGAGAGGATGTTACAACCCAAATTCGCATATCATAGATCACGCCGTAAGGTAGTCGACGTAAATCCAAGAAGAGATTATCTTTGAGATGATAATAAGTTAATCCTATTGGTCTTAAACGATACAAGGGTGTATAAGAGTGGTTAACAAGTATTTGAAGTTAAGCTAATCAAGGATGTTGTAACCCGTATTTTCGGATAACACTAGAGGTGATTAACTGTCCCAAGAGGTCTTGTTTTAATGTATTTGAATCATATAATATCCGCATCATAAGTCTTGAAGTCAAGCGAGTTATGAAATAAAAGTCGATAAAAGTTGTCGCAACTTAGGTTTATAATTTTACTTAAACTTTAGGTCAAATGTTATTGCATTTTACTCCCAATATGCTTGGAATTATGGGGTGATCTACCTATCAAATTTAATATCTATGAGTCTAGTTTCCAACGCATTAAACCGTTCGTCGATACGATCTCGGAATTGAGAGATATTCGCGTTTTCGCGAGAGTGCGCCAAGCTGCTCTCTATGGGGCCCACAAAGGCGGTTTAAGACATTTTGACATATATAAGATAACTCAACCCCGTTTTAAGTCATTATTTTTCAGTATATTCAGACCTTATAACCCTAAAAACATTCTCTCAAGGTTCTCTCATGATCCAAGACCCAAACAAAGGGCAAACAACACAAATCAAATGTCGGGAATCCCGTGGTGCTAGTAAGTTTCTTGTTTTTCTTGTTGTTGCTGATTTTTGTGTTGTTCCAGCTCGTGTGGGAGGTTGTTTTAAGTGCTTTATGTTCTGTAAATACACCTTCAAGTTTTTAATATCAACCCTAGGTGATTTCAAGTCTTCTAAAGTAATTCTAGTGCCGAAAAACCCGAATTAATTGCTAGTTTCGCTTCCTTGTTCTTGTGGCAGAATTGAAGGGATATTTCGTGGAAAATTAAGGTCAAATTGGAGTTGTTCTTTCTGTTTAAAGGTAATGAACCTCTTACTCTATATATATTTAAGATTATCCAAGTTGTGGCTAAGTCGTTGATGCTAGAACTTGTGAAATATATATCGAAAGGCTTGGTAGTAACGTTGTTAGTTGGTGGACTGTTTTGGAGGCTCAATATGATTATTAATGATGTTGTTTGGGCTGTTTGGTGATTGTATTGACTTGTGTGAAGTCATATAAATAGGGGAGGTGCTGTCCGTTTCATCGTAAAATAGGTTGCGGTCGATACATAATAGTTACGACGCTTAAACGATAATGATAGTGTCATTTCTTTTATTGTAGACTAAGGAGTCGTGATATTTGCATAGCTTGAGGTTGGGCAGTATATACAAGGTATGTGAGTCTATCCCCTTCATTCTTTTGCACGACTCCAATTGTACATAATGTAATGAACGAGCTCCCAAAGATACTCTACTCTTAGAAGCTAGCAGTACTTACATTGCTGCCCTTCTTATGAAACGATTGATATTGATGTTACTTCTATTATTCTTATATTATCAATGTTGTTGGTAGTTCCTGATTCTTATAAGATTCTTGATGAAGAGTTAATCCTAATAACGTGTACGAAGGATACCGACCTTACGTCACTCTGAAAGGTTCAAAATGTGATTCCAATGAGTCCAGCATGCATCATATATATGTATCTATTTTACTCTACCGAGCCGCGCTATAGTTGGCCGGGTATGGCACCTATTGTGCAACCACTGATCAGTTGGGTTTTACCGAGCTCCACGTGGCCGGGTACGATTCTACCGAGCCCTATGATGGCCGGGTACGTTTTACCGAGCCTATTATGGCCGGGTACGATATGATGATGATGATGCCCACAAAGGCATATGTTTTAAACGTTTATGTATATATATATGTATGTATCATGTATTTCATGTCAGTAGCCCTCAGAGGTACCCAGATGTCATAGGTTGTATATTCCCTATCACTGTTTACATTATTGTTCTTACTTATGCTATTATGCCTTACATACTCAGTACTTTATTCGTACTGACGTCCTTTTTATTTGTGGATGCTGCATGTCGTGCTGCAGGTCCTGATAGACGGGTAGACGCAGCTCCCCCATCACAGTAGGCTATCCGGTTCAGCGTTATTGGCAAGATCCTTTCTCCGGACTTGCCGTGGTCTTGGTATGCATTTTTGTTATCGACATTATGGGTATGTCGGGGCCCTGTTCCGGCAATGTTGTAGCACTTATGTTCTTTTAGAGGCTCATAGACAGGTGTCGACTCATGTATGGTTTGGAATGCCTTGTCGGCTGATTTTTGTTGTATAGTCTTTCATGGCACCATGGTAGCTCGTACCTTATATATAGTTTCTTGACAGTCTTGTCGTCCCATGTTACGTATGTTCATGACATTATCTTTCATTGTTGGATGTTCATGATCCATGTCTTTCATTTATATTGGTCTTGTCGGCCCTTAAAGATAATAAGGAAGGTTAGATAAAATGTACGTTGGTGCTCGGCAAGTATGGCCCGGGTGCTAGTCATGACCCTCCAGTTGGGTCGTGACAGGTTTGGAGTACCGCTCGCAGGTGGTCCGCATGCTCATCCTCTGAACGGGAATGGTCGACTCTCGGTAGTGTACACGCTACTCTGTATTGGATCGTACGACCTCGGCATAATCGTGCATGATACGGCCGAATATTCATGAGATGCCCCCTTTGATTGAGACTTAGCATTTATATGGTATTCCTTATCCGTTTGAGATTTGCACTTGATATTTTCGAATCTGTTGAGATAGCATATGAGATTTGAGAGATTTATATCGCCAAAAGAAATGTTGGAGGATTATGTGAGTTATATTTTTACCTCATGGTTACTGTTGTGTTTCATATCTATTTATATATTATTATTATTCTATTATTTTATTGGACCATTAGTAAGTGTCGATGTCAACCCCTCGTCACTACTTCTGCGGGGTTAGGCTAGATACTTACTGGGTACGCGTTGATTTACGTACTCATGCTGCACTTATGCACTAAATATGCATGATCTGACATGTTCATTTGGTGGTCATCTTGGCGTATTGGCGCAACTGTTGAGGGAATTTCATGGTGAGCTGCATTCCATGCTACGTGTCGCAGCCCACATAGTCTCTATCATATTTACTTATTTTATCCTGTCTATTTTACATTCCAGATAGATATTGTATTATTATTGTACTCCTTAGTAGATGCTCATGCACTTGTGACATCGGATTTTGGAATATTCTACTTGTTGTTAATGGTTTTGCTGATCCAGAGTATGTTCCTATCCACTGAGTAAGTAAATAACTATCAAGAACGAAATAATCTTTTACTTTGGTTAAAGGCCCTTTTTCTGAGAAATGAGAACAGGAATGAAATAAAATAGAAATAGAATGAAAAGAATCTAATTGCAAAAGCAAAAAGGGGGATGTCTTCTTTTTTTTTTTCTTACTTTTTTCTTTTTTTTGTTTTTATTCTTTCTTTCCTATAATTCCATTTTGATTTATATTTCCAGAGAGAAATTTTTTGTCATGATTCATGAACTAATGGACTCTATAATTTTTTTCGTAATTAAAAATTCGAGGTTGAAATGTATATGTGATATTGCTATAAAGCACATTTTATTTAATGATAAGGTTATTAATCAACAAAGAAAAATAAAAATTCTTAAAAGATGAGATCAATTCAGAAGCCCGTATTTATTAGTTTTAAATATAGCAGACAGAATTCCATTGGTCTAATTTGGGACCTTAGGATAGATTTTAACTCTATCTAACAAACATATCAAGATAAAGAATAGAAAAGGGTCCTTAGATTTATTTGTGACTTCTGAGGAGCCGTATGAGGTGAAAATCTCACGTACGGTTCTGTAATAGCGATGAGCATAGTGATGTTATCATCGACTATGATTCTCTAACAGTTCAAGTACAGTTGATATAGTGGAAGCGCAGTCAAAATATGGTTTTTGGGGATGGAATTTGTGGCGTCAACCCATCGGGTTTATCGTTTTTCTAATTTCTTCACTAGCCGAGTATGAAAGATTACCTTTTGATTTACCAGAAGCAGAAGAAGAATTAGTAGCAGGGTATCAAACCGAATATTCAGGCATCAAATTTGGTTTATTTTACATTGCTTCATATTTGAATCTACTAGTTTCTTCATTATTTGTAACAGTTCTTTACTTGGGAGGTTGTAATCTTTCTAATTTTATTTTATATCTTACTAATATTGTATGTATTCATGATTTCAAATGCATTAAATTATTTATTTAATAAAACTTGTGATTTCAAAAGTAATAAAATAAATAAGTATTTAGATGGTTCATCGTTGACTTGCCTAACAACGACGTTGGGTGCTATCACGGCGTATAATGTATTTTGGATTGTGACATTAAAAGGCTATTGATTAAAATGAATATATATATATATATATATATATATATATATATATATATATATATACACACACACACACACAATAGGATTCATCATTTAGGGTGGTACGATAGCCTTTTTGTATCCTTATGTATTGCATATACAACAACAACAACAATAACAACAACAACAACAACAACAACAACCCAGTATAATTTTATTAGTGGGGTCTGGGGAGGGTAGTGTGTACGCAGACCTTACCCCTACCCTAGGGTAGAGAGGCTGTTTCCGATAGACCCTCGACTCCCTCCCTCCAAGAACTTTCCACCTTGCTCTTGGGGTGACCCGAACTCATAACCTCTTAGTTGGAAGTGGAGGGTGCTCACCACTAGAGCAACTCATAGAAAAGTAATTTTTGGTTAAAGGACACGGTTTTTTTAAAAAGAAACACAATATGCCACAATTGTTTTAAGAAAAGAAATAAAAGGTGTCTTGCCTAGTTGTGCAGGAGTTGTAGGCAACCTTCTTGGATCCTTGACTGCTACATTTACCTGCTTTGGGGGTGGTACGGCAGTCATCGTGGATGATATCCCGTTGTATTTCAGTTTTATTTGTACGGATAATATTAAGACACCAAATAATGAGAACGGCGCTACCAAAAAGATTGAACTCATGAAAGAGCTCTAAATGAAAATTGAATCCTTTATCTTGCAATTTAATTCTTTACTTGATTTTGTGTACTTTAAATTCTTGAATTGATTACTTGAAGTTATCTTTCTATTTATTTTATTGTATTTTATCATTTATATAACTCTTGTTTCGCCATGAGTGGCTAGCTATTACGTATATTTATGTATCCCAGCTCAAGCACATTAATTTAATGTGTCAGGTCTAGCAGTCGATCAAGTACAAGACGGTTAGGATTTCTGCAGCTTCATACTTTTGGTGACCATTTTTGAGATGGTGGGATTCAAGTGGTTATATTTTATTATTTTTATATAGTGCAAGCTAGTCTCGTATTTTTATCATTCGATTCATAGCATCATAGAGGTAAATGACTTATATTATTTTACTTTTTAATAAAACCGACCAACTTTGATCGGTTATTTTCGTGCGAAAATACAATTAAAGAGTATAAATCAAATAAAAGACGGTCTTAAAACAAAATGTACCAATGGTCTAGTGGTAGAATAGTATCCTGCCACAGTACAGACCCTGGTTCGATTCTCAGATGGTGAATCTTTTTATTACATAATTAAAATACCGATCAACTTTGGTCGGTTTTTTTTACAATATTTATTTTTTTAATTTAATTGACCGACCAAAGTTGGTCGGTAATTTCCGACCAACTTTGGTCGGTATTCCTTTCCGACCACAAAAATACCGTCCACACGTAAATTATCGTATTTTGGTCGGTTTTTGTTCATTACCGACCGACGTTGGTCGATTTTTTTGGTCGGTTTTTACCGGATTTCTAGTAGTGTTTGTACTCGGAGTTCTTTTTTTGTTTTAATTCTATTTTTTTCTTTCTTATCACTTTTTCTTTTTTTATCTCCTTCTCCAAGTTTTTATGGTAAACAATAACTTAAGGAGTCAGAGATTAAACTACTGATTACTTCCATTGAGATTTGTCTTTATCTTGAACAACTATTAATTAGTTTTATTATAAGTAATTTATGTGAAAATAAGATCTAAGTTCATGATGAGACTTGCTTAAATATTTTTATCCCAAATTATTGCTTAAACATATTTGAATTCCAACCAAATTATTGAAATATTTTCCAACTTTTTAGCATAAAATGCTTTTCTTTTTTTGGATAAGCAAGTCACATATAAAGAACTCGCCATATACTCTAAGAGATTTTTGATATTTTCATGCTTCTTTTAGCCAAAGAGTTTTATCTGGGTGATAAAAGAAATTCCTATGATGATATCTTCGTTAATATATTCAGTAATAACAAAATTATTTGTCAGAAAAATATCATTGTTGCAAATATGAGCTTTAGATAGTTTATAATTAATGCGCAATTATTCTCCTGTAGTGGAGTAAAGCCTGATGACTTTGAGGCCTAATAGAAGTGATAACAGTGATACCAAGAGTTTCGAAAGTTGAAGTCTTTTTACCAGTGAGGCCGAAGTCAAAGCAGTTGGTTCAATAGCAGTTGATTTAGTTAAATTATCATTATTGGGGGGGACTTCTTCCTTTAGAGAAAGTTCGACGTCTCACTTATGATCATAGGAATTAGCACGCCTGAGGACTTGATCTGTAAGAGCATCAAGTTCGACCTTTCCAAGTCTAGACTTTATATCTCTGATTTCTGCTTTAAGTTCTGCAATTTCATGTCGTCTTAGATAGGAGATTGAAGGTTCGGAAGGTTTATCAAAATGAGACATAATTTGTTTCATGCTAAAAGGTTCAATGATGACCTTAGTTTTGGGTTTATTTTCTTGATAATTAAGGATAAGATTTTTGAGCTCTAGAAGATAACGTTTTCTAGATTCTTTATCATTGATGTGTTAGATGACATCGAAGAGAGCTTCTTTTGATTCATTAGTTAAAACTCTGACTCTGGATGAGTTATCGCAAGTGCAGATGGCTTCAGTGCAATTGTATTCACCACCTGATTAATTAGAATCTGAATCATAGGCAACATTGATATTTTCCTCGTCACTATATTCATCTGAGGAATGATGAAGTGACGGATCAGAATAAGCTTCTTCGATAATAGAGTAAAGCTCTTTCTTTGTGTCATCGCTAATTTCTAGAAGATTGATTTTTTTTCTTGCCTGATTTGCATTCATTAGTTCGGTGACCAGCTTTTTCACAGTTCCAACAAACATCAGTGTTAGAATTCTTAAAAGGTCTGGGAAATTTAGATCTTCTTTTGGGTATTTTTTCTATTTATTTACGAGATTTGCTATGATGAGTTTTCCTATAGGATTTTAATTTTTTGTCCCTTTTGAAAGAATGGGTAGAAGGGTCAAAAATAGAGGTAAATCCGAAGTCTTGAAAAAATGTGCCTAACTCTCTTCTAGATGAAGATAACTCTTTTTTTGAGTTGGTGTTTCAATTTGATGTCTGTGCAAAGTTCTAACCCTACTACATTAATGATGCTGATAATGTCTCCATATGTCATTTGATGGTAAGAAATTTTACCATCACATCGATCTTGGATTTTGGTTCTGACCTTTTCTACGAAAAGAGGAGGTAGTCCGCTGACGAAGCGTTCTTTCCAGAAATCAAGATTATAGTCTGGTCTAATCATGACTTTGCTGATGAATTAGTTTTTATACCAAATGAAGTCGTCCAGGGTAGGACACGACAGATTATTCAGGATTTGCAAGCTTCTATCTTGAAAGAGTTTGGGTTCTCCAATGAAGTGTTTTGCGATATGATAAAAGAGGGTAGCGCAAACATCCTCTCTGGATACCTGAGTGGTAGTTTTAGAGGTCCCTTCAGTCTTGACGACTGTTTCAATAGCTGTGGCATCATAGATGGTACTTTTGATGTCATCGGTAAAATAATTATCCCACCAATATTTTAACATACCAGTAAAACCGACTACTATCATGGAGGCTGCTTCTTTGTGAGAGGAACCTCTGATTTTGTAAGCAGTTATGGAAACGCCCATTTCATGGAGTTTGTTATATATCTAATGTTCAGCTAGTCCATTGATTCTCAAAAATCTCTGATTAGGTCAAAATGATTTTGTAAGCAGTTACGGAAACATCCTATTCAATTCGTCAAAATGATTAGGTCAGGAGATTTATTTACTTCCGATCCCGAGGTTCTCAAAAATTTCTGGACAAATCCTAACAACCAAACCAATAGAAATTGGTATGTCGCCACCTACTCTCTTTAGCAAAGGGAAGATTTTAGAGATTGTTGAATGTCAGAGATGAAAAGAATTAGATGCGAAATCGAGTTCTCTAAATGGTTTGAAATATTCGGCAAACTCGAAAGCCAAAAGGATTCCCTCCAAGTCCTCATAAATAAGTGGTATACCACTACAAACAAAGTTGTTGAATCTGTCATTCCTCCCATTGAAGGAATCAACATTCTAGTCTCCAATATTATTGTTGCAGGTTCCCCCTTTAACAAAGAAAACGTGAAAAACCTCAAGCTATAGTTTCATGTTCAGACATCGATCGAGTCATCGAACAAAATAACTATACCAACCAACTTCTTCATATCGTTCCTAGACAGATAGAAGAAACAAAAGAAAAATCTTTGTTCAGTCATAGACCTACTCATTCAAAAGCCAGCACTAGTCAAGATATTGATTCTAGTCGAATTTTCAAAATGACCGAATTCTCCCGAGATAAATTCCCCAAGTTTAAAGAAACTTTTGAGATCTCTGACAATGTGCTTACAAAATCAACGAGCAATTATCCAACTTCAATATTTCTGACAAAAACGTGTCAAAAACATAGAGTTTCTACCATCAAGGAAAAAGATATTCTTCTCCAAAAACTCTCCAATGATCGGTATCATAACCGAAAAAACTATCACAAGCGTCCTTCTTTTCCTGACCTATAGTATAAAAAAAATGCCTTCTTGTCTACCTCCTCTCATGAAAGGAGAAGCATCACAAAATGGAATATCGATGGACTAGCTAAACATTAGATATATAATAAACTCCATGAAATGGGCATTTCCATAACTGCTTACAAAATCAGAGGTTCCTCTCACAAAGAAGCAACCTCCATGATAGTAGTCGGTTTCACTGGTATGTTAAGACAATGGTGGGATAATTATTTCACCGATGATATTAAAAGTACCATCTACGATGCCACAGCTATTGAAAGAGTCATCAAGACTGAAGGGACCTCTAAAACTACCACTCAGGTATCCAGAGAGGATGCTTGCGCTACCCTCTTTTATCATATCGCAAAATACTTCATTGGAGAACCCAAACTCTTTCAAGATAGAAGCTTGCAAATCCTGAATAATTTGTCGTGTCCTACCCTGGATGACTTCATCTGGTATAAAAACCAATTCATCAGCAAAGTCATGATTAGACTAGTCTGTAATCTTGATTTCTGGAAAGAACTCTTCATCAACGGACTACCTCCTCTTTTCGCAGAAAAGGTCAGAACCAAAATCTAAGATCGATGTGATGGTAAAATTCCTTACTATCTAATGAGATATGGAGATATTATCAGCATCATTAATGTAGTAGGGTTAGAACTCTGCACAGACATCAAATTGAAATATCAGCTCAAAAAAGAGCGATCTTCATCTAGAGGAGAGTTAGGCACCTTTTGGCAAGACTTCAGATTTACCTCTATTTCTACCCCTTCTACCCATTCTTCCAAATAGGACAAAAAATCAAAATCCTACAGGAAAATGCATCATAGCAAATCTAGTAAAGAATTCGAAAAAAATACCCAAAAGAAGATCTAAATTTCGTAGACCTTCAAAGAATTCTAACACTGATGTTTGTTGGAACTGTAGAAAAGACGGTCAGCGAGCCAATGAATGCAAATCAGGCAATAAGAAAAAGAAAATCAATCTTTTTGAAATCAGCGTTTACACAAAGAAAGGTCTGTGAAATTTAGATCTCCTTTAATTTTTCCTTTGTCATTGTCAGTGTGAATCTCCTCCGAGGTTTTTGACGAAGAAGGGGGTCTAGCCGACAATGATCGTGCTGAGGACATTCTTCTAAGGGAAGAGGTTCAAGTCATCGAATTTTCAAGAAATTTAAGATCGATTGAACCGTCAGGGAATTGAATTACCCTTTCTTTTTGAGATTTCTCGGAATGGGAGCTAAGTGGTTGAGTTATGGCATCAAGGTACCATAACATAGCAAAGACAATACTATATGTCTTAACACTTTGAGTTATGGCATCAAAGTGCCATAACATAGCAAAGCCAATACTATAAGTCTTAACACTTTGAAGCCATACTCAACCACGTCGCTCCCATTCTGAGAGATCTCAAATAGAAAGGGTAATCCAATTCCCTGACGGTTCAATCGATCTTAAATTTCTTGAAAATTCGATGAGTCGAACCTCTTCCCTTAGAAGAATGTCCTCAGTGCAACCTTCGTCAGCTAGACCCCTTTCTTCATCAAAAACCCCGGAGGAGATTCACACTGACAATGACAAAGGAAAAATCAGAGGAGATCTAAATTTTGCAGACCTTTCTTTGTGTCATCGCAAATTTCAAGAAGGTTGATTTTCTTTTTTATCTTGCTTGATTTGCATTCACTTGCTCTGTGACTGACTTTTCCACAGTTCCAACAAACATCAGAGTTAGAATTCTTAAAAGGTCTGAGAAATTTAGATCTTCTTTTGGGTATTTTTTCTATTTATTTACGAGATTTGCTATGATGAGTTTTCCTATAGGATTTTAATTTTTTGTCCCTTTTGGAAGAATGGGTAGAAGGGAAAAAAATAGAGGTAAATCCGAAGTCTTGAAAAAAGGTGCCTAACTCTCTTCTAGATGAAGATCACTCTTTTTTTGGGTTGGTGTTTTAATTTGATGTCTGTGCAAAGTTCTAACCCTACTACATTAATGATGCTGATAATGTATCCATATGTCATTTGATGGTAAGGAATTTTACCATCACATCGATCTTGGATTTTGGTTCTGACCTTTTCTGCGAAAAGAGGAGGTAGTCTGCTGATGAAGCGTTCTTTCCAGAAATCAAGATTATAGTCTGGTCTAATTATGACTTTGCTGATGAATTGGTTTTTATACTAGATGAAGTCGTCCAGGGTAGGACACGACAGATTATTCAGAATTTGCAAGCTTCTATCTTGAAAGAGTATGAGTTCTCCAATGAAGTATTTTGCGATATGATAAAAGAGGGTAGAGCAATCATCCTCTCTGGATACCTGAGTGGTAGTTTTAGAGGTCCCTTCAGTCTTGACGACTGTTTCAATAGCTGTGGCATCATAGATGGTACTTTTGATATCATCGGCGAAATAATTATCCCACCAATGTCTTAACATACCAGTAAAACAGGCTACTATCATGGAGGCTGCTTCTTTGTGAGAGGAACCTCTGATTTTGTAAGAAGTTATGGAAACGCCCATTTCATGGAGTCTGTTATATATCGAATGTTCAGCTAGTCCATTGATTCTCAAAAATCTCTGATTAGGTCAAAATAATTTTGTTAGCAGTTACATAAACATCCTATTCACTTCGTCAAAATGATTAGGTCAGGAGATTTATTTAATTCCGATCCCGAGATTCTAAAAAAGCTCTGGACAAATCCTAACAACCAAACCAACAGAAATTGGTATGTCGCCACCTACTCTCTTTAGCAAAGGGAAGATTTTAGAGATTGTTGAATGTCAAAGATGAAAAGAATTAGATTCGAAATCGAGTTCTTTAAATGGTTTGAAATATCCGGCAAACTCGAAAGCCAAAAGGATTCCCTCCAAGTCCTTATAAATAAGTGGTATACCACTACAAATAAAGTTGTTGAATCTGTCATTCCTCCCATTGAAGGAATCAACATTCTAGTCTCCAATATTATTCTTGCAGGTTCCCCCTTTAACAAAGAAAACGTGGAAAAACTCAAGCTATAGTTTCATGTTCAGACATCGATCGAGTCATCGAACAAAATAACTATACCAACCAACTTCTTCATATCGTTCCTAGACAGATAGAAGAAACAAAAGAAAAATATTTGTTCAGTCATAGACCTACTCATTCAAAAGCCAGCACTAGTCAAGATATTGATTCTAGTCGAATTTTCAAAATGACCGAATTCTCCCGAGATAAATTCCCCAAGTTTAAAGAAACTTTTGAGATCTCTGACAATGTGCTTACAAAATCAACGAGCAATTATCCAACTTCAATATTTCTGACAAAAACGTGTCAAAAACATAGAGTTTCTACCATCAAGGAAAAAGATATTCTTCTCCAAAAACTCTCCAATGATCGGTATCATAACCGAAAAAACTATCACAAGCGTCCTTCTTTTCCTGACCTATAGTACAAAAAAAATACCTTCTTGTCTACCTCCTCTCATGAAGGGAGAAGCATCACAAAATGGAATATCGATGGACTAGCTGAACATTAGATATATAATAAACTCCATAAAATAGGCGTTTCCATAACTGCTTACAAAATTAGAGGTTCCTCTCACAAAGAAGCAGCCTCCATGATAGTAGTCGGTTTCACTGGTATGTTAAGATATTGGTGGGATAATTATTTCACCGATGATATCAAAAGTACCATCTATGATGCCACAACTATTGAAACAGTCGTCAAGACTGAAGGGACCTCTAAAACTACCACTCAGGTATCCAGAGAGGATGCTTGCGCTACCCTCTTTTATCATATCACAAAACACTTCATTGGAGAACCCAAACTCTTTCAAGATAGAAGCTTGTAAATTTTGAATAATCTGTTGTGTCCTACCCTGGATGACTTTACCTGGTATAAAAACTAATTCATCAGCAAAGTCATGATTAGACTAGACTGTAATCTTGATTTCTGGAAAGAACTCTTCATCGACGGACTACCTCCTCTTTTCGCAGAAAAGGTCAGAACCAAAATCTAAGATCGATGTGATGGTAAAATTTCTTACTATCAAATGACATATGGATACATTATCAGCATCATTAATGTAGTAGGGTTAGAACTCTGCACAGACATCAAAATGATACACCAGCTCAAAAAATAGCGATCTTCATCTAGAAGAGAGTTAGGCACCTTTTGCCAAGACTACAGATTTACCTCTATTTCTGCCCCTTCTACCCATTCTTCCAAAAGGGACAAAAAATCAAAATCCTATAGGGAAACGCATCATAGCAAATCTAGTAAAAAATTAAAAAAACCACCCAAAAGAAGATCTAAATTTCGTAGACCTTCAAAGAATTCTAACACTGATGTTTGTTGGAACTGTGGAAAAGCCGGTCACCGAGCCAATGAATGCAAATCAGGCAAGAAGAAAAAGAAAATCAATCTTCTTGAAATCAGTGTTTACACAAAGAAAGGTGTGCGAAATTTAGATCTGCTCTAATTTTTCCTTTGTCATTGTCAGTGTGAATCTCCTCCGAGGTTTTTGACAAAGAAGGGGGTCTAGCCGATGAAGATTGCACTGAGGACATTCTTCTAAGGGAAGAGGTTCAAGTCATCGAATTTTTAAGAAATTTAAGATCGATTGAACCGTCAGGGAATTGAATTACCCTTTCTTTTTGAGATTTCTCGGAATGGGAGCTAAGTGGTTGAGTTATGGCATCAAAGTGCCATAACATAGCAAAGACAATACTATATGTCTTAACAATTTGAGTTATGGCATCAAAGTGCCATAACATAGCAAAGCCAATACTATAAGTCTTAACACTTTGAAGCCATACTCAACCACGTCGCTCCCATTCTGAGAGATCTCAAATAGAAAGGGTAATCCAATTCCCTGACGGTTCAATCGATCTTAAATTTCTTGAAAATTCGATGAGTCGAACCTCTTCCCTTAGAAGAATGTCCTCAGCGCGTCCTTCGTCAGCTAGACCCCTTTCTTCGTCAAAAATCGCGGAGGAGATTCACACTGACAATGACAAAGGAAAAATCAGAGGAGATCTAAATTTTGCAGACCTTTCTTTGTGTCATCGCTAATTTCAAGAAGGTTGATTTTCTTTTTCTTCTTGCTTGATTTGCATTCACTTGCTCTGTGACTGACTTTTCCACAGTTCCAACAAACATCAGAGTTAGAATTCTTAGAAGGTCTTCGAAATTTAGATCTTCTTTTGGGGGGTGTTTTCGAAATTTTTACGAGAATTGTTATGATGAGTTTTCCTATAGGATTTTGATTTTTTGTCCCTTTTGGAAGAATGGATAGAAGGGGTAGAAATAAAGATAAATCCGAAGTCTTGGCAAAAGGCGCCTAACTCTCTTCTAGATGAAGATCTCTCTTTTTTGAGCTGGTGTTTCAATTTGATGTGTGTGCAGAGTTCTAACCCTACTACATTAATGATGCTGATAATGTCTCCATATGTCATTTGATGGTAAGGAATTTCACCATACCAGTAAAATATAATTAAATATAGTATTTAAATATAGGAAAGAAAGTATACTTACAAAATGAAAGTTTATTGGAAAAACTTCATTAAGCAAAACATAAGAATAGAAGAGAGAATATAAAGATAGTAGAGGGAGAGAGGTCTTATAAAATTGGGTAATTTTTCGATACCTCTTACAATGGATAAGTGAACTCTTATATAGATCTAGGGGGTTTTAGTTGTCTCTAGGATGATGACAAGTGGACGGCTTAAATATTGCCGACAAAAGTAAAGGCGTTGTGTCCTACAATTACGAAAGAGGGATGGTTACTTTTAATAAAGTAGGTGATGCTTTTGTCTTTGATGATGATAGATAATAATAGATCCCTTTTAGGAATAGTAGAATTTCCTTTGGAAATAGCAATTCTGGTTCTTTGAACTTCTGTCTTTTCTCAAGGGTCGTTTGTTTTATTTATAATTGGGGTCCATGTAGGCAAGTGCCAATCCTTTAGGATTACACATGTCTCCATTACTACTTTCTCCGGATGAAGCAATATCTTCGATTAATTGCATAATCTGTTGTTCTTCATATTTATCAAGATTTTGTAGAGCTTGTCTGCGTTTTTCTCTAAGCTCTGCTTTTGATGGCAAAGCCTTTGTAGAGTTCGGCAGAACACTCTTATGAGGCTTGGGGGTTTGCTGTTTGGGAGTCCAGCCTCTAAGTTTAATTTCTTTGGACAAGAATCTGATTCTTTCGAATTCTATTTTTAAGAAATTTCAACTGATAATAAAGGATATTCTTTTTTGAATAAAATATTTGCATATTTTAATATGCTCTGGTAGGGTTGAGATTTCTTTTTTTGTATGAAAATCTTCGAACCTGCTGAGAAATTGTTGTGGTAATATTCTTTTGTTACCTTCGAAAAGATTCCACCACTCGTAGAACCATATTGGGATAATTGATTTGGTGACTTCGAGACAATATTTAACGAACGAAGTATGTCCTGACCTGAGATATAAAATGTTGAACCAGACAGCTTTGTAATCATGCCAATTGTAAGTCTGAGGTCTGTGCGTCATTGACAGTGCTATGAAGGTGTGCAAATGATCTACAAACCATTCAAATGGAGTTAAAATCCTTTTTATAGTAAACTTGGAGTAATTGATATACTCTGGATCCTTTTCACTCATGGTGTGTTCCACTTCTATGGAACCGGTTTCTATGAGGATAACCTCATAATATCTTCTTGTTTTGTATGGATTTTCTGTATCTACATAATTAAAATCTGTGTAACATGACTTGATAAGGTCTTATACCCTGAAACCTTCATATTCTTTATCAATTTCCATTAAAGGCAGTACTTGAGAAGTAATGAACTCGAATGTTTCTTCTTTAGAATGAGATGTGCCATTTTGCAGCTTTTTTGGAGCCAATGATGGGTTGACTGCTTCAGCAAAGGTTTCTGGAGCCGTCATGGCGTAACTTTTTTTTTTGTACTGAGGAACTTGATGATGCTCCTTTTTCAAATAGTTTTGCTGATTTAAGATTAATCTGATTGGCTGATGGGACTGGTACTAGAGCTGGTAATTTAGGGTATTCAACAAGCGTTGTATACCTATTTTAAAATAGAATTTGGGGTCTTTGCGAGACTATAGTTTTGGTAGGGGAAAAATGGAGAAGTTCAAATGGCCTAGCCATTTAGGGATTTTTCGATTCTTTTCCCTTGAGGGAAGGGTTAGGTTTGAAGGGCCTCATTTGTTCCCTGTAGAAATTCTCTAGTTAGAAAATCAGGTAAAGAGTTTTCCTCTCCTTTAATGAAATCAATTTTGAAATCAAAGCTAGATAGTAGAGCTTTCCATCTATCAAAAAATTATTTTGAAACAAGATTTTTAACATCCTTTTGAAGAATTGCTTTGGCCGATTTACAATCAACTCTTACTAAAAATTCTTTATTAATAAGATCATCTAGAAATTTAGTGATACATAGCACTATAGATAAGACTTCCTTTTTAACAGTAGAATAATTTTTATGAGCGGAATTCTAGATTCCTGAAGTAAAACGAACAAGTTGTTCAGGGGACTCAGGGGTCATTCTTTGTTTAAGGATTCTTCCATATCCGATATCTGAAGCGTCAATTTCTACGATCATAAAGGCTTCTGGGTGGGAATACCTAGACATGAAAGGTTTTGAACTGTTCTTTTGATTCGGATTATTGCCTGTGTTTGCTCAGAACTCCACGGGATAGGATTCTTCCTAAGTCTTTTGTACAAAGGCTCACAAACCTGCCTGATGTTAGGAATAAAGTCAGTTACATAGTTGAGACTTCCTAGAAATCTTTGAAGCTGGGTTTTATCTGTAATTTCATTGAGAAATTTGGAAGAGAACTCTATGGCTCTACAAATGGGTTTATAAGAACCTTGATACAGGTCATGGCCTAAAAATCTGATAGACGTCTGAAAGAGTTTTATCTTTTTAGCGCTAACAACTAAACCATTAAATTTTACAACTTTAAAGAAGGTATTAAGATGTTTGAAATATGAATCGATATCTTCGGAAAAGATAAGAACATAATCTATATAAACAATAGACATATGACTAAAATAGTTAAAAATAGAGTTCATGACATTTTGAAACTCAGAAGGGGCATTCTTAAGCCATTCGTATTGTCCGAAGGGTACATTAAAGGCCGTTTTATATCTGTCTTTTTCGGCTACTTGAATTTGCCAAAAACCATATTTTATATCAAATTTGCTATAGATATTAGCTTTATAGGTTCTTTTTAAGAGATCTCTTTTGTTAGAAATTGGATACCTAATCCATTTTAAAACAACGTTTGAAGGTTTATAGTTGATAGCTAGTCGTGGTGCTCCTCTTTCCTTTTCTGCATTGTTATTAACATAAAATGCAGAGCTACTCCAGGGAGATTTAAAAGGACGAATAATTTTATTTTTTAAAAGATCTGAAATCTCATTTTTGCAAATTTTCATCATTTCATGATTCATTTGGATAAGTCTTGCTTTAGTAGAAATGACCTGTTCATTGAATTCTTCTATGTATGAAAGTTCAATCACATGCTTTTTTCTTTCCCAAAAAGCATTAGAAAAATCAGAGCATATTTCTTTCTTAAAATGTTTTTAAAGATCGGCTATTGTAGTAACCATACCGGGGTTTTTAAAATATGCTCGATTTTCTTGACCTTAATTTAATCTTTTAAAAAGGTGATATGCTGAGAAAGTTGGTTGATTCTAAAAATAGTATTTTTTCTAATAAAATTGCTTTCATCTTGTGAAAGAGTTTTTATAAAAGGAAAATGTAGATCTTTTCCTAGGATGGTGGTAGTTATACCATTTAGATCAGTGACAAAGGGTTTTATCTAGGTGATAAAAGTAATTCCTAAGATAATATCTTCGTTGATATCTTCAGTAATAAAAAAATCATTTTTCAGGCGAATACCATTGTTGCAAATATGAGTTTTAGACAGTTTATAATTAATGCGTAATTGTTCTCCCGTAGCGGAGTAAAGCCCGGAGGTACTTTTCTCTAAGTGATGAATTGGAACAATACCTTTAAATATGCAATTACGATCAGCTCCACTGTCAAGTAAAGCGATTTTATTAATCACGAAACTTTTATTTACTACTATCTATATGGGGATATGATGACTCTGAAGCCTAATAGAAGTGATAAGAGTGATATCGGGAGTTTCAGAAGTTGAGGTCTTATTACCAGTGAAGCCGAAGTCAATAGCAGTTGGTTTAATAGCAGTTGATTCAGTTAAATGATCATTATTGGGTAGGACTTCTTCCTTTAGAGAAAGTTCATCGTCTGACTTATGATCATAGGAATTAGCACGCCTGAGGAATTGATCTATAAGAGCATCAAGTTCGACCTTTCCAAGTCTAGACTTTATGCATCTGAGTTCTGCAACTTCACGTCTTATATCGGAGATTGAAGGTTTGGAAGGTTTATCAAAACGAGATATAATTTTTTTCATGCTAAAAGGTCCAATGATGACCTTAGTTTTGGGTTTATCTTCTTGATGATTAAGGATAAAAATTTTAAGTTCTAGAAGATAACGTTTTCTAGATTCTTCATCATCGATGTGTTGGATGACATCGAAGAGAGCTTCTTTTGAGTCGTTAGTTAAAACTCTGACTTTGGATGAGTTATCGCAAGTGCAGATGGCTTCAATGCAATTGCATTTACCACTTAATTGACTAGAATCTGAATTATAGGCGATGCTGATATTTTCCTCGTCACTATATTCATCTGAGGAATGATGAGATGAGGGATCTGAATAAGCTTCTTTAAGAATAGAGTAAAGCTCTTTCTTTATTTTATCACTGATTTCAAGAAGATTGATTTTCTTTTTCTTCTTGCCTGATTTTATTCACTGGCTCGGAGACCGGCTTTTTCACAGTTCCAACAAATATCAGTGTTAGAATTCTTAAAAGGTCTGCAAAATTTAGATCTTATTTTGGGGGATTTTTCAAAATTTTAATGAGATTTGCTATGATGAGTTTTCATATAGGATTTTGACTTTTTGTGCCTTTTGGAAGAATGGGTAGAAGGGGCAGAAATAGAGGTAAATCCGAAGTCTTGGCAAATGGTGCCTAACTCTCTTCTAGATGAAGATCACTCTTTTTTGAGCTGGTGTTTCAATTTCATGTCTGTGCAGAGTTCTAACCTTATTACATTAATGATGCCGATAATGTCTACATATTTCATTTGATTGTAAGGAATTTTACCATCACATCGATCTTGGATTTTGGTTCTGACCTTTTCTGCGAAAAGAGGAGGTAGTCTGCTGATGAAGCATTCTTTCCAGAAATCAAGATTACAGTCTGGTCTAATCATGACTTTGCTGATGAATTGGCTTTTATACCAGATAAAGTCGTCAAGGGTAGGACAGGATAGATTATTGAGGATTTGCAAGCTTCTATCTTGAAAGAATTTGGGTTCTCCAATGAAGTATTTTGCGATATGATAAAGGAGGGTAGCGCAAGCATCTTCTCTGGATACCCGAGTGGTAGTTTCAGAGCTCCCTTCAGTCTTGGCGACTATTTCTATAGCTGTGGCAACATAATGGAACGTTTGATTTCATTGGTGAAATAATTATCCCACCAATGTCTTAACGTACCAGTGAAACCGACTACTATCATGGAGGCTGCTACTTTGTTACAGGAACCTCTGATTTAGTAACCAGTATGAAAATGCACATTTCATGGAGTTTGTTATATATTTGATGTTCAGCTAGTCCATCAATATTCCATTCTATGATGCTTTTCCCTTCATGAGAGGAGGTAGACAAGAAGGCGCTTTCTTCGTACTGTAGGTCAGGAAAAGAAGGATGCTTGTGATAGTTTTTTAGGTTATGATACCGATTATTGGATAGTTTTTGGAGAAGAATATCTTTTTCCTGGATGGTAGAAACTCTCTTTGTTTTTGACTCGTTTTTGTCAGAAATATTTAAGTTGTATAATTGCTCGTTGATTTTGTCAAGCACATTTACAGAGATCTCAAAAGTTTCTTTAAACTTGGGGAATTTATCTATGGAGAATTCGGTCATTTTGAAAACTGGACTAGAATCAATATCTTGACTAGTGCTGGATTTTGAAGGAGTTGGTTTATGACTGAACAAAGATTTTTATTTTGTTTCTTCTATCTGTCTAGAAACGATATGAAGAAGTTGGTTGGTATATTTATTTTGTTCGATGACTCGATCGATGTCTGAATATGAAACTATAGCTTGAGGTTTTCCACTGTTTGTTTTAAAGGGGAACCTGTAATAATAATATTGGATACTGGAATGTTGATTCCTTCATGGGGAGGAATGATAGATTCAACAACTTTGTTTGTGGTGGTATACCACTTATTGATGAGGACTTGGAGGGAATCCTTTTGGTTTTCGAGTTTGCCAGATATTTCAAACCATTTAAAGAACTCAATTTCGCATCTAATTCTTTTTATGTCTGACATCTAACAATCTCTAAAAGCTTCCCTTTGCTGAAGAGAGTAGGTGGCGACATACCAATTTCTCTTAGTTTGGTTGTTAGGATTTGTTCAGAGAATTTTGAGAATCTCGGGATCGGGAGTAAATAAATCTCCTGACCTAATCATTTTGACTAATTCAGGTGTACCGGGACGAAGCTGGGATATAGGTTTCGGTCTGGTAGTAAACTTTAGGAATGTCTCCAGAGAAATCAACTCCTGTGATTTTTCCTTTGTCACTATCAGTGTGAATCTCATCCGGGGTTTTTGATGAAGAAGAGGGTCTAGCTGATGAAGGTCACGCTGAGGACATCCTTCTAAGGGAAGAGGTTCGACTCATCGAATTTTCAAGAAATTTATGATCGATAGAACCGTCATGGAATTGGATTACCCTTTCTATTTGTGATCTCTCAAAATGGGAGCGAAGTGGTTGAGTTATGGCATCAAAGTGCCAATCATTACTGGAAAGTATGTCATTCCAGTTGAGGAGTCTAGGTACGAAGACCGTACTGTGCTCATGGTTCGCTTCCATAAGCATGGTAACTCCTTTTTCACTTTCAATTCTTGCCTTTGGGGCAAGGGTAGTTGACATAAGCCTATAATATCCCTATAGATAACGGCTATCTCTCGAGTATTGTCTTTGCTATTCATATTCTTAGTTTTGACATTAAGTATTAAGGCATCTATGACGTTGGGATCATTGATGTCAACCGAGAAATTAGGTTAACAATTAAAGTATACCGGGCTATCGACGAGGTTACTTTGAAGAACACCTAAGAGGGAGTCGTCGAAGTTAAGAAGACAACCGTCTCTAAGGAGAACACAAATAGGAATATCTAAACCTTTTCGAAAGAGAGGATTGACAACGACTTGTATGAGTCCTATATGAAGATAATTAAACTGGGTTTTATACCGATTTATATCATGCCCGTTTAAAAGTCTAATAATTTCTAGGGAATTATTGATAGCAGTGGTAGACTCACAGGTCTTAATATTATGTCTTTTAATGAAACTAAAGTTACCTAGTTGGTAAATTATTTTGAAAGGTTCTTCTGGAATATTCCAGTTTTGAAGTATCACGACCCGAAATTTTCCACTGACAGGACCGTGATGGCACCTAACATTTCACTTGCTAGGCAAGCCAACGTTAGAGAATCATTAACCAATTCCTTATTTCCATTCAGTAATTAACAATAATTAACTAAGATAAAATATAATAAGTGTGGAATATCATAAAACTGTATTAATTACTACCACCCGGATCTGGAGTCACAATTCACGAGCATTCTAGAATTTACTACAAGTAATAATCTAAAAGAAATACGACTATCTGAATGAAAGAAACAGCAGAACAGAAAAGATAGGCGGGGACTTCAAGGTCTGTGAATGCCGACAGATCTACGTTGAGTCTCCGGACAGCGGACCAATAGCAAAATCTCGATCAACCCGAACCGGTACCAAAGTCTGCACAGAAAGTATAGAGTGCAGCATCAGTACAATCGACCCCATGTACTGGTAAGTGTCGAGCCTAACCTCGGTGAAGTAGTGACGAGGCTAGGACAAGACACCCACATATAACCTGAACAGTATAATCATGCTAGTGGAAACAACAGTAAATAAAGAAATAATGCAGAAATAATGGGAAGGGAACATACAATAGGGAATACAAGATAAAGAACTACAACAGAATGATCACCGGAGCAGTCAATATACCATGAATCAACAGGAATAGTGAATACAGTAAGGAAAAATACACGGCATCACCCTTCATGCTTTTACTCTCAATCTCACCATAAAATTAATAGAAACGGCATGGCATCACCCTTCATGCATTAACTCTCATATCATGGTACGACATCACCCTTCATGCATTAACACTCAAAATATGGCACGACATCACCCTTCGTGCGTTAACACTCACAATATGGCACGGCATCACCCTTCGTGCATTAACATTCAAAATATAAATAATGCATGCACGACATCACCCTTCGTGCTTTACACTCTTTCTCACAATTCACAGAATCAATAACAACGGACAGAGAGAAGTTTCACAAAGAAATCAATATTTCATCAATGATTACTTTCACAATTTAACATCTCAACATCGAATCAATATTCACAATTTTATCAACCTTGGTGGAACCAGATATAAGTCTCCCAACATTTCAACAACAAAAATAAGCATGGATAACAAGATTTAGGACTACAAATTTGCAAGAATGGAATTTCACTCGCATGCTATGACTCGACCACAACGCATAGATGCTCGTCACCTCAACTATACATCGTATTCAACAACAAACCACGTAGCAATTACTCACACAATACCTATTCCCTCAAGCCAAAGTTAGACACAACACTTACCTCGCTCCGAATGCCACTTAATTCTCAATCACAGCTTTTCCTTTGGAATTCACCTCCAAACCACTCGTATCTATTCAAAAATGACTCAATAATATCAAACATTGTTAAAGGAATCAACTTCAATGAATAATTACAGATTTTCCAAATTTTCCTCCAAAACGTCAAAAATCGACCCCGGGCCCGCTTGGTCAAAACCCGAGGTTCGGACCAAAATCCATTTACCCATTCACCCCTGAGCCCGAATATGTAATTGGTTTTGGAATCCGACCTCAAATCGAGGTCTAAATCCCCAAATTTTCGAAATCCCTAGTTTCTACCCTAACCCCTAACTCTACCATGAAAACTCTAGATTTTAGGTTGATAATTCAGGAAATGTAATGGGTAATTGAAAGAAAATAGTTTAGAATCACTTATCAACACTTTGGTGAAAGAAAATGACTCTTAAAAATCGTCTCTACCCGTTTGGTTCTTGAAAAATATTGAAGAAATGGCTTAAACCCGTGTTTGGAGTCTGTTTTAAGTCACTGGACAAGCCTTCATCGCGTTTGCGAGAGGCTTGTCGCGATCGCCATGCACAACGGCTAAGGCCTTCGCGTTCGCGAGTACTTCTACGCCTTCTCGTAAGGCAGATCCCTCCAAGCCTTCGCGTTCGCGACCCTGTGGATGCGTTCGCGTAGAAGAACATGACCCCCTCCCCCAGGTCCCTTAAACTATCGCGTTCGCGAAGGGTACCACTCCCAACGCTTCGTGTTCGTGACCAGTCCTTCGCGTTCGTGAAGAAGAAATTTCCCCTACCCCGCGTTCGTGACACTACCTACGCGAACGCGAAGAAGGGCACACCAGAACAGCTGCAGCAGCAAAAATCTCAGATTTTCTAAGTGTAAATCACCCCGCCTATCCGAAACTCACCCGAGTCCTCGGGGCTCCAAACCAAACATACAAACAAGTCTAAAAACATCATACGGACCTGCTCGCGCGATCAAATCGCCAAAATAACACCTAGAACTCCGAATTTAGCACCGAATCGAATGAAATTTTCAAGAACACTTTAAAATTACTATTTTCTCAACTGAAGGTCCGAATCACGTCAAATCAACTCCGTTTCTCACAAAAATTCTCAGACAGGTCTTAAATATCATAATGAACCTATACCAAGCTCCGAAACCAAACTACGAACCCGGTACTGACAATGCCAAACATCAATCAATTCTTAAAAATAATTAATTCTCAGACTTTTAATTTTCATGAAAAATTCATAACTTGTTCTAGGGACCTCCGAATTCGATTTCGGGCATACGCCCAGGTCCCATAATTCGATACGGATCCACCGGACCATCAAAACACGGATCCGGGCCTGTTTACCAAAAATGTTGGCCGAAGTCAACTAAAATCAACTTTTAAGGCAAAAATTCTTATTTTCATTAGTTTTCAACATAAAAGCTTTCCGGAAACCTGCCCGAATTGCGCACACAAATCGAGGAGGGTAAAAATGAGAGTTTTAAGGCTTAAGAGTGCAGATTTGAGTTCTAAAACATAAGATGACCTTTTGGGTCATCACATTCTCCACCTCTAAAACAACCGTTCGTCCTCGAACGGACATAGAAAAGTACCTGGGCTAGTGAAAAGGTGGGGATATCTACTCCGCATATTGGACTCGGACTCCCAAGTAACTGCCTCAATAGGCTGACCTCTCTACTGCACTCGAACTGAAGGGTAACGATTTGATCTCAATTGGCGAACTCGCTGGGCTAGAATTGCCACCGGCTCCTCCTCGTAAGTCAAATCCTTGTCCAACTGGACAAAGCTGAAATCTAACACATGGGACGGATCGCCGTGATACTTCCGAAGCACGGACGCATGGAATATCGGATGAACAACTGCTAAACTAGGTAGCAACGCAAGCCTGTAAGCCACCTCTCCCACTCTCTCCAGAATCTAAAAAGGTCCGATATACCTAGGGCTCAACTTGCCCTTCTTTCCGAACCTCATTACACCCTTCATGGGTAATACTTGAAGTAACATTCTCTCTCCGACCATGAATGCAACATCACGAACTCTATGGTTGGCATAACTCTTATGCGTGGACTGAGCTGTGCGAAGTTGATCCTAAATAATCTTGACCTTGTCCAAGGCATCGTGTACCAAATCGGTACCCAACAACCGAGCCTCTCCCGGTTCAAACCAACCAACTGGCGATCGGCATCGCCTTCCGTATAATGCCTCATATGGAGCCATCTGAATGCTCGACTGGTAGCTAATATTTTAAGCAAACTCCGCAAGTGGCAAGAAACGATCCCAAGAACCTCCAAAGTCTATAACACAAGCGCGGAGCATATCTTCCAATATCTGAATAGTGCGCTCTGACTGTCCGTCTGTCTGTGGATGAAATGTTGTACTCAACTCCACCCGCGTGCCTATCTCACGCTGTACAACCCTCTAGAAATGTGAGGTAAACTGCGCACCTCGATCTGAAATAATAGACACGGGCACCCAGTGAAGGCGGACAATCTCACGAATGTAAATTTTAGCTAACCTTTCTGAAGAATAGGTAACGCCACTGGAATGAAATATGCTGACTTGGTCAACCTGTCCACAATGAACCCAAACTGCATCAAATTTCTCTGAGTCCGTGGGAGTCCAACAACAAAATCCATAGTGATATGCTCCCATTTCCATTCAAGAATTTCTAACTTCTGAAGCAGCCTACCAGGTCTCTGATGCTAGTACTTAACTTGCTGACATTTCAGACACCGAGCTACATATGCAACTATATCCTTTTTCATTCTCCTCCACCAATAATGTTACCGCAAATCTTGATACATTTTGGCGATACCTGGATGAATAGAATACCTAGAACTGTGTGCCTCTTCAAGAATTAATTCATGAAGCCCATCCACATTAGGCACACAAATATGACCCTGCATTCATAGAACTCCATCTTCCCCCACAACAACCTGTTTGGACTCACCGTTCCGCACCGTGTCCTTAAGGACAAGTAAACGAGGATCATCATACTGCCTCTCTCTAATGCATTCATATAAAGAAGACCGAGCGACGGTGCAAGCTAGAACTCGACTGGGTTCTGAAACATCTAACCTCACGAACTGATTGGCCAGAGTCTGAACATCTGTAGCTAATGGCCTCTCACCAACCGGAATATATGCAAGACTGTCCATACTTACAGCCTTTCTACTCAAAGCATCGGCCACCACATTGGCCTTTCCGGGGTGATACAACATGGTGATATCATAGTCTTTCAACAACTCCAACCATCTTCTCTACCTCAAATTAAGATCTTTTTGTTTGAATAGATACTGAAGGCTACGATGATCAATAAATACATCACACGAGACACCGTAGAGGTAATGCCTCCAAATCTTCAGTGCATGAACAATGGCTACCAATTCTATGTCATGAACAAGATAATTCTTTTCGTGAACTTTCAATTGCCGCGACGCATATGCAATTACCTTGCCATCTTGCATTAATACTGCACCAAGCCCAATGTGAGAGGCGTCACAATATATTGTATACGATCCTGAACCTGTAGGTAATACCAACACTAGAGTTGTAGTCTAAGCGGTCTTGAGCTTCTGAAAGCTCAACTCACACTCATCTGACCATTTAAATGGGGAACCCTTCTGGGTCAATCTGGTCTTAATAGTTGTTCATAATCAATTATAGAATTGTCAATTAACTTTATGTTAACAAAAATCTCATTTCAAACCTTTACAATACTAATAACGAGATGCAAGGCATGAAGATCTCATAATTATTTACCCGAATTAACGAGTCACATTTAACACCACATGGGCGGGCACCTACCTCGTAGGTTACAACTCAATATTATAACACGAATTTGGAAAGTATGCAAAGAGAATTTCATACAAATATTTTTAAATAAGCCTAGCAAGCATGACTCCCTATTAGTACTATCGTACAAATTTAATTTTCAAAGGGAGAATTTAAACACAAGAATTTTTATCACAAGGATCTCGTCCTTTTATAACTTCCACCGCAGCTCATAGCCCGGTTTAAACATATCAATTTATTTTAAAATACGAGGACCTCAGCCTCAGTTTTGAATCACAAGTAATATGCACATCTTGCCAATCGAAACTCTCCATTTTCTCCTTTTAAATAACTTTCGTTAAACAAAATCAAAACACATAATGAACCCCATACCGGTAGGGCATATAATTCATAATTTGTAATTAATTATCCGGAAATACATCAAAACATACCGAAATAAGTACCAGAAAGGCACCTTTAGCCTCACAGATCTTATTAGAGTCCATCATGGAATGATAGGTGTAGTTATCTCCATAAAACCTCCCAACAGAAGTAAACACATAAGTAGATTATTGAATTACAAAGCTCACTCATAAGTGGAGCACAATAGGAGGACTCGTCTTGATACTCAGAACCGAATCAAGTTAAGGAAATTATTCCTTTATTTTAAATCGAGGTCGTACCTATAACGACACCATCTGATGTAACGACCTCCGCCATACCATAAAACAAATATAACAACGGCTGGGTCTCCACCTCTAGGACGCCTTCTACCCGTCTGTCCTCCACCCTTAACTGATCGTGTGGGTGGTTTAGTAACTGCAATGGGGCACGTAGCCTGAGTGCTTTGATGAAATATGCCTCTCCCAAGTTTGGGACAATTTTCTCATGATGTGCCTAGTATCGCCGTATTCATAACAACCCCTTTACGGGTTTGGCTGCTCATATTGAGTCTGTGCCAGATAACTGGAATAACCATTGTAGGAAACTCATGTCAGTGGTGCATTAAAAGAACTTACTGGAGCACCTCGATTAATCCGATGTGCGAACTGGTCTGGCCGACTACCTGAGCCCCCCACCATAATGATTTATACTCGCAGAGTAGAATCCACTGAATCCCCTAGAACTTCGAGACGTCTTGGTCTCCTTAGTTTCCTTCCTCACCCCGAACACGTTCTAATATCTTGGCAATTTCTACCACTAGTGGAAATGAAGTATCAGTCTGTAGCTCCCGAGTCATACAAAATTTTACGATCATAATTAAGTTCTTTAATGATCTGTGGAATCGCTCTCTGGCTGTAGGAACCAAAGTAGGAATATGACGTGCTAACTTATTGAACCTGATAGCATATCATGACACCGTCATGGTGACCTGACGCAATCGTTCAAACCCTATGCGCCATGCATTACGGGGAGTCCGAGAAACAAACTCTTTCAAAAGTATTTCTGAGAACCGAACCAAGTGGGCGGTGTTGTATTGGCTGGTCTGCCCTCTTCATAGGCTTGCCACAGACACCTGTGGAGAATTATCTCTCCCAAGGCCAATTTCTTCTTTTGTTATGCTGACTCAACACTGTTGAGCTGACCCATTTCTTAACATACTCTTCGATTCTTCTTTGGGGTAAACTTTACCCCTATTTATATACAATGATCACAAAAGTAGAGCTCCATACAGATAATTCTTAGTCCAGAATCTCGTCAACCACTGTACTTCCTCCGAAGCACCCCAAAATCCACAACCGTGACGTCCACGCTAAGTAGAGTGGAGTAAATTTAAGTATAAGATTATTACGGAGACATACCGCAAGTCCCAACCTTATCCTCTACAAAATCTCCGGCCTTAAACACGTGTAAATTTTGGGAGAACCTTTCAGTACCACATTTATACATTTCAGGCCAAAACTGATATAACACATGACTCGCAATCCATTCATTGATAGTGGACTCCCCCACACGGCGCGAAGTCATAGTTCACCATGTCCGATGGTCCAAAATATTAACCTTCAGAACTTGTATAAATCTACCAGATGCCAAGGTATGTTGCATCCCCCACATTATTCACTGGGTGATCTCTTTATATGTCCGCATCTTCAGTCGGAATCACACGTTGAGGCAATATTTGAGCATCTCTGGCTCCCTCGTAGTTCATCTGCAGCATCATGAACCGTCGACGCACAACTGATACCGAGTGCGCAATGGCATACATGAGTAGATACAAAGGAATGTGAGATATAGGTTTCAAGCAAAATTAATGTCGCACGATAAGGAATGAAAGAGGTGATATTGTTCCTAAACTTCATAGCCTCTCAGAGATAAGTACAGACGTCTCCGTACCGATCCTTCAGACTCTACTAAGCTTGCTCGTGACTCGTGAGACCTATGTAACCTAGGGCTCTGATACCAACTATCACGACCCAAAATTTCTCACCGACGGGACCGTGATGGCGCTTAACATTTCACTTGCTAGGCAAGCCAACGTTAGAGAATCATTAATCAATTCCTTATTTCCATTCAGTAATTAATAATAATTAACTAAGATAAAATATAATAAGTGCGAAATATCATAAAACTGTATTAATTACTACCACCCGGATCTGGAGTCACAATTCACGAGCATTCTAGAATTTACTACAAGTAATAATCTGAAAGAAATACAACTGTCTGAATGAAATAAAGAGTAGAACAGAAAAGATAGGCGGGGACTTCAAGGTTTGTGAACGCCGACAGATCTACCTTGAGTCTCCGGACAACGGACCAATAGCAAAATCTCGATCAACCCGAACCAGTATCAAAGTCTCCACAGAAAGTGCAGAGTGCATCATCATTACAACCGACCCCATGTACTGGTAAGTGTCGAGCCTAACCTCGGCGAAGTAGTGACGAGGCTAGGACAAGACACCCACATATAACCTGAACAGTATAATCATGTTAGTGGAAACAACAGTAAATAAAGAAATAATGCAGAAATAATGGGAAGGGAACATACAATAGGGAATACAAGATAAAGAACTACAACAGAATGATCACTGGAGCAGTCAATATACCATGAATCAACAGGAAAAGTGAATAAAGTAAGGAAAAATGCACGGCATCATCCTTCGTGCTTTTACTCTCAATCTCACCATAAAATTAATAGAAAGGGCACGGCATCACCCTTCGTGCATTAACTCTCATATCATGGCACGACATCACCCTTCGTGGATTAACACTCATAATATGGCAGTGTTAATGCACGACATTACCCTTCGTGATTTACACTCTTCCTCACCATATAAATAAATGACGCACGGCATCACCCTTCGTGCTTTACACTCTTTCTCACCATATAAATAAATCACACACGACATCACCCTTCGTGCTTTACACTCTTCCTCACATTTCACAGAATCAATAACAACGGATAGAGAGAAGTTTCACAAAGAAATCAATATTTCATCAATGATTACTTTCACAATTTAACATCTCAACATCGAATCAAGATTCACAATTTTATCAACCGTGGTGGAACCAGATATAAGTCTTCCAACATTTCAACAACAACAATAAGCATGGATAATAAGATTTAGGACTACAGATTTGCAAGAATGGAATTTCACTCGCATGCTATGACTAGAACACAATGCATAGATACTCGTCACCTCAACTATACATCGTATTCAACAACAAAAATGTAGCAATTACTCACACAATACCTATTCCCTCAAGCCAAAGTTAAACACAACACTTACCTCGCTCCGAAGGCCACTTAATTCTCAATCACAGCTTTTTCTTTGGAATTCACCTCCAAACCACTCGTATCTATTCAAAAATGACTCAATAATATCAAAAATTGCTAAAGGAATCAACTTTAATGAATAATTACAGATTTTCCAAATTTTCCTCCAAAAAGTCGAAAATCGACACCGGGCCCGCTTGGTCAAAACCCGAGGTTCGGACCAAAATTCATTTACCTATTCACCCCCGAGCCCGAATATGTAATTTGTTTTGGAATCCGACCTCAAATCGAGGTCTAAATCCCCAAATTCCCGAAATCTCTAGTTTCTACCCTAACCCCTAATTCTACCATGAAAACTCTAGATTTTAGGTTGATAATTCAAGAAATGTAATGGGTAATTGAAAGAAAATGGTTTAGAATCAGTTACCAACACTTTGGGGAAGAAAATGACTCTTGAAAATCGCCTCTACCCATTTGGTTCTTGAAAAATGTTGAAGAAATGGCTTAAACCCGTGTTTGGAGTCTATTTTAAGTCACTGGACAGGCCTTCATCGCGTTCGCGAGAGGCCTGTCGCGATCGCGATGCACAACGGCCTAATGCCTTCGCGAGTCCTTCTACACGTTCTCATAAGGGAGCTCTCCCCAAGTCTTCGCGTTCGCGACCCTGTTGACGTGTTCGCGTAGAAGAACATGACCCCCTCCCCCAGGTCCCTTAAACTATTGCGTTCGTATGTGATAGATCGCGTTCGCGAAGGGTACCACCTCCAACGCTTCACGTTCGCGACCAGTCCTTCGCGTTCGTGAAGAAGAAATTTCCCCTGCTTCCATTTTACCTTTCGCATTTGTGACACTACCTACGCGAACGCGAAGAAGGGCATACCAGAACAGGTGCTGCAAAAAAATCTCCGATTTTCTAAGTGCAAATCATCCCGTAGCCTATCGGAAACTCACCCGAGCCCTCGGGGCTCCAAACCAAATATGCACACAAGTTTAAAAATATCATACGGACCGGCTCGCGTGATCAAATCGCCAAAATAAAACCTAGAACTCCGAATTTAGCACCAAATCGAATGAAATTCTCCAGAACACTTTAAAATTACTATTTTCTCAAACGAAGGTCCGAATCACATCAAATCAACTCCGTTTCTCACCAAATTTCTCAAACAGGTCTTAAATATCATAATGAACCTGTACCGGGCTCCGAAACTAAAATACGGACCCGGTACTAACAATGCAAAACATCAATCAATTCTTAAAAACAATTAATTTTCAAAATTTTTAATTTTTATCAAAAATTCATAACTTGAGCTAGGGACCTCCGAATTCGATTTCGGGCATACGCCCAGGTCCCATAATTTGATACGGACCCACCGGGACCGTCAAAATACGGATCCGGGCCTGTTTACCAAAAATGGTGACCGAAGTCAACTAAAATCAACTTTTAAGGAATTTTGTTTTTATTAGTTTTCAACATAAAAGCTTTCCGGAAACCTGCCCGGACTGCGCACACAAATCGAGGAAGATAAACATGAGATTTTTAAGGCTTAAGAGCGCATATTCGAGTTTTAAAATATAAGATGATCTTTTGGATCATCACATGAAGATTATTTTCAAGTTTGGCAATCTTAGTTGCATGAGAAGAAAGAATAACACTATTCAAAAAAATTTGATTAGTATTCATAAATGGAGAAAATATACCGTCTAGGTTATATATAGGAAAAAGAATAGTGTTATAATGAATAATACACATCAATATGTTATACAGATATCTAAAGAAAACTAGTAACAAATAATTAGAGATATTTTGAGAAGTTGGAAATTTTCTTGGCTTTACATCTATTTTTCTCCATAGTTATCTTCTGCTACGGGATCACCTACAAGGTCTAAACGCACTCCTTGCTATGACATATCATTTCGGCTAGCCAACGTATGAGCCGAGTATTACTCGGCTACCTCACACACTTAGAGAAAAATGAATACCTCACACTAACAGCTATAGCAATAATAGAACATAATTATAAGTAACAGTTGAAAATAGATAAAAGTATAGCATAAAAATTGACGCTTATAACATTATGAAATTATAATTTTTCCATGCCCCAGACAGTATATATACTTAGCTTCTCATGCTAAGTATGTATACTGCCAACATGGCTTTGATACCAGGAAAACCTTTGTAATGCATTAGTTCAAATTAGGTCGCAGTCGCAGCAGCAAGCAGCTGCGTTATCAGAGGCGTTACAGAAGTCAACATCAACAAGACGAAGTTTTCAAGGGGATACGCTCGCGTGTGGAGAGCCTTTCGTAACGTGTCATAATCTGGAACGACGACATTTGCCTTAAAAACATGTTATTTTCGAAATGTTTTCTAAAGCAAAATATATGTATATACCATAATCTATTCCATCTAACGGACTTCGTGGCACGATCATATTAAAGGCCGGGGTAAACCGACACTATGGTCGACGCAGACCAACTTCCCCCGTATAAGAAGTTTTCTTTGAGTGCAAGGTCAATAGGAAGTAAGGAAGCACTAGGACCACACTGGGGCAAATGACAGATCCGCCACTTGCCTAAAATTATCCCTCTTTCTCCTTTACTTGAATTTTTTTGGTACAACTAAATCTAACTTTTGAATCCTTTGCAGGTACCTCGGAATCAGACAGCTGATACGGAAACTTGTACATAGCAAATCGTCTGCTGACATAATCGGAGCATCTTGTACAAAATGAATGCTGGCTTCACCAATCGAAGTCCTGTATATAGCAAACCGTCAGCTCAATCAATCGGAGTGCCCTGTACAAATCGAATGTTGGCTTTGCCAATCAAAGTCCTATATATAGCAAACCGTCAACTCAATCAATCGAAGCGCCATGTGCAAATCGAATGTCGGCTTCGCCAATTAGAGCCATGTATATATCAAACTGCAAACTTTGCCAACAAATCAATTCGCATCACCGCTCCATCGCAATGGACACTGGAATAGACAATCGCAAGCTTCATCACCGATGTTCTGCCAATCGATGGACGCAACCTAGCTTTGCAGTCAAAAGTATCTCTTGGGCATGCTTTTATTTTATTTGCTATTACTTTGAATATTTTAACATTTTGTTCATGTATCTTTAGGCATGATTATGGTTTTAACCAACCACTCCCGAGCAAAGATAACTTTACACTTCAGTGTGAATCTCTCCCAACAAGCAGAGACACACTCTACCAATCAAGCTCTCCTGACAAGCGAAGAAATTTCTCAGCGCAAAGCTCTCCCAACAATCAGAGACAATTTTCAAATGCTAAGATAGTTGCGGAATGGTACACAACCCGGCTAACAAATCGAGTCAGGATCAAGTATCCCATCATCCCAATCCCAAATAACGGCTCGCCGACAGCCATGTATCATCATTCCTGCATCATTTACATCGCATCTTAATATATGTTGCATTACAATATATTGGTATGTGTGTATTTCATTCGTTTTGCATGAACAAACATCGCAATGTGGAACATTTCCTTAGTAGCAGACCTAACTACAATGCTATGGGGACATCCAACCCAGTAGCGGGCCTAAGATCCCAGTTCAAGATGATCAGCGAGCTCAAAACTTCGAATCATTCAAATCAGGCCGCAAAATTCAAGCTATCATGAGTGACCAATCTTCCATCTCGCCTTATCGTCGCAATACGATACTAAGATAATTCATGCGAGTGCCGCTTCTCCAAAGTCCCTACTCCAGAACTACATGAGGCCTGATCCTTGTTAAGCCTGAGGTATGTAAGCAATTCAAAGCCAGAATTTGGCCCAACATTCCCAAATCCTTCTAGATTCTTCCTAAACTCAATCTTGCAATTCACCATCTCCATTTCCTGCAATACTTGCCTAGAAGTCGGGACAAAATTGGTTTTGGTTCAATTTCTTTGTTCCAAAACTCTTTCATCGTCTCCGGTCAAAGAGGGGCAGCTGTTAACGGTCAATTTTGACCCTCCCCTTTTAAATTAATTAATTTATACTTAATAATTTAAAATAAATATTTTTAAAGTATTTTCCAATAAGGAATATCTATTTTTTCACAAATTAACCAAGCATTATCTTTTAAGTTAATCACATAGCATTGACATTGTGTAATTACAAATATATTTACTATTTTAGGATTATTAAAATAATTTCTATATGTAGGTTCTATAATTAATTTAATAAATTACTCTTTAATTTCTGGTTAATTATATTACTATGTGAAAATTCAAAAATTAGCAATACAATTTAGGAAAAGGAAGTATTTTATAAATAATTAATTGCAATAATTAGTAGTATTTAATAATTATAATTTTACTATATTTTATTGAAAATAATTAAGTTTATTTAAATTAATTTCAAAAGGGTAAAAGGGTAAAGGGTTATAATTGCAATTCCTTAATTAAACATAGAGTGACTATTCTTTAAATAACTTTCAGCCCAATTATCAAGCCCAAAGCCAAATGTGACCCAGACCCGATTCCCTTCTCTCCACCTTGGCAATCTCCGTCACCTCTTATGGATCAATGAGATCACGCCACATCACCCGTATCTCCACTCACAAAGAAAACACAAATGAATCTCAACCAATGGTCTATCCTATCAACGGTTTGCATTTAATCCTCATTTTTCTATTTTTTCTTTAGTCTTATAAGAGTCAATCTCTGTCGTCCAAACCTAGAGATCCGACGGCCCTCATATTCCCTAATTTAAAATGTTATAATCCTAAAATATTAGGACCGTTGATCTAAAAGATCAACGGCCCAGATCCTATTCCCTTATCTTAAACCCAAAGACGATCGCCCCTATCTCCCAAACCCTAATCACTCTAACACGAACCCAGCCGCCTCAATTTCCCTTTTCTCTCCCTTTTCTCTCAAACTTATAGGCTCAAATCAATAAAAAACCTTGCAAAAGTTTATGCAAGGTCATGAATCCATCAGGAAATCATCCATCCTGTCTCCTTTTTCCGCTATTCTCGCTAAACCTTTCCCCTTTCACCGATAAGATTTGAAATCCCCAAAGCTTAAATCTAGACTCAAAGACGAAAGTTCAAATCATCTGGTTTGTGTTATGTTCTTTCAAATCGGAGCATGCATGAGCATATATCATAATCTAATCATGGTTATTCGAGGTCCATAGGTCAAACGCAATGACCTCTAGACGTTGAAGCTTTATCCGATGGTCCTTACCTTCAACGGTCAATCTCTCCCCTCTCAAGTAAAACCCTCACTGATTTTCACCTCTGTCCCTTAGATTTCCACTCGATTTTGCTTGCATCAACTGGTAATCCTCACTATCCACCACCAAGTATGAATCTGTTGAAAACCCTATGCTTCAATAGCCACTATAATAGGAGCCTTTAATGCTCTTACCTAACACGACCAACCACCTAACACTAAAGAGAAACACACACATACACAAATACAGACGCTATTAATCATCTAAGAAATTTAGAATTCAAAGCCTAGGTTTTCTTACTGTTCTTTTCTTTTTGTTTGCTGAGTATTGTCGCTGGTTCAAACTTGAGGTTTCTGGGGTCTTAAGTAATTGAGAAAGAGCCTTCGTTTGGTCTGCTGCTCTCAAAAAGATCGGCATATTTCTCATCCTTCTCTTTTGTTCATCTCCCTTGAATACTACAAATATGTTAGTTGTGTTCTGAGTATTACAGTTGTTTTATAGTGTTCAATATGCTAATGTTCGTGTTCTATTAGTCAAATATCCATTTGTGATTATTTGTCCTGCTTTTGAGTCTTTAATCGATGATTGATCAAACCATTAATTGATTCCTGCTGATCTTTTGTTCTCGAGTTTCCAACAGTCTACATGTTTGAATTATTATGTGTTCATGTTCACACGAACTTCAGAGCTTTTCATTGATCTGCAATGACCTTTATCCTTATTTGTAGAATCTCTGTATTTTGTAAGTCTTGAAGTTAAGTTTATATCCTTTATCCTTTAGCCTTAAGCATAAACTCTAAGTGTTATATGCTCTCTTCTCTACTTATGTTTGTTAAACTATTTCTGAGTTGCCACTATGGTCTTTTATTTTCTCTAGTTTTTGTTGCTTTTGTTGACCTACTCTTGTTTGAATTAAACTTTCTTCTCTTCTCCCAGTAGTCCTATGGTAAAAATTTGTTAAAACTAAGTGATCTTTCCTCATAACACAATCATGATCCTATTTTCCTTTGTTATAAGGACTGATAACTTGTTAGGCTAAACTTGATTATTTTCTTGATTAGTTAACACCTTCAGCTGCATGCTCAATCTAAAACTTACTTGGTATCATACCTCCCATCTTTAATCCTTTGGGGTTATCATTGATCTTTGAAAATTGACATGAATTTTATCTTTTAAGATTATCTTCCCTAAAAAAGGACCTAGTTGCTCTGCTATGACCAAGTGATAAATTGTGAAAACAGAAGCATGAACATTTTCATATTCAGATACTAACCTAGACTTGGGTTTGAGTTAAACCTGTTCTAATGCAATATCTTTCCTTTATCTGTAACTCTTTCTCCTCATGACATGCTTAATCTAATTCTATAAATGTGTAAAGTCTCCATGTCTACACAAAATCATTACTGCATTTGAGGTGTTCAAGTAGCCAACTAAATACTACTCGTTCTTGTTTAATTCCTGATTTCATACCTTGTCCAGAACCACTCCAGTCCTTTCTCTACTATTTTAAAACCAAATCCGACCCCCTAAAATATTTTAAGGACCTTTGCTGATGTTATATGAACATGATGATTTGCTTGAAGCTAACACTATTAGGAGTATGACCCTGTTAAAGTCCTAAGGGACTCCATGTTCAAATCTGTGAATTTGTAGACGTATTGAAGGATTTGATCATGTCTTAGACATCTTTGATAACCTCTGTAAATGATTAGTCATGACTGTGTTGCCTGAATTCTCATTGTTGATTTTTCTAAGTGTTAAAATAGTAGCATCTACCTAGGTATGTGCTAAAAGCAAACCAACCAGTTCACACTAGGTTTTGCCTGAAACAAGAACCTTTGTATCTATTGAGTTATTTCTATATAGCTTTGACTTTCCTTGGAATATTGTTCTGCTCTAATATTCAGACCTTTGTAGTATACTTATGATGCTTCTGCTCCTTACCTGTATGTGCTTTAAGATCAGATCTTTAGCTTCATGCGATATATTTTGTTTGGTATCCAATATAGACTATATGTTCTTATGATATGAGGGAAAGTATATTTTTGTGGTAAATAATGCTATAGCATTTAGTTTACATTGAAAGGGCCTCATTGGCATTTAAACCTGTAAGGAAAATATGTTATTAGTGATTAAGGGTATTTGGGAGTGGAGTTTGACTCTAGGTTGGGCTGCCCTCCCCGGCACAAGCATTGCCCTGGGCCTTGAGTCCCTTGGGAACTTTGAAATGTCGGGGGATTCAAAGGGAGCATCGATCTTGAGTAGAACTTCCTTCTTAGCCCTTAATTCATTGACACATTTAGTTCTTTGGGGGTTTAATGTTTAATGACAACAAAAAGTTTTCAATGTGAATTATTTGCCGAGTAAAACCACCACATTAATATAATTTCCCACAGCTTGTTTATTTTCTTGTTCCAACTGTTTGTCTATATACAATTCATATATTTTTTGAATATGTTGAGAATATGGGATATACTTCTAATGACCTTCTTTCTTTTTGGGCATGTACACATTTGGGCCTGTTGAGTTCCTATGGAACTCAGGCCCAAACCAGCTTTGCTGCATTTTTTGAAGAGTCCAGTCAACTATAGTCGTGCTTTTCAATTGCTGGGCCTATCTTATTGAGGCCCAACCATCAGAGTCCATTCCTGTCTCCTTTACTTCTTTCGTTACTGTTCATTATTTCTATAGCCTATTTTACTGCCTCTTTATCATCGCTTACTTCCTTTGATGTTTTATCATATTTCATTACTATGTATTTAACACTCATATATTAGATTATGTACTTACCTTCATGCTCTTTTATTATATGAAACATAGGCAAACTTTAACTAATATAGGACTTAAAGGGAATTAGTTAGTAATTAATCTTTGACCCACAAGTTAGTAATTAATGATTTCTGAAATTCAGGCTCCAACCAAAAACAACAACCCGTTTTCAAAGGAAATTAGAAAAAGGATCGTCGGTCTTTGCTTATAGGGAATGAAACTAGATTTTTTTCATGAAAACAGTAATGAACGGTCGCCCAAATGAATTTTCAAAGATTCACCTTCTTCAGAATTTTTAAAACCAAGGTACATTTAGAATCACTTTTTTTAAGAACATCATTTAATATTATACAAGCCTCTATTCTTTAAATTAATTACTTTCATAATTACAAGCCTTAAAATATGGATTATTTTCATAACTCTCTTAACCTTCAATAACTCTTTTATAATTTCACATCCCTCTTAAGTCTTACATATACACACCCTTTAATATATATAGTAAGGCATGCCTTAGTAGTAATAAAGCATAGTATAAATAACTGATTCCTTAAGATTAGTCTCAGTCCTATGGAGCTACCTCAGGTAGATTTTTAAGGGTGCCTAACACCTTCCCCTTAGAAGAACAAAAACCCTTACCCATAATCTCACCGGTTTGCAGACTTGTAAGGAATATAACTTAGTAATTAAATATGTTCCCCGGTATACCTTTAAATATTAGGTGTCGACTCTCTTTCATCAACAATAGAGAAACCACAAGCTGAATCATGTCTTGACTAGTGCAATATAGGGTGCAACGTCCATTACGACCGGTTGGTGGTTTTGGGTCGTGACAAGTTGGTATCAGAACCCTAAGTTTATAGGTTCTACGGGTCATGAGCAAGTTTAGTGGGGCTTACGCTATAGCTAGAGCAGCACCTTTGGAGCAACCAATTGCTCCGGTGGAGGAGCAGGTCCCGAATATTGTTGAGCCGGTAGGACCAGCTCAAACATTGGTAGTACTTGTTGCTATGCTTGGTTTTCAGGAGACTTTGGCCCAGATCTTGAGTGTGTACACGAGCTTGGCTTAGGCGGGCATGATACCAGTTTCACCAACTACCTCTTACCCTGGGGGAGGAGCCCAGACTCCCACCGCTCATACACCGGAGCAGCTAGCTCAAGGTTATCAGATACCAGGGGTTTTACCAATTCAGTCAGTTGTTGCTGCTCGGGCTGAGGTTGGACCATATTTGACTGATGATGAACATAAGAGGTTAAGAGCGATTTCAGAGGCTTCGTCCTCCCCAGTTCAGTGGAGGAGAGTCATATGATGCTCATGGTTTTCTTGATCAGTGTCTTCAGATTCTTCGCACATCGGGTCTTGTACACTCCAATGGAGTCGACTTCATTACTTTCTAGTTGATAGGGCCAACCTACAAGTGGTGCAGATCTATAAGTCAGGTAGACCAGCTGTCGCAGCACCACTTGCATGGCATTAGTTCTTAGTTCTCTTCTGAGAGAAGTTTGTCCTATTGACTTACAGAGAGGAGTTGCGTAGGGAGTTTGAGCATCTACACTAAGAGGGCATGACTATGACTCGGTACGAGATGAGATTCATGGAGTTGGCACATCATGTAGTATTTTTGGTCCCCACCGAGAGGGAGAGTATTAGGAGGTTCATTGATGGCCTCAACTATGGTATTCGATATGGTATGGCCCGAGAGTTCAAGATGGATGCTATATTTGACTAGATGGTCGAGATTTCTAGACGCTTGGAGCATGTTCTTAGGCTTGAGAGAGAGGAACATAGGGCCAAGAGGCCTAGTGGTTTGGGTGGTTTTGGTGGTGCCTCATCTGGAGGCCATTCACATTACAACAAATGTCTTCCTTTTAGGCCCGCTCAAATAGCTCATCAAATTCCTGTGGTTCATCAGTTTGCCACAGTTCATATAATGCTCCCCCAGTTAATTATCAATCAGTGTGCTATCGGCACAGAGTTCTTAGCGTGCTTTGTCTGCTCAAGGTTCCACAGGCAGTTATTCAGGTTATCACGGTCAGTCACAGGGTCAGCAGCCTCGCTAGAGGAGGGGTTATTTCGAGTGTCGAGACTTGAGTCATCTTAAGAGGGATTGCCCAGACTCTTGAGTAGTGTACCATAGCAGAGCAGATAGCCTATGCTTCAAACACTAGTAGCTACACCACCCACACAGCCAGCTAGGGGTGGAGCTCAGTCAATTCGAGGTAGCCCTAGAAGGGGAGGTCAACCAGGTGGTGGACAAGCCCGTTACTATGCATTTTTTGCCAGGCCAGAGGTAGTTGCTTCCAATGCAGTGGTCACATGTATTATTTCAGTATGCCACAAGGATACCTCAGTGTTATTTGGCCCTCGTTCCACTTATTCTTATGTGTCATCATATTTTGCTCGTTATTTGGATATGCCTCATGATTCTCTTGATATTTATGTTCATGTATCTACACCAATGGGTGATTCTATTGTGGTGGATTGGGTATATCGATCTTGTGTGGTCACCATTGGGGTTATGAGGCTAGAGTTGCTGATCTCTACTGCTCCCGCAAATGGTGATGTCTCGATTCCCATTGGTCGGTCTGCTATCTGGAATCATTTATTGCTCAGTATGGTTGATTTTGGTTATGGATTGGCTATATTACCATGTTATTCTTGATTGTCATGCTAAAATCGTAAAATTGGCGATATCGAGGTTGCCTAGGTTGGAGTGGAGATGTTCGCTTGGTCACACTCCCAGTAGAGTGATTTCATATTTGAAGGCTCAACAGATGGTTAAGAAGGGGTGTTTGGCATATTTGGACTTCATGAGAGATGTTAGTGCTGATACTCCTACTATTGAGTCAGTTCCAGTAGTGAGGAAGCTCTCATATGTGTTTCCTGCAGCCCTGCTAGGCTTGCCACCCGATAGGAATATTGATTTGGTGCAGGGCACTCACCCCATCTCTATTCCACCTTATCGTATGGCACTAGAGAAGTTGAAGGAATTGAAGGAACGCTTAAATAAGTTGCTTGATAAGGGTTTCATCAGGCCTAGTATGTCACCTTAGGGTGCACCAGTACTATTTGTGAATAAGAAAGATAGTTCTATGCGGATGTGCATTGACTACAGGCAGTTGGACAAGGTTACTATCAAGAACAAGTATCCACTACCACGTATTGATGATTTATTTGATCAGTTTCAGGGTGCTAGAGTAGTCTCAAAGTTTGACTTGAGATCGGGGTACCATCAGTTGAAGTAGGGCTTCAAATATTCCTAAGATGGCTTTCAAGACCCGTTATGGGCATCATGAGTTCTTGGTGATGTCATTTGGGCTGACCAATGCCCTATCAGCTTTCATGCACTTGATGAACTGTGTATTTCAACCTTATCTAGACTTTTTCATCATTGTCTTCATTGATGATATGTTGGTGTATTCTCACATCTAGTAGGAGCATGAATAACACTTGAGGATCGTGCTCCAGGCCTTGAGGGAGAAGAACTTATATGCTAAATTCTCCAAGTGTCAGTTCTGGTTAGACTCGATGGAATTCTTGGGTTACGTGGTCTCTAGTGAGGGGATTAAGATGCATCTAAAGAATATTGAGGCATTTTAAAGTTGCCCCAGACCTTCTACAACTATCGAGATCCGGAGTTTCCTTAGGTTGGCTGGGTATTATTGCTATTTTCTGGAGGGATTTTCATCTATAGTAGCTCCATTGACTAGATTGATGCAGAAGGGTGCCCCATTCAGGTGGTCTGACTGAGTGTGAGGAGAACTTTCAGAAGCTCAAGATTTCCTTGAATACAACTTCAGTTCTGATTTTGCCTTCGGGATCAGGTTCTTATACAGTATATTGTGATCCTTCACAAGTTGGCATTGTGTGTATGTTGATGCAGGATGGTAGAGTGATTGCCTATGCTTCGCGTCAGTCGAAGCCCCATGAGAAAAACTATGTAGTACACTATTTGGAGTTAGTAGCCATTGTTCACGCGCTCAAAATTTGGAGGCATTATCTTTATGGTGTGTCTCGCGAGGTGTTCACGAATCACAGGAGTCTCCAACATCTATTCACGCATAAGGAATTAAAGTTTAGGAAATATAGGTGGTTAGATCTATTGAAATACTATGACATCACTATTCTTTATCATCCGGGGAAGGCCAATGTGGTGGTCGATGCATTGAGTTAGAAGGCAAGAGCATGGAGAGTCTTGCGTTTATTCCAGCTGGGGAGATACCATTAGCTTTGGATGTTCTGGCTTTGGCCAACATGTTTGTGAGGTTGGAAATTTCGGAGCCTAGCAGGGTTCTTGCTTGTGTTGTATCACAATCGTCCTTGTTTGAGCACATCAAGGCGCGTCGGTATGATGATCCTCACTTGCTTGTCCTTAGGGAAATAATGCAGCACGGTAATGCTAAGGAGGTTACTATTGGTGATGATGGGGTATTGAGGCTTCATAGACGGATTTGTGTGCCTAATGTGGATGGGTTGCGAGAGTTGATTCTCGAGGAGGCCCATAGTTTGCGGTATTCCATTCATCTAGGTGCCGCGAAGATGTACCGTAATTTGAGGCAGCATTATTGGTAGAGGAGGATGAAGAAGGATATTATTGAGTATGTTGCACGATATTTGAACTGCCAGCAGGTAAATTGTGAGCATCAGATACCGGGTGGTTTGCTTCAGAGGTTAGATATACTATAGTGAAAGTGGGAGCATATCACTATGAATTTTGTGGTCGGGTTTCCACGGACCTTGAGGAGATTTGATGTTGTGTGGGTCATTGTAGACACACTGACCAAGTCTGCACACTTCATTCCCGTCATGACTACCTGCACTTCAAAGCATCTGGATCTAATTTATCTTCAAGATATCGTTCGCCTTCATGGTGTGCCTTTGTTGGTTTCGGATTGAGGCACTCAGTTCACATCATATTTTTAGAGAGCAGTGTAGCGTGAGTTGGGCATACAGGTTGAGACGAGTACAACATTCCATCCCTAGATTGACGGGCAGTCCAAGCGTACTATTTAGATTTTGGAGGACATGTTGCGAGCATGTGTCATTGATTTTGGTGGTTAGTAGGATTATTTTCTACTGTTAGCAGAGTTCGCCTATAACAACAACTATCAATCGAGTATCCAGATGGATCCATATGAGGCCTTATATGGGAGGCGATGTCATTCTCTGGTTGTTTGGTTTAAACCTGGGGAGGCTAGGTTGATGGGCACTAATTTAGTTTGTGATGCATTGGAGAAGGTGAAGTTGATTTAGGAGCGGCTTCATACAGCACATTCCAGGTAGAAGAGCTATACTGATAGGAAGGCTCGTGATGTGGTATACATAATGGGTGAGAAGGTTCTACTCAGTTTCTCCCATGGAGGGTGCGATGAGGTTCGGGAAGAAGCAAAGTTGAGCCCGTCGTATATTGGTATATTTGAGGTCTTGGAGAGGGTTGGTGAGGTAGCTTACATACTTGCCTTACCATCTAGTCTATCAGAAGTTCATCTAGTGTTCCAAAAGTATTATGAGGATCAGTCACATGTGTTAGATTTCAGCTTGGTGCAGTTGGATAAAGATTTGACTTATGATGACGAGCCAGTGGCCTTTTTGGATTGGCAGATTTGTAAGCTGAGGTCGAAGAATATTGCTTCGGTAAAGGTTCGGTGGAGGGGTCAACTTGTCCAGGAAGCGACTTGGGAGACCGAGCATGATATGCGGAGCATATATCCTCACCTTTTCGGCACTTTAGATATAATTCTAGACTCATTCGAGGACGAACGTTTGTTCAAGAGGGGGAGAATGTAACCACCCGGTCAGTTATTTTGAATATTTTAGACCTGTTTCCCCTATTTTATGCTTTACACATGTGTTTTTGTCGTTATGTGACTTGCGGGGGTAGTTGGTTTGGTTTCGGGAAAGTTTTGGATTGAATTGGGACACTTAGTTCCAACGTTGGAAGCTTAAGTTGTGAAGGTTGACCGCAATTTGATTTTTGTGTAGATGACCACAGAATGGTGTTTTGATGGTTCCGATAGGTCGTATGGTATTTTGGACTTAGTCGTATGTTCGGATTTGGATTCGGGGGTTCCTAGGTTATTTTTGCTAGAATTGGCGAAAGTTGGAAATTTGAAGATTTGGAAGGTTCATAGTTTTGACCGGGAATTGACTTTGTTGATATTGGGTTCGTATTGTTATTCCGGGAATTGGAATAGGTTTTTTATGTCATTTAAAACTTGTGTGCAAACGTTGAAGTCATTTCGAGTTGATAAGTCTGAGTGGGTCTGTGTGATGTTTTAGGACTTGTTGGTATACTTGGGTGGGGTCTTAAGGGGCTCAGGTAGGTTTCGGACCACCCGAAAGGTGGTTGAGCTTGGCTGATGGTTGGCAGACCAGGTGCAATCGCACCTGCGAAAGGAGGTGCGCAAGTGCGAAGTCGCACTTGTGGGATTGTGTGCACGGAAGCAAAGGAGGTTGGTTGGCGGTATAGTCCGCAGATGGCGCACAGTAAGCACAGATGCGCTAGCACAAAAACGCAGGTTTTTCCACAAAAGCAGATGCGCAGATGCGGCTGAGTATTTGCAGAAGCGGCTGGTCGGGAAGTTAAGTGACTTCCACATCTGCGATGATTTATCTGCAGATGCGGTACCTCAGAAACGGGAATTGGGTCCACAAATGCAGAACTGCTGGGCAGATTATATCATTCGATGGTTTTGGTTATTTTTCATTATTTATAGTTGTGGAGATCGACTAGAGGCGATTTTTGGAGGGGTTTTCACTACAATTGAAGGGGTAAGTAAATTCTACTTGATTTTGATGTTAGATATTGATTTACCATGGATTATTACACATAGTTTATGTGATTTTAAAGGAGAAATAAGGAGGAGTTTGGGAGGGTTTTGCAATGGTTTTTGAAGAATGAAAATTGGTGATTTGGGGGTTGATTTGAGGTTGGATTTGGATGAAACACATATTTTGACTCGTATTGAATAGGATGTTCAGAATTTGTGAGTTTTGTTGTTACTATATATATAACTGGGGTAACATTAATAAACAAGCTTTGCCAATTAAATAGATCAAACAAAACAACTTGCACCAACTCTGCAGACAAAGAGATATGCACCAAGTAGTGTGTACTCAAATACTCATACTTTAATGTATAATGTATGTATATAACAATGATCCAATTCCGTATCAATTTCTATAATACTATGTGTTTTTTTGGTAATTAGAATATTTCATTCATCACCAAGAGCATCAATTACAAAATAATATAAATCATCCGCGACTAGCTACACTTAATACATATTCGTATCTCTTTAACCTTTTCTACTTGCAGTACGTTACTCCTAAAACTAAGTATATAGCCAGCTTGTATGTAAGATTTCTATGGTCAAAAAATGAGTTGCTGCCGCTTGTTCTTCAGTGCTCCTGTCACGTTGATGTTGCATGTTCATGCAACTTCCCTAGCCAATTGCTATGTAGTCTTTGATTGTAGTTCAAAAAATTTTCCATTCCTCTCTTTCCATGTTACATGAGTATATTCAACATATGTCATTTTAAGCATCCTTTCCATCAACGATTTTCCTCGGGTGTGCAAAATCATCCAATTGATCATTTGCTACCAGGTGTGGGTCTGAACATATTGTATCTAGAGCCACTCCATTAGCATCATCCATAATTCCATTGAGAACCACATTCTCCAAACAGATGGTTGCGAGTTTCATCAGTTGTCTTACACAATGCACATATTGTGTTCACTATGATTCTCCATTGCACTAGTCTATCCACTGTTAGTAGCTATCCATGACATTGGAGCCACATGGAAAACACAACTTTGGGTCTTGCCTCATTGTGAAACATCAAGCCTCTCCATACCACTCTATTATGGTTCCCTAACAACTACAAGTATATCTATGTAATCAAGCTTTTCTTCTGATTCGGATTGTGTATTTGCTATTCCTTGACCCTTGCTGCCATTATCTTTCTCACCATCCAACTTGCTTGTTGTGGAATAATATTTATGAGTCTAACATTTCAATGTATGATGATAGCTCTCTTTTTACATTAATCTGGCACTCTCTAAGTGTCCAACTACGTAGTAACAACTCTCATACATATGTAAAATACATCAACTAACATATGTGGATGATATGTGTGAATAAAACATGTAAAAATGCGCGAACATGCACAAAGGATCACTTGAATGGCCAAGCTTCCACCTTTATGCTCAAAACGTCATCACATAGGAACCTACATCACAATCAACCAGAAACTCCTCAGTTCCTCACATCCCGCGTGCATGCCATCAAGAGCGAAACATGAGAGGTCAACCCTAGGGGATGAATCTATATCCACAAACTGCATGTCAAAAACCTCATGCCATCACAATAACAATATCATCAGCTCTGCACGGCAAAGATCTCGTGCCATTTCCAAATCAATTTGTTCAATATTTACAAGTTGCGTGAACGCTATCAAGAGAGAAATATGAGAGGGCAACCTTAGAGGGATGTATCTTTATCTACATGCTGCACGGACAACTCACGTTCCATAATCGTATCAACCGCATGACAAAGACCTTATTCCAAATCAATATCACATTACAATCTGTACGGCAAAGACCCTGTGCCAAAATAATATCACATCACAATCCACACGGCAAAGACCACGTGCCAAAATAGTATCATACCACAGTCCGCGTGGCAAAGACCTCGTGCCAAATCAATTACAATATGACAATATTCGTACGACAGAAATCTCGTGCCAAATCAATAACAATAAGACAATCTCTGCATGGCAGAAACCTTGTGCCAAATCAATAACAATAACTCAATATCTGCATGGCAAAGACCTCGTGCCAAAGCCTTAGTCCATATCCGAGAATCACATGCAGTGATGTATACATATGAATAAAAGTTAAGCATATATAATACACATGGACAGAGAAATAACCATGCATGGATGTATGCATGTATACAAGGGATAATCCCTAGGTAGTATGTACGCCTATATATACGTATGAATACCGACTCAACATAAAATACATCATCAAAATAATCATCATACCCAATTAAGCATCAAAAGCCATTTCATAGTCTTTAACGTAGGTAAGGAAACTCAAGTACTCATACATCAATTTAAGGTGTAACATCAGAAGAACAAGTATGGATGTGTGTTCATAATATACGCGTGACTATGTCTAAAGCAAGTATAAAAACAATCTCAAGAATAACTCTTCATTCTCAAAATAAGGTATCATTTGCTTCAACATTAATTCTAGTGTGGTTTATTGTGCTCACATAGTCAATCGATTGGGTAAAATATAGAATCAAGAAGAACATACAACCAAACAAAGCATAAAGTAATCTAGAATCTACCTTGAACATGAATGCCCATGTCACATACATATACACTCGTCACCTCATATATACATCACCCCCGCATGTGATGTGCCGTAGAAATGCGCACTTTCGATACTAATTTTATAGACTTTAGCTTATCTTTTATAGCATTTTGAGTCATTTCTTATGTAATTTTGTTGTTTTGTAGGAAATCGGACTTGAAGAGCCAAGAACATGAAAAAGATGTCAAAACTATGAAGAAGGCAGATTTGTGAAGGATATGCGACTGCAAAATAGATGTGCGAATCGCATTTCTGTCACAAATGTAACTAGGCCAGCCCAGTTTTAAGAGTTAAATATGCGGTCCGGTATGCAGTTGCATAACCATTTTGCAGACCATAGAATGGTCGCACAAAACCAAGAGAAATTCCCAGTGATCCAAAGTGATGATTATGCGATTCATTATATGAGCGTGAAATCAGTATGCAGACCCCATAACTGATATGCGATGGAAATCTGGAAAATTGCATTCACAGTCGATTCTGCGATCGCGAACTCTCCTGAAGGGCTAATTTTGTCACATTTTGTCCGTAACTTTTGGGCCATTATAAATAGAATAACTAGGGTTTTTGTAGACATCTTGTTTGAAAAAGGTCCTACATTGAGAGCATTGAATACTACACTTGTTTTGGAGCTTTTTGGATAGATTTCGACAATTTGTCTTCATTGTAAGCTTTCATGACTTTCTTTAATGCTTTGTTATTATATTTTAGTATGAGTAACTAACTTTAAATACTAAGGTTGTGGACCCTAAGTGGGTGTAATATTAATGGGTGTTTACCATTGAATATATATATAATGGTTTGTTGATTTCTATTCATTTCTCATGCTTCATTTATATTCATTTCTTATGCTTCATTTATGGTTGGTGGTTGAAAACATTATCTAGTGCCAATCTACTTTATATTTCACTTGGAAAAGTGGGTTAGGATTTGGTATAAGTGAATAGCAAGAACTCGAGACTTTAAACCTCATTTAATAGAATCATTTAGGAATAAGTGGGTTCTACTTGGCATATATTAGTTGCTCTTAATTGTAACTCTTTTGTATTTGGGAAAAGTATAAAGAGGAAATACTACCTACCTATTGGAGAATATTGGGTAGTCATTTAGGAACCATTTGCATATCAAAGGACTTTTCATTAGAAATATATTATATTAACACTGATAGCATTATATTCCGTAGAAAGGGACACAACCTTGGTTTCTTAATCCAGTTAATCAATTCTCTTAACAAAATAGCTTTTCTTAACAATTCACAATCATAAAATCTTTCCAAACTAACGGAGTAGAATCACGACCTTAGTCAAGTAAAAACTACTCAAGTAATCTTTTCATGCCTATTCCCTATGGGATTCGACCCCAACCTTGTTGGGCTATTATATTTGACATCGACTGCCTTACATCATTTATATAGGTGTAATTTGAGAGTATCAAATTTTGGCGCTGTTGCCGGAGAATATGGTTTTGAAATTAATAACTAGTGTGTGCTTTACTTGACATCTTCTATTCCACCACACTTTGCTTGTTTTCCTTGGTGTAATTAGGTAAACATGGACAAGCCAGAATAAGAGAATGTGTTTGTGGATATAGATGAGTATATTGAGGATACAAATGCCATTGTCCCTCCAAGAGTTGATGCGGCCACCTTCAAAGTGGAACACAGTCTAATCCTAATGCTAAAGGCGGAGGGGTTCTTACAAAATTTCACCGACGATGATCCAACACAATACCTCAAAATCATTTTGGGTGTGGGTGCAATGCATAAGCAGAATCATATTTCGGATGATGCCCTAAGGTTGAGGTTGTTCAAATATTCTTTAGCCGGAGAGGCATGCAATTGATTCACAGTCTACCTCCTAACTCCATCCACACTTAGGCTGAACGTGTGTATGTTTTCCTAGGAAAATGGTTCCTACAAAGCAAGAAATCCAAACTTCGGGAAAATTTTTTATTTTTCAAGCAATTACTGGGGGAACAACTACATGAAGCATAGGATAGATTCAAGAAGTATTTTGTGAGATCACCAAATCACGGGCTTTCGGAAAATATTTTGTTGGAGAAGTCTTACACGAGTTTGGATCCTATGAGTCAATTCGTAGCCAACAATGCAGCTAATGGATTGTTCATGGACAAAACATTTGCAAGAGTAACTCAAATCCTCTACAAGGTAGTTGAACACAACCAAGCTTGGCATTTGGGCGATACCTCGGGTGGAGTCTCATATGGTACCCCTTCTTTGACCAACATAGTCAAAGAAAATCAAGAAAGAGATCAATTGATTGTTGGGCTTTCTAAAAATGTCAATGTTTTGAAAAAGAATGTTTATGAAAAGCCAAGTGAATGTTGTGGAAGAAGTACAACGAATGTCAAATGCCAATTATCAATATCAAGAAGGCCAACATCAAGATTATCCTCCCATGCAATATGAAGAAGAAAACTATGTTAACAATTCACAAGGAGGATATAAAAGACAAAACTACCAAGGTTCGTAACAACAACATCAATGGGGACCTAACCCACAAGGTCAAGGTAACCAACAATGGCGAAATGACCAAGGTAGTTCAATCAATGGAATTGGAGCAATAACAACAACTTTGCTAATCGGAGTTCAAACCCCTATGTTCCACCAAAAGGCCAATACTCTAACTCTCAAAATTGGAGGGAAAGTTCTTAAAGCGTCCAAAGTAATTTCAAGTTAGAGAACATGCTTGAGAGAGTATTGCAAAATCAAGAGAGCTCCGACTCTTCAATGAAAAACATGACCGAACTTGTGGGTTCTCATACCACATCTATTCAAAAGTTGGAGTTGCATATGCTAGACCTTTCAAAAAAGCCAAACCTAAAACAAAAAAGGCACACTCCCAAGTGATACAATTGCGAACCCAAAGGGTAGTGGGAGTGTCCCAACCTCTCATTATATGGCCATTACAACTCGAAGTGGGAAACTACTTCAAAGTGAGAGTGAACGGGTGGTCGAAGTGGAAGATGTTGAATAAGAAGATGAGGCACAAGTTGAGTTGCCTAATGTTGTTGAAGTTGAGAGAATTCTGAAAAAGGTGAAGTCTCGAGATGTGAGTCATGAAAAGGTTGAGAAAAAAGTAATAGAGGCACCAAAAACTCTAGTGCTGATTCCTAGACCTCCTCCATTTTCTGAAAGACTAGCCAAAAGATTTGATGATAGAAAATTCGAGAAGTTCTATGAAATCAATTATTTTCAAACATTCCGTTTGTGGAAGCTTTTCAAGATATGCCCGGTTTTGCTAAATACTTGAAGGATTTGATTACGAAATATAAGAATATCAAGAATGAAATGGTGAGTGTCACCCACCGGATTAAGTCTATCATTCCAACAACTGCCATCCAAAAGAAGGAGGATTCAGGGGCTTTCACCATTCCATGCACCATCGGATTGCGTGAGTTTGCACGAGCTCTTTGTGATAATGGGGCTAGTATCAACTTAATTCCTCTTTTTATCTATAATCAAGTGGTATAGGGAATGCCTAGGCCTACGATTATGATGTTGTAAATGGCCGACCATCCGGTGAAGCGACCAGTGGGGATAGTGGATAATGTGCTTGTGAAAGTGGGGTTGATAAAGATATTCCTATCATCTTAGGGAGATCATTCCTTGCAACCAAGAGAGACCTCATTGACTCGGAAAGAAATGAGATTAAATTCTGGGTTAATGATGAAGAAGTTACCTTTCAAGCAAGTAAGGGCATGAAATTGTCAAATGTATACGAGAGTATCTTGGTACTTGATGCTATTGATGTGGTAGAAGATGCCGTTGAGGTAAAGATGGAAGAGGAATGCCTCGGTGAAGCATTGGCGCAATCTTGATGAATTTTGATGGTGAGGACATAGAAGGATATGTGGAGACGGTGAATGCATTGGAAGGGTTTGGTTCATACACTTATGAACCGAAGAAGCTTTCTCTTGACTTGGAAAATAGAGTTACTCCTCCTGCCAAGCCTTCAATCGTTGAACAGCCCCAATTTGAACTCAAGCCACTACCATTACACCTAAGATATAAATTTCTTGGCTCTAATGAAACTCTACCCATAATTGTTTTCTCTTTGTTAAATGATGTGCAGGTTGAACAATTATTGGAGATCTTGAGGAAGCATAGACGACCCATTGGTTGGACAATAGTGGATATCCGAGGGATTCCTGCCGGTATTTGTGAGCACAAAATCCAACTCGAGGAAGATAGTAAACCTAGTGTGGAACATCAAAGGAGGTTGATTCCCTCTATGCAAGAAGTGATAAAGAAGGAAATTATAAAACGGTTGGACGCCGGGGTTGTTTACTCCGTTGTGGATAGTCCTTGGGTGAGTCTGGTGCAATGTGTGCCAAAGAAGGGAGGCATGACCGTGATTCAAAATTACAAAAATGAACTCATTCCAATAAGGACGGTGACTAGGTGGAGAGTATGCATCGACTATCGAAAGCTCAATAGTGCCACTTGAAAGGACCATTTCCCTATGCCTTTTATTGATCAAATGCTCGATCGACTATCGGGAAGGTCATTTTATTGCTTCCTTGACGGTTAATCCATCTACAACCAAATTAACATAGCCTTGGAGAACCAAGAGAAGACGACATTCACATGTCTTGATGGGACCTTTGCTTTTAGCCGGATGCCATCTGGGCTATACAATGCTCTGACTACCTTTCAACGGTGCTTGATGTCATTTTTCTCGGACATGGTGGAGGATTTCTTGGAGGTATTCATGGATGACTTCTCCATAGATGGTGATTCCTTTGAATATTGCCTTGATAATCTTAGGCAACTACTCAAAAGATACGAAGAGACCAACCTTGTGCTCAATTAGGAAAAATATCACTTCATGATTGACGAAGGTATTGTTCTTGGACACAAAATCTCCTAGCAAAACATTGAGGTTGATCGAGAAAAAAATTAAAGTCATTTCAAATCTTCCTCCTCCCACTTCGGTCAAAGGTGTTCGGAGCTTTTAGGGGCATGCCAATTTCTATTGATGATTTATCAAAGACTTCTCAAAGATTGTGAGCCCCGTGTGCAGCCTCCTTTGAAAGGATGCTAAATTTGTGTTTGATGAGAAGTGCCACAAAGCTTTTGAGGAATTGAAAGCAAGCCTCACCATGGGCCTATTATTGCCATAACCTGTTGGTCTCTTCCATTTGAAATCATGTGTGATACCAGTGGTGTGGCTATTGGGGCAGTTCTTGGTCAAAGGCACAACAAGATTCTTCACCCTGTCTACTATGCAAGCAAGACACTCAATGGCACGCAAATGAATTACACCATGACTGAGCAATAACTGCTTGCCATTGTCTATGCTTTTGAAATATTCCGGGCCTATTTGTTTGGATCCAATGTGATAGTTTTTATCGATCATGCTGCTCTCCGCTATCTTATGTCAAAGAAGGATGTCAAATCAAGATTGATTAGGTGGGTCCTTTTGTTACAAGAATTTGAGTTTGAAGTCAAAGATCGGAAAAGAACGGAAAATCAAGTCGTGGACCACTTATATAGGCTTGAAAAGGCAGGGAGATCTTGAAATCAATGCTGCCCTCCTTGATGAATGACTTTTGGCAATATCTAGCACTTCAACTCCTTGATATACCAATATTTAGTTTCCTTATCCCTGGCGAATTGGAAGCTTATCAAAAGAAAACGTTCTTGAGAGATTCTAGGAAATAATATTAGGAATAACCCTTTTTATTCCGAATATGCACTGACAACATCATTCGGCATTGTGTTCCGAAAGACGAGGTGACGCCGATTCTCAAAGCATGTCATGACTCTCTGGTTGGGGGCAACCACGGTGGAAACCATACGACGGGAAAAGTGCTTGAACACGGCTACTATTGGCCATCGATATAACAAGATGCAAATCTAATGGTCAAGGCGTGTGATCAATGTCAAAGACAGGGGTCGATTTCTAGAAGGCATGAGATGCTTATGAATTTTGTGATGGAGGTAGAGATCTTTGATGTGTGGGGGATCGATTTCATGGGTCCTTTGTGAGCTCATACGACATGACGTATATCTTGGTAGCAGTGGACGATGTCTCAAAATAGGTCGAAAAAATTGCCTTGCCAAACAATGAGGCAAGGAGTGTAACCGTCTTCTTGAAGAAGAACATGTTTGGAACCCCAAGGGCCATCCTTAGTGATGGTGGTTCTCACTTTTGCAACAAAGCCTTTGCGGGGTTGCTCGAGAACTATAGAGTTAAGCAAAAGGTGGCCACCCCTTATCATCCTCAATCAAGTGGTCAAGTTGAAGTCTCCAACTGAGAAATGAAGAATATTCTAGCAAATACTGTTAATGCAAACATGATCGATTGGTCAAGAAATCTAGATGACGTTCTGTGGGCTTATCAGACCGCATTCAAAACACCCATTAGAACTCCGCCTTGCCGGTTGGTTTTTGGTAAGGCATGTCACTTGCTAGTGGAGCTAGAACACAAAGCCATGTGGGTGTTGAAAAAGTTAAGTCTTGACTGGGCTGACACTGCTAATCTAAGGATGACACAAATTAATGAGGTGGATGAATTCTGTTTCCAAGCCTATGAAAATGCAGCCATGTATAAAGAATGAATGAAGTTTGTTCATGATAAGAAGATCTTGAAGCGTGAATTAAAATCCGACGACTTGGTCTTACTCTTCAACTCAAGGTTGAATTTCTTTCCAGGAAAACTCAAGTCCAAATGGTCTGGCCTATTCAAATTTGTTAGTGTATCTCCTTATGACGCCATTGAATTAGAGTCCGAGGATGTGACTCGAACCTTCAAAGTAAATGGCCAAAGGGTGGAGCACTACCTCAGTACCATTGGAGAAAGGCAATTGGTGGAATGATTCAAACTCAGAGATGGTCTTGCACCAACATCCACAACTGATTCGCCATAAAAGGGTAACATCATCATGTCGCGATGTTAAATCAAGCGCTTCTTGGGAGGCAACCCATGTGTTAGAAATGTTTGTTGTTAGATTTTTGTTTTGTAGGTTTGTTTATTTTTGTTGAACCTTTTGATATGTGTTTTAGAGTGTAGGGAACTCATAACGAAACTAAGTGGGATGAAGAAGTGCAGGGAAAATTGCTGAGCTTCAGTTGATTTTCTGCGGCCAAAAATACAACCACATAATGGTTTCGCGGACCGCATATTGATTGCATAAATGGTCAGACGTTCCTAAAAATAAGTTGCTTAAAAATACGGTGGAATGGCAACTTTGCGGGCCGCATAACGATTCTGTGACCGCACATTGATAAAGTACATCATAAGTAATGGTTCATCACATAATTCTTCTGCGATCGCGAATGCTGTTTCGCGATGGTAACCGAACCGCAGAATGCTCAAGCATTAAAACTTCATCCCCTCTGTCACTTACCCACTTCCGACTCCCCCACTCTAAGTCTGAACAAAGAAAAAATAAAAACAAAAGCTTGAACATAAAATACCAGCCACAGAGGAACATTGATCCAGCATTGATTAATCATCTAATCCTTCACTCACCTCAACGAATCTGGTAATACCTTCTACCCCTCTTGTTATCTTAATTAAATTTGTAGAAACCTCTCCCATCCTTCATGATCCCCATTCTCCCTACCCTTTCCTTGTGATTTACTGAGAACCCCTCGCTAGGGTTTCTTCTATGTACTGTCGTGTGATGGGTGATCAGTGAGAGGCAATTTCTAGTCAAACTCGTGGGGATAGGGCTAGGGTTACTGGGTTGTGATATTTGTTGTAGTGATTCTTGATAATGCACATTAGGTATTCGTGGGTTGAACTTGAGTTTGATCAAATGCTGGTTGTTGTGTGTAAATTTTATGAAATCCCGTAGTATCTATGTAGTATAGAGTAGAATTAATGTCCAACAGTTACATGCGCATTGTATCTCAGTGAAGAAGATGAATTTTGAGGCACCGCATAACCGATTCACGGTCCACAGAATCGTTGCATATCTGAGACAAATTGTATGCTTGTGGGGTGGTGACTCTACGATCGCGAAATTGATATGCGGGCCGTGAATGCATCACAGAAATCAACAGGTGCAATAGAATTTTGAAGTTGAATCTGCGTTCATTCTGTGGTTGAAGTTTAGTTCTGCGACCACATATGCGGTCCGCATAATTTGTTGACCATAGCCTTGTTTATTCTGCGGTGCAGTTCGCGGTCCACATATTTATTCTGCGATTTCATATGGTGTTTGCAGAATGAGTTTTCCCCATCATTTCTTTTCCATTTACTATGAATGTTTCTACCATATGCTCACTTCACTTTTATTGACAGGAGTGCCACTAAAGAAAACCCAAGCATCTACAACACCCATCACAAGAGGAAAGAGACAGGCTAGAGCTATAGGTCCAACATCACAACAGCCCCAATGCAAAAAGCCTGGCAGGTATATTACTTCATCTGAGTCAGTCTCCTAGTCTAAATAGGAGAGGGCACAACTTGAACCAATGCCACCAGTTGATCCCCGCGCATAAGTACGAAGAAAGAATGCAGAGGATACACTTAGGTTTAGCATCGTTGGATACTGGAGTAAATACAAAGAGGCATTAAAGAAAGGAATATCCTCGAAGAAAAGCAGCTAAGTGTGAATGGACTTTAAGATAACTTCCCGCATGTACTAGACAACATCAAGAATAGGAGATGGGAGTTCTTCACTGAGCCTCTGGGGGAATTCAATGAGACAATTGTCAAGGAATTCTATGTTGTATATGCTGCCTCAATGACTAAGAAGCAAGTGAGGCGCCGTGCTTACTTGACCTCCGTCACAATCAGAGGAATTGTGGTATCTTGTGGCCCCAAATCGATAAATGAAGTCTATTTCGAGAGTTGGGAAGGAGGCACGGCAGAATATGATGCAAAGATGGAAAATAAGGAAGATAAGCGTGTTTGGGTAGCCTATGCCATAGCTCAGGGGACTCCTTACTGGATTGAACTGGGCCAGAAGATTCAAAAGAGAGATCTTACCCAAGAAAGTCGGTATTGGCTAAGTTTTATATGTTCTCGCATACAACCAATAAGAAATAAGACCGACATCAGTCTAGACAAGGCGATCCTAATTGCTTCAATCATGTCAGGTTTCAAGATTGATATAGGGGCAGCTTATATTCCATGAGATTGGCGTCCGGGCAAACCAAGGGTAAATTTCACTCCCCTTTTCGTGCCTCATCACCGCTTTGTGTGAAGACGTAGAGGTTCCCCCAGTTCCCAACTATGACCGCGTGCTAGAGGCCACTCAGGATATTTAAATAACTATGGACTCCACTGCTTCAGAAAATGTGTCCGCAGAGCAACCAAACCACCTCCTGCCGGCCTCATCTACTTCAGCAACACATGCCACCTCCTCAGTACCACCTCCTCAGTACCTTCCACCTCTACCTCCACTCATAGGCCATCAACAATATCAACATCCAGGCCGGCCACTGCTACACTGCCTATTTCACTACCTGTCGTTTCCAAGCTTGATCTATTAGCACAACACGTTAATGCCAAAGTAGATAAGCTTGTGAAAGATCTTCCACTGTTCATCAGGCAAGCGTTGGCACCACTCTAAGGATCAGTGAGTGATCTTCAAAAGAAACATCTATCTTATGAAGATCGACTCCAGAACATTGAAGCTAGCCTTGAGAAGGTTGAGCGAGGTGGAGATGGGGACATGCCTCAACTCAAAAAGGATGTTGTCGAGCTCAACTTGGAGATGCATAAGATGCAGACATTAGAGTTTGACCTCACAACTCTTCTCCTAGTAGAGAAGGAGCATGGCACCGGCACTTCCCAGGCACCTGACCTTGATTTGGACTTTACAAACCTCCTCTCCGTAGAGGACGAACATGGTACTGGTACCTCACAGTCTCAGGAACCTGCTGCACACACTGATGATCATTTGAATGAGGAATATGTAGAGTCTCGTGAGGAGACATATGAAGATCAAGCTGTTAGGAGGTCGATACGCATATGACTAATAAAGGTAAACAGGTGTCTCTACAGAGGAACAGGATGATGATCAGGCAGACGTGCAGAGGGCCATCACACATTCCCTTGAGGAAATGGCTTCCATGGCTATCATCACTACCACAGAGCCATCACCGGGTGAGGATAGCAGTTTCCAGGTCTAGGACTCGGCTCCGCATCTTGAGGAGTCCACTACGTTTGTCCCGGAAATCACTGCCCAGCTGGAAGTTCACCCCCACTGACCCTCCAGTTGCTGCTCCCGGCCCCACAGCCGCATCAGACAATCTAACCCCTCCAACCACTTAGTGCGCTCCAGGAAGCCCCTAAAATTTTCTATAACGTTTTCAATGCATTAGGGACAATGCATGCTTCTATGTTGGGGGTGAGTTAGCATGAAAACTTTTGCAAATTATACATAGGTATTAGTCTTGACAATTTGGATAGTAATGAATTCCCCTTGGTTCGTTTTGCCACGTTCTTTTTCAGGGGTGTAATAGTAGAACCACGTCCGTATTCATGAAACATTTTGACTTGTTTGGTAATTTTTGTACTAGATTCAAGCATGTGATAAAGTTTTGTGAAATAAAGTGTACCCTTCAAATTTAATGAATAAATAGTCATTGTTGTGAAATTGAGGCTCGTTCTTTGACTTTGTACTTACTTAGAATCTCAACATCATATGATGAAGCTTTGCATTTCCTTGTATTCATTTAAGGGTGAAAAATATGCCAATTCGACATTTCATACGTCATGAGTGGTAAGAATTTGTGAATAATGCATGTGCATAACTCGTAATGTCAAGAACTTGCCCGGTTGGTTCTACAATGCAAATCTTAGGTTGATGTTTGGTTGTTAAAATGATCTTAGGCGTTCTTTGTGATTGCTAACTAATTCTTGGCCAAATTGACTTCCTTTGTGCATTTATTACCCAAGTTGTCCCCCGTTGTGCCTTTAACCTTTTCTTTGGCTACCACATTACAAACCTTTAGCCCTTTTGGTGAAATTACTCCCTCTTTTCAACTCGTCCCTCCTTGAATGTTATAAATGAGGCTTAAAGTCTAAGTTGGGGGTGTTGGTATCAATTGGGAAATGGCTGAGGAATGTATCATGTGTAAAGGCTAATCTTTTGAGGATGTGTCTAGTGAAGCGAGCGGCTAAGTTGAGAGCCAACGTACTTAAAACCAAAAGCTTCACGTCATCCTAAACCACATAATACCCAATCTTCTAAATAAAAGAAGATAAAATGGAGTGTTGAGCAAATGTGATAAGACAAGAAACTAGGGGGTGGTTATGAACTACAAGATGGGTTGATAGTAGCAATTAGATGTCAATAAGGGCAATGTGTTCAATTCAAGAAAGAATCTATGTAGTGTTCAAGGAGGGTATAGTCACTAATTTCCCAGATATTCATCAAACTCGTCCCCAAGCCTAAACTACAAACCATGAAAAGTTCTTTTTGATCAACAACCAACTATTCTCGATTTAGCAACGATTTAAAATAAGGGCAGGCATATGGACTGATACTTGTAGCATTTGGCTTTCTTTCTGAGTGCGAGAATTTTTGAATGTATCCCTTGTACATATTTGTATATGTTGAATTGGGATTTTCTTTGTTATGAGGACGCATAAATTGCAAGAGTTAGCAGAACTTAGGCTTCTTGAAGTAGGACGCAAGTGCATATCTAGCTATTAGTAGCACTCTATCATTGCTTTTGAGGCTCGAATCTCACAACTTGATTATTTGAACGACTAAACAATTTTTGTCTTTGCTGAAGGGCAGATGATGGAAGTCACATGTTTGTTAGCTAACAGTTAGCACCATCTACAATCATTAATATTTTGTGAACAATCGGAAGTAGAATAGTCCCTAGTATGGTAGCTCTTTAGTTACTTGAGGACAAGCAAGATTTTAAGTTAGGGATGTTGATGTGTTGTAGAAATGTGGCACTTTCGATACTAATTTCATAGACTTTAGCTTTCCTTTTAAAGCATTTTGAGTCATTTCATATGTAATTATGTTGTTTTGCAGGAAATCGGACTTGAAGAGCCAAGAAAAAGATGTCAAAAACTATGAAGAAGGGAGATTTGTGACCGCAGAATAGATGTGCGAACCGCATTTCTATCACAGATGTAACCATGCCAGCCCAGTTTTAAGAGTCAAATATGTGGTCGCATAACCATTGTGCGGAAAGAAGAATTGTCGCACAAATGCAAGATAAATTTCCAGTGATCTAAAGTGATAATTATGCGATTCATTATGCGACCGCGGAATCAGTATGTAGACTGCATAACTGATATGCGATGGAAATCTAGAAGTGTTGAAGATCAGATCTGCGGCATTGCAATGATTGTGTGGACCGCGGATCACATCTGTGGTCTATTCTGTGATCGCAAACTCTCCTGAAGGCCTAATTTTATCACATTTTGTCCACGACTTTTGGACCATTATAAATAGAATAACTAGAGTTTTTGTGGGATATCTTTTCTAAAAAGGGTCCTACATTGAGAGCATTGAATACTACACTTGTTTTGGAGCTTTTTGGATAGATTCCAACACTTTATCTTCATTGTAAGATTTCATGACTTTCTTTAATACTTTGTTCTTGTATTTTAGCATAAGTATCTAACTTTAAAAACTAATGTTGCAGACCCAAAGTGGGTGCAAATATATTGTATGTTATATATATATATATATATAAAAGGACAAAAAAGGGTATATATATATATAATGGGTTGTTAGTTTCTATTCATTTCTTATGGCTCATTTATGGTTGGTGGTTGAAAACATTAATTAGTGCCAATTTACTTTATTTTTTACTTGGAAAAGTGGGTTAGGGTTTGGTAGAAGTGAATAGCAAGAACTCGAGGCTTTAAACCTCGTTTAATAGAATCGCTTAGGAATAAGTGGGTTCTACTTGGCATAAATTGGTTGCTCTCAATTATAACTCTTTTATATTTGGAAAAAGCATAAAGAGGAAATACTACGTAACTATTGGGTAGTCATTTAGAATCTATTTGCATATCAAAGGACTTCCCATTAGAAATATATCATATTAACACTGATAGCATTACATTCCATAGAAGGGGACACAACCTTGGTTTCCTAATCCAATTAATCAATTCTCTTAACCAATAGCTTCTCTTAACGATTCACAATTATCAATCTCTTTCAAAACTAACAAAGTAGAATCATGGCCTTAGTCAAGTAACACACCACTCAAGTAATCGTTTCACGCATATTCCCTGTGGGATTCAACCCCAACCTTGTTGGGTTATTATATTTGACATCGGCCTCCTTACACCATTTATATAGGTGCAATTTGAGTGTATCAGCATGTAGCAAAAAATATCAATTATTAGAAAACTATTCACTCAATCAAAGCTAGGCAAGGTAGCTACCTCATCTGGGCTAGTCCAAAGCTCGAAAATGGCATTTTCTTGATAAATCACCTCTAACCGAATCAAATCTATCCAAACATCATTCAAGGAAGTCAATCAATGCCATAGTAATCGCTCCCAATCAATAAAGCTTCGATCTTTAATGAATTCCCAAAAATTCATCAAAAGTCAACCCGAGCTTGCGTGCTCGAAATCCGGAACCAATATCTAAATTCGATGACCCATAACCTGTCGAGTCCTAATATATAATTAGATGCCAAAATCGAGTCCAAATTGGTACCCAAATCTACAAAATACACTCTCTTAAAGTGTAGACAAAATCTCAAATTTTATCTTAAAATTCCATATTTTGGGTGTTAAGAATTCATGTAGATTCTTCAAATAATATGAAAAATGAGTAAAAATCACTTAACCCCTAATCTTATATGAAAATCTCCAATCAAAATCGTCCCTCTCCAAGTCTAGGGCTCAAAATATATGAGAAAATAAGCAGAAGTCCCGAAATTCCACTTAAAATATACTGCCCAGCAATATACATCGTGATCACGATAGGCCACCCGCGATCGCCAAAGCAAAACACAACCCTAGATCCAACTCCTCTTCGTGAATGCGATGCTATCAATTCAAAAGCAAAGACCAACCCTAGTTAGTTGCGCGAACGTGAGGACCACTATGCGAGCGCGACGGTAAAACCTTCAGCATGTGTTTACCTCTTCGCGAATGCGAACCTCAAGCTGTGAACATGATGATCGACAATCCCAACATGACACGAATGCAGTCACTCCCCCGAGAAGGCGAAGAACAAATCCCCAGTGACCAAAATACTCTACGTAGTCATGAAGCACTTTCCACGATGACGAACCTCATCAGGGACACCAGAAAATCAGTAATGCAAACTCATCCAAAATTGTTGGAAACAACCCTTAAACTCACTCGAGCCCATCGGAACCCCGTCTAATCATGCCAAAAAGTCTAATACATCTTCCAAACTTATCCAAAGGTTAAAAACACCACAATTAGTATCAAAACCAAGAATCAAATATCGAAACATATTGTTAACTTTCAAACATTCCAACTTCGCCGAACTCGTCCAAATCACACTTAGACATTTCTTATCACAACAAAACTTTGCAAACAAGTTTTAATTAACTAAATGAACATATACAAGGTCTCAAAACCATAATAGGAGTCTGATAACACCAAAGTCAACTCCTGAACAAACCTATGAACTATCAAATTCTTCAAATTGCCAACTTTCGACAAATAGAATCAAAACCTTCTAGGAACATCCTAATTCAAATCCGAACATACACCTAGGTCCAAAATTACCATACGAACCTGTTGGAATCATCAAATTACCAATCCGAGGTTGTTTACTCAAAAGTCAAACATTTGTCAATTCTAACCACTAGAAAATAAAAATCAAACCATGCACGCAAGTCGTAATATACCATAGGAAGCCACTCGAAGTCTCAAATTACATAATGAAATGTTAGAACTCAAAAGTACCGGTCAGGTTGTTACATTAATAGATTATTTGATATTTTATGCATATCTTCTCTATATGTAATGGTTGACGAATTAATCGATATTTCATACATATCTTCTCTATATGCAATGGTTGATAGATTATTTGATGTTTCATAAGTATCTTCTCTGTATGAAATGGTTTAAGGATTATTTGATATTTCACGCATAACTTCTCTATATGCAATTGTTGATGAGTTATTTGGTATTCAAATACATAACCTCTTTATATTCTGATTGTAGCTGGGTTACGATACCAGTGCATATCTCCTCTATATGCTGAGTTGTAGTAGTTTATGGTACTAGGGCATATCATCTCTATGTGCATAGTTGGTTTTACATGTACTTCATGCTTAGATTTTGGTATTGTGTTATGTACATATATATGCTATTGAGCTACGCAGGTTAAGTAAAGTGAGTATCTTTTGACTTAAAAACCTCATCACTACTTCACCGAGGTTAGTCAGGATACTTACTGAGTACATGGAGTCGGTTGTACTCCTACTATACTTCTGCACCTTGCGTGCAGATTTTGGAATTGAGTTGTTGTGGATGACAAAGGCTAGCATTAAAGTTGAACCAGAAATCCAGATTCGAGCTACCACTTGTTCATGGTAGTTTATGACTTATAATTTTTTTTTATGTATACTTCAAATATATGTTGCATTTATTCTTAGTAACAGCTTTATAAATCCAAATCTTAGTGGTTCATGACTTATACTTCCAATTCTTGGGATATTGTATGGAATTTAGACATCTTATTTATGGATTATTGATGATCTTTTGTTCTAGTTATGAGTTTATTTTTATTATTTGGCTTACTAGCGGGTTGTGTTAGGTGCCACCATGACTTGATGAAATTTTGGGTCATGACAAGTAGATATTTTGGGTCATTACAACTCCAACATTATTGGGCATGTTTCGTGGTGTTTGAATCGTCAGCAGGTCAAGTATAAGCATCATAAACCAAGTGGTATGACTTAGAAATTTGTGATACCAGAGTGAAAGTGGGAGCGCATTACTATGGACTTTGTGGTAGGATTACCATAGACTTTGATGAGATTTGACGTTATTTGGGTCATTGTGGACAGACTGACCAAGTTTGCGTATTTTATTCTGGTCATAAAATCTTACACTTTAGAGAAGTTAGATCAGATCGACATTAGAGAGATTGTCTGTTTGCATGGTGTGCATGTTACTATTATCTCGGATCGGGGAACTCAGTTTATATCGCAATTCTGGAGAATCGTTCAACGAGAATGAGGTACACAGGTGGAGCTGAGTACTGCATTCCACCCCCAGAAGAATAGAGTCTGTACGGACCATTCAGATCCTTGAGGATATGTTAAGAGCCTATTACAACCTGACTAGTCATTTTGATATTTAGCACTTTGTTCAGTGGTTTGAGACTTTTATTAGCTTCACATTATATATTGTGACTTGCGTATATGGTTGGTTTCAATTTTCAAGAGGTTCAGAGTTGATTTGGGAGAGTAATTTTCAATTTAGAAGTTTTAAGTTGGAAAAGTTGACGAATGTTTGACTTTTGAGTAAACAATTTCGTATTTATGTTTTGATGAATCCAATAGGTTTGCATTGTTATTTTGGGCTTATGCGTATATCCAGATTTAGATTTGGATGTTCCTAGAAGATTTTGGCTCTATTTGGTGAAAGTTGACAATTTAAAGAATTGGAGAGTTCTCAAGTTTGACCAAGAGTTATCTTTGATGGTATCGGGTTAGAATTGTTGTTCAAGAAATTCAAATAGGTTCATTTTGTCAATTGGGACTTGTGTTCAAAGTTTGGTTGGAATCCAGATTGGTTAGGCGTGAATCAGACGCTTGGTTGCAAGTTAAAAGTTCTTGAAGTTAGAAGAATTATTTTAATCTTCGATTAATGGTTTTGATCTTATTTGTGGCATTTATAGCCTTTGGATAAGTTTGGATAATGTATTTGAAATTGTTGGCATGATCCGTGGGGCTCAGGGGTGATTCAGGGTAGTTTTGGACCATTGTGGTTGTGTTGCATTGCTGATTTCTCGTGATGTTTTGATGTATTTCGTGTTCGTGATCAGTGTGTCGCGTTCGCGTAGAGTGTTCTGTGTTGCTGTAAATTTGTTGATCACGTTTGGGATGAAGTTTTTGCATTCATGGAGTATTTTTGATAATGTCTATTGTGTTCGTATAGGTAAATTATCGTTCGCAGTGTGTGGGAGAAGGCTGGACAACATTCTTTCGCGTTCCCGATTGGTCTCTCACATTCACACAGTTGAGAGGCTAGTTGGCCTTTGCGTTCCCATGGTGCATATCATGTTCGCGTGGTGCATGAAGGTTTTAGGCGCTGGTTTATTTTATTCTTCGCAAACGCGGGTCTGAGATCACATTTGTGTAGTGTACAGCTTGGGCAGACTATTTAAATTGCTATTTTTCGGACTTTGCCCATTATTACATATTTTAAGCCCTAGACTTCGAGAAGAGGAGATTTTGAAGAGTAATTTCATTATTATATTAGAAGTAAGCAATATTCACTTGGATTTAACTTTATATATTTATTATTCATCTATTTCTACAACTAAAACTTGGAATTTTGAAAGGAAATTTGGGGTTTTTGCCTACACTTTAAAGAAAGTGTATTTTGCGAATTGAGCACTGATTTGGACCTGATTTTGGAAACTAGTTACATATTTGCACTCGACGGGTTATGGGTCAACGAATTTTGGTATTGAGTTCAGATTTCGGGCACGTGGGCCCAGGTTGACTTTTGGCAATTTCTTCAAAGATTGAAGCTTTATGGATTAGGATTGGTTCCTATGGCATTTTTGACTTTCTTGGATGTTGTTTGGCTTGTATTTGTGTGATTGGAGGGCTATATCAAGGTTTTACGCGATTCAAGGTTAAAGACTAGCTCGGATAAGGTATATACTTGCGTAAGCTTTGCTTGAGGGTATTTTCCTTGCTGGCTGTGATATTTGTTATATATATACGAGGTGACTAGTGAATATGTATGCACCGTAGTTATTCATAATTCGGGTAGTGCTTAGGTTAGTATATGCCTTATTTTCCTATCATGCTTCTTTGATATCATGTTTTTTCCATTTGCATGACTACACGAACTATCATTCATGCTAGAAACCATGTCTAGGATATTTTCTTACTTGTTGAGGCATGATAGGGATACTTTTTCTATGTTGAGAAATTTGCCTAGGTCGTAGTCATACTTTTCAGTCATGATATTATATCTGCATGTTATATATTTGTCTTTGTGTACTTTTAATATGTTATCTCATATGCTGTTGGTACGTGAAACGAGTTTGAGCTGAATTGTAGTATGTTGGTATATTCTGTGAGGCATATTGAATTATGTATGTATGAGATGTTGGCATATGGAAACTTGAGCGGACTGATGATTGATCTTGGGCCATTCAGCGAATTTGATATTTATAATGAGGTGTCGTGTGCGCTAGGCCCCATATTGGGCTGAGTGATATTGATTATTGACTTTGATCCGATCAGCACTTGGGCAAAGACCCGCCCCTCTGGAGTTAGCTACTAACTATAGGCACAGGAACAGGGTCATATATATGTGCTTGGTGAGGGACTTGTGTGAGGCATCCATACAGTGCTGAGAGTATATATGTGTGTGTATGTGAGGGTCTATGGGCTTTGAGCCAGGTACCATGACCGTGCTTAGAGTATGATTAAGGGGTACTGTGTGCCAGGCACTATGAATGTGCTGAAATTGTTTACACTTGATATTGGCATGTATAACTGGCATACATGAATTAGAGATGTATTATCCTCAGGCTAATTGGTATCTTGATGACTCTACTTGATGTTTAGAGCTTGATATTACAATTTTATCTTGTTAAATACCTGTCTAAGTGGATTCTGTGGAAGTTAATGCCTTGACCATTATATATTAAAAGCATTCCTTCTATTGTGTTAAGCTGAGACTGTTATTTTTTGAGTTTTCCTTCATGTGTTATTATTTGTTGTTATTTTTATTGTTGGCTGTGGAAAGTGAGCCTTAGACCTTGCCAAACTCAGCAATGCTTTCAGTATAAGGTTAGGCTTGCTACTTATTGGGTACATAGGGTCGGTTATACTCATATTACACTTTGCACTTTGTATGCAGATCTAGGTATTTTTGATAGCGGCGGCTGCTAATGACTGTATCCGGATTAGCTTGGAGAATTCGTCGAGGCACTATATTTTTGTTCGCATGCCTTGAAGTTCCTTTCTTTATTTCATATTAACATTGTTTAGTCTCTCAGATAATATCGTATTTAACTCAGACCTTGTATTTACTTATTCTATAGAGTTCATGTACTCGATGACACCAGATCATGGGATGGTTTTATTCATATTATTGCTATTGACTTTAGTTATGATTATCCCGCTGATGAGACTATTCAATATTGTTAGTTAAGTTTGTTTCTACTTATTGATTGATGGATTGCCTAGCAAGAGGTGTTAGGCATCGTTATGGCTCCAGTGGAATATTGGATAGTGACAAGTTGGTATCAGAGCACTAGGTTCATATAGGTCTTACGAGTCATGAGCAGGCCTAGTAGAGTATTGCAGATCGGTCGGGAGGCATCTGTATTTATCTTCAGGATGCTATAGGGCTTTAGGAAACTTTCCCTTTCTTGATTCCTTATCGTGCGACTTTATCTCGGCTTGAAGCATATATCTTCAGTCCTCTCCTACTCATTTTGTACGCGATTATGAGTATTCGATATCAGTTAGGCACCAGACGAGCTCTGATGATGATACATATATAGTGCGGGATATTTTCCCTTGTGTAGAAGGTCAGACTACTTTTATCACTTTACGGATGAGTTGCCACATATTACAGCCCCAGTGTTGGTGTTATCCACAGGTTCGGGGCCCTATAGAGTGTATTGTGATGATTCAAGCATTGATCTTGACGTTGTGTTGGCAAATAATGGCAGGGTGATTGCTTAAGCTTGCGGGAGTAACATCCCTATGAGAAGGATTATCAGGTTCACAATTTGGAGTTTGGCATTTGTTTTTGCGGAGGAGAGGTGTTGGGCTATGGATGTTCAGGCTTTAGTTAATAGAGTTGCGGGAGTAACATCCCTATGAGAAGTATTATCTGGTTGAGTAGAGCTTTTGCTTGTGTTGTTGTGCGGTCATCCTTATTTGAGCTCATTAAGGATGGTCGATATGATGGTATCTGTTTGCTTGTCCTCAGGAACAAGGTGTTGCGGGGTAGTGCTAAGGAGGTGATCCTTAGTGGGGACAATGTGTTGCGACTTCGGGGTTGGATATGCATTTTCAATAATGATGGTTCGAGGAAGATCATCCTTGAGGAGGCTCGTAGTTGTGGTATTCTATCCATTCAAGTGTTACAGAGAGGTATCGTAACTTGAGGCAGCATTATTGAGCATGTCTCATAGTGTTTGATTGTCAGCAGGTTGGGAATGAGCATTAGAGACCGAGTGGTTTACTCCGGAAGATGGCTATACTGATATGGAAGTGAGAACATATAATTATGGGTATTGCGGTAAGGTTGCTGGGAATTTCGAGAATGTTTGATGATATGAGGCCATTATGAACCATAGAGGGCATTTTATATTGGTGGTGGCTTCTTACATTTTGAGAGTTCGAATCTAACGAGAAGGGTTTGCTTGAGCTACTAAGGGATTGTGAATGCTTGATTATTATCTTGGTGCACATACCGTCTTCAGTTGGGAAGTGATGAAGGGTCTTCTAGTTGTACATTGGTGGAATGAAATAGATTTTTGCAGCTTATGGATAAGTGTGGACTCAGGAGGAGTCATTGATTACATGGCAGTTGTACCCATGGTAGGTCATAGAAAGATGTTGTATGAGGTCACACAGGTGGTTATATCCTGTGAGGAAGTTGGGGGTTGTATGATTTCTTACGAGGTTTCTATGAAGAGTTTTACCTTCTACCTAGTGGGATTCATGTGCTACAATATGGGGTTTGGATCGCTTGAGGAAGATGGCAGGAGGTTGAGTGTGCATTTGGGTTGATGATCTGGGATACATTATGGTTGGTGCAGCATAATCTTATGAGAAATCCAGCTGAGTAACAATGTAGGATCATGGCAGCTAAAGAGGAGCAACCATTATGGGTTCTTGGATTATGTGATAGTGGCTTAGCGCTAAGTAAGGGAGCCTACCATCGGCGATTGGATCACCTAATCAAGTGTTGTTATTGATTATGGACTGAGGGGCGCTTGTGGATTAGATATGATCTTAGGAGGATGACCTTGAGGATGATTTAGGCAAGGAATTGCTGGGTGTGACTGGTTTTTCACCTTGGTGATATATAGTGACCGTGGGTAGACTCATGTTTAATATTCTTATATGGATGTAGTGTGCAAGGGAAGGATTCGAGCGGTTGTTTTCTTTTCAGAGTATTCATGTGCTAGTGGAGCAATAATCATTGGCATGATTGGTTATGTATTTGGGACTAGGACTGAGTGGGTGACTCTTGAGAAGGTTTTAATGGATTCAAGATTCAATATGTAGTATCTAAGGCTTTACGGATTTGTGTGTGACTAAAGATTCAAGATTTGTGTCGAATTGTAGAAGAGACTTGGAGCATTTCTATATTGTTATTAGTAATGTGAGGTAGTGTTTGAGAGATGAAGGGAAGAACTTTATATTCATAGAAAGCTTCTTCAAAACAAGCACCTGGGTTTGAGGTACTACCAAATGTATAAGAGGGAATAAGTGGCTCACGAATCTTAGGACATTGAGATTTCACATTGGGATCACCTGGGATAAGTTGTGATTGATGTCCATAGTATATTTGGGAAGAGTAGTGTTGTTGTGAAGAAGGGTCATGAGTAATCCAAATGAGTTAGGTCCATTTAGTAGTGGCTTAGGTCAGCATGGTAACAGAGACGAGTGGTTCCTTGGTATTATAGGGCTTCACAGGTGTTTTGTGGTAATGTTATTGGGTTTGGTAGTCTATACGACTTGGGTGATTTAGATGTATTCAGTTCGACTGGCTTGGTTATGTGCATGTTCCAAAGAATTTGCGATGATTTTGACCACGGCTTGCGTTTGGTGTCTTTTATAAGCATGAAAAATTTTTGTGCGTTATGATTTTCTCCTAAATTGAGCTTAGTAAAAGGTTTCTAGTTGATGGATTATGTATCATATCCATGATTCGGAGTTGATAATGGGATTCTCGTATTTTCGCATATTAGCATGATTGATACGGTGAGCTGTGTGGAATTGGGATTGCATGGATAAGGTTGCGGTTCAATTTAGAATGGAATGTCATGATTTCTAAACATTGTGAGAGCTTTCATATGTTTAAGAGTAAGCACCCTTTCGGTATCGCCTGAGGAGGGTGTGTTTTGCGGAAGATCCTTTGTGTATTAATTGTGGATGCTTGACTAGCACTACAGGGATCGCATGGTTGGTAGCCATTAATGTTTAGGTTTTTCTGCGTGGTTCAAAAGGTTATGGCAATATCTTCCATGGGAGGAGTGTGTATTCATGACGTGTCAATCATGTGAATAGGAGAGTTAGAGATCAGGTATAGAGATTTTAGGTACTCTCGCAGTTTGGAGATTTTATTTCTAAGAGGTAGACAATACCTTTGGTTGAGGGCCGTAGAAGTGTGTTCAGGAATTGACATTTGATTTGTATGTGTCATGGTTAGAGTCACCGTGGACTTTTGGATGGCTATTGACTTATCTTGGAATGACCTGATTGGTTTGGAGGCCCATTGGTAGGCCTAATGAGAATATGTATTCTACATATGCGTCAGTGGGCGGAATAGATATTATTCATGCCTTGTTCTGTTTCATGTGCTACTTTATTATGCAATGATGGGTTGTGAGATGACTTGATTATCTACGCATGTTATGGTTTCGTTTAGGCCTTGTGACGATGTTTGAGCAAGATGGTTCTTGAGATGCTGATTTGCTTATTACACCTTAGTTGTGCTTGGCCTTTTTTGTAGCGTGGTATGCTATCCATCTTCCCATGCTTATGTTTATGCACCTTATGTGTTTGTTGTTATTACACATTTGTTTAGTGAGTATGAGTATTTTGGCTCGGTGGGTATTCCCATGTGTATTGATATATGTGGATCGGGTTATATACCATAATGGTATTATGTGTGGATCAGATTACACGCTACAACAGAGTTATGTTGGATATGATTCCCGATGCTCGTTTTGTGTATTTTGTTGCTCCTTTGTGGGATGGATTCATAACATTATGCTTACTTTTGTATATCTTAAAGCTTGGTGGATGGTTTTCTTTTGGTATTTTTCCATTACAGATCATATTTTGGCAGTTGTATGTTGGTGTACGGATCGCGTCGTATAAGGTTCTTGATGGTGTTTGATGTTGCTTGAGTCGAGCAGCTTGTACCAGGTGAGATGAGGACATTGGACCTAGAATCAGTGCAATTGGATTTGTATAATGTATGTTTGGAAGAAGAATGTCACTAATCAGCTTAGAACTTAGCAATTGTTCTTGTCGGGTGAGAGGACTCTATGACTTATTGATAAGACGGGTGGTTATGAGTTTCTACACGTTCCTTTCATCATTTTCACTATTGTGATGGTTGGAACAAGGTTTATTTGTCATGAATTATATTAGTGGTATTTGATTTGGTAATGAGCAACTATTGTGGTCGAAAGTCATCGCTTTGGGTAGATGAGTCATGTGGTGCATAGTATGGTTACATATTGGGAGTATACTTATGCTTTGGTAGAACTTGTTGATATTGACACAATGTATGCAATTAAGAATCGGATCTTAGAGGGAGATCCAAAATATAGAAATTAGTCATGTGGATTCTTAAGCTAAGGTTGAAGGAAGAAATCTCAGCCCGGTTTGTGTAATGGCCTTATGTGGTTTGAGGTGACATGAGATCACCCATGGGCATGTGTATGATGAGTTATTTAGTGATTTTGGCAGTTTTGGAATGATTCTCGGCACGTTCAAGGATGAGCGTATGTTTAAGTGGGGGGGGGGGAGGGGGGAATGTAACGACCCAACTGGTTATTTTGGGCTTTAGCACTTCGTTCGACGGTTTGATACTTTGAGTATCTTCACATTATGCATTATGAATCTCGTGTATATTTGGTTATGATTTTGGAGAGTAATTCTCAATTTAGAAGCTTTAAGTTGGAAAAGTTGATGAAGGCTTGACTTTTGATTAAGTGATTTCGGATTTGTGTTTTGATGATTCCAATAGGTTCGTATGGTATTTTGGGCTTAAGCATATGTCTTAATTTGGATTTTGATGTTCCTAGAAGGTTTTGGCTTTATTTGGCGAAAGTTGGCAATTTGAAGAATTGGAGAGTTCACAAGTTTTGACCAGGAGTTGACTTTGATGGTATTGGGTTCAGATTATTGTTCCGGAAGTTGGAATAGGTTCATTTTTTCATTTGGATTTGTGCGCAAATATTGGTTGAAATTCGGATTGGTTAGGCATGAATCAGATGCTTGGTTGTAAGTTGGAAGTTCTTGAAGTTAAGAGAATAATTTTGATCTTTGATTATTGGATTTAATGTTATTTCTGGCATTTAGAGCTTTTGGATAAGTTTGGATAATGTATTTGGACTTGTTGGCATGATTTGATGGGGTCCTCTAGGGCGCGGATGTGATTCGGGTGGTTTCGAACCATTGTGGTTGTGTTGCATTGCTGATTTCTGGTGTTATTCTGATATGTTTCGTGTTCGCGATCTGTGTGTCGCATTCATGTAAAGTGTTCTGGGCAGTTGGTAATTTGTTCATCGTGTTCGCGATGAAGTTCCCGCATTCGCGGAGTATTATGGATGATGGCTATCACATTCGCATAGGTAACTTTAAGTTCGCGAAATGCAGGAGAAGGCGGGTCAGCAGACTTTCGCATTTGCGCTTAGCCTCTCGTGTTCGCACAGTTGAGAGGCGAGTTGGCCCTCGCGTTCGTGATGAAGGCTTTAAGCGCTGGGGTTTTTTTGTTCTTTGCGAACGCGTGGCTAAGGTTGTACTCTCATAGTGTATAGCTGGGGCAAACTATTTAAGTTGCTATTTTCGGAACTTTGCCCATTATTTCATATTTTGAGCCCTAGATTTCCAGAAGAGGATATTTTTAAGATTAATTTCACTACTACATGTGAGGTAAGAAATTTTCACTTGGATTTGGCTTTATATATTATCTACCCATGGATTTCTACACCTAAAACTTGGAATTTTGAAAGGAAATTTTGGGCTTTTGCCTACACTTTAAGAGAGTGTATGTTGGGAATTTGAGTACCGATTTGGATCCGATTTTGGAAATATGTGGACTTGGCAGATTATGGGTCATCAGATTTTGGTATTGGTCTTGGATTTCGAGCACAAAGGTCCGGGATAACTTTTGTTGACTATTGGAAATTTCTTCAAAGATCGAAGCTTTATGGATTGGGATCGCTTCCTATGGCATTTTTGACTTCCTTGGATGATGTTTGGCTTGGATTTGTGTGATAGAGGGCTTGATCTAAGTTTTGACATGATTCGGGGTTGAAGACTAGCTCGAATAAGGTAAGTATCTTGCCTAAGCTTAGTTTGAGGGTATTTTCCTTGTTGGCTATGATAAATGTTATATATATGCGAGGTGACGAGCGAATATGTGTGCACCGTGGTTATTCATGATTCGAGTAGTTCATAGGACAATATATGCCTTATTTTGCTATGCTTCTTTTATATCATATTTTCTCCATTTGTATGACTGCGTGAGCTATCATTCATGCTAGAAACCATGTCTACGCCATTTGCTTACTTGTTGAGGCATGGTAGGACTATGTTTTCTATGTTGAGCAATTTTCCTTAGTTGTAGTCATACTTTTCAGTCATGATATTATATCTCTGTCTCTGTGCACTTTTGATATATTATCTCACATGTTGTTGGTGTCCTTGTGCGTGACACGAGTTTGAGCTGAATTGCAGTACGTTGGTATATTCTGTGTGGTATAATGAATTATTTTTCTGTGAGATGGTTCCATATGGAGACTTGAGCGGATTGATGACTAATCTTGGGCCATAGAGCCTGTTTGATTTGATAATGCGGTGACGCATGTGCCAGGCCCCATGTTGGGCTGTGTGGTATTGATTATGAGGTAATGTGTGCACCAAGCCCTATAGTGGGCTAAGTAATATTGATCGTTGACTTCGATCCAATCAGTGCTTGGGCAAGGACCCTCTCCTCCGAAATAAGGTAATAACTGTAAGCGCAATTACAAGTTCATATATATGTGCTTGGTGAGGGACTTGTATCAAGCACCGGTACAGTGCTGAGCGAGTGTGTGTGTGAGGGTCCATGGGTTTTGAGCCAGGCACCATGAGCGTACTTAGAGAGATTGTTCATTTGCATGGTGTGCCTGATTCTATCATCTCGGGTCAGGGAACTCAGTTTATATCGCACTTCTAGAGAGCCATTCACGAGAGTTGGGCACACAGATGGAGCTGAGTACTGCATTCCACCCCACAGGAATGGAGTCTGTGTGGACCATTCAGATCCTTGAGGATATGTTGAGAGCCTATAACGACCCGACTGCTTGTTTTGAGCTTTAGTACTTTGTTTTGCGGTATGAGACTCTGATTAGCTTCACATTATATATTATGACTCGTGCGTATGACTCGAGAGGTTCGGAGTTGATTTGGGAGAGTAATTCTTAATTCAGAAGCTTTAAGTTAGAAAAGTTGATAAATGTTTGACTTTTGAGTAAATGATCTCATATTTTTGTTTTGATGATTCCAATAGGTTTGCATGGTGATTTTAGGCTTAAGCTTATGTCCGAATTTGGATTTGGATGTTCCTAGAAGGTTTTGGCTCTATTTTGTGAAAGTTGGCAATTTGAAGAATTTGAGAGTTCTCAAGTTTGACCAGGAGTTGACGTTGATGGTATAGTGTTAGGATTATTGTTCCGGAAGTTGAAATAGGTTCATTTTGTCATTTAGGACTTGTGTGCAAAGTTTGGTTGGAATCCAGATTGGTTAGTCATGAATCGGACGCTTGGTTGCAAGTTGAAAGTTCTTGAAGTTAAGAGAATGATTTTGGTCTTCGATTATTAGTTTTGATGTTATTAGTAGCATTTTAAGCCTTTGGATAAGTATGGATTATGTATCTGAACTTGTTAGCAAGATCCCGTGGGGCTCGGGTGTGATTCAGGGTAGTTTTGGACCCTTGTGGTTGTGTTGCATTGTTGATTTCTCGTGTTGTTCTGATGTGCGTCGTGTTCGCTATCAATGTGTCGTATTCACGTAGAGTGTTCTCTGTTACTTGTAATTTGTTCATCGCATTCGGTATGAAGTTCTTGAATTCGCGGAGCATTATGGATGATGATTATCGCGTTTGTATAAATAACTTTGTATTCGTGAAGTGTGGTAGAAGGCTGGTCAGCAGCCTTTCGTGTTCAAGATTGGTCTCTCGCATTCGCACGGTTGAGAGGCCAGTTGTCCTTTGCGTTCGCATGGTGCATGTCGCGTTCCCGATGAAGGTTTTAGGCATTTGGTTATTTTGTCCTTCACAAACACGGGTCTGAGGTCGCGTTCGTGTAGTGTACAGCTTGGGCAAACTATTTAAGTTGCTATTTTCCAAAATTTGCCCATTATTTCATATTTTAAGCCCTAGACTTCAACAAGAAGATATTTTGAAAGGTAAGCAATTTTCACTTGGATTTGGCTTTATATATTTATTACCCATATATTTCTACACCTAAAACTTGAAATTGTGAAAGGAAGTTTGGGGATTTTTTCCCTACACTTTAAGAAAGTGTATCTGGGGAATTTGAGCACTGATTTGGACCCGATTATGGAAACTAGTTACATATTTGGACTCGATAGGTTATGGGTCAACAGATTTTGGTATTGGTTTCAGATTTCGGGTACGTGGACCTGGGTTGATTTTTGGGAATTTCTTCAAAGATTGAAGCTTTATGGATTGGGATCGTTCCTATGGCATTTTTGACTTTCTTGGATGATGTTTGGATTTGATTTGTGTGATTGGAGGGCTATATCTAGCTTTTGATGTGATTCGAGGTTGAATACTAGATCGGATAAGGTATATAACTTGCCTAAGCTTGGCTTGAGGGTACTTTTCGTGTTGGCTGTGATATTTGTTATATATATGCGAGGTGACAAGAGAATATGTGTGCATCGTGGTTATTCATAATTCGTGTAGTTCTTAGGCCAATATATGCCTTCTTTTGATATCATGTTTTCTCCATTTGTATGACTACGTGAGCTATCATTCATGTTAGAAATCATGTCTAGGCTATTTGCTTACTTGTTGAGGCATAATAGAGCTATTTTTGCTATGTTAAGCAATTTGCCTTGGTCATAGTCATACTTTTCAGTCATGATATTATATCCGCATGTTATATCTCTATCTCTGTGTACTTTTGATATGTTATCTCATATGTTGTTGGTACATGACACGAGTTTGACCTAAATTGTAGTATGTTGGTATATTCTGTGTGGCATATTGAATTATGTTTCTATGATATGTTGGCATATGGATACTTGAGCGGATTGATGATTGTTCTTGGGCCATTAAGCCAATTGGTATTGATAATGAGGTGTCGCATACGCCAGGCCTCATATTGGGCTAATTGATATTAATCGTTGACTTCGATCCGATCAGCACTTTGGCAAGGACTTGCCCCTCCAGAGTCGGGTAATAACCGTGGGCGCAGGCACAGGGTCATATATATGTGCTTGGTGAGGGACTTGTGTGAGGCACCTGTACTGTGCTGAGAGTGTGTATGTGTGTGTGTGAGGGTCTATGGGCTTTGAGCCAAGCACCATGACTGTGCTTGGAGTATGATTAAGTGGTACTTTGTGCCAAGCATTATGAATGTGCTGAGATTGTTTACACTTGATATTGGCATGTATAACTAGCATGCAGGCATTGAGATGTATTACCTCTCATGCTAATTGGTATTTGATGACTCTACTTGATGTTTAGAGCTTGATCTTACAGTTTTATCTTATTAATACATGTCTAAGTGGATTATGTGGAAGTTGATGCCTTGACCATTATATCTTAAAAGCATGTCTATTTCTCTTTCTGTTGTGTTAAGCTGAACCTGTTATTCTTTGTGTTGTTTTCCTTCATATGCTATTATTCTGCTATTATTATTATTGTTAGCTGTGGAAAGTGAGCATTAGACATTGCCAAACTCGTCACTACTTTCAGCCCGAGGTTAGGCTTGCTACTTATTGAGTATATGGTCAGTTGTACTCATACTATACTCTGCAATTCGTGTGCAGATCTAGGTTTTGGTGGTATCTTCTATTGCCAGTTAGCTACATCCGGATTAGCTTGGAGATTTCAAGGTGGCACGGATGTTCCGTTCGCAGACCTTGAAGCCCCTTTCTTTATGTCATGTTAACACTATTTAGTCTCTCAGAAGTATTGATTTGATTCAGACCTTGTATTTACTTTTGTTATAAAGCTCATATACTTGATGACACCAGATCATAGGATGGTTTTAGTTATATTATTTCTATTGACAGTAGTTATTTATGATTATCCCACTAATGTGACTATTCAATATTGTTAGTAAACTTTGTTTCTGCTTATTGATTGATAGCTTGCTTAGCAAGCGGTGTTAGGCGTCGTCACGGCTCCGATGGTATTTTGGGTCGTGACAAAGCATTTGTTATTGATATCGGAGGCTTGTGGGACCATTTTTTTCCATTAGCGGAGTTTGCCTACAACAATAACTACCAGTCTAGTATTCAGATGGCTATGTATGAAGGCTATGTCATTCTCCAGATGGTTGGTTCGAGCCTGGCGAGGCTAGGTTGTTGGGTACAGATCTAGTTTGTGATTCTTTAGAGAAGGTGAAGTTGATTCGGGAGAAGCTTTATAAAGCACAGCCTGGGCAGAAGAGTTATGCTGATAGGAAGGTTCGTGATGTGGCTTTCATGGAGGGTGAGAAGGTTCTTCTTAGAGTTTTGCCAATGAAGGGCATGATAATATTTGGGAAGAATGGCAAGTTGAGCCCTCAGTATATTGGTCCATTTGATTTTAGAGAGAGTTGGTGAGGTGGCTTACAGGCTTTCTTTACCACCCAACTTGTCCAGAGTTCATCTGCTATTCCATAATTCCATGCTTCGGAAATATTATGAAGACAAGCCACATGATTTGGATCTCAGTTCAATGCAGTTGGATGAGAATTTAGCTTATGAAGAAGAGTCAGTGGCCATTTTGGATAGGTAGGTTCGGATGTTGAGGTCAAAAGAGATTGCATCAGTAAAGGATCAGTGGAGAGATAAACCAGTTGAGGAAGAGACTCGAAAGACCGAGCATGATATACGAGGCATATATCCTCATCTTTTTGGTATCTAAGGTATGATTCTAAACCCGTTTGAGGATGCACGTTATTTTAAGAGGGGGAGAATATAACCACCCGGTTGGTCATATTGTGTAATAGACTACTTGATATTCCCCATATGTGTATTTGATGTTTGATGAATTGTAGGGATGGTTAGGTTGGTTTTGAGAAGGTTTAAGAGTGAATCGGAACACTTATGTCTACGGTATGAAGCTTAAGTTGTAATAGTTGACCAATGCTTGACTTTAAATAAACAATCTCGGATTGGTGATTTGACGGTTCAAATAGGTTAATATGGTGATTTTAGACTTAGTCATATGTTTTAGATTTGGAGGTTCCTTGAAGGTTTTGGCTCTATTTGCCCAAAGTTGGCAATATGAAGGTTTGGAGAGTTCATATGTTTGATCGGGAGTTGACTTTGATGTTATCGGGTTTCAATTGGTGTTCTGGGACTTTAGATAGGTTCATTTAGTTTATTAAAACTTGTGTGAAAAGTTTGATCGTGACCCGAAATGTCTAAGTGTGATTCGAACGTGTTTGGCGAAGTTGGAAAGTTTGGAATTTAAGAAATGGATTTTGATCGTTGATTCTTGGTTTTGATGTTAGTTGTGGTGTTTTGAGCATTTGGATAAGTTCGGATAAGGTATTAGGAATTGTTGGTATTATTGTACGTGGGTCGGGGGGCTCAAGTGTATTTAGGAATGATTTTGGACCATTTTGGTTTTATCTGGAAGTTCTGGTTATGGTGCATCGCACCTATAGAGGTTTGAGCACAGGTTCAAAGCCGCACATGTGAAGGGTGGTCACTTTTGTGATGTTGGTTGGTCCTGTGAATGGTCTCTTCTGCGATGATGGGCGCAGGTGCGAAGGCGCACCTGCAAGGACATTGTGCTAGCCTGCGAGATGGGGCAGACATGAGGGTTCGCGCACCTACAACTGTTTGGTTTCACCTGGAGCCTCAGATACGGCAGGTTCACTGCTCGTGCGAAGGCTAACAGTGTAAGTGAAGCTTGCAGATGCGAGCATGGGCTCGCAGATGCGATGGTTTTGACCGGAGATGCTAGATGACTAGCAGCATTGTTATATTTTGAGGGTTGACCACGCCCAAATATGCCTCCTAAAATGACTAGTGGTTGTTGCAAATATAATCTGATTTTCAAGTCCGGAGTCGAATCCCACAGGGAATTAACCTACTAATCACAACTACTAGTTTCGCAAGAATTCAAGTAATCAACTTCTAGAAATGTTAAATAATGGGTTGAGTATTTTCTAACTAAAAGTTAGGTAATTAAAATGATGTAACTTTATTACTACTAAAATCAAGGTTGTAGACAAGATTGAAAAAGTCTAGAGTTATGATTTCCCCAATTGTCGGATTCCTCCCGCCTACGTATCCCATAAATTCTTCCTAAGTATTCTCTACTGATCGTGAGCATTTTAGGTATCGTAATTCTCTCCCGAGCAACTACAATAATTTACTAGACGTATTTTCCCGAACACGCTAGCTGGCACTAAATTATCGCTCACTAAGTTCACACCAAGGTTTCGTTATTCCTAATCTCACCTTTAAACCCGTCGTATTGATTCCTCATATACTTTAGGATTGATGTTGTTCAACAAATACCTAAATATGTACCATTTTCCAAACAATACACACTAAATAAGTATAGTCAATTGAGGGCCCTTCAATCAACAAAAATAATCACGTAGTTGAACAAGTAGAGAAAATCCAATAGTAAACTTATATTAAACGCAACGAAAGTTCATCCTCCAAGAGGTTCCATCAAACCCTACATAAAAGAGTTTAGCTACTCATAATTGTTTGTACAACTACAATATTAGAATTCATCACCAATAATAGATAAAGGAAAAAGTAAGATAAAAACTCATTTATGAATCTTTCACCTTGCTCCCTGCTTGTTATTGCCTTCGAAGATGTTGTGTAACCCTTAAAAAGTTGTTCTTTGATGTATTTATATCACTTAGGGTTGATATAGGACGGAACTAATCAATCTAAACCCGGATGTGAAAAGCTGGAATTCGCGTCTACGCTCGCACGTCGCCGCCCATGGACACGGGTTCAACTTATGAAATTCTTCCATTTTGCAAAGCGATCCATGCCTTTTCTTCGCTTTACTATTTTGTGCCTTCAGTTTTCTCCCTTTTCACGTTCATTTTTGTGCCACACACGAGAATAGACGAGTTCCCAATCCTTCTATTTTTTCTTTTTTTGCAATAATTTGATATCTTTTGATCCATTATTATTTGAACTCATTCCTACATACAAGAAACACGTGATGGATATATTTCACTTCAAAAATCATGTAATCTCCCGCAACTCACATGACAAATGAGATGAAAATACCCTCAAAATCAAGCACTTTTGGTTACTTATCACCACCCCACACATAGACATTTCCTCGTCCTCGAGCGAATAAACTTAAGCACATCGGCAAGAAACAAATTTTCCAAACCTACTCAAGCATCATACCGATGACAATGGTTTATATAAACTATTAGAACCTAGCATAAGCACAATTCATACTTTTTCTCAAGGTTTCCGTCATGCCAATACTAATTAAAATAATAGTGTGACTCTCTCTAACATCCTAGCCTCAACATTTTGACTCCAAATACATTCCAAACTAAGACTCACTTTTTGTGCCAACTCAAAAATCAAGGACTTTACCAATCTTTGCAAATTATGTGCCCTCACCAACAAACCAAAGAGAGAAAGTAGTCCACACACTCAAATATAAGTTCAAGTATATTTTAAGGCCTCTCAAATCGATAGAATTCGCTCACTCTCACAAAAATAACTCATATGCCACCCAAGTTCATACAATAGGCTTGCCCGTAGTGTAAGACTCGACTAATTTAAGCTCGCACAAACTCGGATCTAGTAGGACTTTATATGTTGTAATGTAGGATAAGAGACGGGTAGGATATATTTGGAAAAATAATGAATAACCCTCCTAATAACTTTAATATACTACACTTCACTTTCAAACACCTTTTTATCACAACCAAATCAATGCCATGCCACGAACCAATACGCGATTATGCCCTTCTTCTTTAAGGATATCAGCACATAGATGCTCACTAGCCTGGATCAATATAAAAGAGGTGTACTTTATTTTATATTTTAACAATCTCCTTAATTTTGGTGTTTCCGGCTAGTAATGCATTCAAACATAACGCACCTTCTCGGCCTTCCTTTGGTTCGACTCAAAATCTAATCGATATCTCTCTTTACTCTTCTAGCAACTTAAGTGCTTTCAAAAGTAAATGGTGAACAAGATTTGATTAAGAAAATAAGGGATATCCAGCTTGCAATTTGGGTGCCAAAGAAAAGGTCTATAGACTCAAAAGAGTTGACTATGGATAATATTAGCACTGGTAGGCAAAAGAGGCTCAATGGTCAATCAAAACAATGCCTATATCATCTCCTAGCCTTACGAGACTTAATCATTTCGCTTCGACTCGCACACGGGGAAAGTTCTAGACTAGCCCGGGATGGCACATAGTACAACTCAAAATTCTCACCTCATACAATGCACATGATCCACTCAATATGGCTCAGACCCGACTCTCAAGTTAAAGCAACTAAGAACAGTCATCATAAAACTAAACCATATGGGAAGTACATAATAGGAGTCAAAAGATGAGCCCAAGAATCTAAATAAAGTCACACATATTCTCTAGGCACATAATCAAAAGAATTACGAGAAAAGTACTAAGCACAAATGCTCCAGCTCTAAGCCCAAATATAAAATATTTCATGAAGCACAATACTCAAGCTCTTCCCATTCCATTATCAGATTAAAACAAACACAAGGAAAAAAAATCTTTTTGTATTTTTCTTTAGACTTTAATCTCTCAAGAAAATTGTCTAGGAAATCCATCATCTGGCAAAGTCTATAAAGTTTTACAAATCTTGAGAAAAAACTACCTAAGAATACTCGGTTCAAGAAAATGGCATCTTCGGAAAGAATCATGGTTTAAAGAAAACCCGGGATTACGCCAATAAAAGTAATCCGAAGTGTTCAAGTGTGATTCAGACACTCTTTTGAAAGAATGAAGATTTTACAACTTAAGAGAAATTATATTCGGTTTGAGCCTCGATTCTTTATTTTGATGTTCCTGTGGGTGTTTTGAGGCTTTGGATGATGTATTTGTACTTTTTGGTATGATTGGATGGGGTCCCAAGGGGCTCGCGTGTGTTTTGGATCATTGGTTGAGAAACTAGTTAAGAATTTGAAGTTTGATCATGATCAATATCGGGTCAAGATGACCTCTTTTCGGTATTTTGAGTGCGCGGGTAGGTTCTTAGAGTGTTTTATGATTGAAATGCATACATGGTTTGCGTCCGGGAGGTTCCGAATGAGTTTTGGGTGCTAAAACAAAGATTTTCTTATTGTTTTTTCCCTAGTGTAAGTAATTACGAAAATGCCATTTATGTCCCTGAAATTTTCAGATTTCTTTTAAAATTTCAAAACATCATATCTCCCTCATTTTAAGGCCGAATTGGGCAATTCAAGAGGCTATCTTGGGTGTATTCTCGCAAAGATCATGTTGATATTATCAAATGAGGGTTCCGAGATCATCTAGGAACTGATTCGAGCTAGGATAGTTGTTGCATTTTTTTTCTTGTTTCGAAATTTAGTTACTTTTTCTCACAAGGTTTTGGAGCTCGATTTTGGAGGAAATTTTTACTACTTGGAATGGGGTAAGTATATTTTACTAGGATTTGTTATTATTTCATGATTTCAGCCTCGATTATAGTGTTTGATTAATAATTTGAATTGGAGAAATTGAGGATTTTAGTAAAAACTTTCTAAAACACAAATTGATTGTTTGGAGGCTGATTTGAGGTCGGAATTGAATGATTTTGGTATGATTGGACTCGTATCGGAATGGGTGTTCGAAATTTATGAGTTTTGTCGAATTTCAAGGTGCGCGTCCAGGGTTGACTTTTTTATTTTAGTTAAAGATCGAATCTTTATTATCCGAAATTATTTTCTATGGCTTTTATTTATTATATTAAGTTATTTTGGCTAGATTCGAGCAGTACGAAAGTAGATTTTCACGGGAAGGGCTTATTAATAGATTGATTTAGCTTGTTTGAGGTAAGTATCGTGCCTAATTTTGTGTGAGAAAAACTACCCCGTAGGATTAGGTTTAATTGTACTATGTGAATTATGTGGAAGACGTGTACATGAGGTGACGAGTATATACACAGGCTTATTTGTGAAACTTGACCGGATTTAGACTCTTAGATTACTTATAGGCATTTAACTAAAGTTGTTATTAATTGTTCTACCTTTTGTTGTCAAGTTCATTCTTACGTATTTTAATTGAAGTTGTTATTACTTGGTCGAGTTTCCATTGTCTAGTTTTCCCTTGTATGCATTGATTAGTAGTTGTTGTTATATGTTATTCTTTTCATAGTTGAGTTATTATCATGCATTTAATTGTAGTTGCTATTTCATGCTATCTCTTTCATTGTTAAGCTTATATTATGCATTTAGAATTTGAAGTTGTTATTTCATGAAAATATCTTCCTTGTTGATCTATTGAAGTTGTGGTTGTTGAAGAGCTATTAACACGTTTGTGGTTGAAATTTTTGTTTATTGGAATACCTTTCCTTCTTGAGTTATTTCTCCTTCATTTTGTTGTTATTAAGATTTTTGTACATATTGTGGTTGAGTTGTGGGCTATGTGTTGTGGTGATATTGGTATTGTTATTTTGGCAATATTGTGGCATATGGGCATGTGTGGTGCGAGTTGATTATTATATTGTGTTATTGATACGCATGTGATGGTATAAGGGTAGGTATTGAAACGCATGCGGTGAGATAATGTGGGACTTATACGCATGTTTCTAGTAAGAGAATTACTTGAAGCCAAGTGGTAAGATAAGGGGCTAAAACGTGTGTAGCTATTTCGGGAAAAATATTTTTAAAATAAATGCAAGGCTCACGCGGTGATATAAGGAAGATTATGATTGTGACTTGTGAAATGTGAATATGAGATGTGGTACCTCGGTGTGATTCTTGTTGTACATTCTACGGTGGAAAGGCTTGTTGATTTGAACAGTTATTGTTTTGTTTTCCTCACCTCATTCCATCCGTAATTTTGATTGTACTTGGTTATTTATTGTTACTCTTGTGTTGGAACGATTGTAATTTCTTGGATGGGTCATGCATTCTATATGATTTGTTGTGTTGTCTTAATGTTCCAATAAGTACCTCCGTTGTTACTTGGTGAATTGATTGATTGATAACAAGCTTTACTATATGTGTGTCTCAAAATAAAACTCGTCATCTCACTCTGTGCTTTACTATATTTAAATTGTTATCACGCTTTACTTTAAATGATTCTACATTTAATTCGTTAACTTATCTGATGTTTTACATTATTCAAAAATATTATTTTACTTACCTTGATTGATTTTTAAACTAAACTCATTTCCCCCTTTGATACCCTACTTTGTATAAATTGAACTTTATTTTACTTTATTTGAATTCTAAAACAAATTTATTATCTCATTTGATGCCTTACTTAATTCAAAATTGTCATTTTACCTTATTTTATTTAAATAAATCGATCGAACATTTTATTTGGCAATTGATGCAGATATAATGTATATGGTAGCACGTGGACTTTGCCGAGCGAAGGTGATTGATAATGTGGGCACGAGGTGCCATGTGTGTAAGATTCGGGATTGTGGCTTATGATATATGATTACGATTTGTGGTGCCTCGGGGTAATTCTTATTGACAGTCATGCGTTGGGGACAATTCGATTACTTGAATTGTCACTTGTTTCCTTGATTGATTTCATTCATACTTTATTTGTGTTCTGATTATGTTGCTGCTTTATTACTCGTTTACTTATGGTTGCTATTTGTGTTTCTATTATTCCATTGATGGTTTTATATTAATAATCTTTCCACTATTAGCCTTACGTTGATGTTCTTTTCATTGCTAGTTTTATGTTAATATCTTACACATGTTTTATGTCTAGTAAGTGTCTCGACTTACCCGTCACTACTCCACCGATGTTAGTCTTGATACTTATTATGTACCGATGTGGTGTACTCATGCTATGCTTCTGTACATTTTTGTGCAGACCAGGTACTTCTGATTGTATTGGTTTTGAGAGTTGTGTCCGCACAGCTGGAGACTTTAAGGTACACCTTCTTGACATTCGCAGGCCTCGGAGTCACATTCGGATATTATCTTTATTACTGTTTATCTTCATTTCAAAACACTATTGTACTTAGAGATTCTAGTTTATTTCAATAGATCTTATGACTTTGTACTACCGGTTTGCGGAAATGTATAACTATTGGTCATTTTCAGCTATGTATGCCATTTATAAGTTGGTGTTTAATGATTAAATAGTTAAAATTTGTTATTAACTCAGCATGTGTTAGGCTTACCTAGTCTTAGGGACTATGTGCCATTACGACGTCCTAAGTTGGAAATTTGGGGTCATGACATTTCTTTCGAGCCACATTCGGCTCCTCAGTAGCAGTGCCCTTAGTAGCACTCAAAACAGACAACTCTGCATCTCCCGGCTACTCAAAGTCTATCTGGACTCCAATGTGATGTACCTGTCTCAATCCACGAATAGCCTTGAGCATCACAGCGAACTGCTCTCGCATCCACAGATCTCTAGTCTCCTGTGCAACTAGCAAAGCACGGTCTCATGCCTTTAAATCTACTTGCAACTATTGTAGCGCTCATTCCATATCAGTGATGGATTCACCATGTCCCTTCTTTTGTAAAGTCACAGTCGATGGGTCCTGAACAGAGCATATATCATGGAATGCCAACTATGTGCCTCCACATATCTCATCATCATCCTCAGTCAACTTATATTTTCCAAGTAAAGCAGTCAATGTATGAACAAAGTATAGCGTCCACATCATGTTTAGTTGATGGTTTCATTATGGATGGCTTAGCACTACCACCTGCTCCATGGCTTCGAGTTGGTGTTTTAGAGACATCCATATTACCTGCAAGGATACAAAATACATATTAGTATAATGTGTGACATTGAGTCATAGCTGTGCACTTGGCACTCCACACTTAGCCTGAAGGCGTAAGTATGCAAACAAGGTACGAGTGACTACTACATTTTATTGCAATGATATAAGGCTACTTAGCATCATGGAAAATCAAGTAGTGAGGACGATGCACGAGTCGTGCCTAAGTCGGCCGCAGGTTGACATTCGATCAAAAATCAAAGCAATTTAAGTACAAAGACCCCCAAATGACTACCCTACCGTCAAGCGATGTTCTTATTGCCAATACAATTAAGATTACTACTTAGACTTCACAAAACTTATCAAAAATTGCATTTAGGAAGTTTGTCAAACACTTTGTATGCCAAGTTTTAGAGTTCATGGTTCAAATCAATTAGTATGTGTTTTGCCCTCACAATTTGAATGAGGTGGTGGGAATTGTAGTTTTCCACCTCATTATACAACGATCAACTAAATATGGAGCAAAATAAGATCCACAATTTGAAATTCAATTAATCTACCAAAAGTAACCATAACAAGAAAGAAACAGAAAAACACAAACTAACCTAAGGGAGAGTGGTCTGGGGCTATTACGTGGGGGTGGGGAACGAACATAAGACACGCAGAAGGGGGTGGAAAATCATACCAGTTTGGTGAGGAGGGGTTTGGAAAACCTATGAGTGAAAGGGAGATAGGGAGCACGTACTCGGGTAGGGAACGATCGGGAGGAAAGAGGGAAATAAAAGAAAAACAAGGAGAAAAAAGGTTTAAGGCAAAAATCTGGAGAATGGAAAAGGAAAAGAAAAAATATTTTTTTTTTAAAAAACTCGCAAAGTCATCCATGCCCCGGGCGGACTTTACTGCCCGTGAAGATTGGCCAGCATAGCTAGCGCATCAACTTACGCATGGCGCGCAGACGCGATCCCAGCTAGGCTTCTTTTCAGCTTTGCAAATTTAGCCCCTTTTGCCTTTTATCTCGATCTCTTCACCTCAAGTCATTCTGATTTGCAAAATTCCATCCCTGCATCACTCATAAACATGTCAACACTTCAAACTTTTCAAATCAAACTAAAGAAATAAAGACAAACATAAAAATTGGATTGCCTCCCAATAAGCGCTTGATTTAACGTCGCGAAACGACAAATTACAACAACACCATGGGTTGCCTACCAGGAAGTGTCTGATTTAATGTCACAGCACGCATCGGGCTATCCCTTATCAAGTATCCTTCAAGTACATGGTTGAGATCACTTTATCGTCCTCACCCATGCCTTCATAATATTTTAGCATTTGCCAATTAACTTTGAACTTGCGGGAGCTATCTTTCAATGCAATTTCTACAGCTCCGGTAGGATGCATCTCTGCCACACGAAATGGTCCTGACCATCTTGACTTCAACTTGCCCGCAAACAACTTCAATCTCGAATTGTATAGCAATACCATGTCTCCAAATTTAAAATGTTGCTCAAGAATATTTTTGTCATGTATCATCTTAATTCTCTCCTTGTATAGCCTTGTGCTCTCAAAAGTGTGGTAATGAAACTCATCAATCTCGTGCAACTCTGTGACTCTATTTGTACCCGCAACTTTCATATCAAGATTCAGTTGCCTCAATACCCTCAAAGTTCTATGCTCCAACTTCACGGGTAAGTGACATGCCTTCCCAAATACCAGTTTATACGGAGACATGCCAATTGGAGTCTAGAAAGTAGTGTGATAGTCCCAGAATGCATCATCTAATTTTTGTGCCCAATCCGTTCTTGTAGCATTCATAGTCTTTGTCAAAACACTCTTTATTTCTATGTTTGAAACCTCCACTTGTCCATTCGTTTGTGGGTGATATGGAATGGCAAACTTGTGGCGAACACCACATTTCTCTAACAACTTTGTGAAGGCTCGGTTGCAAAAGTGAGTGCCTTCATCACTGATTGTTGCCCTTGGAGTGCCAAATCGGGTGAAAATGTTCTTTCTCAAAACACCAATGACCCCTTTACATCATTTTTAGGGAGTGCCACAGCTTCCACCCATTTTGAAACATAATCCACCACTACAGGTATATATTTGTTGCTATATGAGCTGACAAAAGGTCCCATAAAATCGATTCCACATACATCAAACACCTACACCTCCTGAATTGCTTTCATAGGCATCTCATGTCGACGGAAAATATTCCCGGTCCGTTGGCATTCATCACAACCCTTCACCCAGAAGTGTGCATCTTTTAACAATGTCGGCCAGTAGAAGCCCGACTCCAACACTTTTACAATTGTCCTTACTCCTCCAAAATGGCCACCATACGGGGACGCGTGACAAGCCTGTAAAATAGAAGATTGGTCTGTCTCGGAGATACATCTTCGGATCATGCTATCAATACAAATCCTGAACAAATAAGGCTCTTCCCAATACTACATGTGACAATCACAAAAGAACTTATTCTTTTGTACAGAGGAAAGGTCACAGGGAACAATACCGCTCGCCAGGTAGTTTGCAGTGTTTGCATACCATGGCGCTACCTCAAGGCTTGTGGACAATAGTTGTTCATCCATAATCGTCTCCACGATATCTTCTACCTCAACTTTCTTCTGTGCTCCTTCCAGCATGGACAAGTGGTCAACCACTTGGTTCTCCGTTCCATATCGGTCACGGATTTCCAAGTCAAATTCTTGTAGTAGAAGCACCCATAAAATTATGCGTGGCTTTGACTCCTTATCAATTAAGTACCTGAGAGCATCATGGTCAATATAAACAATTACCTTAGCGCCTATCAGGTATGACCTGAATTTGTCAAATGCAAACACCACTACTAGCATCTCCTTCTCGGTCACTGTGTAGTTTAGTTGGACACCACTTAAGGTTCTACTTGCACAGTAGATTGGGTGCATGACCTTCTCTTTGCACTACCCAAGAACTGCTCCCATAACATAGTCACTTGCATCACACATCAGCTCAAATGGTTGCTCCCAGTCAGGTGTATCTATGATTGGTGCAGTCACCAGCCTCTTCTTCAACTCCTCAAAATCTACCCTGCAATCATCAAAACATAAAGGGGTGATCTTTTTAAAGCAGTTTACACAAAGGGTGAGCAATCTTGGAAAAATCTTTTATAAATCTCCTATAGAAGCCATCCTGACCAAGGAAACTTCTTATTTCTCTGACGTAAGTGGGCGGTGGCAACTTATCTATCACATCAACTTTAGCGCGGTTCACTTCAATGCCATTACTTGACACTAGGTGTCCCAAGACTTTACCTTCCCGTACCATAAAATGGCACTTTTCCCAGTTTAGCACCAGATTAGTCTCCATACACCTCTTCAGCACTCTTCTCAGATTTACAAAGTAATCATTGAACGAGTTCCCCACCACTGAGAAATCATCCATGAAGACCTCCAGTATATCCTATACCATATCAGTAAAGATGGCCATTATGCACCTTTGGAATGTGGTGGGTGCATTGCATAGGCCAAACGACATTCTCCGAAAAGCAGAGTTGTCATATGGATAGGTGAATGATGTTTTCTCTCTATCCTCTAGGGTAATAGAGATCTGGTTATACCCCGAGTATCCATCCAAGAAGCAAAAATGGAACCTCCCTACCAACCTATCTAACATCTGATCGATGAACACAGGGGGAAATGGTCTTTTCGGGTGCCCTTGTTCAATCTTCTGTAGTCCATACAGATTCGCCATCCCGTAAACATTCTTGTTGAGATCAGCTCATTGTTCTCGTTTTGCACCACGGTCATTCCACCTTTCTTCGGAATACATTGAACTGGGCTCACTCAGGTGAGATAGTAACATGTAAAGTCGAGTTAGGTCCCAAGAAAGCATACCTGAGGTGAGTTGGGAGTGGTTTCAACTTCAACTATTGTGGAACTTCAATTGATAGTTTAGTCGGAGGGGTCTTTCTTTCTTCTAAGTGTAAATGCTCGAATTAGAGCTCTCTTTTCCAGTACCCTTGGCTTTAAAGATCCAAAACCCACTCCGACAAGTCCTCACCATCAACCTCTTCTAAGTTCATGAGGCAGACTGCTAGAGGGTCTTTTTCATGAAGTGTCTCATCTTCCTCCTCCGTGATCACATCACTGCTTCAATCAGAGATCAATTAGCAAACTCATTGGGTCACTGCATGGACATTTGCACATTAAATGTTATTTCTTCATTATTCAGTCTCATCTTTAGCTCCCTAGTTTCACAATCAATCAGAGCTCTCCCTGTGGCCAAGAACGGCCTTCCCAAAATTATGGGAATCTCCTCTTCAACCTGACTGTCCAGAATCACAAAATCTGCAGGGAACACAAATCTCCCAACCTGCACAAGTACATCATCAAGTATACCTGATGTTCTCTTCACTATTAGATCAGCTAGCTGTAGTAATATAGATGTGGACCATGCTCTTCCAATGCCTAACTTTTTATAGATAGACAAGGGCATCAGATTTACGCTCGCCCCCAAATCACATAATGTTTTGTCAAAAGCATAGCTACCTATGGTGCATGGAATTGTAAAACTTCCAGGATCGGATAGTTTCTCAGCTACAGGTCTTGTAACAACAGCACTACAAGTCTGATTCATTGTCAAAGTAGCTAGGTCTTGAAAGTCGAACTTGTGACACATCAAGTCTTTCATCATTTTTGCGTAACCTGGCATCTCTCGCAAGGCATTTATTAGTGGAATGTTCACCTAAATTTGCTTCAACATCTCCGTGAATTTTTTGTACTGCTCATCCTTCTGATATTTAGCCAACTTCTGCGAGAAGGGTGCTGGAGGTCGCTTCTTTCCTGTATCTTGAGACGATTCCTGCTCAAGTACTTTTTCCTTTGTAACCTCCTTTTCATTTCTTGGTTCCTATTGCACCTATTGTACTGTAACCTTAGTTAAATCAGTTGATCCATCTACCTCAAGTGGTACCAGCACAAGTGTTGCAGTTGGTCGGCTTTCTCGAGCAATTTCTTACCCTAGATTAAGATCTCTACCATTCCTCAAACTTACGATCATCAGCTGTTTTGGGCATGGCTCCTTTGGGTTGATGTTTGTATCTGCAGGCAATGTCCCCTAAGGACTATTATTCAAAGCCATAAAGATTTTCCCCAATTGAATTTCAATCCCCTTGATAGCTAAGTCATGTGATACTACCTTTCTTGCATCTGATGGACCCTTTCTTCCATCTTCATGTTGGACCCAATGAGTTGTTGTAGCATTCCTTTAATTTTAAACAACCTGTCATCTTGTCTTGCTATATGTTGTTGTTGAGGTTGTTGATAAGCTAGTTGTTCATTCTGCTGATTGTATCCCTATTGCGTTTGATAAGGCTGAACATCAAAGGCAGAACTTGACCTTGTGGTCTCATTGCTCCAGGATTAGTATTATTGTTGTACTACTATTGTGCTAGCCTATACAGCTAATTTTGTTGTCCCCCACTCTGTCCACCTTGTCTTTGTCCCCCAAAGTTGCTCACATAGTTCATATTTTCATGGTAGTTATGGATGTCACTTTCACCGCTCTATGAACACACATATGGTTGCTTAATGCATGGTGTGCATAATCCTCCATTAGTCGTATCAACTATGTGTACCTGCTTTTGGACTGATTCATTAGTCTTCTTGGTGAGGATACTCATATGAGTCATCAGAGTGGCCATATTCTCGGAGATAGAGTTGTTCAAGTCCAGAGCTACTGAGTGAATGATAGGGGTGAGTACAATGTCTCTTGTCATCCATCCTGAGTTTTGAGCCATTTTATCGAGTAGGACCTTACACTCTCTAAGTGATTTGCTAAAACATACTCCACTTGCTAAAGCATCAATGTTAGCCTTCAAGATATCTGCTAGCCCCATGTAAAACCTCTGTCCCAACATCTGATCTGGAATGCCATGGTGTGGGAACTTAACCAACATCACTTTGAACGTCTCTCACATTTCTTGCAGTATTTTAGTTGGTTTCTACCTGAAGCTCAATATTCATCAACATGCTTTGTAGTCTTATTAGGTGGATAGAAGATTTTCAAAAACTACTTGACTAATTCCTTCCAGGTAGTGATGGAGTTTATGGGGAGCGAATGAAGCCAAGTTTGAGCATCTCCAGTCACTGAGAATAGAAACAATAACAATCTGATTGCTTCCAGTGTCACATTCAGTTGCCTTTAAGTGACACAAATTAACAGAAAATTTTTTAGGTGTTGTTATGGATCTTTAATGTGAGACCCGTAGAATAGTCTCTTGTTATGTGGTAGATGTAGCATGTTATTCGTGATTTGAAATGATTCTGCTTGTATCTGAGGGACTGCAATTGCGGTTGCTATATTTTTAGTGGTGGTTATGCCCAATCATAAATGGCTGCTTCTGGCACAAGAGGTGCCATACCCTGATTGTTTGGGTCGTTCCCATTGTTTTTGTTGTTTTGATTGTCTATGACGTCACCTATGTCTAAATCAATTTGTTTTGTTGGGTTCTGTTGTCATTCGTCTTTCTTGTTTGTACGATTTAATGCCTTGAAAGCTTTCTCAGGGTCCGGTAATGCTTCAAACAATTCACCAGTTCTCGAGGAGTTTCTAGGCATGCACCTGTATCACACAAGACAACAAATTTCAGAATTTCAATGTAATGAAATTAAAATCAAGAAAGTTGACTAAACTAAGAATCTTAGCCATTCTTCTCACTATAATTAATAACACTGTTAAATTCCCTGACGATGGCGCTAAAATTTGAGCGCGCCTAACTATGCCTCCTAAAAGGTCTAGTGGTTGTCCTAAATATAATTCGATTTACAAGTCCAGAGTCGAATCCTACATGGAATCATCCTACTAATCATAACTACTAGTTTCTCAATACTTGAAGTAATCAACTTCTAGAAAATTGTTTTCTAACTAAAAGTCAAGTAATTAAAAGGTTGTAACTTTATTACTACTAAAACGAAGGATGTAGACAAGATTGGAAAAGTCTAGACTTATCATTTTCCCTATTGTCGGAGTCTTCCCCGCTACGCCTCCTATAAATTAGCCTAAGTATTTTTTACCAATCATGAGCACTTTATATGTCGTAATTCTCTTCCGAGAAACTACAATAATTTACTAGACGTATTCTCCCGAACTACGCTAGCTGGCACTAAATTACTACTCACTAAGATCATATCAAGGTTTCGTTATTCCTAATCCTTTCTATAAACCCTTCGTATTGATTCATCAAATACGTTAGGAGTGATTTTGTTCAATAATTACCTAAATATGTGTAAGGCCCCGTAAATGTTTTGCCAAGAAATTCGAGTTTTGTAGTGCCGAGATAGGCTAATGTGTTCGAAGGTAGTAGTTAATCATCGCGATAAGCTTGATCGCTGCGGTATGAACTTTTTGGGTTGAAGAATGCAATGAGGAGTTGATGGAAATTTTTCGCAGAAGAAGGCAAATATGCGGTCAATTTCACGACCGCAAAACCATTTTGCGGGGCGCATAATCATTGCGGAGTTGAGGAGAAAAATATTTTAATTTTTAAGGTTGTTTTGCGGTATAGTATGGATCGCACATCTGTTTCACGGTCTGCACTTCCATCACATATTTGGCATGAATAATTTTTTAGGGTGATTCTACAGTCCATTTCGCGGTCGCATAACTGGTCTGCGGACCGCAGACCTGGCCGCAGACTTGTCCAGGCCAGCCCAGTTTTTGAAGTTAATTTTGCGGCCCCTTATGCGAGCCGGATATCTGTTATGCGGTCCACTCTGCGCCTACAGAGTTGAGTTCAGATGGTCCATTTTTTATTTTTATAACCCGACCCCATTTTGATGAAAAGCCTTTGTGGCTCATTTTGAAGGCAAAAATCTGATATTTTTAGAGAGAAGTGAGAGTATCTTAGAGAGAGAGGGAGAAGACCTAGCAATTTTACTCATCCATTCTTTCCCCAATCTTCAAGAATCAAGGAAGCCATTCACTAAACCATCACCTATCCGGGTAAGTCCTTCTCCTAAGTTTTCATACAAGATGTTATGGGTTTAAGTATGTTGTGGGGTTGGAGTTAGGCCATCCGTGTGCTAATAAGAGGTAGTATGTGGGGTTGTTGAACTATTTCGGGTAGTTTATTATTGAAATTGGTCGAGGGACGAAGGGATAACCATTGTAGAGCTTTGTAGTCGATTTTGCATAGTAAGTGTTTGACGAAATTCCCAAGAGAGTTATATCATGAGAATCCTTCCAATTAATATTCAACTTTTCCCCATTTTCCTATAGATTGAATTTTCTAAGAGTATTGGGATGTTGTACTAACCTAAGGAAAGCTCAAGCAAGGTATGTTGGCTAAACCTCTCTCTTAGACTCAAATTCCATGATGTTCCTGTAAGTTTCAAGTATGGTCAGCCCAGATTCCTAATTCCCATGTTCCGAGTTGTTCCTAATAAATTCGATTATTCCAAGTAAGCGTTGTGTTGAAAGATGCATATACTCAAAACGTGTACCAATTGCTCCTATCTTATTATGATCTCTTCTAGAATATGTTCAAGTATGGTTTATGTATTAAAATGTTATGACTTCAATTCGGGTCTAAATGAAAGTCTATTATGCTTAACTTGGAAAGAAAACTCAATGCGCCTAAGACTCATATTGCTCATATATATACTCAAGGCCTTGATTTCGAATGCTCTTGTTGTTGAAAATCTATAATGATGCTTGAAAGTGAAAGAAGTGAGTTGGAAATATAAAGTGCGGCCACCGTGCCAAGAATAAAAGTTATACTTGTGGCCAATAGTGCCAATGAAATGAAATGATGTGTGAAAGATTATGAAAATGAGCCTTGATTCAACTGTTCCAAATCGACTCTGAAGATAGATTTGTCTAAAAGCTTATGTACTCAAGTCATGTTCAAATGTTGTTGTTTTAACTAATTCCTGTGATTTGAACCCCTGTTTCAATTTTAAATCACCATGCTATGCTTTGTAAGAATTTCTAATGTGTTTTGAGTTCTTACATATTCATGAGTTGAAATTGTGTATTGCCCTTTTGATGAAAAGTATGCCAAGAATAAATGGTATGTCACTCGTTTATGATTTTAACTTGTGCTTCGATTGCCAATCATTTTGCTCTAATTATGTGGAAAGAAATTCATTATGCTTAAAGCATTCATTACTAATGAACTTAGAGTTATGATTTCCATAATATTCTATATGTTGATGTTTATGATGATGAACCTTGAAAGTAAAGAAATGAAAGAGTGGAATATGAGATGCGGCCATCGTGCCATGAATGAAGAATCATATGTGTGTCCAAGAGAGCCAGTGAAATAATATTGTTGTGAGTGGTTGAAAGTACTAATGAAGTTATATATGGTGTGAAAGGTTATGAGGTGAATGTATTTGTATTTCTGTTTTCTTTATGTGCAAAACAAAAATATTTTTGGGAGTATCATTAGTCACCGAAGAAGGGTAGGTTGAAACAACCTAACCCCGAAACTACATGTGCCGGTGTAGGTGTGATTGAGGGGTAAATCCCCGTACTGATATGTTGAGATTGGTTCCCTTAAATGGGATGAGATTGATATGTTGATTTTTTCCCCTTGATTGGGATGAGATTTATTGCTAACCTTGGATTAGATGTCGACTCACATGGCATATGTGGGGAGATGATGTAGCCGATCGGGTCGAGATCGGATGCCATGCTGCGCACATGGTGGTGTTGTGGTAAGATGTCTTGGGGTGAGACGGCTTAGTCGATCGGTCTGAGATCGAACTCTGTGCTAAAAGTACGGTGGTATTATGATTGGATGTCTTTGGGTGAGATGGTTTAGCCGATCGGGCCGTGCTCGGACTACGTGCTAAAACAACGGTGGTATATTGGTGCTAAAGATCTCCCAACCTATAATATTGAAATTTCCTTGAAAACGTATCTTTCTTCTAACTTGATGCTTTTATATTGCTTAAGGCTTTCATTAATTCTATGTTGTCCCTCCTTGTACTGTTACTCGATTCTTTGAGAGGGTGTTTACCCTTACATACTAGTACTATTCCATATGTACTAATGTCCATTTTGTTGGGGGCGCTGCTTTTTTAATGCATGCAGGTGGGTCCACAGCAGACGGCATCGCTCAGTGCTATAGGTACACCCTCTCCTCAGCTGACTTGGTAAGCCCCACTTCGTTCTAGGGTCTTGTATTTTTGTTCCTTATGTATAGTGTTTTGAGGTATAGTCGGGGCCTTATTTCCGGCACTATCATATTACTCTTTTGTATCCATTAGACGCTCCTTAGACATGGTGTGTCTTGTATCTTGGTCTTGGAAAGTCAAACTAGAAATGTTGTATTTGTATCACATGTTCTACTTCAAACTATGAAAGTGTAATGTATTTTCGGGAATTGTAAATGTACTAGCTGATGATAATGGAATTGGTGTTGTTCATGAAATCCTCTCATTATTTAATTAATGGAATACATCTTCACTCTATTCATGGGTAAGGTCAGGTAGAAAGCTTTTAGAAGGCTTGCTTGGCAGGGTTATCTCGGTTGAGCGCCGGTCACGCTCCCCCAGGTCGGGGCGTGACAAACTTGGTATCAGAGCCTAAGGTTTTAAAGTGTTTTAGGATGTCTCGGAGCCGTGTCTAGTAGAGTCTTTCTTATCGGTGTGTTGTCGACCACATCTATAATTTAGAGGTTACTTGGACATTTAGGAATGTTACCCTTCTTTGATACCCCAGATCATGCGATAGAGCACAAGATAGGAAGCTAATTTCCTCATCATGTCTCCTTTCCTGAGGAGGGAATGACCCCGCCATTGAATCTGGGGGGAGATTACACAAGAGTTCATTGGGAGAATGGGTCTGGCTGTGAATGGGTTAGAAGAACTAGTTGCTAGGGTAAGTGTCCTTGTTCTTATTAATGTCACCGCACCAACGAAAGAGGGTTGTTGGTACCAATAAGCCAGATTGTTTGATTTGTAAGAAGCACCACTTGGGGACGTGTTCGATGACTCCTGAAATATGTTTTGGTTGTAGAAAGAGGGGGCGCAAGAATAACAAATGCCCTAGGTTGGTTACACTCATCCCGGTATGCCCGATATGCGGGAAAGAACATTTGGCATTGTGTTGTGAGTATGCTCAGGAACGTGTTAGGGGTAGCAGGCTTGGGCAATTCCAAAGGCCCACACAGCAAGCCGGTACAGAGATTGTTAATCCTACCATGGGGGCCTGGAGAAAGGATAGGGGGGATGCTTATGTGGTATGCAAAAAGGGTAAAAATCAGGTCAGTAAGGTGAGTCAGTTTACTAGACCTCATCCTCGTTGCGAGAAGTGTAGGACATGTCATTTGGGGTTATGTCACTATGGTACCAATATATGTTATGGATCTGGAGTCAAAGGGCATCAGTTAAGGCATTGCCCCATCAACCTAAAGTCACCAAGTAAGTCACTCCTTGCTACATCATTATGAACACCACATACCTTTCCTTGTTGTATACGTACATCTGCATTGAAGAGCCAACATAAATATGGTCTTAGCAAGTCACTGAATCACAAAACGTTGCATGTATCTACTCTTTGAACGAGATGCATTATTCGTGAAGCCTCTTTATCACAATTCTCTTACTTACAATCTCTTGAGGAACTGAGCTCTATAATGATTTCCTCAAATTGAGTCATAACCCTAGGTTAATACTTCCCGCTTGCTTCCATAAATTCTCAACCAGGGACTATACCTAATAAATTTCTTGTATAACCTTCCGATTCAAATGGGTAACATTTTCTCACTTGTGCAGGCACCATCATAACATTTACCTACATGGAATCAAATCTAATGTAAAGCAGCCTAGCGTGAGATCTTTCTTAAGCCACACTCTCTCTCCCTTTCCTGTGTATGTGGCTCATGTGGTTTGAACAGTCATTTTACTCCCTTTGTGAACATTATCATGAATCATTTTTACTGTCCGATAACATAAGAGCACATCTCAGCAACTATCATATATGTGTGTCAACCAACTAACTGGTCCGCGTAAGGTTTCTCTCAAATTTGAGATTCTCACAAATTCGTCATAGGAAGATCTTTCGCTTGCCCATATCAATATAACTTTCATGACCACTTAGATCATTCTGTAGTAAGTAGCTCACTTTGTTCCTAGTATTGTAGTTGCCCATGACGTGGCCTGGTATTGCAGTTTGAGATTTATTATAGAAAAAACATGTCCAGCTCATAACAAGTGTCCACTCTCTCTTTACACTTCTACAACATGTTCTGACTGTATTCCTTAGTTAGTGAATTCATTGTGCTAGTTTTCGACACTTGTTGGATAATCATGAAAGATCGCGTCCTTCCATATGTCGTTGTAACACTTCCTTTCTCATAAGGATCCATAATAGGCTCTCCGTCAAGACCGAATGCACTTTTGGGGTTATCATAGCATCATGTCTGCTTCTCATGTTTTCCCATCCTTCATTAGCCTCTAGGTACTTTTAAAGTCACAAGACCTATGGTGAACTCATTATGAACATTAGCAAACCTCCCATGATTATTCTATAGTGCCTCATTAGGTTCCATTATCTTTAAACACTCAGCTTCTCGAATCATTTACTCTACCATTGTCATGTGCGGAGAGTTTACTATCCTTAATATTCCACATCCCTGGGTGGATAGGAGTTTTATTTGCCTTTCTCCCTGGAGCATCATAATAACCATTAGAACCTCTCTAACCAATGCATGATTTAATCCTAAAATTAAGATGTCCTAGCTACATGGTTTCACTCGTGTATGGTTGAAGTTAAGTAGCCTTACCGCGACCTTTCCCTCCCCACTTCAGGTGGATGTTTCAGATTTTGGCACATATCATGAGCATATTTATTTAAAATATAAGTTTATCTCATCTCTAGTCCTCTAATATAGGATCAACTATCGGAAAGGTTCAAGCTACCAAAATATCCAATAGAGGCTCCTTAGATATGGTGTGGGTTGTATATTGATCTTGAAAAGTCAAACTAGAAATGTTGTATTTGTATCACATGTTCCACTTCAAACTATGAAAGTGTAATGTATTTTCGGGAATTGTAAATGTATTAGCTAATGATAATGGAATTGGTGTTGTTCATGAAATCCTCTCATGGTTTAAGTAATGGAATACGTCTTCACTCTATTCATGGGTAAGGTCGGGTAAAAAGCTTCTAGAAGGCTTGCTTGATCGGGTTATCTCGGTTGAGCGCCGGTCGCGCTCCCCGAGATCAGGGTGTGAAAATATGTACCCTTTTCCAAGCAATACATACTAAATAGGTATAGTCAATTGAGGGTCCTTCAATTAACAACAATAATTACGTAGTTGAACAAGTATAGAAAATTCAATGGCAAACTTATATTAAACTCAACGAAAATTCATCCTCCAAGAGGTTCCATCAAACCCTAGATAAAAGAGTTTAGCTACTCATAATTGTTTTCACAGCTACAATATTAGAATTCATAACAAATAATATAAAAAGAAAGAAGAAAGATAAAAACTCATTTCTGAATCTTCCGCCTTGCTCCTTGCTTGTTCTTGCCTTCAAAGATGTTGTGTAACCCTTAAAATGTTGTTATTTGATGTATTTATATCACTTAGGGTTGATATGGGGCAGAACCAATCAACCCAAACTCGGATGGAAAGCTGGAATCCGCATCTACGCTCGCGTGTCGTGCGCCCTTGGACGCGGATTCAGCTTATGAAATTCTTCCATTTCACGAAGCAACACGTGCCTTTGATTCACTTTACAATTTTGCGCCTTCAGATTTCTCCTTTTTTGCATCCATTTTCGTGCCACGCACGAGAATAGATGAGCTCCCAATCCGTCCATTTTTTTCTTTTTTGCAACAATTTAATATCTTGTGATCCATTATCATCTGAACTCACTCCTGCACACAAAAAACACGTAATGAGTATATTTCACTTCAAAAATCATGTAATCTCCTTAACTCACACGACAAATGCAATAAAACACCGTCAAAATCAAGAACTTTTGGTCATTTATCAAGGGTTAGCTCATATTTCACTATTTTGGGCTCGGCAATAGGCGATTTTGGAAGGGATTTTCCCTACCTCTTTGAGAGTAAGTGATTTATAATTGATTTTGATCATATATCTTGTTTTCCCATGAATTTATACACTTATTATGAAATTCAAAAGAAAATTTGAGGTATTTGTCTACAATTTAAGAGAGTGTAATTTAGGGATTTGAGTACCGATTTGAACTCGATTTTGAAATCTAATCACATATTTAGACTCATGAGGTTATGGGTAGTCAGGATCTATCCCTTGACTTGGGTTTTGACCATGTGAGCCTAAGTTGACTTTTGTTGACTCTTGGAAATTTGATTAAGAAGATTTACTATTTGGAATGGATTCTTATGGCTTTGTTTGACGTTATTAAGTTGTATTTGACTAGATTCGAGTCGTTTGGAGGTTGATTTGTGAGGGAAAGATATTTTAGAAAGTTGAAGCTTACCAAATGAAGGTAAGTCTCTTGTTTATCCTTGTAAAAGAGAATTCTCCACATAGGTGATCTATTTGCTACTTGTGATTGATTTAGGAGCCACGTATATTCGAGGTGAAGTGTGTATATGCATATCTAGGTCATGACCATATCTAGTAGTGCTAACTTGAGTTATGCCCTGTTTGGATTATGTGAAGTTATTATCTATGTTTCAAATTGATTCTAATACTATGTGATGATTCATAATTATGATTTAGGAGCATTCTTAAGTTTATGACTTGTTGAATCAGATATAAAGGATTATTTTTCCATGTTGAGATTTATTATTAATCCATAGTCTTACATTTATCTTATTTTCTCCATGATTTGGTGGTTATATGGCTTAATTGACTCATGTTAGATAATATGATTAGATTTGTGCATGCTTAAATAGATTATTGATCTGTTGTGATAAATTAAATTGCATGATCGTCGTCTTTTAGCTATATGAGCTTTTACATTCTTATTGTTATGTCCAATGCTTCTTTATTATATTGGTTCATACACATATGCATGTGTTGAGATTTGGTTGTTGTGAAAAGTTGAGGATTTTGGCATTACATACACCATTAGCAGAAATTGATATATTGGTTATCGATCATTAATTGTTAAATGAACAACGCTTTGAGGATCCGTCCCTCCAGGGTCAGGTGATTACTCATATTACTTTGGGCCCTACGTGTAATGACCCGACTGGTCGTTTGGCTTTCTAGATCCCTGTCCCCCTAATTAAGACTCATCATATGTGTTTTTACTATTTTATGACTTGCAGAGATGGTTAGTTCGGTTTTGGAAGGGTTCGGGCTGAAATCGAAACACTTAGTTCCTTAATATTGGCTTAAAATGGTGAAGTTTGACTTGAGTCAACATTTTGAGTAAACGACCTCGGAACCGAGATTTGACGGTCCCAATAGGTTTGTATAATTTTGGACTTGGACGTATATTCGGATTGGTTTCGGATGACCCGGGAGCATTTCGGCGCTTAATATTAGAAGTTGGCCCATTGAAGGTTTTCAAGTTCTTTAAGTTTGGTTTAGAGTAGGTTTTCGTGTTTTTGAGGTTTGTTTGGGATTTCGAGCCTGGGAGTAGTTCTGTATGGTGATTTATGACTTGCACGCATAATTTGGCGTCATTCCGAGTTGATTTGATAGGAATCGGACACGCAGAAGTGTTTTTAGATGTTTTGAGTTTCATGTTGAATTCATGCATTTTGGTGTTCGATTCGTAATTATTGATATTATTTTAATGTTTCGATCGTGCGAGTGGGTCCATATCATGTTGGTGGAGGTGAGAGTATGATTGGATGGGGTCCTGGGGGGGCCCAGGTGTGAAACGGATTGGAATCGGACTCGCAATTGGCTTGGGGGAATTGTTGGTCCTTTAGTTCTGGTGCGTTCGCACCTGTGAGAGTTTGGCCATAGGTGCGACCTCGCAGAAGCGGCCAAGTGGCCGTAGAAGCGGGCCTGAGGCTGGAGTTGGGTGGTCGTAGGTGCGAGGGTTGTTCCATATCTGTGCACTCGCAGAAGCAATCGAGGCTCCGCAGATGCAGACTTGGGTTGGTCGGTTATGGGTCGCAGAAGCAGTAGGCAACTGCAGAAGCAAAGGGAGTCCGCAGAAGCGGTCCCACAGAAGTGCCTCCCCGTCCGCAGAAGCAAGGAAGCTGGACGCAGTGGGGGATCGCAGGTGCGACCTTTTTTACCGCACTTGTGATTCCACATATGCGATCAAGTGGCTGCAGGTGCGGGAGTCGCTGGGCAGTGACGGTTTTTAATGCGAGTCTTAGGCCATTTTCCCTCACATTTCATTTGGTCTTAGGAAATTTTAAGAGAACATTTGAGGGGAGATTCTCATCAATATCCTAAGGTAAGTAATTCCCACTTATTTTCAAGTTAATTATGCAGGTTTTAGGTAGATTAAAATGGGAAGATTGTGAAAACTTGTGAGATTTGTGAAGAACCTAGGGTTTTGGTAGAAATGGGATTTGACCACGAAATTTGGTTTTGGAATTAAATAAAAATTATATATTTGAGTTCGTGAGGCTATGGATAATATTTATCTTCGAAAATTTCAGGAATCCAGGCACCTGGGCCCGGGGGCGAATTTTAGGAATCTTCCAATTTGGGTTGGGTAACTACTCTAATAGCTAAATTATGAAGTTTTGAGTATATATTGATTAAATTATGTAATATTTGACTAGTTTTGGATTGTTCGGCATCGACTTAGAGCTTTTAGAGCGGATTAGTGGACCGGAAATGAGCTTGGGAACGAGGTCAGTCTCTTGCCTAACCTTGTAAGAGGGAACTCATCCCCTTAGGTGCATTTTTATTGTGTATTACTTATGTGGGGAACTACGTACGCACTAGGTGACAAGAGTCCGTGTGCAGCTATATTCCATTAGATGTCCGGATAGTCTTAGATTCACATCATGCTTTAATTCTATGGTCATGCTTGTCATGCATATTAATTATCTTAAATAGAGTTGAGACTAAAGATTTTAAAGTTGAAAACTTCTAATTTAGATTTCTTATTTTTGGAAAGAATTGAGGAATACATAATAACTCTGAGAAATTCATGTCCTCTCGTGTCGCAAGTACTTCTGCGAGCGAGTTAAACTTCTCTACTCTCATGGGAGCGGGCCATTCGCCTCAGCAATATAATAGATGCATCTATGGTTCGTGTCATTCGACCCTCGGCAGTGCACACAGTATTTTGGATCAGGTCGGACGACCTCTGCATAAATCATGTGTGATAATACTCAGAGCCCGATTACACTTGACATTATGTTATGGCTTGAGAGGTTATAATTTACTTAATGACCGAAGTTGATTTGGAACTAGTATGTGTTAGATGGGCATTTTGGAATTTACTATCAGTTAAAAAATCATTTATTCACTGCATGCTATTGAGTTATTTTTATTATTCAAATATTCCATGCCTATTTTGCATTTCTATATTTTATTATTGGCCCATAGTAAGTGTCGATGTCGACCTCTCGTCACTACTTCTTCGAGGTTAGACTGGATACTTACTGGTTACATGTTGTTTATGTACTCATACTACACTTCTGCACTAATCGTGCAGGATCTGAGGCAGGTGCATCTGGTGTCCATTCAGGCACGCACCCTCGTTACCCCGAGGCTTAGTGGTGAGCTGCTTTCTGATTCCGTTCTGCAGCACCCGGAGTGTCTCTTTTGTATTTACTTTCTGTCTACTCTATTTCAGACAGTAGCTTAGTGATTTGTATATTCTACTAGTTGCTCATACACTTGTAACACTAGGTCTTGGAAACTTGCTAGTAGACTTTATGGCTTTTGAGCATTTATTTCACTGCATTTGCTCTTTCATTAGTTTTTGCTTTACTTTATTAAATTTTCCACTTCTCACTTATTTAATAAATAAAAATCAACCACTTTGAAATTTATAAAAAGAATAAATACAAGACTAATTCACCGTTGGCTTTCCTAGCGACTACGTTGGGCGTCATCACGACCTATAAGGGAAATTGGGTCGTGTCACTACGAGCGTAGGCACCCGGTTTTCATTTTGGTGCTTGGTTTGGACATGTGGAATGTGTCAGGAACATGAATTTATGTTGTGAGGTATTGAGAGCATTAGGTTCATGTAGGTCTCACAAGTTATGAACAGGCCTAATAGAGTCTTGCGGATCAGTGCGGAGATGTCCGTACTTATCTTCGAGAGGCTATAGGGTGTTAGGAAACAACACTTTCTTCATATCCTATCATGCAGTTGATGTTGTGCTAAGTGTCTTTCTCTTATTCTCTCACAGATGGAGAGAACGCGCACGGCAGATGTACCCAACCATGAAGGAGCAGTTGTCCCTGTTGCTAGAGGCCGAGGCAGAGGCAAAGGAAAGGCCCCAGCTCGTGGTAGAGGACGAGGACGTCCTAGAGTTGCTCCAGTTGTGCCACCAGTGGATCCAGTGGAGGATCCTGCTATTAAGGAGCAGGGCGAGGTGCCTGTAGCGGAGCCAGCCCCAGTGGACTTCATGTCTGAACCAGGATTCCAGGAGGCGATGGGCCGTAAGTTGCGGTTCATGGATTCTATGACTCAAGCTGGTTTATTTCTAGCAGACCCAACCATATCTTAGGCGGGATGGGGAGCATAGATCCCTACCGCTCAGGCTCCAAAGCATGCAGTTATCGTATATCAAACCCTGGGCACACTACCTGTGGGCGGAGCTCAGCTAGTTGCAGCAGCTATACCTGAGCCCAGACCGACTGCGGGCGGCGAGTCGCAAAAGCTATTGGATAGATGGACCAGGCTACATCCTCCTGTCTTTGGAGATGAGTGACATGAGGACCCCCAGGACTTTATTGATCATTGCAGGGATAGACTGCACAACATGAGGATACTGGAGTCCCACGGGGTGAACTTTACCACCTTTCAGCTAGAGGGCAGGACCCGTAGATGGTGACATCCCTATCTTCTCGGCAGGACAGCAGGTTCTCCAACCTTGACTTGGGATCAGTTCGCACGCCTCTTCCTGGATAGATATATTCTACCCTCTCAGAGGGAAGAGTTGCGATTTCAGTTCGAGCAGCTCTGGCAGGGTCTGATTTCGGTGACCGACTATGAGGCGAGATTCTCTAAGTTGTTTCGCCATACACTTTTGATACTTCCTACCAATGCAGAGAGAGTGCGGAGGTTTTTTGCAGGTTTGCACTCTGGTATCCAGGCCACTATGGCCCGAGAGGTTGAGATGGGGACCTCTTACGAGTTAGTTGTAGAGATAGCTCGGAGGATCAAAGGTGTTCGTCAGCGGAGATGAGAGCAGATGCCAAGGGACAAGCGGTTTCAATATTCTGAAGGGTTCAGTGGTGCTATGATTGGGGGCACAGGTCAGTTTGTGAGGGGTCAGTCTAGCAGGACCACATATCCAGTGCGGCCCTATTTTACGCTATTCCAGAGAGCGCCTACCGCCTGCCAGCTATTCAGGGTTCCTCTAGTGGGTATTTAGGACATCAGGGTCAGACTTTAGGTCAGCAGTCCACCATTCCGAGGGGTTGTTTTGAGTGCGGGGATCCTGGCAACATGAAGAGATTTTGCTCCAGACTCCGGGGCAAGGCTGTACAGCAGGGTCATCAGCCTATGATTACAGCACCAGCTACCGCACCAGCCGTCCGGTCGCTCAGAGGCAGAGGGCAGGTTGGTAGGGGCCATCTTAGAGGTGGAGGCCAGTCAGGTGGCGCTCTAGCTAGGTTCTATGCCTTTCCAGCCAGACCAGATGCAGTAGCCTCAGATGTCGGGATCATAGGTATCATTTATGTCTGCGGTAAGGATGCTTCGGTACTATTTGATCCAAGATCTACATATTCATATGTTTCATGTCTATTTTCTCATTTTCTAGGTCTTCCTCGCGAATCCTTCGGTGCTCTTGTTTATGTGTCCATGCCAGTGGGCGATTCTGTTGTTGTGGATCGGATCTATCGGTCCTATATCGTGACTTTCTGTGGTTGTGAGACTAAAGTAGATCTTCTGTTGCTTGATATGACCGACTCTGAGGTCATCCTAGGCATTGACTGGTTGTCTCCATATTATGTTGTCCTTGATTGCCATGCCAAGACTGTTACCTTGGCGATGCCAGAGTTGCCTAGATTAAAGTGGAAGGGCTCGTCCGTTAGTGCACCTAGTCGGGTTATCTCTTTTCTAAAGGCTCGGCACATGGTCGAGAAGGGTTCTTTGGCTTATCTAGCTTAGGCTCGGGATACTACTACAGAAACTCCAGTGATTGATTCAGTGCCCGTGGCATGGGAGTTCTCTGATGTGTTTCCTGCTGATCTTCCAAGCATGCCACCAAATCGTGATATCGATTTCTGTATTGATTTGGCTCTAGGTACCCAGCCTATCGCTATTCCACCGTACCGCATGGATTCGAAAAAGTAGAAGGAGTTGAAAGAGCAGCTTGAGGAGTTGATAGCAAAGGAGTTCATCAAACCGTGTGTGTCGCCTTGCGGTGCACCTGTGTTGTTTGTGAAGAAGAAAGATGGGACTATGAGAATGTGCATCGATTACCGCCAGTTGAATAAAGTTACCATTAAGAAAAAGTACTTGTTGCCGCGTATTGATGTTTTGTTTGACCAGTTGCAGGGTGCAAAGGTGTTCTCTAAGATTGACTTGAGAATGGGGTATCATCAATTGAATATTCATGATTCAGATGTTCCGAAGACGGCTTTCCGAACTAGATATGGCCACTATGAGTTTCTAGTGATGTCCTTCAGTTTGACTAACGCCCTGGCGGCATTTATGGACTTGATGAATTGGGTGTTCCGGCCATATATTGACTTGTTTGTCATTGTCTTCATTGATGACATATTAATCTACTCATGTAGCATGGAGGAGCACGAGCAGCATTTGAGAGTGGTGCTTCAGACCTTGCGAAAACAGAAGCTATATGTTAAGTTCTCCAAGTGTGAGTTCTAGTTGGATTCTGTGGCATTCTTGGGGCATGTTGTATCAGGCGGGGGTATTAAGGTAGATCCCAAGAAGATCAAGGCAGTTTAGAGTTGGCCTCGTCCTACCACAGTGAAAGAGATTAGGAGCTTCTTAGGGTTAGCAGGTTATTATAGTCGGTTTGTGGAGGGCTTCTCATCCATTACAGCACCTTTGACTAGATTGACCAAGAAGGGTGCTCCTTTCCTATGGTTCGACGAATGTGAGGCGAGCTTTCAGAAGCTCAAGACCTCCTTGACTTCAGCACCGGTGTTAGTGTTGCCTTCCGGTTCAGGAATGTATATTGTGCATTGCGACGCTTCACAAGTTGGCATAGGTTGTGTATTGATGCAGGAGGGCGAGTTATTGCATATGCTTCACGTAAGTTGAAGCCCCACGAGAAGAATTACCCCATGCATGATTTGGAGTTGGTCGCGATAATTCATGCTCTTAAGATCTGGAGGCATTATCTTTATGGGGTGTCCTGTGAGGTTTACACAGATCATCGTAGCTTGCAGCATTTGTTCAAGTAGAGGGATCTCAGTTTAAGGCAGCGCAGGTGGCTAGAGTTACTAAAATATTATGATATTACCATCTTTTATCATCCAGGCAAGGCGAATGTGGTAGCGGATGCCTTGAACAGAAAGGCGGCGAGTATGGGTAGTTTGGTATTCATTTCAGCAGATGAGAGACCATTAGCGCTGGACATTTAGTCCTTGGCTAACAGACTTGTGAGGTTGGATATTTCCGAGCCCAGGCAAGTTCTTGCATGCGTCGTCACTCAGTCTTCATTATTCGAGCAGATTAAGGCTCGTCAGTACGACGATCCACACTTGTTGGTTCTTAGAGAGACGGTACTACAAGGTGGTGCCAAGGAGGTTGTTATTGATGAGGATGGTGTTCTGCGACTCCTAGGTCGTCTATGTATTCCTAATGTTGACGGATTGATGGAGGAGATTCTAGAAGAGGCACACAGTTCTCGGTATTCTATTCATACATGTGCTACGAAGATGTATCGCGATCTGAGGCAGCATTTTAGTGGCAGCGGATGAAGAAGGACATAGTTGAATATGTAGTAAGGTGCCTAAATTTCTAGCAGGTTAAGTATGAGCATCAGAGGCCAGGTGGCCTACTCCAGCAAATGGTTATACCTGAGTGGAAATGGGACCGCATTACTATGGACTTCGTGGTTGGGTTGCTGCGGACTTTGAGGAAGTTTGATTCAGTTTGGGTCATTGTCGATAGGTTGACCAAGTCGGCATACTTCATTCCCGTTGTGACTATGTATTCTTCAAAGAGATTGGCCCAGATTTACATTCAGGAGATTGTTCGGTTGCATGGTGTGCATGTTTCCTTCATATCAGATAGAGGCCCCCAGTTTACTTCGCATTTCTGGAGGGCAGTACAGAGTGAGTTGAGGACCCGGGTAGAGCTCAGCACAGCCTTTCATCAGCAGACCGACATGCAGCCAGAGCGGACGGTTTAGATCTTGGAGGATATGCTCAGAGCATGTGTGATTGACTTCGGAGAGCAGTGGGATCGATTTTTGTCTTTGGCCAAGTTCTCTTACAACAATAGTTATCAGTCCAGCATCGAGATGGCTCTATTTGAGGCTTTATATGGACAGCGATGTCGTTCGCCGATCGGATGGTTTGAGCCCGGCGAGGCTAAGTTATATGGTACTGATTTTGTGAAGGATGCTTTGGAAAAGGAAATGTTGATTCAGAAGCGACTTTGCACAACACAGTCTAGACAGAAAGATTACGTGGATTAGAAGGCGCGTGATTTATCATTTATGGTGGGCGAGAAGGTTCTCTTGAAAGTCTCGCCGATGAAGGGAATAATGAGGTTCAGGAAGAAGGGCAAGTTGAACCCAAGGTTTATATGCCCATTTGAGATATTAAGGCGAGTTGGGGAGGTTGCTTATGAGCTTGCTTTGCCTCCCAATCTATTGGGAGTTCATCTGGATTTTCATGTGTCTATGATTTGGAAGTATCATGCTGATAGGTCGCATGTGTTAGACTACAGCTTTAGCTAGATGAGAGCCTGGGTTATGAGGAGGAGCCAGTTGCCATTGTTGACATACAGGTTCGCCAATTGAGGTCCAAGAAGATTTCTGCGGTAAAGGTTCAGTGGAGGGGTCAACTAGTCGAAGAGGCAACTTGGGAGACCGAGAAGGACATGCGGAGCATATATCCATACTTATTCGGCACTCCAGGTACGATACTAGACCTGTTCGAGGATGAACGTTTGTTTAAGAGGTGGAGAATGTAATGACCCGACCGGTTGTTAGGCTTTCTAGATTCCTGATCCCCTAATTAAGACTCCTCTTACGTGTTTTTACTATTTTATAACTTGCGGGGATGGTTAGTTCGGGTTTGGAAGGGTTCGGGTTGAAATCAGAATACTTAGTTCCTTAATATTGGCTTAAAATGGTTAAGTTTGCCTTGAGTAAACGTTTTAAGTAAACGGCCTTGGAACCGGTATTTGACAGTCGCAATAGGTTCCTATGATGATTTTGGACTTGGGCATATATTCGGATCGGGTTTTGAATGACCCGGGAGCATTTTGGCGCTTAATATTAGAAGTTTGCACATTGAAGGTTTTCAAGTTCTTTAAGTTTGGTTTAGAGTAGGTTTTTGTGTTATCGAGGTCCATTTGGGATTTCGAGCCTGGGAGTAGTTCTGTATGGTGATTTATGACTTGCATGCAAAATTTTGCGTCATTCCGAGTTGATTTGATAGAAATCGGACGCGCGGAAGTGTTTTTAGAAGTTTTTGAGTTTCATGTAGAATTCATGCGTTTTGGTGTCCAATTCTTAATTCTAGATGTTATTTTGGTGTTTTGATCATGTGAGCGGGTCTGTATCATGTTGTTGGATGTATGAGTCTGATTGGATGGGGTCCCGGGGCCCCGTGTGTGAAACGGATTAGAATCAGACTCGGACTCGGAAATGGCTTGGGGGAACTGTTGGTGCTTCAGTTCTGGTGCCTTCGCACCTACGAGATTTTGGCTGCAGGTGCGACCTCGCCGAAGCGGACCAGTGGTCGCAGAAGAGGACCTAAGGCTGGAGCTGGGTGGCCATAGGTGTGAGGGTTATTCCGCATCTGTGCACCCGCAGAAGCGATCGAGGCTCCGCAGATACGGACTTGGGCTAGCCGGTTGTGGGTCGCAGAAGCGGTAGGAATACCCAGAAGCGAAGGGAGTCCACAGAAGCGGTACCGCACAAGTGCCTCTCCATCCGCAAAAGCGAGGAAGCTGGAGGTAGTGGGGGATCACTGGTGCGACCTTTTTGACCGCACTTGCGGTTCCGCAGATGTGATCAAGTGGTCGTAGGTGCGGGAGTCGCTGGGCAGTGAGGGTTTTTAATCCGAGACTTAGGCCATTTTCCCTCACATTTCATTTGGTCTTGGGCAATTTTGAGAACACATTTAAGGGGAGATTCTCATCAATATCCTAAGGTAAGTAACTCCCACCCATTTTTAAGTTAATTATGGGGTTTTAGGTAGATTAAACATGGGAAGATTGTGAAAACTTGTGAGATTTGTGAAGAACCTAGGGTTTTGATAGAAATAGGATTTAACCACGAAATTTGGTTATGGAATTAAATAAAAATTATATATTTGAGTTCGTGAGGCTATGGGTAATATTTATCTTCGAAAATTTCCGGAATTCGGGCACGTGAGCCTGGGGGCGAATTTTAAGAATCTCCCAATTAGGGTTGGGTAACTACTCTAATAGCTAAATAATGGAGTTTTGAGTATATATTAATTAAATTATGTAATATTTGACTAGTTTCGAATTGTTCGGCATCGACTTGGGGCTTTTAGAGTGGACTAGTGGACCGCAAGTGAGCTTGAGAACGAGGTAAGTCTCTTGCCTAATCTTGTAAGAGGGAACTCATCCTCTTAGGTGTATTTTTGTTGTGTATTACTTGTGTGGGGAGCTACGTACGCACTAGGTGAAGAGAGTCCGCGCGCGGCTATATTCCATGAGATGTCCGGGTAGTCTTAGATTCACATCATGATTTAATTGTACTGTCATGCTTGTCATGCATATTAATTATCTTAAATAGAGCTGAGACTAGAGATTTTAAAGTTGAAAACTTCCAATTTAGATTTCTTATTTTTGGGAAGAATTGAGGAATACATAATAACTCTGAGAAATTCATGTACTCTCGCGTCGCAAGTACTTTCGCAAGCGAGGTAAACTTTTGTACTCTCATGGGAGCGGGTCATTCATTTCGGCAGTATAATAGATACATCTATGGTTTGTGTCGTTCGACCATCGACAGTGCACACAGTATTTTGGATCGGGTTGTACGACCTCGGCATAAATCGTGCGTGATAATACTTAGAGCCCGATTTCACTTGACATTATGTTATGGCTTGAGAGGTTATAATTTACTTAATGACCGAAGTTGATTTGGAACTAGTATGTGTTAGAACGGGGTTTTGGAATTTACTATCAGTTAAAGAATCATTTATTCACTGCATGCTATTGAGTTATTTTTATTATTCACATATTCCATGCCTATTTAGCATTTCTGTATTTTATTATTGGCCCATAGTAAGTGTCAATGTCGACCCTTCGTCACTACTTCTTCGAGGTTAGAATGGATACTTACTGGATACATGTTGTTTATGTACTCACGCTACACTTCTGCACTAATCGTGTAGGATTTGAGGCATGTGCATCTAGTGTCCATTCAGGCATGCACCCCCGTTACCTCGAGGCTTAGTAGTGAGCTGCTTTCTAAGTCTGTTCTGCAGCACCCAGAGTCTATATTTTATATTTACTTTCTGTCTACTCTATTTCAGACAGTAACTTAGTGATTTGTATATTCTACTAGTTGCTCATACACTTGTGACACCGGGTCTTGTAAACTTGCTAGTAGACTTTATGGCTTTTGAGCATTTATTTCATTGCATTTGCTCTTTCATTAATTTTCGCTTTACTTTATTAAATTTTCCACTTCTCACTTATTTAATAAATAAAAATCAACTACTTTGAAATTTATAAAAAGAATAAATACACGGCTAATTCACCGTTGGCTTGCCTAGCGACTACGTTGGGCGCCATTACGGCCTATAAGGGAAATTGGGTCGTGTCACTATGAGCGTAGGCACCCGGTTTTCATTTTGGTGCTTGGTTTGGACATTTGGCATGTGTCAGGAACATGAATTTATGTTGTGAGGTATTGAGAAAGGATCTTGATATCACGACCCCAACTTCCCTCCATAGGATGTCGTGATGGCACCTAGTCTCTATGACTAGGTAAGCCTAATATTTGATAACAATTGAACAATTGTATATAACAAAATACTTAAACCCAGTTTGATAAACTCATAAAACTTCTGAAAAGCAAAATCTCAACCATACAATCCCTAAGAACTGTGGAACAGAGTCATAAGCACTATTGAATAAACTAAAATATCTGATACATCATTGTTTGAGAGAAAATACAGCAGTAACTGAGAATAAGGGAAGGTGACTCTGAGGCCTGCGGATGGCGAGCAGGCATACCTTGAAGTCTCCAAAAAAGGAAGCTAGTAGGTAATCTCTAACGACCGGCACGAGCAGATGCACCTGGATCAGCACAAAAAAATATGCAGAAGCGTAGTATGAGTACAACACAACGGTACCCAGTAAGTATCAAACCTAACCTCAGTAGAGTAGTGACGAGGTCAGGTCAAGACACCTACTAGAATATAAATAAATAGTATAAAAATGTAATACGTATATGTAATGGAAAGTGAAGAAACAAGTGATACGAAACAAGATAATAGCATGAACTACTACTGGAAATCAACAATGGAAACAGCATAAAAGAAGCAACTAAAGGGGCTACAATGATCATGTACAGACAACAACTCCTAGAATAATAAAAGAATGAAACAACAAAAAATATTCCCACCAAAACACTTTGCAACATGAAATAAACAGCAAGAATCACAACGAGGTACCGCCTGGGGTATAATAAAATTAAAACCAAGGTACCGCCTCGTATAATCAAGAATCACAACTGAGGTACTGCCTCGTATTCACATTACTCAATTTCAATTACAATCTTTCCTTATACCGTCGCGTGAGCCTTACATTTGAAATAGGTTTTTGAAAACAGTTTTCCCCAAATAGTTGCACGCACTTTAGCCCACCTTATGATGCCACATGGCTTCACGTAGCTCCCCTACAAGCAACACACACACATAAGTCCCACCTTATACCATCGGATGCACATTAACCCCAAACCTTATACCGTCACATGCGCGTCAATATCATATCACAATAACAATTTGCACCACAAGTGCCCATATATCACAACTTGCTAGAAACCACAACAATACCAATGATTCCACAACAATAGCCCATGGATCCACCACAATGTATACAAGAATATCAACAACAATGAATGAATGAAAAAATGCTCAATAAGATAGATGTTTCAACAATAACCAACATCGCCTCAACGTATTAACGACTTTCACAACTTCAAAACCAAATAACTTAACAATGAGTGAAATAATGTATAACCACGGTATTAGATAAGACTAACTCACAATAAAAGAGATAATATTTCACAATGAGTCTCAAATAATGGAAATCAACAAGTAAAGGGATAACATGAACAATTACTTCAAGTAACGAAAAATCAATAAGGAAAGAGATAACACGAACAATAATTCCAAATAATGATGATTAACAATGAAGAGATAGAATGTACCAATAAAAGAGGCAACAAGTTCAACTAAAGCATGGGAGCAATTTAGCAAGTAGGATGTAGAACAAGTTCTAAACAAGTCAATTAAGGCATGTAAGGATAGTCTAACACAATTAAGGATAAATTGACTATGAGAATTTAGAACATGATATGGCATTTCGATTAAAGCATGAAAATAGTCTAAGTAGCCTAAACCGGTCAAATACCACGTACAACCCGTGTACCCACTCATCACTTTGCGTACACGGATTTCACTTAGCACAATAAAAGCAAATAATACCAATTATAAGGTGTAGTTTCTCCCACACAAATTTAGGCAAGACACTTACCTCAACTAGGCTAATTCAACACTCGAAAATAGCTTTTCCCTTAAAGTTCGCCTCCGCACGGCTCAAATCTAAATAAAATCGACTCAATATCATCAAACAATGCTACAGAATTCAATTGCAATAGATAAAGTTAAGATCTTTACACTTTTCCCAAAAAGTCAACAAAGGTCAACCCAGGGCCCGCCCGGTCAAAACTCGAGTCCAATGGCAGATTTCGTCTACCCATGACCTCACGAGTTCATATATGTGATTAGTTTCAAAATCCGAGTCCAAATCGACTCTCAAAACTTAATTTCTTATTTTTCAAAAACCTAACAAAGTTTCACAAATTTTCACTTTGATTCATAGGATTTTGATGTTAAAATCTAAGATATATTGATGGAATATGATTAGAAATAGATTAAAATCACCTACTCAGGGTTTGTAGGTGAAAACTCTCTCTCCAAATCGCCTCCTACCGAGTCTAGGGTTCAAAAATGTGAGAATGAGTTCAAAAATACTGTGTCCCAGCCCTTTAACCAGCGGGAGATGTCGAATTTGCGACATAGGGTTCGCATTTGTGAACCCTCGCAATTGCATATCAGGGCTCGTATTTGCGAACCCTCACAGACTCAGCATACATCGCAATTGCGATTAAGTCTTCGCAATTGCGAACTGGGAAATATCGCAAAGGCGAACAATTGTTCGCAATTGCAAACACTATCCAATTTCTGATAGCTTCGCAAATGCGAAGGGGAGGTAACATTTACGACAACTGCCACTCACCTGTCGCCTTTGCAAATGAGAACTTGGTGTTTGCATTTGCGACACCAGAGCACCAGACACCAAATGCTTGCCATTTTCAGTCCAAAGGACTCTAAAACATGTCTGAAACTCATCCGAGCCCTCAGGGCTCCAAACCAAACATCCACACAAGTATAAAAATATCATACGAACTCACTCGCACGATAAAAATTCAAAAATAACATCTAAAACTACGAATCAAACACTAAAACGCATGATGTTCAAAGAAATTTTCAAGAACTTCTAGAATTACAACTAAGCGTCTGAATTATATCAAAACAACTCCAAACGAAACCAAATTTTGCAGACAAGTTCTAAATACCATACCGGACCTATTCCAAGTCCCAAAATTAAATTCTGGGCTCGATAGCTAAAAGTCAACCTATGGTCAAGCTTTTCAACTTTTAATTGCCAAATTTCGACAAATCAACACAAATCAACCTACGGACTTCCAAAATCTACGCCCAAGTCCGAAATCACAATACGAAGTTATCGGAGTCATAAAAACATAATTCCGGTATCGTTTTCAGAAAAGTCAAAGTTTGGTCAACAATTTCAAATTTAAACTTCTAAGTCAAGAATCAAGGATCCAAATCAACCTGAAAACTTCGCGGAACGAAACTAACCAACCCCGCAAGTCATAAAAGCATAAACACACATGTGTGAAGCATGAAAACGTCCTCGAACGTGCATAAGGACATACCTAAAGCGGTGAATAGATGAGGATAACGACTCTACATGTTGTGCTCGGTCTCCCAGGTCACTTCCTCGACTGCATGACCTCTCTATTGAACCTTCACTAAAGCAATATCCTTTGATCTCAACTTCCAGACATGTCTGTCCAAGATCACCACTAGCTCCTCAATATAAGTCAAATCCTCATCCAATTGGACTGTGCTAAAGTCTAAAACATGAGACGGATCACCATAATACTTCTGGAGCATAGATACATGGAACATCGGATGAACCGCAGATAAACTAGGTGGCAAGTCAAGCTTGTAGGCCACCTCTCCAGTCCTCTCAAGAATCTCAAAATGTCCGATATACCTAGGGCTCAACGTGCCCTTATTTCCGAACCTCACCACACCCTTCATGGGTGAAACCCGGAGCAAGACTCACTTTCCAACCATGAATTCAACATCGCGAACCTTCCGATCTGCATAACTATTCTATCTAGATTGGGTTGTACAAAACCAATCCTGGATCATCTTGACCTTCTCCAAAGCATCTCAAACCAGATCCATGCCTAATAATTTAGCCTTTTCTGGCTCAAACCACCCAACTGGAGAACGGCATCGTCTCCCATATAGAGCCTCCTACGGAGCCATCTGAATACTCGACTGGTAGCTGTTGTTGTAGGCAAACTCCGCAAGTGGCAAGAACTGATCCCAAGCACCCCTAAAATCCATAACACAGGCGCTGACCATATCATCCAATATCTAAACAGTGCGCTCGGAATGTCTGTCTGCCTGATGATGAAATGTTGTACTCAACTCAACCCATGTGCCTAGCTCACACTGTACAGCTTTCCAGAAATGCGATGTGAACTGTGTACCCCGGTTAGAAATGATGGATACTGGTATGCCATGAAGTCGAACAATCTCGTGAATGTAGATCTGAGCCAGCTACTCTAAAGAATAGGTAGTCACTACCGGAATGAAATGAGCCGACTTGGTCAACTTGCCCACAATCATCCATACCGCGTCAAACTTCTTCTAAGTCCATGGAAGTCTAACAACGAAGTCCATGGTGACACGCTCCCATTCCACTCAGGAATCTCAAGCCGCTGAAGCAAATCACCCGGTCGTTATTGCTCATACTTCACCTGCTAATAATTTAGGCACCGAGCTATATACTTCACTATGTCCTTCTTCATCCTCCTCCACCAATAGTGTTGCCTCAAGTCCTGATATATCTTAACGGCACCCGGATGAATGAAGTACCGTGAACTGTAGGCCTCCTGAAGAATCAACTCACGCAAACCATCCACATTGGGCACACATAACCAGCCCTGTATCCGTAATACACTGTCATCCTTAATAGTAACCTCCTTGGCATCGCCATGCTGAACCGTGTCCTTGAGGACAAGCAAGTGGGGTCGTCATACTGATACTCTCTAATACGGACATATAGAGAAGAATGAGAAACCACCCAGGCAAGGACTCGACTAGGATCCGAAACATCCAATCTAATAAACTGGTTGGCTAAGGCCTGAACCTCCAATGCTAATGGCCTCTCTGCTACCGGTAGATATGCTAAACTACCCAAACTCTCCGTCTTTCGACTCAAGGCATCGGACACCATATTAGCCTTCCCGGGATGATATAGAATGGTGATTTAATAGTCCTTAAGTAACTCTAACCACCTTCGATGCCGCAAGTTAAGATCTTTCTATTTGAATAGATGGTGCAAACTCCGGTGGTAGGTAAAGACCTCGCAATGGACACCGTACAAATAATGCATATAGATCTTCAATGCATGAACAATGGCTTCCAACTCCAAGTCGCGGACTGGGCAATTCTTCTCATGGGTCTTCACATGTCGACATGTGTAGGCAATCACCCTACCGTCTCGCATTAACACCGCGCCAAGGCCAGCATGTGACGCATTACAATACACAGTATAGGATCCGGAGCCCGTAGGCAACACTAACATTGGGTTGTAGTCAAAGCAGTCTTGAGCTTTTGAAAACTCGCCTCACACTCCTCAGTCCATCTGAAAGGAGCACCCTTCTGGGTCAATCTCGTCATAGGTGCAGCAATAAATGAGCAACCCTCTACGAAACGAAGATAATACCCGGCCAAACCAAGAAAACTCCGGATCTATATAGCTGAAGATGGTCTAGTCCAAATCTGCATTGCTTCAATATTCTTCGAATCTACCTTGATCCCTTCACTCGACACCACATGACCTAGGTCTGGAGCACGATCCTCAAGTGTTGCTCATGATCTTCCCGGCTGCGGGAGTACACCAAGATGTCGTTAATAAACACAATGACAAATGAATCAAGATAAGGCTGGAATATACTATTCATCAGGTGCATAAATGTTGGTGGGGTATTGGTCAGCCCAAACGACATCACGAGGAACTCGTAGTGACCATACCGAGTCCTAAAGGCAGTCTCTGGAATATCTGGATCCTGAATCTTCAGCTGATGATAACCTGACCGCAAATCAATCTTGGAGAATACCCTTGCACCCTGTAGCTTATCAAATAGGTCATCAATACGTGGCAATGGATACTTATTCTTCACTGTAACCTTGTCCAACTGACGATAATCAATGCACATGAGTATAGAACCATCCTTCTTCTTCACAAACAAGACCGGAGCACCCAACGGCAACACACTAGGCTGAATGAATCCCTTATCAAGTAACTCTTGCAACTGCTCCTTTAGCTCCTTCAGCTCCGCTGGGGCCATACGATATGATGGAATAGAAATGAGCTGAGTATCCAGCAACAAGTCAATACCAAAATCGATATCCCTATCGGGCGACATGCTTGGAAAATTTACTGAAAATACATCAGGAAAGTCTCTCACTACCGGAACTGACTCAACGGTAGGAGGATCAGCACTGACATCCCTCACAAAGGCTAGATAAACATCACACCTGGCATAGCCAGCGTCACGGTCTTGGCATGACAATCACCGGTTTCGAAATGGGATTATTTATTTTATTTTAGAGTCGCCACTTGGAATACTTTATGGTGTCCCAAGTCACCGGTTTATTTTAAATCCCAAATCGAGGAAATTTAACTATGTTTAAAGTCTGCAAAAAATAAAAGACCGAGTAAGGAATTCTGTTAACCCGGGAGAAGGTGTTAGGCATTCCCGAGTTCTGTGGTTTTAGCACGGTCGCTTTTAATCATACCTGGCTTAATTAAATTGTTTAATTAAGTATTTTTATAACCTATGCACGTTTTACCTTTTACCGCTTTTAATTATGGCGCTTTATGGATTTATCTTGGAAACGGATCACATGTGTATAAATCTGTTTTATTTGGTGTGCGAAAATCATGTCACGCGTACGTATACACAATTAATAATACTTTATTATTATTAAGATTATTTGGCCAAAGTCGCGCGAACGCGTACTTTGATTTATTTTGGGAATCGTAATCATGTCACGCGAACATGTACACAATCACGATAATAAATTAAAAGTGCACCTAAAGCACTCTAACGGTGTTTATTATTCATTCTCTCCTTTGATATTATTGCGAGGCACGAAGTTATCGAAGTAAAATCGTGGGGAAGATGTTATGAATTTCATTGATAGTTGGCCCATGTAGTAGTTAAAGAAAAGAACATCTTATATATTTACAATAATTGGGCCAACCAATTTGTGAATGGGCCAGCAAACTAAGTGCAAACGGAGCAGCTATATCTAGACTCCATTAAATTATACTTAAAAGGTCCACTCTCCAATATGACCAATTATCCTTGAAAGAGAAGCAAATTCCCCTGCCCACTTAATGAAATAATTTTATTACAATAGCTAGTCCCAAGCAGAGCTTTCCCGTTTTTATAAAAGCTAAAAGCTCATGACCCATCAACACTTTTTAATTTGTTCACCAAGCTACACCCATATAATTATAATCCAAACAATCATAAAAATAGGATAAACCAATGCATTGAACTTTCCACAAAAGCACAGCGAAAAAAATCAGCGAAACACTAACTCAAGCAACTAATAGGACAAAGCAGCAAATATCAGAAGAAAACTGACAATAAAAAATGTATTAGGAGCGAAAACTGTAAAGAAGAATGAACCTCAGACGAATCTGAACAAACAGAACAAAGAGCCTCCAAACCTAGTCTTTTACAAACTCTCCGATATACTGAATTTCAGATGGACTCGACCGGAGCTAACGAACCACGACCTCATCCGCAACCTCAAACTCGACTTAAAACTTGTGTTCCAAGGATTGTTCGGCTGGAATTCTGGTAGTATTTTGGTACTGTTTCATGGTAGAATTAGCAGCGATTTGAGCTACTGTTTCAGGTCCCTTTTTGCTCGTTTTTGAGTGGTTTTGAGCAGCTTTAATGGCTGCGTTTTGGGGTGGATTTGAGGTGTTTCGGAGGCTGATTTTGGTGCATTTCAATGGCAGATTTCAGCTGAGTTTTCCCAGCTGATTTTCACGTTGGTTTCAGGTGGAATTTTGAGGAGTTTCATGGTTGTGTTATGGAGTCATTTTCGCAGCTGCTTTGCTGGTTTCGAAGGGCTGTTTTTCAGCTGGGTTTGGAGCTGAATTTCAGCAGGAGTTTGGGGTGGTTAATGGCTGCTTTACATGGTGTTTTGGGGACTGTTTGGTGCTGGTTTTGTAGCTGGTTCGGCGGCCGATTTGAGGTCATTTTGGTGCTTTAATGGTGCTGATTTTGCTGCGTTCTCATGGAGCTTTAAGGGCTATTTTTGGGGCAGCAGTTATGGTTGTTTGATGATGATTTTCATAGCGTTTTGTGGGAGTAAAGGTGCTGTATTTTTAGGGGCTATTTGCAGCAGGTTTTTGCTGCCTTTTGGACTTATTTTCACTGGAGTTTGGTGAGGGATTTGAAGTTTTATTTGATGTAATTGTGAGGAAGAAGAAGAAAGCTTCCTTTTTTGCCCGTCCCCTCTCAATGTGTCCCCTTTTTTTGTGTGTGTTTATATAGGAGGAGTGAGAGTGCTTAAGAGTGTGAATTGGAGAGCAAATTCTCAGAAGGTGCCTTGTGGATAAGGACGTGAGTCATGCATTGTTGAGGGAATCTTTCTCCATATGCTGATCAGTATTTGTGAGCCTATTTCTAACGTGCACTGTGTATTTTTAAGTGTACTGGTGAGTGTGAATTAATTCTTGTCCAAGAAAAAGAGTGCTATGTGATTTTTGAAGGAGAGCAAGTGACTTTGTTATAAAAGATTAGGAAAAGATTAGGAAGAATCTTGTCACATGTAAATGACTTATTGGTTCTTGCTTTATTTAATATTTTTATTTTTCTTTTAAGAGTGTAAAATAAAAATACTAGCTAAATACTTTAAAATCAAGAACATATAAAAAAAAATTTGATTTTTAATTTTCTTAAATAAAACTTACTAAAAATGAAATAAAGGCTAAAATATGTATATTAAACTTAAAATTATTTACATACTAAAAAGTGTCGAAAAATCTCAAGTATGGTCAAAAATTAGGTGCTCACACTAAGTAATAATAGATCAACTCTGGTCTCAAAATCACCAATAATAAATAAAAACGACCGATACACGCGGTCCACAACGATAGAATCTCCCACAGGCGTGAAAACATAAATAGGAGAACTCAAAGAATCACGAGATGCATCCAAATATAAAACAAAGTAAGATGACACATATGAATAAGTGGATCCCGGATTAAATAAGACTGATGCATCTCTATGGCAAACCGAAACCATACTTGTATTAAGTAAGTCTGAAGAAACTGTCTCTATCCTACCCAAAAAAAGCATAGAATCTGGCATGGCTTCCCCCTCTAGGGTCACCTCTACCCGCCTATCCCCCACCCCTAGCTGGCTATGCGGGTGGAGCGGCAACAAGGACATCAATCATGGCCTGAGAAGTCTACGGACCTGACTGAATTTATGGAGCATGAGTAGTCTAAGAAGGTGCACCCCTCCTGAGTCTGGGGCAGTCTCTGACCATGTGGCGGGTATCGCCACACTCAAAGGAAGCTCTCAGTGGGCATGGAGGCTGGGAATGGCTTGGGCCTGGTCGGTTGGGCTGACCGCTGAAGGCACCCCGTGCATGAGGTGCACTAGAAAGTGGCTGAGCAAAGTATGCAACCTGAGACCTCAAAACAATCGGAGCACCACTAGAAGCTAAAAGTGCTGAATGAACTGGACAACTCACGTAGCCCATACCATGACGGGTTGTAGCTGCAGCGTGACCACCACTAAATCCTCTTGTACCACAAGGCCTTTTGTCCTCCCTATTATCTCTCTCACGGCCCCACATACCCTTTAACCACCAAGCAATCATTACCTCCTACCGATATAGAGTATCTGCCTCCAACTCTCGAGCCATACTGAACCTAATACATGTAACGACCCGGCCGGTCGTTTCGAGAGTTATAACCCTATTTTCCCCATTCCTACTTCTTTTTGTGTTATTCAGCTATATTATATTATATCGGGTTAGTTGGTTCGAGTCCGGAAGGAACTCAGAGTGAAATGAGACACTTAGTCTCATAATTTAAAAATTATAAGTTAGAAAAGTGGACCGGATATGGACCTATATGTAAACGACCTCGGATTTGAATTTTGATGATTCCAATAGCTCCGTATGGTGATTTTGGGCTTAGGAGCGTGTCCGGAATATTATTTGGAAGTCCGTAGAGGAATTAGGCTTGAAATGCCGAAAGTTTTATTTTTGAGAAGTTTGACCGGGGGGTTGACTTTTTGATATCGGGGTCGGAATCTGATTCTAAAAATTGGAATACCTCTGTTATGTCATTTAGGACTTGTGTGCAAAATTTGAGGTCAATCGGACGTGATTTGATAGGTTCCGGAGTTGTTTGTAGAAATTAGAAATTTCAAAGTTCATTAGGCTTGAATTGGGGTGTAATTCATGGTTTTAGCATTGTTTGAGGTGATTTGAGGATTCGACTAAGTTCGTATGATGTTTTAGGACTTGTTGGTATATTTGGTTGAGGTCCCGAGGGCCTCGGGTGAGTTTCGGATGGTTAACGGATCAAAAATTGAACTAGAACAGCTGCTGCATTTCCTTCTATTGAAAATTGCTTCTGCCCAGAAATTGAGCCCAGATCGAGCTCAGGGTCGAGGGCCACGATCGAAGCCCAGATCGAGCTCAAGGTCGAGGGCCACGATCGAAGCCATGATCGAGCACAGAGTCGAGGGCCACGATCGAAGGCACGATCGAGCTCAGGGTCGAGGGCCACGATCGAAGCCCAAATCGAGCACAGAGTCTAGGGCCACGATCGAAGGCACGATCGAGCTCCGGATCGTGGGGCAGGATCGAGGACCTCGATCGAAGGCCAAGATCGAGGGCCAAGATCGAGGCAGAATCGAGGATGTCTGGGCAGAATTACAAAAACAGGGAAATCGTCCCATTTGCCATTTTTGACAAATTGGAGCTTGGGGAGAGGCGATTTTTGATATATTTTCAAGGAAAACTTGAGGTAAGTCCCTTGTGATCATTTCTACTCCATAATATTGAATTACCATCGAGTAATCCGACTAGATTACATGATTTTGAGGCGTAAATCAGAGATTGAAACTTAGAAATTTGGAAATTAGATTTGTAGATTTGAGGGTTGAGTTGAGGTCGGATTTTGGTAAAATTGGTATGGGTAGACTCGTGGTTGAATGGGCTTTCGGATTTTGTAACTTTTGTCAGGTTCCGAGATGTGGGCCCCACAGGCGAATTTTGAGCCAATTTTGGGTTTTGGTCTAATTTTGAAGCTTTTCTTGTGAAATTCATTCCATTAGCGTATATTGATGGTATTATACTGATTGTGAATAGATTTGGAGCATTTGCGGGCCGAGTCCAGAGGCAAGAGCATTGCGGGGTAGAGTTTTAACCGGTTTGAGATAAGTAACGATTGTAAATCTAGTCCTGAGGGTATGAAACCCCGGATTTTGTATCATTCTACTTTTTTAGTGACGCACATGCTAGGTGACGGGCGTGTGGGCGTGCACTGTTGGGGATTTGTGACTTGGTCCGCCCCGTAGCAACTGTAAAGTTGCATACTTTGTTGAAACCATTTGATACTTATATGTTTTAGAAAGAATTTCAGTAAATTGGGCTGAATGCCATGTTTGGGCCTTGCGCCAATGCTGTTTGGACCCTTAGGGGCTGTTTCTTATAATCCTCTCACCGTTTTCGACTGAAAATCTATAATCAGTCATGTTTATATTTGTTTACCGCATAACTCAGCTTTATGACTCTATTTTGATGCATATAAATATTTTGGGTCGAATGCCCTGTTTTACTGGAATGCCCGAGGGCTTGATTGGTGAGGATGAGTGTGGATCGGGGCTGCCCGCCTGCAGCATACTTTATTATTATCGCACGTGAGTTATCCGTGCAGATTATAGCGCTTGGGCTGAAGGAGCCCCTCCGGAGTCTGTACACACCCCCAGTGAGCGCAGGTACCTACTGAGTGCGAGTGCCGAGTGCTGAGTGACTGGGAGGCAAGAGTGATTGTGAGGTATGCCCGAGTGGCAAGAGTGATTGTGAGGTATGCCCGAGTGGCAAGAGTGATTGTGAGGTATGCCCGAGTGGCACGAGTGACTGTGAGGTCTGCCCGAGTGGCTGTTTATGATTTCATCATTTTTGCTTACCTTTGCATTGAGCCTTTGTTTGAAAAACTATTGGAAAATAAAAATGATTTTTATTGGAACTGTGTTTAAACGAGATATTTGATTCAAATCCTGATTTTTAAGAGCATGTGGTATTTTACTGAGATTTCCTGATATGAACGTTATATGCTTTATTGCTCGTCACTACTGCTCAGTCTTTATTTATTGTTGTTACTTACTGAGTTGGCGTACTCACGTTACTCCCTACACCTTGTGTGCAGATCCAGGTGTGGCTGGACACGGTAGCGGTTATTAAGTATTTTGGTTGCAGATTTTCTTGGAGATAGCAAGGTAGTTGTTTGGCGATCGCAGCCCCTGCTCTTCTCCCTCTTATCTTCCTCTAGTAGTATTTAGCTATTTTTTTCCAGGCTGAGTTAGCCTTGATATTGTTACACAGATTATAGTAGATGCTCATGACTAGTGACACCCCGATGTCGGGCTTTTCTTTTCCGCACTTCTGTTTTTCTTTGATTTGAACTCATTAAATGGAGGTTTTTATGTTAAATAACCTTGAAATTATCTTTGAAATGAAAATATCATTTTGTTTTGGAAATGAGTCGGCTTGCCTAGTTCCACGATAGGCGCCATCACGACAGGGGGTTAGTTTTGGGTCGTGACAATACCATAGTTGAGTCCCTCGATAAGACTCGCTCCCTAACTGTAGAAACCAAAGCAGGTGCAGGCCTGGACAAATCACTGAATTGGACAGCATACTCCGACACTGTCATAGCACCCTGGCACAACTGCTCAAACTCCGCGCGCTATGCATCCTGAAGGGTCTGATGAACAAACTCTCTCAAGAAAAACTCTGAAAATCGATCCCATGTAAGTGAAGCTGCATCGGTTGGGCTATCCACCTAGTATGCCCGCCACCACTGATATGTCGCTCCATTTAGCTGGAACATAGTAAAAGCAACCCTACTCGTCTCCACAATACCCATAGTGCGGAGAATACCGTGGCAGTCCTCAAGAAAGACATGTGCGGTCCTCTGAAGCCAATCCACTAAAAGTAGGAGGATGATACTTCTTAAACCTCTAGAGCCTAAGTTGCTCCTTCTCAGAAGCTGGTGCCCTAACCAGGGGCTACATCGGAGCAACGGTTTGTATCGGTATAACATCTGGGACCTAATCAACCTGGACCTGCTGCTCTGGGGTACAGGCCACAGGAGTCTATGCTCCTCCCCCAGTCTGAGATGTGGCTGGTGCAAGTGAGATCAACCCCGCCTGAGCTGAGGTACCGAACATACTCAGGAACTATGCGAGGGTCTCCTGAAGTGCTGGGGTGGAAATAGGCGCCTCGAGTGCATGTCCCCTGACTGGAGCTACTGGTGGCTTCTCTGTTGCAGGTCGGGCAGGTGCCCTGGCTGTACCACATGCCCCTCCTCGGCCTCTGCCCCGGCCCCGTTGTCTCGCGGCTCTAGCAGAGGGCGTGAGTGTCTGATCGTCAGATCCAGCAGTGCGTGTCCTCACCATCTATCAGGTAATAGAAAGTCAAAGATTTAGTTTTCTAAATCAACCAATTCTCACGATAAGGAATCAAAGAAGTGATGTTTTCCTAATACCTCTGTAGCCTCTCGAAGATAAGTACAAACGTCTCTGTACCAATCTGTAAGACACTGCTAAATCTGCTTATGACTCATAACACCTATGAACGTAGAGTACCAACTTATCACGGTCCCAATTTCTCTCCATAGGATATCGTGATGGAACCTAGTATCTACGACTAGGTAAGCCTAATATCTGATAACAATTGAACAGATATAAATAACAAAATACTTAAACCCAGTTTGATAAACTCATATAACTTCTGAAAAGCAAAATCTCAACCATACAATCCCCAAGAACTGTGGAACAGAGTCATAAGGACAATTGAATAAACTAAAATATCTAATACATCATTATTTAAGAGAAAATACAATAGTAAATGAGAACAAGGGAAGGTGACTCCGAGGCCTGCGGACGCTGAGTAGACATAACTTGAAGTCTCCAATAAAGTCAGCTAGCAGGTAATATCTAACGACCGGCATGAGCAGACACACCTGGATCTGCATAAAAAAATTGTGCAGAAGTGTAGTATGAGTACACCACAACGGTACCCAGTAAGTATCAAGCCTAACCTCAGTAGAGTAGTGATGAGTCTAGGTTAAGACACCTACTATGATATATTTAAACAGTACAAAAATGCAATACGGATATATAATGGAAAGTGAAGAAACAACTTATATGAAACAAGGTAATAGCATGAACTAGTACTGGAAATCAACAATGGAAATACCATAAAAGAAGCAACTAAATGGGATACAATGATCATGTACGGACAACAACTGCTAGAACAATAAAGAATGAAAAAAACAAGAAATATTCCCACCATAACATTTTGCAACATGAAATAAACAGCAAGAATCACAACGAGGTACTGCCTCATGTATATTGAAATCAAAACCGAGGTACTGCCTCGTATAATCAAGAATCATAACCGAGGTACCGCCTCGTATTCACATTACTCAATTTCAATTACAATTTTTCCTTATACCGTCGCGTGAGCCTTACATTTGAAAGAGGTTTTTGAAAACATTTCTCCCGAAATAGCTACACGCACTTTAGCCCACCTTATGATGCCGTGTGGCTTCACGTAGTTCCCCTACAAGCAACACGCACATAAATCCCACCATATACCACTGCATGCACATTAACCCCAAGCCTTATATCGCCGCATGTGTGTCAATATCATATCACAAGAACAATTTGCACCACAAGTGCCCATATATCACAACTTGCCAACAACAACAACAATACCAATGTTTCCACAATAATAGCCCATGGCTGCACCACAACGTATACAAGAATATCAACAACAACAATATATGAAAAATGCTCAATAAGATAAATGTTTCAATAATAACCAACATCGCCTCAACGTATTAACAACTTTCACAACTTCAATACCAAATAACTCAACAATGAGAGAAATAATGTATAACCACGATATTAGATAAGATTAACTCACAATAAAAGAGATAACATTTAACAATGAGTCTCAAATAATGGAAATCAACAAGTAAAGGGATAACATGAACAATTGCTTCAAGTAACGAAAAAACAATAAGGAAAGAGATAACACGAACAATAACTTCAAATAATGATGATTAACAATGAAGAGATAGCATGTAACAATAAAAGAGGCAACAAGTTCAACTAAAGCATGAATATAATTTAGCAAGTAGGATATAGAACAATTACTAAACAAGTCAATTAAGGCATGTAAGGATAGTCTAACATAATTAAGGATAAATTGACTATGAGAATTTAGAATATGATATGGCATTTTGATTAAAGCATAAAAATAGTCTAAGTAGCCTAAACCGGTCAACTACCACGTACAATCTGTGTACCCACTCGTCACCTTGCGTGCACGGATTTCACTTAGCACAATTGAAGCAAACAATACCAATCCTAAGGGGTAGTTTCCCCCACACAAAGTTAGGTGAGACACTTACCTCAACTAGGTTAATTCAACACTCGAAAATAGCTTTTCCCTTAAAATCTGCCTCCACACGGCTCAAATCTAACGAAAATCGACTCAATATCATCAAACAATGCTAGGGAATTCCATTGCAATAGATAAAGTTAAGATCTTTATACTTTTCCAAAAAAGTAAACAAAGGTCAACCCGGGGCTCACCCAATCAAAACCCAGGTCCATTCTGTCGACCCATGATCCCACGAGTTCATATATGTGATTAGTTTCAAGATCTGAGTCCAAAGCGACTCCCAAAACCCAATTTCTTATTTTTTAAAAACTTAACAAATTTTCACTTTGATTCACAGGATTTTGATGTTAAAATCTAAGATATGTTGATGGAATATGATTAGAAATAGATTAGAATCACTTACCCAAGGTTTGCAAGTGAAAATCCCATCTCCAAATCGCCTTCTACTGAGTCTAGGGTTCAAAAATGTGAGAATGAGTTCAAAAATCCCGTCTCCCAGCACTTTAACCAGCTGCAGATGTCGCATTTACGACACAGGGTTCGCATTTGCGAACCCTCACAATTGCGGACCAAGGGAGGTTTCATTTGCGACAACTGCCCCTCACTTGTCGCCTTAACAAATGTGAGCTTGGTGTTCGCATTTGTGACACCAGAGCACAAGACATTAGATTTTTTCCCATTTCAGTCCAAACCACTCCGGAACATGTGTGAACCTCATCCGAACCCACGGGTGTCACGACCCAAAACTAAACATGTCGTGATGGCGCCTATCATAAAAAAAAAACTAAAACATGTTTACATAAGTAAAACATCACATAAAAACTGATAAAACCCATCACAACTCGATACAAATATTTTTCCAAAATCAGGGTGTCACTAAGTACATGAGCATCTATACAAATACAAAGTCTGAAACTCTGTCAAGAAAGCAAAAACTGATTAAATAAATTGAGGGATAGGGGAGGAGAATCAAGGCATGTGGACGCCAAGAAGCTACCTCGATAGTCTCTGAATGACTGAAAACTCTGATAATCAGCAACCACCGTGACCGGAAACACCTGGAGCTGCACACGAAGTGCAGGGTGTAGCATGAGTACAACTAACTCAGTAAGTAAAACGCTTAACTATTAAGCTGAATGCATTGACGGGCATCACAGGTACAATTCAATTACAGAAATACAGTACAGAAAGGTAGACACGCTTCCAATTTTAACAATTAAAGCTCAAACAGGTAAGATATGTAATGTTCAATTGAAACAAGATATGGTACATCTCGATATCTACATGTCAGTTATGTATGCCAGCTGAAGTAAAAAATAGTGATGAAATCATAAGCATAATCTGAGAACTTCAATCACCCAATCCTCTCATTCACTCCATCCTCACAATCACTCAATCCTCCCAAACGCTCGGCACTCGCACTCAGTAGATACCTATGCTTACTGTGGGTGTGCAGACTCCGGAGGGGCAAATCCAACCCAAGAGCTATAATAAGCCAATCATGGCATGAATCAATAAAACATGTTGCGGCGTGCAGTCCAATCCCATATATATCCTCACAATCAAGCCCTCGGCCTCACTCAGTCATCAATCTCTCCAGTCTCTCCAGTCTCTCGGGCTCACGAGAATCATGAAAATCAGCCCAAACAATGATGATATGATATATCAATAAATGGCACAGAGACTGAGATATGATATGCAAATAATATATGTGAGTTCGTAATTGCAATTTTAAGCAAATAATTAGACATGCAATACGACCTTTGTGGGCCCCAACAGTACCATTGTATAGCCTAAGCATGATTTCTAACATGACTTGTAGCTCAATTTCTCTAACACATGGAGAATATACGGATAACGACAAGATTATTCAACTATACAGTTCCACGGAATCGACCAAGTCACAATCCCTACGGTGCACGTCCATACGCCCATCACCTAGCATGTGCGTCACCTCAACACCAATCACATAACACGCAAATTCGGGGTTTCATACCCTTAGAACCAAGTTTAGAAGTGCTACTTACCTCAAACCGTGCAAATCTCTACTCCAATAAGCCCTGGCCTTACGAATCGGCCTCCGAATGCCTTGAATCTAGCCATAAACAATTAGATACAATCAACACGAGCTAAAGGAATTAATTCCATAAGAAAATACTAAGTTCTTAATCAAAAGTCAAAAAGTCAACACTAAAGTCGACCCCCGAGCTCACGTCTCGGAATCCAATAAAAGTTAAAAAATTCGGAAGCCCATTCAACCACATGTCCAACCATACCAAATTTACTAAAATCCAACACCAAATCATTACTCAAATCCCCAACTTAAACTCTCCAAATTTCTAGCCTTAAACTCCCAAAACTCCACCTAAATAACACACAAACTAGCTGAGAAATTCAATGGGGAAACAATATTATTGAATAAAAATGATCACAAGTGACTTACCTCGAGAAACCTCTCGAAGTCCCTCTCAAAAATCGCCTTAGCCTGAGCTTGAAATTTCCAAAATAATAAAATTCAAGAAACCCTCGAGTTTTAAACTCTGCCTAGTGCTTTCGCACCTGCGGGCCAAAATTCCGCTTCTGAGGGACCGCATCTGCGGTGAAAACTACGCACCTGCGCCCCAAAATCCGCATCTGCAGAAGTGCTTATGCGCCCCAACTTCAGCTTCTGCGGAAACACCTAACCAACTCAGCCTCTCCCATTCTCCGCTTCTGTGACCTTTTTTCCACAGGAGCGACTCCGCTTCTGCGGCCACCTCTTTGCACATGCAAAGCTCCCTTGGCCAGACTAACTTTGCTTCTGCGCCACTCCAGCCGCACCTATGACCAATCCCCTCGCAGGTGCGATCACACCAAAAGGCCCCCAGCTTTAGTCTCATTTTTTATCCGTTAACCATCTGAACTCCACCCGAGGCCCCCGGAACCTTAACCAGACATACCAACAAGTATGAAAACACAATACGAACTTAGTCGAGCCCTCAAATCACATCAAAAACTTGAATCGCACCCCAATTCAAGCCTAATGAAAACTAAGGAACTTCAACTTCTACAATCGATGCTAAAACCTATCAAATCAAGTCTGATTGTCCTCAAATTTTGCACACAAGTCATAAATGATACAACGGACCTACTACAACTCCCGAAACCAAAATCCGAGCTTGGTAACCACAAAATCAACTCTCGGTTAAACTTCTCAATTTCCAAAACTTCTAATTTTCCAACTTTCACCATTTCAAGCCTAAATTAACTGTAGACCTCCAAATCACTATCCGGACACACTACTAAGTCCAAAATCACCCAACGGATCTATCAGAACCATCAAAACTCCATTCCGGATCCATTTACACATAAGTCAACATTCGGTCAACCTTTTCAACTTAAGCTTCCAACTTTGAGACTAAGTGTCTCAACTCATTCTGAGACATCCTCAGAACCGAACCGACTACCCCAGCAAGTCACATAATAACAATTTAGCATAGTATAAGCAGTAAATGGGGGAACGGGGCTACAACACTCAAAATGACTGGCCGGGTCATTACATCCTCCCCCTCTTAAATAAATGCTCGTCCTCGAACGGGTCTAGAAACGTACCTAGAGTCTCAAATAGGCGTGGATATCTTCTCTGCATCTCTCGATCGGTCTCCCAAGTAGCCTCCTGGACTGGCTGACCCCTCCACTGCACCTTCACTAAAGTTATGTTCTTTGACCTCAACTTTAGAACCTGCCGATCCAAAATGGCCACCGACTCCACATCATAAGTCAAATCACCATCCAACTGAACCGTGGTGCAGTCCAAACCATGAGATGGATCACCGACATACCTTCGGAGCATAGATACATGAAACACTGGATGAACACTCAACAGACTAGGCGGCAAGGCAAGCTTGTAAGCCACATCTCCAATCCTCTGAAGCACCTTAAACAGCCTAATATACCGAGGGATCAGCTTGCCCTTCTTCCCGAACCTCATAACACCCTTCATGGGTGAAACCTTGTGTAGTACCTTCTCCCCAACCATGTAAGCAATATCACGAACCTTCCGATCGGCGTAACTCTTCTGTCTAGACTGCGTTGTGCGAAGCTGATCCTGAATTAATTTAACCTTGTCCAAAGCATCCTGAACCAAGTCAATACCCAATAGCCTAGCCTAGCCCAGCTCAAACCACGATACCGGAGACCGACACCATCTCCCATACAAAGCCTCATACGGAGCCATCTGAATGCTCGATTGGTAGCTATTGTTGTAGGAAAACTTTGCGAGCAGTAGGAACTGATACCAAGAACCCTTGAAATCTATTACATAAGCGCGCAACATATCCTCCAATATCTGAATAGCGCAATCGGACTGCCCGTCCGTTTGAGGGTGAAATGATATACTCAGCTGAACCTGTGTGCCCAACTCTCGTTGCACGGCTCTCCAAAACTGTAATGTAAATTGCGTGCCCTGATCTGAAATGATGGACACCGGCAACATAAAGGCGAACAATCTCGCAAATGTAAATCTCCGCCAACCACTCCGAAGCATAGGTAGTCCCAACTGGAATAAAATGTGCGGACTTGGTTAACCATCCACAATCACCCAAATAGCATCAAACTTCCTGGAAGTCCGCGGGAGCCTACAAAATCCATGGTGATACGCTCCCATTTCCACTTCGGAATCTGAAGCCTCTGAAGTAATCCGCCCGGTCTCTAATACTCATACTTCACCTGCTGACAATTTAGGCACCGAGCTACAAACTCTACTATATCCTTCTTCATCCTCCTCCATATATAATTGCCTCAAGTCCTAATAAATCATCGCGGTACCCGGATGGATGGAATACCGCAAATTGTGGGCCTCCTCAAGGATCAACTCACGTAGACCATCTACATTAGGCACACAAATCCGACCTTGCATCCTCAACACCCATCATCCCCAATAGTAACATCCTTGGCATCACCGTGATGAACCGCGTTCTTAAGGACAAGCAAATGGGGATCATCATATTGGCGCTCTCTGATGCGATCGTATAAAGAAGACCGAGAAACCACACAAGCCAAAACCCGACTGGGCTCCGAAACATCTAATCTCATGAACTGGTTGGCCAAGTCCTGAACATCAACTGCAAGCGGTCTCTCACCAACAGGAACAAATGCAAGCCTACCCATACTCACAGCCTTTCTACTCAAGGCATCGGCCACCACATTGGCCTTCCTGGGATGATACAAAATGGTAATATCATAGTCCTTTAGCAGCTCCAACCATCTCCGCTGCCTCAAATTTAGATCCTTTTATTTGAACAAGTGTTGGAGACTCTGATGATCTATAAATACCACACAAGACACACCATAGAGATAATACCTCCAAATCTTTAACGCATGAACAATGATTGCTAACTCCAAATCATGAATAGGGTAGTTCTTCTCATGAGGCTTCAACTGGCGCGAAGCATAAGCAATTACTCTATCCCCCTAATCAAAACACACCCAATACCAATCCGAGAAGCATCACAATACACTGTATAAGAGCCAGAAGTTGAAGGCAAAACTAGAACTGGAGTTGTGGTCAAGGCAGTCTTAAGCTTCTGAAAGCTCTCCTTACATTCATCTGATCACCTGAATGGAGCACCCTTCTAGGTCAATTTGGTCAAAGGCGCTGCAATAGACGAGAAACTCTCTACGAAGCGACGATAATAACCGGCCAAGCCGAGAAAGCTCTGAATTTCAGTAGCTGGGGATGGTCTGGTCTAACTCTGAACCGCCTCTATCTTCTTTGGATCCACCTTAATCTCCCCACTGTACACCACGTGCCCCAAGAACGCCACCTAACTAAGCCAAAACTCACACTTGGAGAACTTGGCATAAAGCTTCTCCTTCCTCAGACGCTGTAGTACAATCCTCAAATGATGGGCATGCTCCTCCTGGCTACGTGAGTACACCAGGATATCATCAATGAATACTATGACAAATGAGTCGAGATATGGCTGAAATACACTGTTCATCAGATACATGAATGTTGTTGGAGCATTGGTCAGCCCAAAAGACATCACAATGAACTCATAGTGACCATAACGGGTCCTGAATGTCGTCTTTAGAATATCTGAGTCTCGAATCTTCAACTGGTGATATCCAGACCTCATATCAATCTTAGAGAACACTCTCACTCCCTGAAGCTAGTCAAATAGCTCATCAATGCACGGAAAAGGATACTTATTTTTTATTGTAACTTTGTACAACTACCTATAGTTGATGCACATCCGCATAGTACCATCCTTCTTCTTCACAAACAGAACCGGTGCACCCCACGACGATACACTAGGCCTGATAAACCCCTTATCAAGAAGTTTCTGAAGCTGCTCTTTCAATTCCTTCAACTTAGTTGATGCCATACGATACGGAGGAATGGAAATGGGTTGAGTACTCGGCACCAAGTCAATACCAAAGTCAATATCCCTGTCAGGTGGCATGCCCGACAAGTCTACATGAAACACATCCGAAAATCTTGCACCACCGGAACAGAATCAATAGTAGGGGTATTAGCACTAACATCCCTCACAAAGGCCAAATATGTCAGACACCCCTTCCCAACCATCCGTTGGGCCTTTAAATAATAAATCACCCTACTAGGAACATAATCTAGAGAACCTCTCCACTCGATCCTTGGCAACCCCGACATTGCCAATGTCACGGTCTTAGCGTGACAATACAGAATAGCATGACATGGAGACAACCAATACATACCTAAAATCACGTTGAAATCAACCATATTGAGCAATAAGAGATCAACTCTAGTCTCCACTCCCCCAATAGTCACTACACATGACTGATATACATGGTCCATAATAATAGTATCGCCCACCGACATAGATACATGAACAGATGAAACTAAGGACTCACGGGGCATATCCAAATAATGAGTAAAATAGGATGATACATAGGAATAAGTAGAACCAGGGTCAAATAATGTGGAAGCATCTATGTGGCACACTAAAATAATACTTGTGATCACAGATCTGAAGCAACAGTATCTGACCTGGCAGGAATATCATAGAATCGGGCCTGACCACCACCTGATCGGCCTCCCCCTCTAGGGAAACCTCTAGCTACATGGGCCCCACCCATAACTGGCTGGGCGGGTGGTGAAGTAACTGGTGCAGAAGTGATAGCATGATCCGTCTGCTGAACTGGACCTCCCAAGCGACGAGGAAACTATCTCCACATATGCCTAAACTCCCTGCACTCTAAGAAACTCCACGTTGGGGGTAGTGGGGACTGAATCGGGCCTCAAGTACCAGAGTAACTGCTAGAAGGACCTGGAACAGATGAACCCTAAACCAATGGAGCACGGGATGAACTCTGATCTGGGAGAGCACTGAGAGATGATTGACCCGGACGAGCACTGTACGAACCATGGCTAGATGATGCACCACGATGAACAGGACGAACCATCTGAGCGGGCCTAATTGGACGAGCCCTGCTATTATAGGAATGCCTCCTAGAAGGGACACCACTGAAATAACCCGAACCACGAGGCCCCTTGGCCTCCTTCTCCTCATGCTCCTGACTACAGACCATCTCTAGCCACCGAGCAATATCAACCACCTTATCAAACCGAGCACCAGATACACTCTCCCGAGTCATAACAAAACTCAACTGATAGTGGAGGCCATCAATGAACCTCCTAATCCTCTCCCTCTCAGTGGGAACCAACCAAACTACTTGGCGATCCAACTCTGAATATCTCATCTCGTACTGGGTCACAGACATGCCATCCTGACATAGCGGCTCGAACTGCCTGTGTAGCTCCTCCCTACGGGTCTGTGGCACAAACTTCTCCAAGAATAGAACGGAGAACTCATGTCATAAAAGTGGTGCAGCACCAACTGGCCTGCTCCTTTCATAGGCCTCCCACCATCTGAAAGTTTCCCCAGTCAACTGAAAAGTAGTAAATGAGACCTCACTGATCTCCAGAATATCCGCCGTTCGAAGAATCCGGTGGCACCTATCCAAGAAGTCCTGGGCATCATCTAACTCAGCCCCACTGAATGATGGAAGTTGGAGCCTCTCAAATCTCTCTAGTCTCTTCTGCTCCTCATCACTCACAATGGGACCCACCTAGGCCTGAGTAACTACAGCCGGTTGGGCTGGTAGTACCCTGGATGTCTGAAGTCCCTGCATCACCTGCTCTAGAGTACGGGCGGCGGGAGTCTGAGTACCTCTCCTATCCTGAGAAGTGGTTGGCGTGGTCTGAACAGAAATCGCTTGAGCAAGGCTTGTGCAAACAGTCAATATCTGGGCCAAAGCCTCCTAAAGGCATAGAATCACAATGGGCACAGCTGGTGCCTAAGCTGGCCCCACTGGCTCAACCACATCTGGAACCTGCTCCTGAGCTGGAGCAACTGGTGGATCTGCAGGTGCTGCTCTAGCTGTTGTATGAGTTGCACCTCGGACCCTACTATGTCCCCTACCACAGCCTCGGCCTCTCGTGGCCCTAACCGGTGGTACTGGTGGATGTCCGTTTGGTCCGGTAGCACGTGTCCTCACCATCTGTGAGAGAATAGAATAATAGAAGTTTAGTTCCCGGAATCAACAAATTCGCACGACAAGAATACAAGAATATGAAGTTTTCCTAAGGGTTCGGCAGCCTCTCGAAGATAAGTACAGACGTCTTTGTACCGATCCGCAAGACTCTACTAAACATGCTCATGACTCGTGAGACCTACGTAACCTAGGCTCTGATACCAACTTGTCACAACCCAAAACTCAACCTGTCATGATGGCGCCTATCAAGATACTAAGTAAGCCGACTACTCAGACATTTCTAACATTTTTAGATTTAAAATATACTAAAATATGTTTAAATAAGTAAAAATCTCATAAAAACTAATAAAACCCATCACAAATCGATACAGAAGTTTTCCCAAAACCAGAGTGTCACTGAGTACATGAGCATATATACAAATACAAAGTCTGAAACTCTGTCAAGAAAGCAAAAACTGATTAAATAAATTGAGGGATAGGGGAGGAGAATCAAGGTATGTGGACGCCAAGCAGCTACTTCGATAGTCTCTGAATGACTGAAAACTCTGATAATCAGTAACCACCATGACCGAAAATACCTGGAGCTGCACACGAAGTGCAGGGTGGAGCGTGAGTACAACTAACTCAGTAAGTAAAAAGCTTAACTATTGGGCTGAATGCATTGACGGGCATCACAGGTACAGTTCAATTACAAAAATATAGTACATAAAGGTAGACATGCTTCCAAATTTAACAATTAAAGCTCAAACAGGTAAGATATGTAATGTTCAATTGAAACAAGATATGGTATATCTCGATATCTATATGTCAGTTATGTATGCCAGCTGAAGTACAAAACAGTGATGAAATCATATGCATAATCTCAGAGTATCAATCACTCAATCCTCTCATTCACTCCATCCTCACAGTCACTCATTCCTCACAATCACTCCATCCTCACAGTCCCTCAATCCTCCCAAATGCTCGGCACTCGCACTCAGTAGATACCTATACTCACTGTGGGTGTGCAGACTCCGGAGGGGCAAATCCAACCCAAGCGCTATAATAAGCCAATCATGGCATGAATCAATAAAACATGTTGCGGCGTGCAGTCCAATCCCATATATATCCTCACAATTAGGACCTCGGCCTCACTCAGTCATCAATCTCTCCAGTCTCTCGGGCTCACAAGAATCATGAAAATCAGCCCAAACAATGATGATATGATATATCAATAAATGGCACAGTCACAGAGATATGATATGCAAATAATATATGTGAGTACATAATTGCAATTTTAAGCAAATAATTAGACATGCAATATGACCTTTGTGGGTCCCAACGGTACCACTGTATAGCCTAAGAATGATTTCTAACATGACTTGTAGCTCAATTTCTCTAACACATGGAGAATATATGGATAACGACAAGATTATTCAACTATACAGTTCCACGGAATCGACCAAGTCACAATCCCTACGGTGCACGTCCACACGCCCGTCACCTAGCATGTGCGTCACCTCAACACCAATCACATAACACACAAATTCGGGGTTTCATACCCTTAGAACCAAGTTTAGAAGTGTTATTTACCTCAAACCGTGCAAATCTCTACTCCAATAAGCCAAGGCCTTACGAATCGGCCTCCGAATGCCTTGAATCTAGCCATAAACAATTCGATACAATCAACACGAGCTAAATGAATCAATTCCATAAGAAAATACTAAGTTCTTAATCAAAAGTCAAAAAGTCAACTCTAAAGTTGACCCCCGAGCCCACATATCGGAATCCAATAAAAGTTAAAAAAAATCCGAAAGCCCATTCAACCACGAGTCCAACCATACCAAATTTACCAAAATCCAACACCAAATCGTCACTCAAATCCCCAACTTAAACTCTCCAAATCTCTAGCCTTAAACTCCCAATATTCCACCTAAAAAACACATAAACTAGCTGGGAAATTCAATGGGAAAACAATATTATTGAATAAAAATGATCACAAGTGACTTACCTCGAGAAACCCCTCAAAGTCCCTCTCAAAAATCGCCTTAGCCTGAACTTGAAATTTCCAAAATGATAAAAATCACGAAACCCTCGAGTTTTAAACTCTGCCTAGTGCTTTCGCACCCGCGGGCCAAAATTCCGCTTCTGCGGGACCGCTTCTGCGGTAAAATCTCTGCACCTGCGGAGTTCACTTAAGTCCCCAAACTCCGCAGCTGCGCCCCAAAATCCGCATCTGCGGAGTGCTTCTGCGCCTGAACTTCAGCTTCTGTGGAAACACCTGACCACCTGAGCCTCTCCCATTCTCCGCTTTTGCGACCTCTTTTCCATAGGAGCGACTCCGCTTCTGCGGCCACCTCTTTGCACATGTGAAGATCTCTTAGCCAGACCAACTTTGCTTCTGCGCCACTCCAGCCGCACCTGCGGCGTCGCACCTGCGACCAATCCCCTCGCAGGTGCGATCACACCAGAAGGCCCCCAGCTTCAGCAATGCTTCTAGTCTCATTTTTGATCCGTTAACCATCTGAACTCCACCCGAGGCCCCCGAGACCTCAACCAGATATACCAACAACTATGAAAACACAATACAAACTTAGTCGAGCCCTCAAATCACATCAAAAACTCGAATCGCACCCCAATTCAAGCCTAATGAAAACTAAGGAATTTTAACTTCTACAATCGATGCCAAAACCTATCAAATCAAGTATGATTGTCCTCAAATTTTGCACACAGGTCATAAATGATACAACGGACCTACTACAACTCCGGGAACCAAAATCCGAGCTCGGTAACCACAAAATCAATTCTCGGTTAAACTTCTCAATTTCCAAAACTTCTAATTTTCCAACTTTCGCCATTTCAAGCCTAAATCAACTACGGACCTCCAAATCACTATCCGTACACACTCCTAAGTCCAAAATCACATAATGGAGCTATCAGAACCATCAAAACTCCATTTCGGAGCTATTTACACATAAGTCAATATCCGGTCAACCTTTTCAACTTAAGCTTCCAACCTTGAGACTTAATATCTAAACTCATTCCGAGACATCCCCGGAACCAAGCCGATTACCCCAGTAAGTCACATAACAATAATTTAGCATAGTATAAGCAGTAAATGGGGGAACAGAGCTACAACACTCAAAATGACCGGCCGGGTCATTACATCGGGGCTCCAAACCAAACATCCACACAAGTCTAAAAATATCATACGAACTCGCTTGCGTGATCAAAACACAAAAATAACATCTAAAACTACGAATCGAACACTAAAACACATGATTTTCAAAGAAATTTTCAAGAACTTCTAGAATTACAACTAAGCGTCTGAATCCTACCAAATGAACTCCAATCGACACCAAATTTTTCGGACAAGTTCTAAATACCATAAAGGACCTATCCCGAGTCCCAAAATCAAATTTTGAGCTCGATAGCTAAAGGTCAACCTACAGTAAATCTTTTTAACTTCTAATTGTCAAATTTTGGCAAATCAACACAAATCAACCTACGGACTTACAAAACTAATTCCGGCCGTACGCTCAAGTCCGAAATCACAATACGAAGCTATCTGAGTCATAAAAATATAGTTTCGATGTCTTTTTCACAAAAGTCAAAGTTTGGTAAACATTTTCAAATTTAAACTTTTAAGTCAAGAATCAAGGGTCTAAATCAACCCAAAGGCTTTCCGAAATGAAACTAACCAACCTTACAAGTCATAAAAGCATAAACACGCATATGTGAAGTATGAAAAGGGAAAACGAGGCGCAACTACACAAAATGACTGATCGGGTAGTTACATATATATATATATATATATATATATATGTGTGTGTGTGTGTGTGTGTGTGTGTGTGACTCATGCATAGGTTTTATATAAATGATTTTGACATGTATCATGTTTTTATATGAGAATTGAGATATTGATATCTTATTTGATATTCTTTATTTTTAAAGCATGCCTAAATTTCGTATGAACTGTGTTTTGAGCTTTCGTACTCGTTGATGATACCATACTTATTTCATATTTTATTTATGCGTTCACCTGACTATTTGATTGTTAGTGAGTGCCGATATTGACCGCTTGCTACTACTTCTTTGAGGCTAGACTTGATACTTACTAAGTGTTGTGGTTTTGTACTCATATTATACTTCTGCACATTTTTGTGCAGGTTCTGAGGTTGGTGTTAGTAGTGTTCATCCAGTTGAGTAGGAGCTCCAGTGGAGTCTTCGTGATAAGCTGCTTTACTCGATTCGATCTGCAGCACATGGAGCCCCCTCCCTACTTATCTATTTTGTCTATCTACCTTCCTTCTCGAACATACGTTGTAGTTCAATAAACTCTCTTTATTCATGTTAGATGCTTGTGATAGTTGTGATATAGGATTTTGGGTATTATAAACAATTGTGGTCGTGTTTAGACCGTGACTTAGATACTTACATTTGTGATATTAATTTTGAGACAATTTTCGCTTTCTTATTATATCATGATTTTGTTAAATATTTAAATAATCCGCTTTAATAATGGTTGATTGAGTGTTGGTTTGCCTAGCAAGCGGGTTAGGCACCATTACGACCTTTGATTGTGTGGGAGTCCAAAAATAAATTCCATCATTATTCTTTCCTATTTTCACTTAGGTATTGACAAGGGTTGCAGTTGACTGATTCAAATGACATGTATCTGGTATATGAAATATTATATGTATATCATTTATATATTATATACATGCCACTTGTATTTTTTTAAAAAGTAAGTTGTTTTATCAATATTGTTTTGTTCTGATCTTATCTACATCCCACTTATATAATATGAGCAAATTAACACTTAGCCTTTGAGAACAAGTGATGCTTACTTTTAGAACTACTTATAGTTATTGTCACATACAACAACAACAACAACAACAACAACAACCCAGTAAAATCTCACTAATGGGGTTTGGGGAGGGTAGTGTGTACGTAAACCTTACCCTTACCCCGAAGGAGTAGAGATGTTATTTTCGAAAGACCCTCGGCTCAAGAAAATAAAAAGACAAAAGGACAAAAGGAGACAATATTAGTATCACCACATCAATCATAGAAAAAATAGGAACACCATGAAATTCAGAAGAAATATGCAAAGCAAAGGGAGACAATATTAGTATCACCACAACAATCATAAGAAAAATAGGAACACCATGAAATCTAGAAGAAAGATGCAAAGCAAAAGCGATAGCTAGTAAATAGGACCTGAACTGAAAAGCGAAATAGTAAGACACAATATTGCCACTAGCTATCTTAGACAAAAACCCTACATGGCTAGTCCCACAATGGTACGAAGTAAGATACGACTCAACTACCTCCTAACCTATAACCCTAATACTCGACCTCCGCATCTTCCTATCAAGTGTCATGTCCTCGAAAATCTGGAGCCACACCATATCCTACCTGGTCACCTCTCCCCAATACTTCTTAGGCCGCCCTCTACCTCTTCTCGTGCCCTCCACAACCAGTCGCTCATACCTCCGTATCGGAGCATCTGGGCTTCTCCTCTGAACATGTCCGAACCATCTAAGCCTCGCTTCCCACATCTTGTCATCAATGAGATCCACGTGCACCTTCTACGAATATCATCATTCCTAATCTTATCTATCCTAGTGTGCCCGCATATCCACCGCAACATCCTCATTTATGCTACTTTTATCTTCTGGATATGTGAGTTCTTAATGGGCCAACACTCAGCCCCATACATCATGGCCGGTCTAACCACCGCTTTATAGAACTTACCTTTGAGTATCGGTGGCACTCTCTTGTCGCACAGGACTCCAGATGCTAACCTCCACTTCATCCATCCTATCCCAATACGGTGTGTGATATCCTCGTCGATCTCCCCTCCCCCCTGGATAACCGAACCAAGGTACTTCAAGCTGCCTCTACTCGGGATGACCTTCGAATCAAGCCTTACATCCACGCCCACTTCCCCTAGCTCAGCGCTGAACTTACACTCCAGGTATTCCGTCTTCGTCCTGCTCAGCTTGAAACCCTTAGACTCAAGAGCCTGTCTCCAAACCTCCAGCCTCTTGTTAATACCGGCTCGCGACTCATCAATCAGAACTATATCATCGGCGAATAGCATGCACCATGGCACCTCTCCTTGAATATGGTGTGTTAACGCGTCCATCACCAGGGCGAATAAGAACGGACTGAGCGCAGAATCTTGGTGTAATCCCATTACAATCGAAAAATGCTCAGATTCGTCTCCTACTGTCCTAACCCGAGTCTTAGCCCCATCATACATGTCCTTAATCGTCATAATGTAGGGAATCGACACACCTTTTGCCTCCAGACATCTCCAAAGAATTTCTCTAGGAACCTTGTCATACAATTTAGGTCAATAAACACCATGTGCAGATCCTTCTTCCTCTCTCTGTACAGTTCCACCAACCTTCTAACAAGGTGTATAGCTTGTGTAGTCAAACGACCCAGCATGAACCCCGAACTAGTTATCGGATACAAACACTGTCATCCTCACCCTCGCTTCAACTACCCTCTCCCACACTTTAATGTATTCATTGTCACCTAATGAATACAATTTTTTTTATTTTTAGCGTTGGGGTAGCTTCAAACTCAAGTATTATTGAAGTTTCTTTGGGGGAGGGAGAAGGAGAAAGAGGGAGGGGGCGTCTCAACTTACCCCAAACTAATAAAGATCCCAAGTATTAGATTTCAAATGTGAGCGCTTCATATTTTTTGGATCTTTATTGAATGCATTGTATGTCATACGAAAGTGGTAACGGAAAGATTGATGAGGATACCGTGAGAGACGGGTGAATTGGAGGGAGAGAAAAAATTGGAAAGATTAGGATGTGTATGTTTTATCAAAATTGGAGCCTAAAAATAATGAATACACTAGTTAGCTTAAATTGCTACAAAATAAAAAGAATTCTTACGTTGGAAAATTGTCTGAGAGTGTTAATAAAAAAGTAATTAATATTTCTAAAAAGGTTTTCTTAAATTATTGTATTTGTGGATAAGTAAGGCACAATAATTATTCACCTGTGATGTGTATATACTCTTTCTGCAAATAGACACCATTCTCCTATAGGTATCACAATTTCTTAGATATTTTGTTCTTATGTCCCTATAACTGCTGATTAATACCGTTGTTTCATTATGATTTAGTATTGGATATTGTGTCTTAGTCTCTATTATAACTATCGATTTAATACATTACAATTCTCTCTTTAGTACCGCACTGTTATTGTTACGAATAAGATGGTTTAATGTGGATGTCCGTTCAATTTTCTTATACATTTTATTCAATGAATCTATGTATTTATCACATATTTCAATTGAAGAATTATAACTTTTAGATGATGTTTACACCTTATAAAAGGTATTTTACCTTTTGTATTAATATAGAATTGAATGGGAATATTCTTTTCTCTCAAATCTTGTTTCATTTTGCTCTTATTTACAATACATATAAATAAAATTTCTATTATTATCTTAAGAACAGGGCATACGAGTTCTATCCTGTGTGGCCAAGCTTCTCCAACGCTAAAAGCATTTTTTTTCAAACAAAGTGCTTTCTTTTTTTAAGTTGAAGTATTTGGCCAAGATTTTAGAAGAAAAAAAGTTGCTTTTGAAAAGAAGCAGAAGCCGTTTTGGATAAGCAGAAAAAAATAACTTTTCTCCAAAAATACTTTTTTGAAAAATACTTTTGAGAAATTTAGATCATTTTGTAATATTCCAGTGATTGCTGCAAGGAATGACGTCATAGCTCCTTCAAAAGTAATAAAAATCAAAGCCGTAGGTTCCCAATAACATCAATTAGTTGATTAAATATTAAATTAAAATATAAAATAAAGGTTACGGTATATAGAGAAGACCTCACCGTTTAAGAAGTAACCATAGAAACGAAGGAACCCACTATTTATTTTTTGATTTCTTTTATTTACTAGATTTTTGATACCTAGGACTCGTTCTTGACAAATCCGATCAGGTGTTCATAATCTGGAGTAAAATGATTCGAACCTTTGCATGCCGGTACCAAAAATCGATGCCTTACCACTTGGCTATACTCCACAGGTATTCACTTTTTAAAAGCTTTGCCAAATATTAATTACTATTCAAAAGTTCTTTTCAAATTAATTAGCCAAACACGAACTGCTTCTAACCAAAAGTACTTTGGAGAAAATCACTTTTGAAAAAAACCATTTCTCAAAATAAGCTTATTCGTTGTGAAGCTTGGCCAAACAGACTATTCGTCACGTTACAAAAAGAGAATCTTACGTGAATGTAACAAAAAAGACACTATTTACCAATAACTAGCCATTTTAGTCATGTTATAAAAAATAACCAATTATATACAACATGAAAAAAATATAGGAAATCAAAATTTTTTTTAATGAGTATTGTTGCGACTTGTTGAAAACACATTGATGAGGCAATATACAAAATTTGACGAAGCTTGAAGGTGAGTTAAACTAGTTTGGAGTCAAAATTCATTACCAATGATATACAATATTAAAAAACTTAGGCTAAAAAGGATTTTTTTTCCAATGTGAATGGTTGGAATTCGTTGAAAACATATAGATGAAGCAATATACAAAATTCGAGCAAGATTGGAGGTGATTTGGACTTATTTGGTATCAAATTTGTAGTTACAATCGAGTTTAAAAAATTCTCTAGCGACACATATATCAAACTTATTTCACGCATGTATCTCACATACATGCATACATGGATATACACGTGATACACATATGATACTTACGTGATACACAAATGATACACAGTATGATACACATATCATATTTTTTTATGTTAATCTTCTACTTCGAATTTTCAATTCAAACCACCTAAAAACTCTACCAAATCATCCAAAAATTGAGATTTACACTCTTTAAGATGTACGCAATATATTCCAATAATACCCACTAAAACAAAGGAAAAAATTGATATTTTTTGATGCCAAATAGCTAATTGGCTAATATTGATAGCATTTGACTAATACAATACTAATAATATTTTTTAAATTGACTAATTTTTATAATAAGTCGCTCATGTACGGACATAACTTGTAATTTCCCTTGCAAAAATGTAGCCAATGGGTTCCAAGAGGAGACGAACTTGCTTACCAACCGCGGAAAGTTCCTCCAATTGAGTCCACCTTTTAACTGAAGAATATGTATGGTGACCAATAATATCTCTGAGCTTCATTCTTGCATGTCCATTTCTCTTCCTCGCTGCAATCTTTGATTTCGATAAGACAATTTCACGAGGAAGAGAGGACAGGAACATGGGTTTGGAAATCTTGGAACCTAACACTTGCATTCGTGGTTGCTGTACCAGCCCGAAAATCCCCATTCATCTCCCTCTTCCTTCTTATTCTCTCTCTCACCCTATTGCTCGAGGTCTTTATTCCTTTATAAAAAAATTGAAATCTATATAGACATTCAATTTTTACTAATCTTGATTGGTTTAAGGCATTTGATTGCAGGGGCTGAAAGTGTGGTGTATGAAGCCATTCTTGATGGTAAAAGAGTTGCTGTGAAAAAACCCATCTTGTCCACCTCTGAGGATATTGATAAATTCCATAAAGAACTGCAATTATTATGGTGAAATTCCTCCCTTTATTTTGTTTGAGTATAGGGCTGTGTTGTTTATATATGTTTGAGATTGATTAGTTTTTGTCTTTATGTGTTTTTCTGTGAATGGTGTATGGGCAAAGCTAGTAGTTCTAACTATGAGCAAATTGTTTGGTATGGAGTTCTGTGGTTGAGCTCGGTTAATTTGTTCGAGTGTCTTGTTGTTTAATGTGGTTTGAATATCCACTTTCTATGACACTATTACTGTATAGGGAGTCAAACAGCTTCTTTGAGCAAGAGTTTTTTATATAGTTTTTTAAATATTCTTACTTATAAAAAGTTTTAATTTATATAGTATTTTTATCCAGTTTCTGATCATATATATTGTAGTTAAGAAGATTCAGAATTTGATGTACAAACTGAGAATGAAAATTAGAAGATTTGACACTCGTACTTTGAACCCCTTCACTGTTTTTGAACTAGAGGGAGTAACAAGTTGTGTCACTTATACAAAGAAAAAGAATGATATAGCAAATTGGCCATTTCTAAATGGCAAAGCTAGTATATTTACCTTATCTTTACGTATGAGAAAATTGTGATTTATGGTTAAGCTTTTGAGCTTGGCTAATTTATTTGTTTGTGAATTTTTGTTAAAATGCTGTTTGGCTATAGCAAATTGGATCATCCGGGGATAGCAAAACTACTGGCGGCGCATGCCAAGCCGCCAAATTACATGTTTTTCTTTGAATTTTACGAGTCCGGAAATCTTGCCGGGAAATTACACGTGGATGAATGGAGCCCAAGTATAAGACAAGCACTTGAAGTTGCAACTCGTCTAGGTGTGTTATGCATTTGCATTTTCCAGCTGCTTGTCATTTTATGTGTCATCATGGATAGTGCGTGCTCCCTCTGTTTCAAAAAGAGTTGTACTATTTCCTTATTAGTCCGTTTAAAAAAGATTGACACCTTTCAATATTTCCTTAATAGGGAGCATTTGTAGCCACACAAATGCTATGACAAGTTTCAGGCCACAAGTTTCAAAAGTTTTACAGCCACACAAATATTATGGCTTATTTAAGACCACATATCTGCAAAGTCTTCCCTTATTTATTAAAGTTTGTGTCAATTCAAACTAGGACAATCTTTTTAAAATGGAGGGAGTAATTGTTTTCTTTTTTCCGTTGTAGGGATGTTAGCTTATCTAATAAAGTTAATGATTTGAAGTAATGCCAAAGAATTTATAATGTTTTCCACCAAGGTGAACAATTAATATTGTGAAACTTGCATTGAGAATGGGATCTATTAGAATGTGATAAAACAGATATTTATCAAGAAAAAGAAAAGAATGTGATAAGGGAAAAATAATAAATGAGCTTCTATTGGAAGTCTACAATACCAGATTGTGATTCATTGATGATAGCACATATGGACTGAAATGGGGAAAAAAAGGGCATGGATAATGCTAGAATCATTAGTAGACAACTGAACTGCTGAGATTTAGTAGTTTAGTAATTATTTCAACTATTGAGAATTTATTTAACCATGATGAAGTATATAGAAGAAAATCATTGGGTAATGGAACTGAAACAGAAAATAGGAGGAGGGAAGCGAGTACCACGACGTTTCAGTAAACAACGACGTTTCAGGAAACGCCATTGCATTTTGTTGATTACTGGTCTAGTAATTTGTGGATCTTACTGAAGAAAGAGTAATGTGCTAGCTAAGATGTTTTTTCCTTCTAAAGTCAAGTATCTCCCACTCTCTTCCTCCTCGGTTTCTCCCCTAAATCTGGCCATTCTTTCTAATGGTTCTAAACATAAAAGATGGTTGCTTAGATGACATTTCTTTCTCCAAACTCTTTTTGAAATCAAAGCACACCAGCTAGTCCTAAGTAAACATGGCCTATGGCCTAATACATAGTGATATCTAAAACCATATCCCCCTGCTGCTCTGTCGTGTTGCTGGCTAGTATTGAGTCGTCTAGGCTTCCTTCTTTTCTCTCCTTTATTCCTCTCTCAATGAAAATGAATCAATTCAATTTTAGCAAAATTTACAATACTTTTCTCCTTTTACAGCAAAGGCCCTACAATACCTACATAACCTCGGGATTGTGCACAGGGATGTGAAACCAGCGAACATTCTTGTAATGTCTTTGATCTTCCTGATTCTTCTGCAGTTTTTATGTATATCCTTGTCAACTTTAAATAAGTTTAACCCCTTCAGAAGCCCTCTCTCAATTACCTCATGCTATAATTCATTGGCACATTTGTTTTTGCTATACTGCAGCTTGATAGACAGCTACAACCACGTCTTGCTGACTTTGGTCTGGCAGAATACAAAAAGAATCTTAAACTAGTTTCCACTGAAAACTGGAAATCTACTGGCAAGCCTACTGGAGGTTTCCATAAGAGGAATATGGTTGGTACGCTTATTTACATGGCACCAGAGGTGCTGAGGAAAGAGATACAGACTGAAAAATCTGATGTATATAGCTTTGGAATATCAGTGAAGTAAGTTTTGCGGTCACAAGCTGCTTTTGCATCACACTTAGAAATGCAATTGATTCTGCAAGTTCACTTACCTGATACTAACTTGTAATGCCTAACCTCAATATAAAATGTATGCTGATTGGATGTTGTTTTGCGTCTGAACAAGTAGCTTCCTAAATGGTTTAGCATCAATCTTTGGTTGTCACAATGCTGGTTGGATGGACTTCTCCACGAAGATGGAGTGGCAAGACGAGTGGAAGCACCAAGGGTTGAATATTTCTGTACAAAAAATTCAAATGAATTCAATCCAAATAAATCTTTTAGCTGCATAAACTCTAGAGAGAAAAGATTAGCATAAACATGAAATGTGCTCCATTTAGGTTGGGGTAATAGAATCCATCTATAGCAAGCAAAAACTCATTCATTCACATGCCAAATACAGGTTCTGATCTACCCTAAACTGCCTCACATGTTCATCTTACAGATACTGGAAATATGTACATTTAGGGTCCACAGATATCTCGTAAACACATTAACCCTCAACCTTCATACAGATTACTCCACCTGGACTGAATGTTCTCTATGTTATGATATATAGAGCATAAACATGGATGAATTTGACAACCTGACGTGAAAAGGATCTTCTGAGAATTTAAATGGAATGCTTCAGCTTTGACTTCATCTAAGTCATCATTTGATGAAGTTGATTCATATTTACTGCCAGCTTTTGTTATCTGTCAGCTACTTTACCTTGTTATCTTGATGTCCTATCTCTGCAGCAACATGGATATGCCAAGATTCTTGTGTGTAGAAGCAAGTTGATTAGCTACTGTATATTATCTCTAGTTTGAAACCCTAATTGTTATCAGATAGAAGAATTGCTCAACGAAAGGCCTTCCGAGTTGCAAATGTGTTTCGGGCATTGTTTTCCCCACCTTGGATATAACTGACTTCCTCAGACTTTGCATGCAAGAATTTTCATGAGTAACTGCCCAAGTTCTGTGTTCAGTCTTAGTTATTTAAAAAAAAGATTAGCTTTTAAAAGTGAAGTACCCCTTGCTACCTCCATAATATTGTGGATAAGGATTTAAGAACTACGTATGGGCAACTCCTGCATGCAGAAGAACATGCGACCTCTTAAGGCCTCTGAAAATTTCTTCCAGAAAGTGTGGTTTCAGAAACTTTTGTGTGTCTCCATGATAATAATTAGAGACATCATTGATGCTTGCACCAGCCTCGCGTTTATTTTCTATTATTATCTTCTTTTTAATGGATCACGACAATGACTTGGTTGTTTCCATTATGAGCTAGTTTTGTGTTATTGTATTCAATTTACTCGCAAATCCTTTTCCCTTTCGTTAGTAATACTATGATGGGCTGCATGAGGCAGCAAGTGTTTATTTGTCCTCACTTTATAGCTGATACCAAGTAATACTCAGATGTGTCTTTTATTTGGAACATTTTATGAAACATTTTTCGTATTCTGCATTTTAAGAGCAAGTTCTTGTGGATTCATAATGTTGCAGTGAGCTGCTTACTGGCGTAGTTCCATACACTGATCTCCGTTCAGAGGCACAGGTTGGTCTTTCTTTCACTTCCTCAAAATGTCAGCCTTTAATTACAACAACAAATACACCTCAACCTCAAGCTTGTTAGGGCCCGCGAATTGTCAACTTTTATTTAACCTATCATCTGTAAGTTAAATTTTACCTTTCACAAAAAAAAAAAAAAAAAAAAATGCATAAGGTTGTTGGTTATTCTTCAGTTCTATTTTTTTTATTTGGTAAACAATCACACACAACATAAATGAATGTCTTTCCAGAATGTAGAATGAAAAGAAGAGAAAGAGAAATGCAGAATGAGAAAAGAGGAAGTAAGTTTGGGAATACCCAGATAAATTATTCTCTCAAGCTATTGGGGGTTTAGATATTGATGTAAACATGCTATAAAATTGGAAGGAATACAATGAATACCTTTTTAGCTACTTGTTGTCTTATTACACTGATCAAAGGCATACTCACTCTTATCCTGTTACTCTAATTTTATTTATTCATGCCTATCCTCACAAGGTAGGGGTAAGGTCTGCCTACACACTACCCTCCCCAGACCCCACGGTGTGGGATAATATTGGGTATGTTGTTGTTGCTGTTGAACACTTATGAGATAGGAGCAATTTTATGGTTAATAGGATTCGTAAGAAGCTGCTCTCCTTTGAAATGGTGGAAGAACTCTTAAGTTTTTTCCTCCACATACGAGATGGGAGTTGGCTTTAATTCAAGAAACTGATTTCCGGATATATGATTCTTTTAAACATGTAGAATAAGAACTTACGAGCAGTTGATTTACTCTGTCACATATCTTAGATGCTTACTGGTTCCTATATCTGCTTATGATAGGCCCATACTGTGCTTGAAATGAACTACACTGAGCAGCGACTTACTGCAGCCGTTGTATCTGAAGGCTTACGGCCCGTTCTAGCTGATCTTCGATCCGGTGCTTCAGCTAGTTTACTCTCTTTGATAGAAAGATGTTGGGATAAAGATCCGCAAAATAGGCCTTCTTTTGATGATATTGTCGTGGAGCTTGGTTCCATTCTGGCAGATGAAATTGGAAGGAGCCGTACAGAAATGGTGTCAGCGGATTCTTTTATTTCTTCAAATGGTTCTGATGGTGCAAATATCCAAAGCTATCAGGAGAATATTAGCTGGTTCGGTCAGGGTAAAGAATTTTCGAAAAGGGTCCCTATTGCCCTTGCTGCTAGCGCATGGCTGGATCATTCAGAAGATCATGTATATAGTCCAGTTCTATCTTGGGGTTCCTTTGCATCATGTGGAAGAAGGGAAACGATGGAAGATAGACACTTCCTTATGCCTCAAGTGTGTGATGAAAAGGATATTCACGTCTTTGCAATCTTTGATGGTCATCGAGGTAGGATATACAGTACTTTTCTGTGTTAGTGATTTTAACTGTTGAATCAAATCACCACTAAATCACCACTGAGTATTCTACTTGTGGGAGAAAAGTAGTAGAATTTTGAAGAAAATGGATTGAACAAATTTCTTAATTCCTATACATTATACCCTTAGGTTAACTATCATCGTAAGGGAATAAGTAATCTTTTTACACTGCCTAATTGAATGTTCTTATTTGCTTAATGAGATTGAAGAGCTAGAAATGTGGGCGTCTAGTAATTTTGAAGGAACACATTGGTATCATATGTTGCTTCATGTGTTTACTATTTGGTTTTTGATGAACGGGAAAATAGTATCGAACATTATATAGTATCGAACATTATATCGCCTTTTTTGTTTGTTCATAATAATAACAGTACGAAACTCAACAACAATTAAAACTAGAATAGCAATGGTAATAAAGTAATTGTACTTTTTGAAACCTAATTGATTGTACTTTATGGTTAAGCAAACAAGGAGGTGGTGGCCTTTACGAAGCCCTTTTTTTCGTACGTAAAACTTATTAGAAAAATATTTCACTGGAATAGCAGTCTTAATTAGTGTGCCTACAGGTTCAGCAGCAGCTGAGTTTTCTGCTGGAGCCTTACCAGGATTTTTGCAGAATCTTGGTTCAGTTAGCAGGTTTTACGAGCTTAACTTGCCTCGGATTGTTCTCCAATTTCATTCGTGTGTGAATGACCAAGAAGTTTTTAAGAGAGACGAGGCACACAACTCATGGATGTTTATGACTTTGCAGTCCCTCTGATGCGCTTTTTGAAGCATTCATAAAGACAGATGTTGCATTCAGGACACAACTTGATTCTTGTCGCAAACGCAAGGGAGCAGTTCAGAAAGATTGGCACCCTGGTTGTACTGCAATAGCTGCTCTTATCGTCAGAAACAAACTTATTGTTGCTAATGCTGGTGATTGCAGAACAGTCTTGTGTCGAGCTGGTAACCCGTATGCTCTAAGTAGGGTGAGATGTTCATTTACTTAGCCTACTTTCTGATGAAATCAGATGGCTTTGCATTTGCACTAATATATGGTACTGTTTTAGGATCATGTTGCAAGTTGTCATGAGGAGCGTGAGCGTATTATCCGTGCAGGTGGCCTTGTCAAATGGCAAGTGGATACATGGAGGGTTGGTGATGCGGCTCTCCAGGTTAGTCTTTCCAGTTTCACATCTTTTTTAGCACTATCTGATGATTTTTCTAGTATACAGAATTCTAGCATTCCTGTCAATTGTTATATTCTTGTCCATTTTTGCCCCTTGGCTTGGATATTCTTGCATCCTTCTATGCGCGTGTATATTCTGCAAATCTGTATTTATGTATTCCTGGTTGGTTGGAGTCTTACAGTTCCGAAGTTATATTTTTTATCAGGAGAATCCCCTTGTCTTATGTCTTATGATTTTCACTTTCCTTCCGATCCCAGTTCCATTTTAAATAAACATCCCCCAAAAGCTATTTGATGTTAAAAAAATGAAGGAGTACTAGTGCATGTACGAAATGTATATGCACATTACCCGATCCATTTTAGTGAGGGAAAGTGGTGTCTGCGTTATATTCCTTCAAGAGCAGTTATAAAATATGTAGATATCATGAGCTCAATGACAAGTTCTTATAAACGTTATAAATGTATTAATATCATAGTAGCCAATTAATGCAGTACCTTGACTCATTCTTCATGTATTGTATGGCGAATGGTTAGTTGATGACTTGTGTTATATTAGTATGGAAAATTATATGAAGGGGTGCTAAACACCTCTAGACTAGTGGCAATTTAATCTGGTTCAGTATCCGGCTGAGACCAGTGATAAATAGGATATATTATCTTAAAAGTTGGTGATTTAGGCCTTGTTGAGGGGAAATAAACAATTGGTGATTTAGGATCTTAGAAAATATAGAAGTTTTATTATCATTAAATAATCTGATTAATTTTACTTTCACTAGGTCACTAGGTCTATCGGTGATGATGATCTGAAGCCAGCTGTAACTGCGGAACCTGAGATAACTCTAACTACTCTTTCTGCAGAGGATGAATACATTGTAAGTATTACTACTGTTAATTCTTCCATCATGATGGCATTTACTTTACTCAAGAAGAAAATATCATTCCATGATACTTCAATGACTACTTAATGTTGTCAAATTTTAGTGGTGAATCTATCTTTATGAAATTCTAGTAGTGAATCGATCTTTATGATATGTGACAACATTTTATGCACTTCCTGACCAAATTAGTTGATTCTCCTTTTAGACTTAGCTTCTTATTTCTGGTTATATCTTATAGATAGTAGTAATATATACTGCCCCACATCAGAAAATAGCTGTGTAGTACTATGTAATATTATAGATAAATAGGGCTATCAATATACAGTTTTTCCGTATCATTATTTCTCACATGGTATCTGAGCGGCAGTGAGAAAACATTCGGACAAAAACCCTGCCAAGCAGTTGCCGTGCTTCAATTTTCGGTGACCTTTTAGGGATGTTTTGCATTATCTCCCTTTTCTTCAGTGTTGTGCACAATCCAACGCTAGCACAAGGTTCCCCTATCACAGGCGGCCAAACCCCAGTTAGGCTCTCCGGCAAAGACCCCTCCACGCGCCAGTAAGAACCTCGAATCCGCCGGCACATCTAACACACGCGCCGACGCGTAAAGCACATTTCGACCAGATTTTGACAAAAATTCTTCAGGACAGACAGACTCCGAGAAGTTTGAAATTTTCTGGCGAGCTACTGTGATTATCCTTTGATTCTTTTTTTGTGTTTGGTGATATTTTGCTAGAAAAATCTTCAAATCTATCATGTCATTATGGTTGGATATTTTTGGTTCCAAAAACACATGAATTGGAAGTTCAAGTGTTATGATAACTCCGGAACCCTTAATGAAAAATTCAAACTACTTAGCTTGAGCTTCCTTGGTTGAGTTGTGGTGCAAGGGTCAAGGTATTCAAGATTACTTAACCAAAAAGGCTAGTGCAGGAGATGAAAAAGCCAAAGTACTTTGGGAGAAGATCGATGCTTAATTATGCAGTATCATGTGGTGATTTATTGATCCCATGTCGATGCCTTTGTTTGTCCATTCTAGACATGTTATTTAGTTTAGAAAAAGGCTCACACTTTATACACTAATGACATATCTCGTTTCTATGATGTGATATCGCGGATGACAAATTTGAAGAAACAGGAATTGAATGTCTACTTACTTGGGACAAGTACAAGCATTCATGGAGAAATTTGAGAAGTTGATGCAGCTTTTGCTAGTGTTGAAAAGCAACAAGAGTAACGATAGAAGATGTTTCTAGTTCTTGAACTCGCTGGATTTCCTAATGACCTTGATTCAGTATGTGATCCGATCCTGGCTAGTCTAACTATCATCCTACAATCTCATCACAGACAACTGACTCAACCGTTATAGCATCCTAGACAGTGAAAAATCGGGCATCTCAGACTATGGAGAATAGACGAGAAGGAGGTCGTTTTGGAAGATCTCTACCCAAGTGTTCTTATTGTAATAAGCTTGGACACACTCGTGATGTGTGGTATTCTTTGCATGTTCGACCACCTAAAAATGCTCATTTTGCTCAAACCGAGATTGCTGGTAACTAGTGTTTTCTTTATCTGAAGGGAAATATAATGAGTTCCTTCATTATCGAGCAAGTAAGCAGGCACCTCTATAAGTAGCCTTTGTTGCTCAAACTGATACTTCTGTTGCTGATAATTCTTTTGCTTGTGTTTCCTAGTCTACTTCTCTTGGATCGTGGGTCATGAACTCAAGCGCCTCTGATCATATTTCTGATAATAGGTTACTTTTGTCAAATATTGTTTATTCACAATCTCTTCCCAATATTACTTTAGCCAATGGAGTCTAAACAAAAGCAAAAGGAGTTGGACAAGCTAATCTACTATCCTCTGTCACTTTAGATTATGTTCTTTATGTCCTTGGCTGTTGTTTTAATCTTGCATCTGGTAGTCAGTTGACTCATGCCCTCCATTATAGTATATGTTTTATTGATGATTCTTTTGTTATGTAGAACCGCAGTACGAGACATATGATTGGCATAGGGCGTGACTCACAAGGCCTTTACTACCTTGCCTCGCTCAATCCCTCCACAACATGTTCAGTTAAAAATCCTCTAGACCTAATTCACAGACGTTTCGAACCTCCGAGTTTGTCCAAGCTTCAGAAGATGGTGGCTAGTTTGTCTATACTAGATTATGAGTCGTGTCAACTTGGGAAATATGAAAGTGGCGGAGATGAGGATGATGAGATGGATGTGTGGGCATTCTAGGAGGAATATGGTTAGAAATGAAGATATTCAAGGTAAGATAGGTGTGGCCTTCGTGGTGAACAAAATGGGGGAAGCGAAGTTGAGATGGTTCGAGCATGTGAAGAGGAGAGGTCCGGATGCCCTAACGAGGAGATGTAAGAGATTGGCAATGGTGGGCCTGAAAAGGGGTAGAGGTAAGCCGAAAAAGTATTGGAGAGAGGTGATTAAGCAAGACATAGCACAACTTTAGCTTACCAAGGATATGATCCTTGATAGGAGAGTGTGGAGATCGAGAATCAGGGTAGAAGGGTAGTAGAGAGTCGAGCGTCTTTCCTTTCATTCTAGTAGTGGTAGTGATATTCTCGTATTTACATATTATTAGATTTCTATTACTGTTTGAAGATGCTATATTTTGATTTTACTATTATCTTGCTGCTGTTACTGTTTATTTGACTTTTTTTTACTGATGCATATCTTTTTTCTGTACTGTTGTGATTATGTATGCTTGCTTTGAGTCGAGGGTCTATTGGAAATTGCCTCTTTACCTACACAGGGTAGGGGTAAGGCTGGTACTCTCTACCCTCCTTCGACCCCACTTGTGGGATTATACTTGGTATGTTATTGTTGCTGTCAACTTGAGAAACATACCTGAGCCACCTTTTCGCGTAGTGCTGAGAGTCATGCAAAGTTTGTTTTTTCTTTAGTTCATTGTGATATATGGGTCCTAGTAAAGTTGGTTCAATCTTACGATTTCATTATTTTATTAGTTTCATTGATAATTACTCAAGATGTACTTAGATTTTCCTAATAAAAGATTGTTCTGAGTTATTTTCTATATTCCAAAGTTTTGTGCCGAAATAAAAAATTAATTTAGCGCTTCTATTCGCATCTTTCGTAGTGATAATGCCTTAGAATACTTATTTTCCTAATTTCAGTAGTTTATGACTTCTCAGGGAATTATTCATCAGACATCTTGTCTATATACCTCTACAGAGAAAGAATAGGCACCTCAGTGAGACTGCTTGCGCACTTCTCATTGTGTCCCATGTTCCACTATGTTTTTGGGGCGATGCAGTTCTCACGGCTTGTTATTTGATTGATCGGATGCCTTCATTTTCTATCCAAAGTCAGATTCCATATTCACTATTGTTTACTCAGTCACCCTTATACTCTCTTCCCTTCGTGTTTTTGGGAGCACATGCTTCTTTCAAACTTAGCTCACGGGAAGGATAAGTTAGTTCCTCGTGCTCTCAAGTGTGTCTTCCTTAGTTATTCTCAAGTTCAAAACGAATATCGTTGCTTCTTACCTGATCTTCATAGGTATCTTATGTCAGCTGATGTCATATGTTTTGAGTCTCGACCTTACTTTACTTATTTTGGCCACATTGATATTTCTGAGGTCTTACCTATACCAACTCTTGAGGAGTTTACTATAGCTCCTCCTACATCCTCAGTCACATAAGTCTTACCCATACCGACCGTTGAGGAATCTAGTATTGCTCCTCCTAGATCTCCAACCAAAGGAATACCACTCTTGACTTATCATCATTGTCCGCGTCCAGCATCAGGCTTAGCTGATTCACATCCTACACCTGACCCTGCTCCTATTGTGGACTTGTCTCCTCCTAGTCCACTGATTTTACTTCGGAAAGGTATGCGGCAGTCCATACTTAATCCTAATCCACGTTATGTCGGTTTAAGTTATCATCGTTTATCATCACCCCATTATGCTTTTGTGTTTTCTTTGTCCTTTGTTTCCATCCCTAAGTCTACATGTGATGCACTGTCTCATCCAGGATGACGACATGCTATGATTGACTAGATGTCTGCTTTACTTGCGAGTGGTATTTGGGAACTTGTTGCTCTTCCTTCAAGTAAATCATCTGTTGGTTGTCGTTGAGTTTATGCAGTCAAAGTTTGTCTAAATGACCAGATTGATTGGCTTAAGGCCCGCCGTGTTGCCAAAGGGTATACTCAAATTTTTGGGCTTGATTACAATGAGACTTTTTCTCTCATGGCTAAAATAGCATCAATCCATCTCTTTCTATCCATGGTTGTTGTTCGCCATTGGCCTCTCTTTCAGTTGGACATTAAGAATGTTTTTCTTCACAATGATCTTGAGGATAGAGTTTAAATAGTGCAACCACCTGATTTTGTTACTCAAGGGCAGTCTAGTAGCCTTGTATGTCGATTACGCCGGTCATTCTATGGTTTAAAACAATCTCCTCGAGGCTGGTTTGGTAAATTAAGCATAGTTATTCAGGAGTTTGGTATGACTCGCAGTGAAGCTGATCACTCTGTATTATATCCGCATACTGCTTCATATTTGTGTATTTATTTAGTGGTTTATGTTAGTGATATCATTATTACTGGCAATGATTAGGATGGTATCACTAGTTTGAAGCAACATCTCTTTCAGCATTTCGAGACTAAGGATTTGGGCAGATTGAAGTATTTTCTAGGTATGAGGCTGCTCATTCTAGCCCAGGCATTATTATTTCACAACGAAAGGATGCCTTAGATATTCTTGAGGAGACAAGAATGACGGGTTGAAGACCCATTGATACTTCTATAGATCTGAATGCTAAACTTCTGCCAGGACAGGAGAAGCCTCTTACTGATCCTGCAAGATATAGGTAGATGGTTGGTAAGTTGAATTACCTCATGGTGATAAGACTTGTCATTTCCTTTCCCGTGAGCGTTGTAAGTCCGTTTATTGACTCTCCTTGTGATAGTCATTGAGATGCAGTTGTTGAATTCTTCGGTATTTAAAATCAGCGCCAAGCAAAGAACTATTGTTTGGGGATCGAGGTCATGAGCTGATCGTAGGATACACAGACATTGATTATGTATGATCATCTTCTGATAGACGTTCTACGTCTAGATATTGTGTTTTAGTAGGAGGTAATTTGGTGTCTTAGAAGAGCAAGAAATAGAATGTGGTGGCTCGATCTAGCATAGAAGCATAATATCGAGTATTGCCTATGGCAACATGTGAGTTAATTTGGATCAAACAGTTGCTCAAGAAATTAAAATTTGGTGAAATCAGTCAGATAGAATTTGTGTGTGATAACCATGCTGCCCTTCATAATGCATAAAACCGGTGTTTCATAAGAGAACTGAACACAATGAGATTGACTATCAGTTCGTCGGAGAAAAGATACTCGCAGGCGATATTGTTACAAAGTTTGTGTAGTCGAATGATCAGCTTGCAGATATTTTTACTAGTCCTCGTATATGTTATATCCGTAACAAGCTTAATATATATGATTTATATGCACCAGCTTGAGGGCAAGCCTTAGATAGTAGTAATATACATTGTCCCACATCAACACTTAGTTAATTAATCAATAATACAATTTTCCCGTGTCATTATTTCCCACAATATCCACACAGGTATATTATTTGGGCATTTTGTAGAAGTGTTGGGTATATAAACATACTTTTTGTTGCACAATCAGTTCCCACAAATAACATACAACTAATGATGTGGATTCCATTTTGTCATTAGCATGATTTTGCACCCTAAGGTATGGCCTAGTGGTCATTGAAGTGGGTGAGAACCATGAGGTTCAAATTCTAGCCGAGGCAAAAGTTACTAGGTGATTTCTTCCCATCTATCCAAGCCTTGGTGGATAGAGTTACCTGGCACCTGTTGCTGGTGAGAAGTGACAGATATCTTGTGAAATTAGTTGAGGTGCGCGCAAGCTGACCCGGACACCATGGTTATAAAAGAAAAATGATTTGTTGGTTTGAGGCCCCATGTTTTCTTGACCTTTATTATGTCTTTTGTGGTCAATCATAATACTTTGACTTTGAAATGCATGAATACGTTCGGACTTTTTGTTTTCATCGCTTTCTCTGGTTTGAATTGGGTTGACTGTTAGTGAGTATTTTAGGTTGGGAAAGGGAGTGAATGAAGGATGGGAAACTCTGGGCTGATATTGGAATTTGTAAATTGATTTAAGATCATGGGAATATGCAAGGTCAAATCAAGGAATTTATAAGAGAAAAAGGCTACGAGACCTCCACATAAATGGGAAAATGTGGATGTTCTCATATTGACATAAGAATTTTTTATTTCGGTTTTGTAAGGGAGCCCCCAACTATTTTGCAATTGAGGGGTAGTTGTTGGTTAAGAAAGGTGAGCCCAGCAGCCAAACCTTCAAATCCTTGTTCCCATTAAGAGTTACCTAAATCTCAGTTCATTTTGTTTGTCATTTATTTTATTTTATTATATTTTATTTATAATAGTGTTCGGGTCAGCTTATGTACACCTCAACTATTCCACCCGTTACCTGCTACCTTCCATGGTAGAAGTTGGTGTTAACCCTACCCTACTAAGGTTTAGACGTATGAAAAAGAAATCACCTGGGTTTTTTTGTCTCTACTCTGTTTTGAACATTGATATCGATGTTTGCACCCACTTTATTGACCACTATGCTACATACTTGAGTGCCCATCTAAATTGAAGTTGACTTAATGTTAGGACGTTTCATCTTGAAGGATCCTTTGGTATGCAGGATGAGCCACCAAATCAAGTTTGATAGGTTTTTGGTCCAGTCTTTGCTAGTAGCTTTCTATGCCTCCAGATGTTGACGGGGCATTTATTGACCTGTTCTAGATGCATTAATTCTAAAGGAGAAAATAGGACATTAAGGTTGATTAAGCATGTGGTAAGAAATGTGTTAGCCCCTTGTATATAGAAAGAGTAACACTTTCTCGTGACTCCTCTTTTTCTTTTTCTTCATTCTTCCTCTTTTCCTCGTCCCTTTCGGCTAACCTCCTGTTAATGCCCATGCCCTTGTACAGTTTCCGCCCTCAACTTCTCTGGTGGTGCTCTCTTATTTCAGCACCACCAGATATTCCCTTCCTCCATTTCCCGTTTTCATACATCCCTTTCCTCCACCCACTCTGCTCACTACCATCCAACTTTAGCGCAACATCACCCACGAAATCCACTCATAGTCTGGCCACCTAGATATGCTCCCAGCTCTTTGCGTCGGCCCCCTTTCTCCCCTCCTTTGTCTTTCATGCCTCTTCGTATGACATATCATTCCTCTTGACAAAAGGCGACTTCTTAACTTCATTCAGCCTACCTTGGCGACTTCTTAACTTCTTTTTCTCTTGCTTGGCTGGCTATTGCTTCTCATTGTGTCTTGTTCGATGTATTGAACAAATAAAGAGTACTATAAACGTGGTGCACCACGTCATATTTTGCCTTGTACTGATTTATCTACATTTATCATGGTTGAAGATATAATTAAGAAAATAAAAGTATTCTCTATCTAACAACTTAAGCTTTTAGATGAGATGATCACACATTGAACATGTTCAAGTGGAGGTTTCAAGTCTCACCGCCATCCAATATCAAAAAGAATGTTCAAGTGCTTCTTGACCCATGAAAAAGATCCAACCAACACATGAGGAGGTATTTGAAAACATAATTAAGCAAATAAAAGTGATCCAAGCTCACACATGAGGAGGTATTTCTTGCTCTTCCAAGACATCAAATTATCTCCTATTAGGGCATCTCCAACCTTTACCCCCATTTTGGTCCCCAAAATGGGGATTTCCCCATTTTGGGGACAACTTACTCCAACCATTCCCCAATTTTTCCCCCCAAAAGAGATTATTCTTTTTTATATTCTTCTCTCTTTTCTATATTATATTATTATCTTTCATTTCAATTTTATTTTTTAATTTCCATTAAACAAATTCCATCTTTTATTTTCATTAATTTGTAGTTTCCATTAAAACAATTCTATAAAATTTTAAATAATATAATTTGTAAGCAATTATTATAGATTAACTAATAATTCAAATAAAATTAAAATCATTGCGATACAAGATTAATTAAATACACATTACATAACGATAAAATTCATTCGAAATATTACATAAATATTCAACTTCAACCTCTAGTATTCTCCCATAAATGATCTATTAATGCATTACGAAGTGCAAAATGAGCATCTTTGTCCTTAATTCTTCTATGTCGAGCTAATAATTCTTGAGATCGTTGATTTTCATCTACTGCCATTTCTACTGTTGGAGGTGGACCTTCCAAATCATCTTGAATTGGTGCATTAAGATCACGCTTATCTTGAATGGTTATATCTTTTTCATACAATTATAACTCATAATAAAATTAACTACCAATTTTACATAAAAAAAATAGATGCACGATAATTAATTTTTTAAAATTATACGTCAAAGTTAAGATGAAAAATTAATTAGGTAAATATATTATATAAACATAATTAAGTATATATAAAAAGATAAATTAAAAGATTAAATAATAAAAATAATAATAGTTTAATGGGGAATAGTAAATGGGGAGATGAATAATGTGTCTCCAAATTTGGGGAGACACTATTCACTCCCCATTTTGGGGACAAAAATTCCCAAAATGGGGAGGGTTGGAGTGAACTTTCCCCATTTTGGGGACAATGTTGGAATTGCTCTAAGACTTTAGATGAGATAATCACACAGTTCAACAACCACATACCTTTATCTTCTTTTTCTTTTGTTAGTTATCGTGTCTTTGACACTTTCTTTCTAATCTTGACTTGATAATGTGGCTGGATATAGTTACAATTTTTAGTGATATAGTTACATTTAGATTGTTATGAGGAAAAGATGAAGATGCAATATAGGTTCTTTGTGGTTGGCAGAGGTAGAGCCAGAATCAGATCTTTATGGGTTCTAAATTCTAGGATAGAGACATCAGGTGTTAGTAACTGCGTTCTGAATTTAATTTTTGTATATATTTTAGCAGATTTAATACAAATACAGGATTTGAACTGAAGCTATCGGTTTGGCCAAATCCGTAGGTAACCTTCTAGCTTCGCCCGTGGTGGTTGGGTATGTCCAGGAGAGGCAAGGAGCTTTCTTTAGAATCTAGGACGTGAGGAGATGCCTAGATATCTTACCTTTCACGTATTATTCGTTGTTATTTTTTAAAGTTTGCTGAAGATCTTTATGATGTAGACAACAAACATTAAAGAAACTCTCATAAAGAACCCAAGGCCAAACCCTGTATTTCTAAGCTTCAGATCAATCTGTTAACCTTTAGTGTGTTACACTGAGGGTATACAAAGATATGTTCTTTTTATGTTAAGAAATGTTTATACGGCTTATGGTAGTTGCAGCAGAAGGCAAATCTTAATGTTCATTTGCTTATGCCTTATTCAATTGATCAGGTAATGGCCAGTGATGGCCTTTGGGATGTTGTTAGTGAGACAGATGTAGTGAACATAATCAGAGACACAGTGAAAGAGCCAGGAATGTGCTCAAAGAGGTTAGCAACAGAAGCTGCGGAACGAGGCAGCAAAGACAACATAACCGTTATTGTTGTTTTCTTACGTCCAGTTTCCACAGCTGAGAGAATTTATTAGCTCTGCTGTCAACATTCATCATTTTTTGCAAGATTCTTTCTGTGAAGTGTAAATCAACACACAGGAACAGACACAACGTATTTAACCAATAAGAGTTATTTGGATTCAGTTCATTGTGTGATTTCAGCTTGTGATCAAGGATTTCTGATCTGTAATCTTGATTCGAAACAAAATTATTCTCTTTTTGGACATGTTAAGGAACTGATACCGATTGGACAAAGATACTGATGAGATCCACTTCCTTGATTTGAAATCCTTTCTAAGTTGTGTTCTTGTCTCAGATGTTCTTATTTAATAATTATTTAGGTTAACTCAAATATTAAAGCAAGCAAAGTGACCCTAATGATAATATTTGTCTGATATACCAGTGGAACCTCTGGGTCATTTGAAATAATCTTCAACTATTATTTCAAATATTTTGAAACCATGATCAAGGGTAAAGCTCAAGGCGTGCACTTTTGCATCACAAATGCGGATACATTTAATAAGGGCACACTTTGAGTCCCAAACTTTGGTGGTTTGGAACATCCAAGAGGACACCTGGATGGGGAATTTCAATTCTAAATGATCAAACAAAAAAAGTACTTGGGCCATTCTAAACTAAAGGTATGTTAATTTCCCTTATGGTGAAAACATCAACAATATCCATAGGGCTGTGAGAAATTCAAAAATGACTAGTTTTTTTCTCGGGTTTCCTTTGCCAATAGACCAATCTACGGTGCTTTATCGCAAACAATATTTAGTTGCTACAAGCCAAGCCCACGGCGGTTCCTTATTCCGGTTGTAAAGCGGAAGAAGAGGGAGAATGGGCACAACCCTACTAGCAACCCGCGTTTCCGACCCGAAAGGAATGGAAAATGAAAGGCCTCAAACCTGATATGTGAGAGGAGATGTCTTTCTTTGGGAGCTGCTAAAGAAAGTGTCTAAACGCATTCAGGGACCATGGTTGGTCACCGAGGACTTCAATTGGTCCTTTCTCTCTCCTCAGTTGCTTCTTGAGCCAATAAAGTTTTTGCTTGTCTTTCCTTGCTACCCGATGCGAACAATCAGTCGAAGGAGCGGAGCTTAGAGCCTTTACTTTATGTAAAGCGCACTCACTTTAACGGCGTACCTTTTGCATGATGGGCCAGTGAGGAAATGACGAGAGTCATTAGTTCAAATCCAATAGTAGGTAAAACCGACCGAAACCCCTGCTTTTGTCAGCATGACAGCAAGCACGGTCTGACAACAAGGAGTCAATTGAATGGTCAAAGCATAGGTTGCTTCCACTTGTGGCCTTTTTCGACCGCCTTGATACCTTAATATCAAGGAACCAGCCCTTTCCTTCGCGCTTGGTAGGCGCTTCGCTATAGCCTAGCTTACTGCTAGCCTATCGGCTAGGCGTATACTATGTTCCAGCGCCTTTAGTTTAGTTGCAGACCTAGAAGCTACTATATATAGATAGTGCCCGATTTTTATATCCTGCATGCGAATCGAAGCTCTTATCTCTCTAGCTCATGGATAAATCACCCACCGGAAAGGAATAGCCGGGATAGAATGAAGGAATGATTCAATCTTCCATCATTCTCGTGAGCCAAGGAGATCTTCTCTACAATAGTGAGTCCTTTAACAAAAACACTCCTTTTTCCTTAACTATTTTTTTAGGGAGAATCAAACTAATTCTTTGAGCTAGAGAGAATTTTATAGAAAAAGTTACAAAGCTCTCCTTCAAATATTCCATAAATAAAGGTAGGTCGGAATTGGTAAAAATTGAATTAACCAGTAATTGAAAATTAGTTGAAGATTCACAACTAATTGAAATTTAGCTATTTTTAGATGCAAAAAAAATATTTGAACAAAAATACCTCCAATTAAAAGACAACAAAAACTTACCTTTTCATAAATAAATAAATAAATAAATAAATATATATATATAAATAAATATATATATATATATATATATATATATATATATATATATATATATATATATATATATTAAACTCGTCATAATATACTCAGAGTTCAAGCTTCTTTAAATCCATCTCCAGCATATTACGTTGGAGTTGGAACAGAGAAAGAGGAGAATTCCAGTTTTTCATCTTTTCTGTCTTTTCAAACTCCAAGATCCTATCCCAACTCCAACAACTTTTCATGAATTTATGCTTTTATATCAACTTCAGTATTTGTTTTGAACTCCAATATGTTTTCATGAACTTCCAATGTTAACTCCATCTTTTTCATGAATTCCAACATTTTTTGTGTGATCTTTATCATTTTTCATAATTCCAACACTTCTTTTACCAACTTCAGCAGTTTCCTGAACTCCAAAATTTTATCATGAACTTCCAACATTAACTCCAGTGAATTCTAGTATCTTTTCTTGAACTCTAGCATCTTTTTACGAACTCCAGCATTTTTCATGAACTTCGTCATTTATTTCATGAACGCCAGTATTCTTTCGTGAACTTTATCATTAACTCCAGCATTTTTATAAGTTTTCATAAATATTTTTAGTTGAACTCCGAAAGGCAAACCTTTATTAAGTAGTGCCTAAAGCTAATGGCAAGGCAATATGTCTTGATCTCGGCACATACGTATTGGGGTATGGCTAAATTAGGCTAATGATATAACTTTAATTCAAATAAAGAGTAACTGACACAAGAAAGAGGAAGGAGTCAAATTTTTAGGGCTTAATGTGATGGGAATATTAGGAAGAAGAAGAAAAAGAAGAAGAGAAAAAGACGCCAGAGTTTTGGTGTTTAGTTTGGGGTATGTTTGTCCAACTCTATATAAAATGGCTAGATTTTAATTAATTTTGAAAGTTTGGTTACTTTTTTATTTTCGGTATGGAATAGCCATTCTAGGGATGCTATTTAGGAATTACTCAATACTTATTTTGTTCTAAAATTTTAAACCAAAAATCCTAACTTCAGGACAAACCAGAAATCTTTGTCTTGAAAAAATTAAACAAAAAAATTAAAATTCAGGACCACTGACTAATTTCTAAATAACAGTCCTTTAGAGTGGCTATCTGGTGTCATTCTCTGTGCCTCACCTAAAGTTGGGCTCGTATAGAACATTGGATGACCTACTTTATTGGGTGAGTGACACAGTTACCCATAAAAATAAAACTATTTATCCTTATCTACCCATTTATTTTTTCTACCCATCAAATTAATTACATTTCCTATCTATGGTAGTTTTTGTGGGAAATTTTCTCTTTTTTCTCCAATTCTTCTCCAATTCTTTTTTATTTCAATGCTTCTTTTCTTTTTTTTCCTTTTTTCTTTCTTTTCTCCTTTTCTTTTTTCTCGTTTTCTTCTTATTTTTTTCATTTTTTTATTTTATTTATTTATTTTTGCCCAAATCGTATTATTTTTATTTTTACCATAACTTATTTCACACTTAAATTTGACTCTTTTTATTTTTTCTTTTTATTTTTTTCTTTATTTCTTGTTCCTTTTCTAATTCCACGTGATTGCCATGCAAACCGTGATCTCCTTCCCTACAAATATCAGTACATACTCTACCATTAGCAGTAACACAACCAGTTATGGAGCAAAACATAATCTACAACAACCAAATCTCCATATATACTAGTTAGAATAGAAATGATAATAAAATATTGAAAAATGCAATAAAAGTATAAGTAGCAAAAAAGACTTCTATACCATATGATACCAATATGGTATACATGTATACCAACATAGTATATGATTGCTCTAGAATATTGCTACAACTATCTGCGACTATATTACTGTACCAAAACATTAAAGAATGCAATAAGAGTTTGAGAAATTACATGCTCGCATTGCAAGCTAATTATTCGCAAAGCAACTTGCTCATTCTGTATACTAACATGGTATATAGTTGTATGTGGTCGTTCCAATAATTGCCTATAACTATAAAAACTATTACATAATACGCATAATCTGTCCATCGGCATAAAAAAATTCCAGCACTGTAAATCATGTTCATATAAATAATTCAAGAATAGAATTCACTTAAAATGCAGCTAAAACAACCAAAAAAATGTTCAAACTACCATATGATACCAATATGGCATATAACTATACCAACATGGTATACAGTTTTACTGGTTAATTTCTGGCAACTATATGACTATACTACTATTATATAACACAACATGCATAAAAGAGAAAAATAAAAAAAATAGTGTACCGCATATTAATATAATAAAGTATTTCAAGATATTGTACGATATTACTATTATTAAAAGAAAATCAAATAGTGTACCAATTAAATGTAGCTAATACAACCAAAAAAGGATTCAACTAACATATGATACCAATATAGTATATAGCTATACTAATAGTGTATATAGTTATACGGGGTCGTTCCAACAACTGCATATAACTATAAAAACTATTATATAATACACAAAATCTATGCCCATAGGTACAAGAAAATCCAACACAGCAAAATATGATCATATAAATTATTTCAGAATAGAATTCACTTAAAAATGTAGGTAAAACAACCAAAAAATATTTCAACTACCATATGATACCAATATGACATATAATTATACCAATAGGGTATACAGTTCTACTAATTAATTTTAGGCAACTATATATGACTATACTACTATTACATAATACACATGCATAAAGAGAAAAATTAAAAAAATAGTGTACCACATATTAATATAATAATATATTTCAAGATATTGTACTATAATACTATTATATAAAACAAACGCATAAAGAAAAAAATCAAAATGATTACATAATACATATGCATAAAGGAAAATTACAAAAAATCAAGATATTGTACTATTCTACTATTATTAAAGAAAAATTAAATAATGTACCAATTAAATATAGCTAATACAACCTAAAAAGATTCCAACTAACATATGATACCAGTATATCATATAGATATACCAACAGGGTATTCAGTTGTCACATAATCTAATTAACTCAATTTTGTGCGTCATCGATTATACTAAAATTTAGATATCTTATAATAATATACTATATACCATTTTTAAATGGAGAATAAATTAATAAAAAATATTCAATGGACACGTAGATCCTATTATAAAATGAGAAAGATAGAAGAAAACGTTTATTTATATTTGAGAAGACAATAAAAGAGAAAATAGGTTGGGGAAATTAATGCGGTTTCACGTGATCCGGGATTAGAAAGGAAAGGATTTTGAAAATAAGTAGTTGGGTAAATATTTTAGATTGCATAGGTACACATTGTAAGACAAACTAGAATGTGCAGTAACGGGTAATTAAAATTAGATTTCATACTTATTCACAAAGAGAAAGCTATGAGTTTAGTTAAAAGGATATATGCACAGTTTGGTATGCTGAGGAAAACAAATTCAAGCAAAAAAAAGAGGAATGGGTAACCGGCAAAAATAGATTTTGATAAATAGGTAGAAATTATAATTAATTCCCAAATAGGTAAAAACGGATAATTAGTTTGTGGGGCGTAGGCAGATTGTGTAATTCTCTCTGCTTTATCTTTAGGATTATTACGGCCCATAATCGGCCGGATGTTCTAGTCTATCTATTTTTGGCTAATGTATTTCTTTATTACTCGATTTAAGCCAATTTTAACACTTTAGCCACCAAATATTGTAAAACTCTAGCCCTCCCTTTTCTTTCTCCCACGTGACTTTTTCACCAATTTTCAATCTCCTTTTTCTCTTCCATTTTCCTACCGTGCATCATCTCCTTCTCTACTTTTTCTTAAGATCTCTTTATTCCAAATCTCCATCACAATAAATTAACCCCTTGTCAGGCTACCAATCTCTATTATTGCTCGTATTGTTTCTGCCTTGGTTCTGATTGATAATTCCATATGAAACCCTTTCTCTTGGAATTCGTATATTTGGATCTCAAACCCTATATAAAAAAATATCAATCAAAATCAAACATGTGTTGGTCTTCCTGCAATTTGAAGCTTGTATAGGCCAAAATTCATTTTCAGGATATTTAGCGTAATATGTTATTAAAGAAAGTTATCGGTCGAGCTTGCCCAAGACGCAGCGAGGTCAATGGCTGAGGTGCCGACATGAGCCGTGGTCAATATGTCGACGGTTATCGCTATCAAGATGTCAGCAAGGGTCGAGGTCGAGATTGACTATTTATGATAAGACTTGCAACGACTAATTTGTCAAGACAAGGTACTAAAAGAAATATTCTAGTAAATATTCCCTTTATTTGTACTATTAGGGTTTTCTGGGAAAAATGACCCATATATATAGAAAGAAGAAGACAATGATAGGGGCATGTCATATTGATTTTGATAAGAACACTTTGTAGAAGAAGACTCCCTCTTTGGCAGAAATACAAAGGTCACCTTCACAAATATTCTTGGTGATGTATTATTTCCCACTTTTCCATCAGATCCGAGAATTGTTCATGAGAATCCTGGATCTATCTATCATTCATCATTGTTACGCTAAATATTCGTCACACCCATCCATTATTGGGTGAATCATTCCCTTTAATTACTTAAATGTCATTTATTGGCATTTATTGTTAGCTATAATACCCTTAACGTCCTTGCTTTAAGACTATTTTGTATTTATTGTCACCAACCATATACGGAATCTGTCTTATCTACTATACTGTTTTGTGCTTAATATCTAGAGTTATTATCCTTGGTTAGATTTAACCTCATACTACGTAAATTCAATAGTTTAACCGGAGATTATATTTTTTTGTCAAATAATTTGGCGCCGTCTGTGGAGAATTTCTAACCAAGTCATTTAGTTTGCAGGACGACATACAAAAGGACATATGGCGGCCCCTTGGCGAAATGCTTGAGCCCAAATTAGACGCGACGCGTCCTTGAAGAAGTGCACGAAGGCCACTATGGAGCTCATTCCGGCAATCGAGCTTTGGTCAGGTGCCTCATACGAACAGGATACTATTAGCCCACCATGAAAAATGAGTCCACAAATTTCGTGAAAAAATGTGAGCAATGCCAGAAGTACGCCCCAATGATCCACCAAGCAGGCGAACACCTACACTCAGTAACTTCCTCTTGGCCATTCATCAAATGGGGAATGGATATCGTGGGCCCTCTCCCGGCCGGACGAGGTAACGTACGATTTCTCTTGGTTTTAACTGAATATTTCTCTAAATGGGTGGAAGCAGGAGCATTCCTCCAAATGCGCGAACATTAAGTAATCGCCTTCATATGGAAGAACATCATATGTCGTTTCGGTCTCCCCAAAGAAATCAGCTGTGACAATGGACCTCAATTTGCAGGAAAGAAGGTCGCTGACTTTTTTGAAAAATGGCACATCAACAGAATACTGTCAACGCCTTACCACCTCGCGGGTAATGGGCAAGCAGAATCCTCCAACAAGTCAATACTGAACATCATGAAGAATAAGCTCGAAGATGCAAAGGGACTGTGGCCGGAGATATTACCAGAAGTACTTTGGGCCTACCGAACAACGCCAAAAACGAGCACAGGGGAAACGCCATACTCGTTAGTCTATGGGACTGACACAGTATTACCAGTCGAGGTCGGGGAGCCCAGTTCAGGATACTTCCGCGAAAGCGGACCCCAAAACGATGACAGTAGAAGGTAGGAACTCGACGAAGAAATATGGCCTATGTGAGAATGGTCGCCCAAAAGCAACAAGCAAAATGCAACTATAACAAAAGAGCAAAGATCAGGCCACTTAAAGTCGGGGACTATGTTCTTAAAGCTAAAACACAAGCAAGCAAAGATCCACGGGAAGGCAAACTAGGAACAAACTGGGACAGCCCCTACAAAATCACGGCAGCGGCAAACAAAGGGTCATTCACACTAGAAATAATGGAAGGAAAGTGACTACCAAACAACTGGAACATTACACACCTCAAGTACTTCAACTTTTAAAGATGAGGTCCCCAAAGTCGTACTCTTTTTCCCTCACTCGAGTTTTGTCCCAAGTGGGTTTTCTCAAGGAGGTTTTTAACGAGGCGATGATGGGGATTCTTCAGGATTGAAGTGCGCACTAACGAAGACACTGGACGACTAGTTCATTGCTCGACCTCTCACTACTTTTCTAGCTCGACCAATGAATGGACTAGATAGACCGGGACTGAACTACCAGCCAACGCCTAGAAAATATGTAAATCTCTCCAAGAATATGAATAAAGAACAAGTACATGAAGTTTATTCCCGCTCTCCCCAAGTAAAGGTTACATTCGACCTTGTTCGAATTAACACCTATTCGGCCCACGGCCTCAATCAAGTAAAGGTTACATTCGACATCGTTCGAATTAACACCTATTCCGCCCACAACCTTAATCCAGTAAAGGTTACATTCGACCTCGTTCGAATTAACACCTATTCGTCCCACGACCTCAATTAATTAAAGATTACATTCGACCTCGTTCGAATTAACACTTATTCGGCCCACGACCTCAATTAATTAAAGGTTACATTCGACCCCGTTCGAATTAACACCTATTCGGCCCAAGGCCTCAATTAATTAAAGGTTATATTCGATCCCGTTCGAATTAACACCTATTCGGCCCACTGCCTCAATTAATTAAAGGTTACATTCGAACTCATTCGAATTAACACCTACTCGGCCCACAACCTTAATCAAATGAAGGCTACTTTCAACGTCGTTCGACCTACTCAAACAAATTTGTTACGACAAAGGCAATCAAGCAACAAAATCAGAAAAGCGCAAAAATCCGAACAAAGAAAAGGAATCACGTACAAATAACAAAACTAACACTGCATACTTAGAATATTTTTTAAAAAGGCTGAACGCCTACAAAAAGTGCACACGTCTGCGGCTAAAACAAAAAAGAACAACTACTCACAGCCCGGCCCAGCAGCGCCACCCGCTTGATCGCGCAGACCGTCTCCACCCATCTCGTCGCCATCGCCAGCGAGATATTCACCCTCATACTAGGCATCCTGTTTGATCCGATCCATGCTCACGCCCTCCTCGTCGTCGCTAGCTTCCGGTGTAGCGGGGTCATAGCCACAAGCAAACCGAGCTTTACGTGCCTTAGCACGTGCATCCTCGAAGGCAGCTTCTGAAATAGCCCCCGCCCCCATCAGATCCCTGAATATGTCTAGCTGAGCCTCGACATGAATCCATTCCTCGTACAAATCACGAGGAACATTAGGAAAAGCAGGAGAGCGGGAGGAGGACGGCTGAGCCAATAAATATACCTTCTCAGCCTCAAGAGCAGCAACTCGATCGCTAAGGCCCGAAGCCTATTTTTCTAGCTCCCCTATCCGCTCATCAAGCCGCTCCTCTCTGAGCCTGGCCGTCTCCAAAGCACAATCCTGCTCAGAACGGAGAATGCGGATCGCAACCTCTAAAGCCTCTGTTTTCCTCGCAACCAATAACTTGGCCGACTCCGCCTTCTCTAAACCCACTATCTTCTCAGCGACCTCGCCACTCAGAGCGACCACTTTGAGTTGACACTCCTCAATCTCAGCGCGCAATGAGACCACTTGGGCTTGAAGGTCGGCACATTGGACCTCGACCCCCTGCTCACCTCGAGATCCTCTTCTTTGTCTCTCAATGCCCCCCTCGAGAACGCTGCACTTTCTAATGACCCTCATCAATTCATCATCCTTCTCCTTTAGTTCACCTCGGCGAGCCTAGAAAGTGCCGCTTCCACCAAACCGCCTGCAGATCTCGTGGTGCTTATCACGGTATTCACGATATTTCTGCTCCATCTTCTGGAAAATGGCCTTACGCCTCTCCTCTCATCGGGCGCTCTCGATCTCCAAGATCACGGTCTGAAATAAAGACAGAACGAGTAAGAACAAAACTGGACTCGACATAAAAAACGAAGAAAGATCAAAGGCTTACCCTAAGAGCGAGGCCGGCTATACTCGTCAACAGAGTGGCGTCTTTTATTTTCTCAAGGGTCTTACCCTCCACATCGGAAGAGGGGACCAAGAGAAGGGACCATATCCTCCGTATCAACCTGCAGATTCCGATCCAAGGGGATCGCAATAGTCCGTGTGGTCCCATCCAATCTTACCTCGAGTCGGGTAAGTCCTTCCCCCATCATCCTCACTTCCTCGGCGTCCGTATATGAACCCGTCTCGTAACCTTCTTTGGCTATAGTTTTTCCTTTTGTGTCAACCCGGGAAGAAGGACCCTCAGCTGGTAGCGAGGTCGATGACTCGTCCTCCCGTAAGACGTCAGGGACTCTCGCCGGGCCCCTCAAAATCCATCACGGCCTCAGGGAGATACGTACATTCTTCGGCTCCCGACGATGGTGGAATCGCGGGCGGTAAATCAGCGTCATCTCCAAGGTCTATGGTCGCCATTTGTCGGACGACGAAATCCTCCATCACCGAACTCCCCGCATGGGCAGCTCTTTCGCCGACATCTACAGATTGCCTCTTACGGAGAAGCAAGTTATCTCCATTCGGCAATGATCCCTCCTCATCGTCCTCATCTACTAGATGACGCAGACCTCACCGCAGCAGAAGGAATAGAAGCGGCCTTCCTCTTACGGAATGCCGGAGCAGGAGCCTTCTGCTTCTTGAAGGTCCTCGGGCTGAAAAAGAAAAATCAGAAGACTGTTACTCCCCGTATAAAATTGCAACGAGCAGACAACCACGAGGTCGAAGACTGTCACTCCCCGTATAAATTCGCAGCGAGCAGACAACCACGAGGTCAAAAGAGTATAGACAAAATAATTATGTATGCATAGACAAATACATATAAATGAACTCATCAGCCGCGGAAGGCGCATGCCCGAATTTCTTGATAAAGACGGCCATTCACGAATCCCCACCGTGTGAGGCAAGACCTGGTTGACCCAGTCATGAATTTCCCCTACCAAGGGAGGGGGCGAAGTCTCAGCTGCACGAAGAAGGGACGGAATGTTAGACTACGACTAAAACAAGAAAAATGAATGCTCAGCAAAAAGATACTTACGGGCATAATTCCAAGCCTCGGGGAACCCGCTTGCGTTGGCCACCACGTCTTTAGTCTTGATGACGAAATAGTTGAGCCAGAACTGACGATTCACCTTATCGTCCATCTTCACCACCAAACTTTTACTTCCTCGGTGGCGAAGGTGCAACATCGTCCCCCTATAGAAACTAGGGGCGAAGAGATGCATCAGGTGGCGAAGAGAACCCACGGCCAGCCAACTCCGCATATTTCGTCAGCATACAGATAAGCTTGTAGATATAAGGGGAGAGCTGGGTCGGGCAGATGCCGTAGTAGCGACAAAATTCCTCCGCCAATGGGAGAAGAGGAAAAGAATAGCCCACGTAGAATGGATACACATAGAATGCGCAATATCCTGGGCGATGTATCTGCACCACATCGTGCCCTGCTGGAACTAGATCGATGTGAGCCGAAATTTTGAACTTTTTCCTAAACGCAGCGAGGTCAACCTCGTTCATCACCGACTCCGAGACCTCAGGGTCGTCTTCGGGCAACTTCGAAAAGTCAGATCTAATATTTTCACTACGAGGAATTATTTCCTCTACCGTAGGAAATCCCTCATCTTTAGGGGCAATAGAAACACCGTCACCGCGAGGAGGCATGCGCACCGCAAAAAGGGTAGGGTTAAGCGCCATACTAGAGCCAGAGGGTGCGTTAACCATATTCATGAGGGAAGATATCTTAAGCACAGAAGAGTCGAGAACAACTGAAATCACTGGAACCAGGGGAATGGATACACAGTGACGAAGCAAAAAGGAGACAAGGGTTTGATATGGAGAATGAAGAAAGGGACACAGGGATTCGATAATGCAAGTATGCAAAACAAACACAAATGACCTCAAATCCCTATTTATAAGCGTTCAAGCACGCTTGATAATGACGCATGATGTCGTGACATCATTCTAAAACAATGCATCATTACCCAGCGCAGGTATCGAAATGTCAAAGGCACAGGAAATGACGCAAGGCGTCGGGAAAATGCGTGATAATGGCGCATGATGTCGTGACGTCATTCTGAAACAATGCATCCCCAAAGTTTGCATCTCACAAAAAATTGTGTTGCCACCTCGCCTAAAGCGCCACTACCCAACTTGCTCGTCTCATTTCGTCAACTATGGCATACAGAGTCCGCTCATCAAGGCCGTTTGAGCTCGACTTTAATAAGAGGAGGGACTAACTGTATAGGCCAAAATCCATCTTCAGGATATTTAGCGTAATATGGCATTAAAAAAAGTTGTCAGTCGAGCTCGCCTAAGATGCATCGAGGTCAATGACCGAGGTGCCGATATGAGCCGTGGTCAAGATGTCGATGGTTATCACTATCAAGATGTCAGCAAGGGTCGAGGTCAATATTGACTATTGATGATAAGACTTGCAACAACTAATTTGTCAAGAAAAGGTACTAAAAGGGAACTTTCTAGTGAATATTCACTTTATTTGTACTATTAGGGTTTCCTAGGAAAAATGACCCATATATATAGAAAGAAGAAGACAATGATAGGGGTATGTAATATTGATTCTGATAAGAACACTTTTGAGAAGAAGACTCCCTCTTTGGCAGAAATACAAAGGTCACCTTTACAAATATTCTTAGTGATATATTATTCCCCAATTTTCCATTAGTTCCGAGGATTGTTCATGCGAATCCTGGATCTATCTATCATTCATCATTGTCAGGCTAAATATTTGTCCCACCCATCCATTATTGGGTGAATCATTCCCTTTATTTACTTAAATGTCATTTATTGACATTTATTATTAGCTATAATGCCCTAAACGTCCTTGCTTTAAGAGTATTTTGTATTTATTGTGTGATGACCAAAAATGTCATCTTTAAATTTAATAAGTAATTCTGTGTTCTAAGACCTCGAAAAATACTAATTATCATTCCTCGACTTGCGTGTGCATTCTGTAAAATTTTCCGAAAAGTTCTTATGTGAAAAATGGATTAAAATGTGAAATAGAGCCTTAAAACTCAACTGAGTTGACTTTGGTCAACATTTTGAGCAAACAAATCCGGATCAGTGTTTTGACAGCTCCGGTAGGTCTGTATCGTGATTTGGGACTTGGGCGTATGCCCGGAATTTAATTTGGAGGTCCCTAGCTCAAGTTACGACCATTTAACGGAAACTAGTAACTTAAAGGCTAAATATTTTCAAGTTTGACCACGGGGTTGACTTTTTGATATCGGAGCCAGAATCCGATTTTGGAAATTTGAATAGTTCCGTTAGTCATTTATGACTTGTCTGCCAAATTTGAAGTCATTCCGGATTCATTTAATATGTTTTGGCACGAGTTTTGCGAATTGAAAAGTTTAAAACTTAAAAGTTCGAATCGAGGTGTGAATTATGATTTTGATGTTGTTTGACGTGAATTGAAACCTCGAGTAAGTCCGTATTATGTTTTTGGACTTATTGGAATATTCGGACGAGGTCCCGAGTGGCTCGGATGAGTTTCGGATGAGCCACGGAGCAATTGGAACCTGCTGCCCTGTTCCGCAAATGCGAGCTTTGTCTCGCAAATGCGAGGCCGCAAGTGCGAAAATATAGCCCGCACATGCGAAAATGCTGGACAATATACATAAAATCGGGTCTTAGCCATTTTTACTCATTTTTGAGTTTTAAGTCTCGAATTTTGGCGATTCCAAAGGGGTTTTTCACGACTTTGAATTGGGTAAGTGTTTTATAACCAAAAGTGATTATATTTCACGAATCTATGTCTATATTCATCATTTATTTCAGATTTAGATGGAAGAAATTGGAATTTTTGTAAAACTTTTCAAAAATGAAAAATTTAGATTTGAAGGTCCATTTGACATCGGAATTGGATAATTTTTATATGGTTTAACTCATAGCGGAACGGGTGTTAGGATTTCGTGAGTTTTTTCGGGATTTGAGATGTGGGTCCTACTGTCGAATATTTTAATGTATTTCGGATTTTTATCCGAAAAATTAGTAAATTCATATGGAATTAATTCCTATGATTCGTATTGAGTATATTGAATTGTTTATGAATAGACTTGAAGCTTTTGGAGACAAATTTAAAAGGAAAAGTTGTGATCGAGTAATTGATTGGAATTTGCAAAGCGAGGTAAGTGTCGTGGTTAACCTTGACTTGAGGGAATAGAACTCTTGAATTATTTGTTATATGAATTGCATGTGAACGACGTATAGGCGAGCTGACGAGTGTCTATACGTCATCGAATTAATTGTTTGCATAATTATTTGAAAATCATAAATCATTTAAATCATGAATGAACTGTTATATTAATTGTTTCACTCACAATTCCTTGTCAAATATTAATTCTTGAATTCCTGTAATAATTGCTACATACTTATTTGAATTATGTGCATTAATTGCTACTTGACATCTAGTATATTAAATATTAAACTGCCTATTTTTTTCCTGATTTCCATAATAATTTGCTATATGTCATTGTTTGTTTCATAATTAAATCATAATTATTGTATGCTTGTTGTCTTATAATTTTATATTAATTGTTGCATTTATTGAGGAAATTTCTTCTATAAGACTTGGTAAATGGATATATTGGAGGAGCGGGTTGCACGCTGCAACGGAAATTGATAGAAATGATAATTGGTTATGACTGCTGGGTTGGCTTCAATTATTATAAATGAGTTATCTGATTTATTTCTATTATTTGTTGTTGTTACTAATATTGCGTACATGTTAATGTAATTGACCCGCCTTAGCCTCGTCACAACTTCGTTGAGGTTAGGCTCAGCACTTACCAATACATGAGGTCGGTTGTACTGATACTACACTCTGCACTTCTTGTGCAAATTTCAGAGTTGGTCCCAGCGGCGTACCATAGACTTGCTCGGATTTCAGCTACTAGAGGAGACTTGAGGTATTACTGCACAACGTCCGCAGTTCTGAAGCCCCCATCTACTTTACTTTAGTTGTGTATTTATTTTCAGACAACTTTATTTTGTTCAGACCCTTACTTGTATTATTGTAGAAGTTCGTGCACTTGTGATACCAATTCTGGGATGGTATTTAGACACCATTATTTTTATGGATTATTCAGTATATTTTAGACTTTACTTCCGCATTTGTTCTTTATTATTAATAAATTCAAAAATTGTTTTTTAAAAAATAGATAATATTATTCTAACGTTGGTTTGCCTAGTAAATGAAATGTTAGGCGCTATCACGGTCCGAAGGTGAAAATTTTGGGTCGTGACAGTTGGTATCAGAGCACTAGGTTACATAGGTCTCACGAGTCCCGAGCAAGCTTAGTAGAGTCTAAAGGATCGGTACGGAGACGTCTGTACTTATCTCTCAGAGGCTATGAAGCTTAGGAACAATATCACTTCTTTTTTATTTTGTCGTGCGATTTTGTTCTATCATCGATGATTGAACCATTCTACTCTTATTCTCTCGCAAATGGTGAGAACACGTAATACCTCTACCGACGGATAGGGACCAGAACGCCCCGGTGGCAACTATGGCCAGCGGTAGAGGTCGAGGCCGAGATCGTGCCAAAGGGCGAGGCAGAGTCCGAGGCCGAGGCAGAGCTCAGTCCAGAGCTCGAGTAGCTGCACCTGTTGTAAAACTTCAGGTAGACCTTCAGGAGGAGGTTCCAGTTCAGAATGTACCAATTGGACCAGTTCAGGTCCCGGAAGGATTCATAGTCACTCCAATACTTCAGGACGCTCTAGTCCGTTTGGTAAGTCTTATGGAGGACGTGGCCCAGAATGGTACATTTTCAGTGGCACCAACCATCTCACAGGCTGGGGGAAGAGCACAAACTCTCACTACTCCTACTCCGGCGCAGATGGCTCCCCAGAATCAGGCTCCAGCAGCCTCGCCAGTTGGGGTAGTTCAGCCAGTTGTTGCGGCACAGACCGGTGATAGTCCTGCCATGTCTTTTGAGGCCTTATTGAGTATGGATAAGTTTACTAAGCTTTTTCCAGTTCACTTCAGTGGTACACCTTCTAAGGACCCACATGATTATCTTGAACGCTGCTATAAGGTTCTGCGGAACATGGGTATAGTGGAGACCAATGGGGTTGATTTTGCTGTATTTTAGATGATGGGTTTCTCCAGGAGGTGGTGGAGGGATTATACATTGACCCGACCAGTCGGATCGCCGGCACTTACCTGGGAACAGTTCTCTCAGCTATTCTTGGAGAAGTTCCTTCCTATCACACTGAGAGAGTAATTCCACAAGAAATTTGAGCGTCTACAGTAGGGCAGTATGACTGTTACTCAGTGTGAGTCCCGTTTTGTGGATTTGGCCCGTCATGCTCTCCTTTTACTACCTACTGAGGGAGAGAGAGTGAGGAGGTTTATTGAGGGACTCACTCACCCTATCAGGCTTCAGATGGCCAAGGAGACCGGAAGTGAAATTTCTTTTCAGGTGGTTGCTAATGTCGCAAGGAGGATTGAGATGGTTCTTGCACAAGAGAGGACAGAGGTCTGATACGAGGCCTCGTCAGTTCGGTGGTTTCGGTGGTGCTTCGTCTGGAGGCGGGGGTAATTTTTGTAGGGGTCATCCTCCCAGACCATTTCATTCAGCACTTCATGCATCTCCCGGTGCTTCAGAGAGTCACAGTCCTATTATGCATTACTTTGGGCAGCCAACATTTAGTGCACATTCAGCTCCTATCAGTGCACCACCACTCCAGAGTTACTACAACGGTTATCCGGCTCATCTGGGTCAGCTTCAGCTTCAGCAACCACGGCATCAAGATAGGTGTTATGAGTGTGGGAACATTGGTCACATCATGAGGTATTGCCCTATATTGGTGAGTAACAGATCTCGGCAGGATTCACGTGCCATCATACCGGCACCGGTTACTTCACCGCCTGCTCAGCCAGCTAGAGTTAGGGGTCAGGCAGCTAGAGATGGAGGTCAGGTCATTAGAGGTGGAGGTCAGGCCATTAGAGGTGGAGGTCAGACCGTTAGAGGTGGAGGCCAGCCAGTTAGAGGTCGTCCCAGGGACGCAGTTCAAAGTGGTGGGGCCCAACCCCAATTTTATACTTTTCCAGCTAGGCCTGAGGCCGAGTCATCCGATGTTGTGATCATAGGTATTATTCCAGTTTGCCATAGAGATGCTTCAGTTATATTTGATCCAAGATCTACTTATTCCTATGTGTCCTCCTATTTTGCTTCATATTTGGTTGTGAGACTCTGTTGTAGTAGATCATGTCTATCGTTTGTGTGCGGTTACTATTGGTAATCTTGAGACTGTAGTGGATCTTCTACTTCTTGATATGGTAGATTTTGATATCATCTTGAGTATGGATTGGTTGTCCCCTTATCATGCTATAATGGATTGTCATGCCAAGACAGTGACCCTATGCCGGGGTTACCTCGATTAGAGTGGAAAGGAACTCCTGGTCATTCTGCCAGCAGGGTTATTTCTTATATGAAAGTTTGGCGTATGGTAGAGAAAGGGTGTCTAGCCTATTTGGCTTATATTCGCGATCCTAGTGCGGATGTTCCTTCTATGGACTCAGTACCAGTTGTTTGTGAATTTCTATAAGTATTTCCTGCAGATTTTTCGGGGATGCCACCCGACAGAGATATTGACTTCTGTATTAATTTGGCTCCGGGCACTCAGCCTATTTCTATTCCACCATACCGTATGGCCCCGCCAGAGTTGAAAGACCAGTTACAAGACTTGCTTGATTAGGGATTCATTAGACCCAGTGTCTCGCCATGGGGTGCACCAGTATTATTTGTAAAGAAGAAAGATGGCTCTATGCAGATGTGTATAGATTATCGATAGTTGAACAAGGCCACTATCAAAAACAAATATACGCTGCCAAAAATTGATGACTTGTTTGATCAGCTTCAGGGTGCCAAAGTATTTTCGAAGATTGATTTGAGGTCTGGTTACCATCAGTTGAAGATTAGGGTATCTGATATCCCTAAGACAGCTTTTCGGACTCGGTATGGGCATTACGAATTCCCAGTGATATCATTTGGGTTGACAAATGCCCCAACAACATTTATGGATTTGATGAATCGGGTGTTCAAGCCCTATTTGGATTCTTTTGTGGTTGTATTCATTGATGATATCTTGATTTACTCCAGTAGTCGAGAGGAGCATGAGCAGCATCTACGGAGTGTGCTTCATACTTTGAAGAATAATCAGTTATATGATATGTTTTCAAAATATGAGTTTTGGTTAGACTCAGTTGCCTTTTTGGGGAATGTTGTATCGGCAGAAGGCATAAAGGTGGATCCTAAGAAGATAGAGGCTGTTCAGAATTGGCCTAGACCTACTTTAGTTACATAGATCAGGAGTTTCCTGGGTTTGACAGGTTATTATTGTCGGTTCGTGGAAGGGTTTTCATCTATAGCAAGCACATTGACCAGACTAACCCAGAAGGGTGTCCCATTCATATGGTCAGACGAGTGTGAGTTGAGCTTTCAGAAGCTCAAGACCGCTTTGACTACGGCACCAGTATTGGTGTTACCCACAGGTTCAAGATCGTATACGGTATATTGTGACACATCTCACATTGGGATTGGTGCAGTATTAATGCAAGATGGCAAGGTAATTGAATATGCGTCGTGGCAGTTGAAAGTTCACGAGAAGAATTATCATGTTCATGACTTAGAATTGGCAGCCATTGTTCATGCGCTGAAGATTTGGAGGCATTACCTCTATGGTGTCTTGTGTGAGGTATTTACTGGTCATCGTAGCCTTCAGTATCTGTTCAAACAAAAGGATCTTAATTTGAGAAAGAGAAGATCGTTGGAGTTGTAGAAAGACTATGATATCACCATTTTGTATCACCCCGGAACGGCCAATGTGGTGGCCGATGCTTTGAGTAGAAAGGTTGTGAGTATGGGTAGTCTTGCGTATATTTCGATTGGTGAGAGGCCATTAGCTGCAGATGTTCAGACTTTGGCTAATCAGTTTGTGAGTTAGATGTTTCAGAACCCAGTCATGTTCTAGCTTGCACAGTCGCTCGGTCTTCTTTATATGAGCGCATCAGAGAGAGGCAGTATGATGATCCTCATTTACTTGTCCTTAAGGACACGGTGCGGCACGGTGATGCCAAACAGGTTGCTGTGGGGGAAGATGGGGTTCTGCGAATGCAGGGTTGTATTTGTGTGCCTAATGTGGATGGGCTTCGTGAATTAATTCTTGAAGAAGCACACAGTTCTAGGTATTCTATTCATCCAGGTACCGCCAAAATGTATCAAGATTTGCGGCAACATTATTGGTGGAGGAGAATGAAAAAGGATATAGTTGCATATGTAGCTCGGTGTCTGAATTGTCAGCAAGTTAAGTACGAGCATCAGAGACCTGGTGGTTTGCTTCAGAAGTTAGAAATTCCTGAGTGGAAGTGGGAGAGTATCACTATGGATTTTGTTGTTGGGCTCCCACGGACTCAGAGAAAATTTGACGCAGTTTGGGTCATTGTGGACAGGTTGACCAAATCAGCACATTTCATTCTAGTGGTAGTTACCTATTCTTCAGAGAGGTTAGCTGAAATTTACATTTGTGAGATTGTCCGCCTTCACAGTGTGCCCGTGTATATTATTTCAGATCGAGGTACGCAATTTACCTCACATTTTTGGAGGGTTGTACATCGTGAGTTAGGCATGCGGGTGGAGTTTGAAATTCTTGAAAGGGTGGGTGAAGTAGCCTACGTGCTTGCATTACCACCTAGTTTATCAGCGGTTCATCCGGTGTTCTATGTGTCTATAATCCGGAAATATCATGGTGATCCGTCCCATGTGTTAGATTTCAACTCAGTCCAATTGGACAAAGATTTGACTTACGAGGAGGAGCCGGTGGCTATTCTAGCCCGGCAGGTACGTCAATTGAGGTCTAAGAGTTATCCTTCAGTTCGAGTGCAATGGAGAGGTCAGCCGATAGAGGCATCTACCTGGGAGTCCGAGTCGGACATGCTGAATAAATATCCACACCTTTTCTCCAGCTAAGGTACTTTTTCTAACTCCGTTCGAGGACGAATGTTTGTTTTAGAGGTGGAGAATATGATGACCCAAAATATCATCTTTAAATTTAATAAGTAATTCTGTGTTCTAAGACCTCGAAAAGCACTAATTATTATTCCTCGACTTGCGTGCGCAGTCCGTAAAATTTTTCGAAAAGTTCTTATATGAAAAATGAATTAAAATGTGAAATAGAGCCTTAAAACTCAACTGAGTTGACTTTGGTCAACATTTTGAGCAAACGAATCTGGATCAGTATTTTGACAGTTTTGATAGGCCGGTATCGTGATTTGGGACTTGGGCGTATGCCCGGAATTTAATTTGGAGGTCCCTAGCTCAAGTTATGACCATTTAACGGAAACTAGTAACTTAAAGGCTAAAGATTTTCAAGTTTGACCACGGGGTTGACCTTTTGATATCGGAGCCGGAATCCTATTCTGGAAATTTGAATAGTTCCGTTATGTCATTTATGACTTGTGTGCCAAATTTGAAGTCATTCTGGATTCATTTAATATGTTTTGGCACGGGATTTGCGAATTGAAAAGTTTAAAACTTAAAAGTTCGAATTGAGGTGTGAATTGTAATTTTGATATTGTTTGACGTGAATTGAAACCCCGAGTAAGTCCGTATTATATTTTTGGACTTGTTGGAATATTCGGACGAGGTCCCGAGTGGCTCGGATAAGTTTCGGACGAGCCACGGAACAATTGGAACCTACTGTCCAGTGCTGGTTCTGGTGTGTCGCACTGTGACATTTTGTGCGCAGGTGCATGGTCGCTCCTGCGGATTACCAGTCGCTTATGCGACATTGGACAGCCCTGCCGAGCTTCGCTTCTGCGGAGAAATGAGCACAGGTGCGAAACCGCACCCGCGATGGACGAGCCGCTGCTGCGAGGAAGACCGCTTTTGCGGTCACTAGTGCGCTTCTGCGATATCGCAAGTGCGACATTTTTGGGCGCAGATGCGGCCACTAGACAAGATGCCTTGTTCCGCAAATACGAGATTTGTCTCGCAAATGCGAGGCCGCAGGTGCGAAAATATAGACTGCACATGCGAAAATGCTGGACATAATACATAAAATCGGGTCTTAGCCATTTTTACTCATTTTTGAGTTTTAAGTCTCGGATTTTGGCGATTCCAAAGGGGTTTTTCACGACTTTGAATTGGGTAAGTGTTCTATCACCAAAAGTGATTATATTTCACGAATCCATGTCTATTTTCATCATTTATTTCAGATTTAGATGGAAGAAATTGAAATTTTTGTAAAACTTTCCAAAAACGAAAAATTTAGATTTGAAAGTCCGTTTGACATCGGAATTGGATAATTTTTATATGGTTGAACTCGTAGCGGAACGGGTATTTGGATTTCGTGAGTTTTTTCCGGATTTGAGATGTGGGTCCCACTGTCGAATATTTTAATGAATTTTATATTTTTATCCGGAAAATTTGTAAATTCATATGGAATTAATTCCTATGATTCGTATTGAGTATATTGAATTGTTTATGAATAGATTTGAAGCTTTTGGAGACAAATTTAAAAGAAAAAGCTGTGGTCGAGTAATTGATTGGAATTTGCAAAGCGAGGTAAGTGTCGTGGTTAACCTTGACTTGAGGGAATAGAACCCTTGAATTATTTGTTATATGAATTGCATGTGAACGACGTATAGGCGAGCTGACGAGTGTCTATACGTCATCGAATTAATTGTTTGCATAATTATTTGAAAATCATAAATCATTTAAATCATGAATGAACTGTTATATTAATTGTTTCACTCACAATTCCTTGTCAAATATTAATTCTTGAATTCCTGTAATAATTGCTACATGCTTATTTGAATTATGTGCATTAATTGCTACTTGACATCTAGTATATTAAATATTAAACTGCCTATTTTTTCCTTGATTTCCATAATAATTTGCTATATGTCATTGTTTGTTTCATAATTAAATCATATTTATTGTATGCTTGATGTCTTATAATTTTATATTAATTATTGCATTTATTGAGGAAAATTCTTCTATAAGACTTGGCAAATGGATATATTGGAGGAGCGGGTTGCACGCTGCAACGGAAATTGATGGAAATGGATATATTAGAGGATCGGGTTGCACGCCACAACAGACTTATTAAAATTCCATATTGGAGGATCGGGTTGCACGCCGCAACAGACTTATTAAAGGTCAATATTTGGGGGATCGGATTGCACGCCGCAATAGACTTATTTAAAAGTCAATATATATACTTGATTAAAAATAATTATATGAGGATTGAAAATGAATATATTGTGGGAGCGGGTTGCACGCCGCAACGGAATTGAATATGAATATATTGTGAGAGCGGGTTGCACGCTGCAACGAAAATTGATAGAAATGATAATTGGTTATGACTGCTGGGTTGGCTTCAATTATTATAAATGAGTTATCTGATTTATTTTTATTATTTGTTGTTGTTACTAATATTGCGTACAGGTTAATGTAAGTGACCCGCCTTAGCCTCGTCACTACTTCGTCGAGGTTAGGCTCAGCACTTACCAGTACATGGGGTCGGTTGTACTGATACTATACTCTGCACTTCTTGTGCAGATTTCGGAGTTGGTCCCAGTGGCGTACCATAGACTTGCTCGGATTTCAGCTACTAGAGGAGACTTGAGGTATAACTGCACGGCGTCCGCAGTTTCTGAAGTCCCCATCTACTTTTCTTTAGCTGTATGTTTATTTTCAGATAGCTTTATTTTATTTAGACCCTTACTTGTATTATTCTAGAATCTCGTGCACTTGTGACACCAATTCTAAGATGATATTTAGACACCGTTATTTTTATGAATTATTCACTATATTTTAGACTTTACTTCCGCATTTGTTCTTTGTTATTAATAAATTCAAAAATTATTTTAAAAAAAATAGATAATATTATTCTAACGTTGGTTTGCCTAGCAAGTGAAATGTTAGGCGCCATCACGGTGCGAATGTGAGAATTTCGGGTCGAGACATATTGTCACCAACCATATACGGAATATGTCCTATCTACTATACATTTTTGTGCTTAATATCTAGAATTATTATTCTTGGTTAAATTTATCCCCATACTACATAAATTCAATAGTTTAAGTGGAGATTACATTTTTTGGTCAAACAAAGCTATTGAATGAGTTTCTTGTTGGTAGCAAAATAAAGATAAATTTTTCTATGGAGATTATAATTCTCTCTATATATTTATAACAAAGGGCTTCTCAGTTACATAAGTGTATCCACACTATATAACGATATATAACGATCTATTATACGTTGTTATCTAGTGTAAATATATTGTTTATACATGATTATATAGAAAAGAAAATTTATTTATACACTATATATATAGTGTATGCAAAACTTATAATAGTATGTAAGGGTAGTATGTAATGTATATATACACCTTTATATGTCATATTATACAGATTTTAAAAATAAAAGATAAAAAAATGAATAGGTTTCTGTGGTAGCTCGGGCAAAAAGGTAAAAAATAAAGTTGAACGAGATTTGGCTTCATGAGATTCAACGTAAACATATATTTGCTAATCTAAGTATCAATAATTATAAGGCTATGCAAGGTGTAAATTATTTGTTTTGGTACATTTGCATAAGAAACCCTTTATCTTTTCGTTGATTGAATATTGCACCTAATAGCATGAGCCCGTTTAGATTGGTTGGATAAAAGTAACTTTTAAGCACATTCAAACGGAATAAAAGTAACTTTTAATCATAAGTATTTGTGCTTAAAATTACTTTTTGAGTAATTAAGATGATTTTATAATTAAATAAGTAGCTAAGTGTTTATAAGTACTGAAATTAAAAATAAGTGGTGATGTATTTGACAACATTCAACACTTTTCTGTTTAAATTATTGAAATGTCCTTAAATCTATTAGCTCTAGAGATATTATTTTTGGATAATTTTCTCTGAAAATTTTAGAAATATTTTTGTTTAGATATTTTTTTAATATATTAGTATTGTTACTTTTTCTGACATTCAAGTTTGTTATTTGTTTGGTAAAGGAAATAGAGCGTCTCTAACACTCAAAACAAAAAGGATTTTCGAGAAAAAATAATAGTCGTATTTTCTGAGGAGAGAGCGGGACACGTTATCCGGTGACTTAGCTAACGTTTGGCCATAGATTCCCAAATTTATTCTAAAAAATCTGATTTGGGTGAGGTTTGGTTTGAAGATGAAAATGTGTTTGGACATCTGGTTTGGGTGAAGTTTGGTATGGAAAAACATGAAACATGACTTATACCCACAAATTCTAAAAACTATCACAAATACCCAACAGTACCATTATCAACAACATTCATTATATTATCGCAAACCATAGTCCTGAATATAAATAAATTTGATACAAAATTATCATTTTTATAATGAACTACATGATACACTATCAGATGACCGAGAAGAAGAAGCAATATTGTTACAAAATAATAAATGATGAGCTCTTTTATAAAATACAAAAGTTTGGGGCAATTTTTAAAAAATATAATAGTAATATTTTGGCCCAAAACCAGCTATTGAGCTGGTTTTGGGATTTGGGATTTGGAATTTGGCCAAAATGTAGGCAAAATCTATGGCCAAATATGTGTTTGCTAAATAAAATCCAAATTTATTTTGACAAAATTTATGGCCAAACGGGTCCTTAAACTTGTGTTTGAGCGTATCCACACTCTTTTTCATTCTAACATTTGGCCAGTGTATACTTCATTATAAAGAACTTTTCAGAAGAAATTTGAAATATTCAATATTTGGCATAATAGCTATAAACCTTTTCAAAACTTAAATACACAATTTCATGAATGCAATGGAGATGCTCTATACATAACTACGTAACCCACAATGTGCACAAAGCTTCTATGATAATGAACTCTTAAATACATAAATAAATTAGACTCGAAAATACCAACTGGAATAGTAGTGGGCGTACTATAACAGCTGAAAAGTGAGGGACATGCTTATCAAGGGTCCATGCCGTCCAAAGTATCAATAACTGTATCCATGAAGAGATGCAGTGCCCCGACCAAAGGGACGTAAGTGCATAATATAAAGTGCTCGTATGCATCGTCAATTCTCTCACACAAAAATAGGACATGAACATATAAAAAAAATATAAAGAGGTATTATGCCATTAAAATATTAATCAATTCAATAAGATATTTCATGAACGATCCATTTAACAATTTAAATCATAACAATTTCATTTCATAAAGCATATGAGAGTTTGAGCTTTAAACAAACTTATTATCTTTGTTGGGATTTAATTAGTTACCGGCACAACCATCGCCACCATGTATATCTCATAGTGTTCTATACTTTAACCCGTATCGGATTGTGCGTCTCACTATAATGTCGTGTGGATATTGATAAGTTTTACTATCTAGATCATAATCTCAACCAAGGGAACCCATTCCAAGGGTAACTATCTACTAGTCCAAGCCAATTGTATGATCATAGTCCTACACAAACACGTTTAACTATCACAACCCCAATCTCATCAAGTCGTAATAGAACCTAACTCAACCCGCTAGGTAAGCCAACCAACATATAACATAGCTGGAACTCAAGCTCATCGAAGAAATAATAAAATAAAAATGCCAAGATTAATACAAGCTATCTCAAGTACTGGTGGTACAAGTCATGAGTACTAAGATTAGGATAGCAATGTTGATATGAAAAAAATACATCATCTATTTAGAATATACATAACAGAAACACAAGTCCTAAACTACTATGAACAAAATGGTAGCTTGCAACTGGAAAGCTGGTACATATCCAACGCTAGCCTTCAGCTTCCGCAACAGCTCAACTCCAAAATCTGCACGCAAGGTGTAGAAGTATAATATAAGTACAACCGACCTCATATACACAGTAAGTATCAAGACTAACCTTAACGAAGTAGTAGCAACAAAGTTTAGTCAAAAGATATTCACTTCTTATAATCTGTGCAGCTCATAAGCATGTACAACAATGGATATCAATAATAAAGTGCTCAATCAAGGAAGAAAGTAATAAGCATATTTTTCTGAATAACCAGATCAAAAATATACAAATATACTAAATTCGCATATAAAGGAGATTTGCACCAAGTAGCGTTAACTCGACTACTTCCACATGACTATAGAGTGACTATGCATTGATAAAAACCAAATTTTTCCTTAATTTCCAATTAACATTTATATGAATGCTCCTAATTGAGTTTAAAATGTCTATTCATGATAAAGACTCAATATATACATCAATCCGATACTCTTCAAGTATCCACCAATCCACTAATAAGTCCCATGCATATATTATAACGACTCGACCGGTCGTTTTGAGCATTTGCATTCAGTTCGATAGTTTGAGGTCAAGAGTAACTTCATATGGTGTAGTATGACTTACGTTTATCGTCAGTTTTGGTTTTCGAGTGGTTCATAATTGATTTAGAAGAATGATTGTTAACTAGGAAGCTTTAAGTTGAAAGAGTTGATCAAGTTTGATTTTTGTATATTTGACCTAGGATCGAAGTTTTGATGGTTTCGTTAGGTCCAAATGGTGATTTTGGACTGGAGTGTATGCCCGGATTTGCATTTGGATGTTTCTAGAAGGTTTTGGTGCTAATTAGCAAAAGTTGGCAATTTGAAGGTTTGAAAAGTTCATAAGTTTGACCGGAAGTTGACTTCGATGTTATCGGGTTCGAATTGTTGTTCCGGAAGTTGAAATACGTTCATTATGTTATTTTGAACTTGTGTGAAAAATTTAAGGTGACTCCGAGTTGTTTAGACGTGTTCAACGTAAGTTTAAAATTTGGAAATTCGAAATAGTTCATTAAGCTTAAATTAAGGTGCGATTTGCAGTTTTGATATTTTTATGTATAATTTGAGGCCTCGAGCAGGTCCGTGTTATGTTTTGGGACTTGTTGATATGTTTGGACAGGGTCCTGAGGGGCTCGTGTGAGTTTTGAGGTGGTTTCAGACCATTTTTAGGCCATTTTCAACTGCTAGTTTTTGGATACGAAGGTGTAAAATGTGATATGGGACCTGTGAATCGCGTTCGCAAGAGTAAAATGTGATGGGAGTTGCGAATCGCATTCGCGGAGGTAAGGGTCGCGTTCGCGAATGAAGAAATTTCTGCTATAACTAAGTTGACTTTGGGAGCTTATATCTTGCAATCTACTTGGAATTTTGAGGTAATCCAAAAATAAAAGTTGTAGTTCTTTGTGTCTAGTTTTTAGAAAAATAAAATATTTAAAATTTGAAATTTTGTAGAAAAAGTTACAGCCGTTAAACTATAGGATATTTGGAAAGAGTTTGGGAAGGGTAAATGGAGTTTGTTCATCCCGATCGCGGGGCTTCATAACCACGATCATAAAGAGTAAAACTGTGTTGGAGATTTTTGGAATCGCGATTGCGAGGCTGGTGACCGTGATCGCGAAGAAGGATGACTGGCAGTGCATTAAAACATCCAATTTCGATATTTTGAGTTCATTTTCTTCACTTTTTGAGTTTTTGGAGAACAAGTAAGGCAATTTTGGAGGATATAAACACCCAAATCTTGAGGGTAAGTAATTTTATCATTGTTTTGTTATATATTTTGTTTTTCTATTGATTATTATACCTAAATCAAGTATTTGAAGAGAAGAAATTTGGGGGGGGAATTGGGTTTTTTTTTGCCTTGAACTTAAGAGAATGACTTTTGGGGTTTTGAACATGAAATTGAGGTCGAATTTGGATGAAACTTATATGGTTAGACTCGTATTCGAATGGGTTGTCATAATTTTTAAATTTTTTTGGGTTTCGAGGTGTGTCCCAGGTTGAATTTTGGTTGACTTTGAGTATTTCATTAAAGATTCGACCTTTATCACTTGGGTTTGTTTCCTATGGCATTATTTGATATTTTTGAGTTGCTTTTGACTAGTTTCGTGTTGTTCGAAGGTTGATTCGTACGGGATGGTGTTTTGAGAGTATTGTTTAGCTTGTTTGGTATTTGATTTAACTTGTTTGAGGTAAATATCTTACCTAAGCTTGGTTGAGGCACTAGTTGCCTGAGTTATTTGTGATAGCTACGTGCTATTGGTGCCCATATGTGTGGGGTTTGAGCTCATGTGCGAGCATGAAGGTATTTATTCATGCTCAAGGTAATGCTTAGGCTATGATATGCCTTGAATTGATTGTTAAGCCTTAAGTTGTGATGTTTCTCATATTTGTAACCTTGTTGTGAGCTATTTGATCCATGTTTAAGGTTAAATAGAGGCTAATCTCCTGATTGAACTGGATATTTGTTATTTGCGTGATGAAATTTCTAATTTGAGCTATGATAGCACACTTTGCACATGCATACACTTTAGAATATCACTTATACCAGTCCATGAGCATGGAATCTTATATTCATTGATCATATATATATGTTCTTGTATATTTGCTTTTGTGTGATATGATTTGGACTAGATGGCTGTGATTATGCCGGGCGGATTGTGTTGTTATGTCTGTGACCACGCCGAGTGAATTGTGTTGTATTCCTGTGACCATGAAGGGCAGATTGTGATATTGTTCCTATGATCACGCCGGGCGAATTGTGATATTGTGCATGTGACTTGCCGGGCGAATTGTGATATTGTGCCTGTGACCATGCTGGGCGAATTGTGATATACCCTATGACCACGCAAGGCGGATTATGATATTGGGCCTATGACCATGTCGGGCTGATATCACGTTGAATTGGTCGTGCTGCGTGTGGATATGGATCCATTCCCCTAGGGTCACCCTCTTATGTTTCTCTCTTGAAGGTGTACACGCAGATTGTGAGAAACTGACAAATTTCTGGTTGATGTGAGCTCTGGGAGAGCTGGTTATTGATTTTGGTTTGGTTACTGAGATTATAATGTGGGACTTAGTGCCATGATATAATTTTTATTTGCATCGGGCTACACGCCGCAACAGATTAATATGAAGTTATTGCATTTCTTCTTTTCTTGCAATTTCCTTGGTTGTTTACCTGTTTTATTTGCATATCTTCCTTATGTGCTAAATTATTGACGTAGTAGAATATGATAAGAAAATTGAGAGCACCAAGGTATATTTATCTATGATATCATGATTTAATCATATGCCTGTCCTATACTTGTTGGAATTTATGAACGTATACAGCTGATTGATGAGTATCATTTATAATTGTTGCTTCTATTACCTCGCCGAGGTTGATTATGATACTTATTGAGTACATGTAGTCGCTTGTACTCATACTACACTTTTACACCTTGCGTGCAGATCTTGGAGTTGATGCTGCTGATTATGGCGGGAGTCGGCATTGAAGATGTACCTGATTTTCGGACTTAGCTACTACTTGTCCTTGGTAGTTTAGGTTTGAGTTCTGTTTATGTATATTTCAAACAGACGTTGTAAATATTTCCATATTCACTTTGTAAATCTAAAATCTTAATGGTTCATGACTTGTACTACCAATCCTTGGGTTAATGCATGAGAAATTTTGGTTATTTCATTAATTGATTTCCTATTATTTCATTAGAGTTGTATAGTTGGTAATTGGCTTACCTAGTGGGTTGGGTTATGTGCCATCACGACTAGTTGGATTTTGGTGATATATCTAGATGCATTACAATGCATATATAATTATATGCATGAATACATGAGTCTAGAATGTCAATAAGTGCTCAAGACTCAACCATAACCAATATTCAGCACATCCTATGTACTCCAACATGATCTAACACATCTCATGTGCTCCAACACGATACACATATCATTTGCTCTCATGGGGTCCAATGTAGCATGGTTAATGACCTAACTTTGGAGGGATAGATTCATATCCAAGCGCCACAGACAATCTATCGTGTCATAAAATGTCAAATCAGAATATTCACACTTCATAAACCATCGTGCTATAACAATATCAACCACATGGACAATTGACATATCATAATCTTAGTCCATATATAAGAGTCATATGCAAGGATATATGCATATGAATAAGAGATAAGCATGTATAATGCACATAAAAAGAGAAATAACTATGTAGTGATGTATGCACATGTACAAAATATGATCTCTATGTATGATGTATGTATATATATGTATATATATAACGTATGACTATAGCTCCAACATGTAATCATTGCACAAATAGCCATCATGTCTAAATAAAGGATCAGAAGCCTAGACATAATCTCTAACTTCAATAAGAAAGCCCAAGTAGTCATACAAACAACTAAAGCATATACCAAGTAGAGCATGTACCAAAATAAGACATAACGAAGTCTAAAATCTACCCCGATATAACCTTGGTACCTGCATATATACTGGTCACCTAGAATATACGTTATCCTCAAACACTTAGCATATAACACATAAGTATATTTTAAAAAATATTCCTTCAAGTCGAGGTTGCAAAGTTACTTACCTTCTCTGGGTAGTCTTTAACCCCAAATTATGCCGTTTTCTTTGTTCTTGACCTCCAATTATCCAAAACCTAACCAGATATCATGTACAGAAGTCAAACAATACTAAAGGAAGCAATCCAAATCAATAAAGTTTTGATCTTTGAAGAAATCTCAAAAAGTGAATAAAAGTCAATCCGAGTCCACATGGTCAAAACCATATCCAAGGTCGGATCCTGTTGACTCATAACCCCACGAGTCCACATAATAATCTGTTCTCAAATCCAAGTTCAAATCGATGTTCAAAACCTCAATATACACTTTCTTAAGTTTCAAGTCAAAAAATCATATTCTACTCTTTAAATCCTTGATTTATGTGTGATAATCCATAAGGAATCGTGATATATAATCAAAGTCAAGTTAAAAATACCTACCCTTAATATTTGAGTGAAATCCCTCTTCAAAGTCGCCTTGATCCGTTCTCAAACAATCAAAAATAGTAAAAATAAGCTCAAAAATCCAAAATTGGATAATTAATACCCCTGAAAGCACTTCCTCTTTGCTATCGCGATCAGTATCTTCGTGATCGTGATGGAAAAAAATGCTCGGCCTCGATTCTTTCTTTGTGATTGTGACACCCCCCATTTGATCACGATGCTCAACCTCATATAACCTTCCACGTTTGCAAGCCTCCCATCGCGACTGCCATGCATAAAACTCCTAGCACCCATTTACACTTCGCGATCATGACTGTGACCATCGTGATCGCGGTTCATACCTCTATTATAAAATTTTTGCAGGAGCTAAGTATTTGAAACCATCTCGAAACTCACTCGAGCCCCTCAAGACCTCACCAAACCATCCCGAGAAGTCCATATATCCTCCACGAACTTGTCTAAGAGCTCAAAACACAAATAACAATATCAAAACTACAAATCAAAGATCAATCCAAATTATGAAACTCTCTTAAGTATATGAATTCTAACTTTCGACTAGAAGTGTCGAATCAACCCTGGGCCACCTAAGGCCCGAATCGAATATACATACAAGTCCAAAATTATCATATGAAGCTATTGAAAACTTCAAATCATGAATCTGAGCTTGTTTACTCAAAATATTTGTCAAGTGAACACGTGGCAGTAAGACACGTAGGAAACGAGTCAGCAAATAACTGACATCATATTCAAGTACGTGGTTGGCGTTGTATGAGTCCTCGTGACATCGATACCGGAGAGAAGAATTTAAAAGCAAGATACCGGTAGATAAAGGCGGCATTAGAGGAGCAACCGTTACAGAGAATCTTAGTATTTACACTCAATCGTTACGCAACTATGGAGAGCGGTCTTTATTCACATTAAAGAGGAGCTTGATTTGGGGATCTTGTCTCCCTTAATTTAGCTATAAATAGAGGAATTTGTACTCATTGTAGGGGCACAAAATATTTTTATGAAGAAAAGCTTACTCTACTCTCTTATTCTATTAACATCATTTTGCTAAAAATATTGCTCTTGCTATTGCTTCCGGAAAAGCTCAATTCAAAGCCAGGCTTATATTTTCTTCAAGTATTTTTAATTAATTTACTTTTTCTCTTAGTTACTTTATATTTGTGGATAAATTTAATTCACGTGTCTATAAGCCACATTACAAATTTAACTGTAGCATTTTATGGGTAAACAGTTTGGCGCCTACGTGGAGCATAGACAATTGTGGTATTACTTTGATCCATTCATTTTTACTAATGAATTTTAAGCTTTTCTTTAGTAAAGAAACAACATATATGGCACCTAATGATGTCAGTAACTCACTCAATGTTGGGACAAATAACGAGTGTGAGGACAATTTTCATGATGGAGATCAGCATGATGATTCGACAAGTGAAACCCGCAACGATGGGAATGAAGCAACTCTGATCCGGGAAGGATGAAATACTCGGCTTACGAGGAGTCCTACCCGGATAATATGGATGATGAACCCGTTGTCGATACAGTGAAAGTTTAGAGAGCACAACAAATAAAAATCATGAATCATCTCTCAAGACAGGATCAGACAATGACTGAGCTACAACAAGCATTATCGGTTGCCTCGAATAATTGCAATGGAGGAGTTTGATCCCCTCCCAACGTGCCTGCAAATCAGATAGCGCAAAGAATCGGTAACATTGCTTCGAGTGAGGAGTTTGGAATTAATGATAATCAAGCAAGTGGTGCTTAAAGGATTGAGCCCTTTGGTGAATGCCTCTGCTACCCATTCATCCGGTACTTCCGGCAACAACATCCTCTCCTTTTGGAACCGAATCACGAATTCTCGCAGTAATTTTGTAATTTTGTAATTTTGGGCAACCACATGGGCCGATGTCCATAATCGTTGTGAATCAAAAATTAAAATTGAAGATGATCAACTGAGTTCCTTGTTGTCATCCAAGGGTTGAAATCGCGATCGGAACCAACCACAAAGATCTCCTAGACTAACGATTAACATGATTTTCGGTGGGGTTGAAGTAAATGGGGTAACTTTTTAGGCAACTAAAAAGACGAAGATATCATTGTAGAATATAGGCTAGACAAATGCAATTAATTGTAGAATATAGGCTATTATTGTGAAATTGTGTAAATAGCTCAAAAAATACAAATGTAATTATATAAAATAAAGTAGAATATTATAATACATACATGTGGGTGTAGATAATAAATTTTGATGATTAATTCATCACAAAATCATTTGAAAGGATAATTAATAAACATTTAAACAATTTAAATGCAAGAGAAAATCAATTTTGAAGCCTTAAAAATTATGAAAAATTACTGAAAGTCCTTATATGACTCTTGTAAATTGGTGATAATGCAGAAATGATATTTTAAAAGTATATATGATATTTATAAAATATGAGGGCAAAATTGGGTATCAACAACTACCCCTCTTTACCCAGGAATGATGAAAGAGTTGTCGCGTAAAGAAGTTGATGACCGATTTTGTCCGAAATGAGTGAGGATGACGTGTTTCTGAAAAAATGGGGGTCGAACCATGGTTCTTGAGTTACCTATATATCCCTGGTGTTACGGAAATCAGGTTGTGTGTAGTTCTGGATCCAACAGCGGACGAAACTGATGGAGTTCTTATTAGAGTGGTCATATGTTTCAAAAAATGATCTCTTGGGTAGGATAGTGTCGTAAGTAACAGATAATTTTGGGTGGAGCTAAAATGCAAAATGAACGTTACAGATGTACAAGGTAGATATTTGAACGATTATAGAACAAAAGGTAATCAAATGCTGATCATCGGTTACGTTTGAGGTGATTGAAGGATGTGAATGTTGTGAACGAAAACCGGAGCAAGAATTGCTCCTGTTTGTAGAACGGCTTCTTCCCAAGTTACCTGAAAAACTTAAAACATGATGCATGCAAATATATACGAGTGATTGCAAAAATTTAACCATGATGCAAATTCCCTTTGGACCATGAGAGTTGTCTTTGGACGATGAGGATGAGATCCTTAGACTATGATGTCTTGGGCCATGAAGTGTATGATAAGGGATTCGTATTCCATAAAATGGTGTCCTCGGGCCACGAGGATGGTGCCTCCGGACTATGATGCCTTTGAATAATAATATGTAATTTTGAGAGATCCTCATGCCATGGCATAGTGTCATCAGGCTATGAGGATGGTTCCCTCAGACAATGGCGCCTTCGGACACTATGGCGATGTTTCAGCCCATGAAATGCAAGTATGCAGTAATATCGATCGTTTGATAGAGGAGACATACGAAGCTTAGTCATATGCGAGAACGAGACAAGACAAGGCTTAGTCTTGTATGATATGAGGGCAGTGCTTAGCCCAATGCAAAGAATGGAGGTAATGCTTAGTCATGTGCAAGGAAAGGCAGTGGAGGCAATGCTTAGTCTCATGCGAAGAATGGAGACAGTGTTTAGTCTCATGCAATAAAAAGCAGTGCTTGGCCTTATGCAGTGTGGAGGCAGTGCTTAGCCTCACACAAAGAATGAAGATAGTGCTTAGTCTTATGCAAAGAAGGCAGTGCTTAGCCTTATGCAATGTGGAGGAGTGCTTAGCCTCATGCAAAGAATGGAGACAGTGCTTAGTCTCATGCAAGGAAGGCAGTGCTTGGCCTTATACAGTGTGGAGGCAGTGCTTAGCCTCACTCAAAGAATAAAGATAGTGCTTAGTCTCATACAAGGAAGGCAATGCTTAGCCTTATGCAATGTAGAGGCAGTGCTTAGCCTCATGCAAAGAATGGAGACAGTGCTTAGTCTCATGCAAGGAAGTAAGTGCTTATCCTTATGCAATGTGGAGGCAGTGCTTAGCCTCACGCAAAGAATGGAGGTAGTGCTTAACCTCATGCAAAGAATGGAGACAGTGCTTAGCCTTATGCAATGTGGAGGCAATGCTTAACCTCATGTAAAGAATGAAGACAATGCTTAGTCTCATGCAAGGAAGGCGGGCTTAGCCTTATGAAATGTGGAGGCAGTTCTTAGCCTCATGCAACGTGAGGGCAGTGTTTAACCCTATTCAAGGAGTAGAGAAAATGTTAGTCTCATGCAAAGAAAGGCAGTGCTTAGCCTTATGCAATGTGGAGGCAGTGCTTAGTCTCATGCAAGGTGAGGGCAGCGTTTAGCCTTATGAAATGATAAGGGCGGTGTTTAGCCCTATGCAAGAAAGCAATGACTAAGTGCGAGAGAATAAAGAATTTCTTAGCTTGACATGTTTGCGCTTGGCGACTTTTGTCGTCATGAAGATAGTGATCTTGTTTTATGTATGTGTTTGCATTCATTCCTGTTATATTCATTGTGCATGTGTCCAAAGAACAATCATGAGTTTTGCGGGGAGAGGTTGGTTCGTGCTTCCGATTCCTTGCTTTGCTTTTGCTCTTGTCAGGAGGTCTTACTTGAGTCACCCCGGGTAACGTCTGGCTACTATATATAAAAATAAAGTTTTCGAAAAACATGCATTTGTGATAAATTATTTGTATAAAAATACAGTTGTTTTGAAATATGTGATAATGCATTAGAGCATATAGTTTGTTGAATTGATGACTGAGACACGCTTATGAGACATTGAGACTTCCTTAACTCGAAATTTTGAGGATCCTCCTCAAAACTCTGCCCCAGTCTAAATGCGTACTTCTGGCGATACGTTCCTTGGCAGTTCCAAACATGATAAGATCAGACAAACTTGAGTTCTTGCCCCATTTTCTGACCATAGGGGGAATGAAGATTTTATTATGATGTGACCGAACCCACAGGGTTGCCTACGTATCCCCTTATAAATGAAAATCAGGTCAAGCGTAGTTCTGTTACATCAAATAGAAAGTGCAGACATAATCTTAAACATAGTATCTCTTGACTGCGTCTGAATTGATAGATTTTGGCCAAATCTCTCCATCCATTTCTGCAAGTATAAGTACTCCTCCTGTTAACACTTGGTGAACTATGTAAGGACCCTGCCAGTTGAGTGAGAATTTCCCCTTTGCTTCATCCTAATGTATGAACATCTGTTTCAGTAAAAATTGTCCCGATGTGAATTGCCTCTACCTGACCTTTTTGTTGAAAGCTCTAGCCATTCTATTCTGGTAGAGTTGACCGTGACATACTGCGTTCATTATTTTTCCATCAATGAGAGCTAGTTGTTCATACCGGCTCCGTACCCATTCTGTGTCGCTGAGCTCGGCTTCTTGTATGATTCTTAAGGAAGGGATTTCCACTTGGGCGGGAATAACGGCTTCAGTACCGTAGACCAGTAGGTAAGAAGTTTCCCTAGTTGAGGTACGAACTGTGGTGCGATACACGAGCAAAGCAAATGGTAACTTCTCGCGCCATTGTTTGTAATTATCTACCATTTTCCACAATATCTTCTTGATGTTCTTGTTGGCGGCTTCTACGGCTCCGTTCATTTGCGGATTGTATGCTATAGAATTCTGATACTTGATCTTGAATTTTTCGCACATGGCTTTCATCAAGTCGCTATTGAGATTGGCGGCATTGTCAGTAATGATTGACTCAGGTACTCCAAATCGACAAACGATACAATCCCGAACAAAATCTGCTACTACCTTTCTAGTTACAACCTTATAGGATGCGGCTTCAACCCATTTCGTGAAGTAGTCTATAGCCACTAGAATGAACCTGTGTCTGTTTGAAGCGGCGGGTTCAATTGGCTCGATGACATCCATACCCCAACCAGAGAAAGGCTAGGGCAAACTTGTTGCATTGAGTTTATTGGGCGACACTCGTACCATATCAGCATGTATCTGGCATTGGTGACACTTTTGAACATATTTGATGCAGTATGTTTCCATAGTCATCCGAAAATACCCTGCTCTTAATATCTTCTTGGCCAGAACAAAACCGTTCATGTGGGGTTTGTAATTTTTGGCATGTATTTCCTTGAGCAATCTAGACGTCTCTTAGGCATTGACGCATCGCAACAATCCCAAATCAGGAGTCCTTCTATACAGAATTCCTCCGCTCTGAAAAAAATGGTTGGCCAATCTTCGAAGCGTGCGCTTCTGAGTATGGGTAGCACTCTCTGGATATTCTCCATTTTCCAAGTATTCCTTGATTTCTTGGAACCGTGGATTTCCGTCAATCACTTCTTCAACATGAGCACAATATGCGGGCTGCTTATGAATTCCTATTGGGATAGGATCGATGAAATTCTTGTGTGGGTGTTGTATCATGGAAGACAAAGTGGCTAATGCATCTGCAAACTCATTGTAAATCCCTGGAACATATTTGAATTCTATCTTTGTGAACCTCTTTATCAGCTCTTGTGCACAGTGCAAGTATGGCAATATTTTGGTGTTCTTCGTAGCCCATTCTCCTAGAACCTGGTGCACCAACAGCATCTGAATATTCGATTACCAGCAACTCCTGAACGTTCATGTCAATGGCCAACCTGAAACCCAAGATGCAGGCCTCATATTCCGCCATATTGTTGGTGCACGAAAACTTGAGTTTTGCGGATATCGGATAGTGTTGACCGATTTTTGATACTAAGACAGCTCCGATACCCACTCCCTTGAAGTTTGCTACTTCGTCAAAGAACATCCTCCAACCATCGTACGACTCAATAATATCTTCTCCTACAAACGATACCTCCTCGTCAGGAAAATATGTTTTCAATGGTTTGTATTCTCCGTCTACGGTATTTTCTGCCAAGTGATCTGCCAATGCTTTCCCCTTGACTGCCTTCTGAGTTACATAGACGATGTCGAACTCATTCAGCAATATTTTCCACTTTTCTAACTTACCCGTGGCATGGGTTTCTGAAATATGTATTTCAGCGGATCCATCCTTGATAAGACATATATAGTGTACGCACATAAATAATATCTCAACTTATGGTCTATCCATGTCAAAGCACAGGAAGTGCGTTCCAACAAAGAGTACCGGGCTTTGTAAGGCGTGAACTTCTTGCTCAGATAATATATCGTCTGCTCCTCCCTTCCAGTTTCATCATGTTATTCTAAAACGCAACCAAAATCCCCAACTAACACAGACAAATAAAGTAGCAGAGGTCTTCCTAGTTCTGGTGGGACAAACATGGGCGGTTTAGATAAATACTCCTTGATTTTGTCGAAGGCTTTCTGGCATTCCTCAGTCCAGCTTGTCACAACATCTTTCCTTAGCATTCTAAAGATTGGCTCACATATCACCATTGATTGTGCTATAAAGTGGCTGATGTAATTGAGGAGCCCTAGAAAACTCATCACATCTTTCTTATTCTTTGGAGGCGGTAGGCCCTCGATAGCTTTGATTTTTGACGGGTCTAGCTCAATACCTCAGCGGCTGACGATGAAACCTAACAATTTTCTAGCAGGAACTCCAAAGGCACACTTTGTAGGGTTCAACTTCAAGTTATATTTTCGAAGCCGATCAAAAACTTTCTTCAGGTATGCTATGAGATTCGAACTCCTTTTAGATTTGATGATAACATCATCTACGTACACCTCTATTTCCTTGTGTATCATGTCGTGGAAGATAGTTATCATGGCCCTCATGTAGGTGGCCCCAGCATTCTTTAAACCAAACATCATCATTTTGTAATAATATATTCCCCATGGTGTGATAAAGGCGGTCTTTTTGGCATCCTCTTCATCCATCCAAATCTGGTGGCATCCTCCGAAGCAATCCACAAAGGATTGGAGTTCATGCTTGGCGCATTTTTTAATCAGTATGTATATGTTAGGCAGTGGGAAATAATCCTTAGGACTTGCTCTGTTCAGATCTTAGTAATCGACACATACTCTAACTTTCCCATCTTACTTTGGAACTGGCACTATGTTGGCCAACCAGGTCGGGTATTCGACCACTCGGGGAACCTTGGCTTTGACTTGCTTGGTGACCTCCTCTTTTATCTTCAAACTCATATCTGGCTTGAACTTTCTGAGCTTCTTCTTCACCGGTGGACACATGGGATTGATGGGTAGCTTGTGAGCTATTATGGATGTGCTTAAACCAGTCATATCGTCGTAGGACCATGCAAAGATATCTTCATACTCCTTTAAAAATCTGATATACTCTTCTTTCTCTGACGGTGATAGATGAATTCTTACACAAGTTTCTTTGACTATTTCGGAATCCCATAAGTTAAGGCCTCAGTTTCCTCCAAATTAGACTTGGGTTTGTTTTCAAAATTCTCTACTTCTTTGATGATTTCCTCAGGTATTATATCATCTTCCAGATCTTCTGAGTCAATGTTCCTTATGTTGCGTTATCTCATTACATGTCAGAGTTGTAGGTTCATCTGAATATGTAATAATTATGCTGAAATGAATGTAGAAAGATAATAATAAATATGAAAAGCAATAATGCATTAAAACTTTAAGATGTCAACAAATATGACTCGATGGCTCGAGTAATTATTTCAAAACAAAATACTGAAAATGTCTTAAATGCTCAAAATTATTTGAAAGTAATTCATGCTAATTTTCCAGGCTACCCAGGAACTCGGTGAGCCCGGGACGGTGCATCGGTCCAGTTATTGAGAACGGATCCTTCTTCCATTGTTTGAATAGTATGGTCTTCCTCCTCCTCCTCCTCCCCAACGATTGCACTACAGCTCATGTCTTCTTTATCTAGAAACAAGTCCCTCATGCCGACCAAAACCTCATCTTGCTCAGATACCCACATCATGTCAACCTGATGGAATGTCTGGTGCAGCGGTGGTACGGGTTGTTCCAGTGGATAATAAGGGGCACACCATGGCGGTGTCCAATCCTGACATTCTTGCCGTGTATATTCATATTCGATTCCAAAGGTCGTGCCATGGTATTGTAGTTGTATGGGTTTGGTAATCCCCTGAAGCTTTTTGCCAAGACCCTTACCTTGTTCATATCCCGTCCATAACAATATGCTTTTTATCTTCTTACTCTACTATCGGTCCTTCTCAATTGCTTTCACCCATTCAATATGGTGATATGTTTCTCCGCCTAACTTTCTCCTATTTTGGATGACTGGAACGGTCTGATTAGTGTAGATGGGGTTGTTTCCATCTCCATGAATGATCACCTCCTGATGATTCCCCTCAAACTTCACAGCCTGGTGCAGAGTTGAAGCCATTGCCCCAGCTGTATGTATCCATGGTCGTCCCAACAATAGATTGTAAGTAGCATATATATATCTAGCACTTGGAACTCAACATCAAACCAAGTTAGACCCATCTGTAGATCGAGGTTGATCTCTCCCATAGTGGCTCTCTGAGATCCATCGAACGTTTTCACATTCATGCTTCCCATTCGTATCTCGTGTAGGCCTTTACCCAATCTCTTTGGAGTGGTTAGTGGGCATATGTTCAGACTCGAACTTCCATCTATCAAGACCCTAGCAATGAACTTATCCTCTTATTGCACTGTGATGTGCAATGCCCTATTGTGACTCAGCCCTTCTGGTGGTAACTCATCTTCGTGGAAAGTGATTTTGTGGCTTTCCAGTACATGTCCAACCATGTTAGCCATCTCTCCACTAGTGATGCCAGCGGGTACATAAGCTTCACTTAACATCTTCATCAAAGCATTCTTGTGCGCGTCTGAGTTTTGCAACAGTGATAAGATGGATATCTAAGCAGGAGTCTTGTTCTGATGGTCAACAACAGAGTACTCCCTTGCTTGTATCTTCCTCCAGATATCGTCAGTGCCAGTCTCAATAACAGGTGGCTTAGGTGTATCTTCTTTGCTCGTTCCTCCAAGATTTTCAAGTGTGTAAACTCTGTCAGTCCTAGTCATACCTTGCGCACCACTTGCTTCTTCCATTTTGTCTTTTCCCTTTCTCCTTGCTTCCGTAACATAATCCCACGGGATGGCATCAGACTCGTAAGATGGTGTGGGAGCTACCATTATAGTGAAAGGTGTAGCTACCTCAACTTTAAATGGCGTCTGGGTTTGAACCACAACTGGCGTGAGGGTGACAGGAGATGTTTTAGGAGCGTCTCCCTCTTGAATGAGTCCAATGGACCCTTCCTGATCCCACTCCTCATCAGTTTTTATCACGTTCACTCTCTCACCTCTGTGATCCGGGAGAGGGTTGTTGCAAACATTTGGTGTAGCTTCCTTTGCTTGTATAACCTTAGTGTTGATTAGCGTCTGAATTTTGTCTTTCAATGTGCGGCACTCCTCAATGGTATGACCTTTCATGCCTGAATGATAAGGACATGTTTTGTTAGGTTTGATCCATTGGGAGGGATTTTCCACAACAACAACAGGAATAGGGGTGACGTAACCAATGGCCTTCAGTCTCTCATATAGTTGTGCTATGGGTTCAACAATTAGAGAGTACTATCTAGGTGGTCTGCGGTCGAAATTAGGACGCGACTTTGGGTAGTATTGGTGGGCGGGTGGAGGTGAATGGTAATATGCAGGTTGAGTGTTGTAGATATGATAGGTGGTGGAAGGGTATTGGTATTTTAGGGGTGAGGGTTGATATGTGGATGTAGGTGTTTGGTATGTGAAGGGAGACTTAGGGCCCTGGGCTACCATCACGACACCCACTTCTTTCTTCTTTAAAATACCTCCTAATTGCAAAGCTTTATTTGTGGCTTGTAGTGCCTCGAAATTGGTTACCATACCATTCTTAATTCCTTCTTCTATTCTTACTCCTAGCTTGATGATGTCGAAGAACTTGTGATTTTCAATGACCATCAACCTTTCATAATACTGTGGATCTTGAGCTCTAACAAAGAACTTGTTCATTTGTTCTTCTTCAAGTGCCGGCCTTACCAATGCGACCTCTGATCTCTAACGAGTAGCATACTCACGGAAGGTTTCTATCGGCTTCTTCTTGAGGTTTTGAATGAAGAAAATATCTGGCACATTTTCCGTGTTGAACCTGAATCTATCCACAAAATCTGATGCCATACTCACCCAATTAACCCACTTCTTTGGGTTTTGACTTATGTACCAAGACAAAGCGTCCCCTATAAGGCTTTGCATGAACCGTTTTATGTGGATTTGTTCATTTTTCCCATTCCTACAAGCTTGTCTCAATATGTTCTCAGATGCACCTTCGGATCACCAGTACCATCAAATATTTCGAACTTGGGAGGTTTGTAACCCTCTAGCAGTTCCACATCCGGTTGAATGCACCGTTCCTCATAGTTTAGACCTTCAACGCCTTTCCCCCCTTCAACCTCTAGACTCTCCGTGTGAGCTTCTTGAGTTCCTCTGTCATGTTTCTAATGAATAGGTCCTTCTCAATTGATTCGGGTATGTATAGGGTTTGTTGCGGGGTAAGGGGTAAGGTTTACACATATATCGGGTTGCTTTGATGAATTCCCGGAACTTGGGTATATGGGTGGTCATTGGTCGAGTTTTGGGGATCGGGAGTGGGTTGTGGTGGGTTTTGGGGATTGTGATAAGTGGTGGTTTACGGGTATTGAGTTGGATGATGGTGATGGTGTTGAGGGGTTGGCACTAAAGGCGGGTTAAGGTTTTTGGGAGGTGCGGGATTATGATGCTGGTGTTGTGCGGGAAGATTCGGAACAATGGGTGGTGGATTCTGATTTTGTGCATTTTGTGGTGGTGTTTGGTTTTGGGTAGTCGGGTTTTGCTGGTGGATGTCGAGAACATTGAGAATGAGGGAGAATTTTGCCAGATTTCGGACCTGCTCAAGCTCGCCCTGTAATTCCAAGATTTTCTATTCCAAACGTAAGACCAACTCATTCTGCCCCGAGTACTTCTGCCATCTGAAGTTTCAACATTTTCTGTTATAGCAGCATTGTCTTTCCTGATACCGCTTAAATCATCCATTTTCTATTTACCCTTGCTTTTACTTTTCAGGTCGTTGGTGGAGGAGGAGGTGGAGGACCTCTGGATATAGTGTGGTATGTTTATGATGCCAGTATGCACGAACCAACCTTTGAGAATGGGAATAATCAAAAAAAAAAGCAAAAAGATAACCAAGTCAGTAAGGTGAAATAAAAGAGTGTTCGCAATATTTAAACATGTTTCACAAAATCATGTAATAATTCGCGTCCTAATTTGGGGGACCTCATTGTGCTTGAGGTAGGCCTAAGCGACACATAGACTTGGAGAAAATTGATGTCAACTTTGCATCATTTCATTAATGCAAAAATAGGCCAAACAAGCTTTCACTAAATCGATAATAATAATAATAAAGTCACTAATGGCATCAAGCCTTATTACATCGAAATCTAATCTAAGCTAGAAAGCAGTAAAGAACATTATCTCCTAATCTAATGGTCCCTGAAAGACCTTCTCTATGCTTGGCTCTTTTGATCCCATCAATCAAGTTTTCCAGGTCGCACATATCCAACAGTAAGTAAGCTTTTGCTAGATTCTCTCCCTCATTGTTGTTCATGCCTTGACAATCCAAGAGTCTCATTCTCATCTTCCCTTTTAACTCCATCAGTCCTTGTTCCAGGTATTCCAATCTTTCCGTTGACTTAGTGGCAATCTCCTTCTATTCTATTATCGCATCCATGTTCACTTTGTGCTTCTCCAGATGTTTTGCTTCGGACTCGAACACCCTTTTGCGTAGCCTCTTGTACTTCACCTGTGCCTCAGCCACTTCATCTATGATCCTATCCTTCAGGTTGACTCCTGGTTTGACGTCCCCAGCTACGTCGTCTTCCAGCCATGATAGATAGTAGTACATATGACCGGTGTGATACCTGTCTAGCTCAATAGTCTCTCCTTCCACAATAATCTTTTAGTTCCACATGTGTTTCGCTTCAAACTTGAACGGGATGACATCTCCCTTGAAATCTGCCTTGTACTGGACCATGTTGGAAACCCGAGGTATGACTTGTTTTCTTCCTGCTTATCTCATTACCCTTATAGGAGCGTAAGGGTAGATACCTCGCAGCCCGATCAATACCAAATGAGTAGTCGCCATTGACCTGATGATGAACTCACTACTAGGAAACCATTCAAACATCCAATGCACTTGCTCGCCTGTCAGATTACTAAAGAAACGCACTCAACTTACATTATTTCCAGGTTTTGCAAACTTGTCTGGAGTAAATGTCATTCTCTTTGGGTGATGGTTGGCTATGTAGTCATTTAGTGTCCTTCGTAGAAGTTGTTGATGATACTCACCCCTCTGAAAGTGTTCCAGCAGCCAGACTTGTAGTAATAGGTTGCAACCCTCAAAGTGGCCGAACCTACGCCTACACCGATCTAGAGCACGTTACATCTCAGCTAAGATCATTGGGATGATAGTATAAGTTTGTCCTTAGATACCATCCATTAAGTTCCTGGCAACCATGGCTAAGCGAGTATGATTTCTTCCCTCTTTCATTGGAAAGATCAACAACCCCAGGAAGCAGACAATGAAAACATAAACACGGCGATGCACCCATCCCAAAGAGGTAATGGCTAGTTCATCATGATGAAGACGATATGACTTGCTATGCCCATAATGCTCGTAAAGAAACTCAAAAGGGATGTATGATTTCTTCAGACATAGCAGTTCATCATTCTTCTTGAAACCCAACATTTTCAGAAAACCGTGGGGAGTGCGATTCTCTGGTACTAGCAGTCCCGGACCATCCCATGGTAAGAAACCCCCTATTATTTCTAGGAGAGGGGTCATTTCTATATCGTCGAACCGAAAATCAGCTCATTTCTCATTCCAGAATATAGTAGAATCAATTCCCTATTTGGTTGAATGTTCAGCAAAGATGACAGGTCACCAAGTACTCTCCTCACATGATTCTTGTCACAAGGCGCAAGGTCTTTCCACCAGTCAAGTAGCAGAGGCAGGATATTCTGGACCATACAGAACCTGGAGATTTCGTGCTTCATTTTTTGCAAACAAACAAAGGTTAGCTATTTTCCCCTCCAGATTTGACTGCTTACGCAATAATGATCAACATGTTGGCACATTTTCTCCAACTAATGCAAATAATATAACAGTGTCCATTGGGATTGTGGAAATATAGTCGGACTTTGGACAAGGTTTATCTTAGCAGGTTGTTACGTTAACAACACTTCAACCCGTACTAGGTTGAGCATGATGCATGTACATTTCAAATTGGAGTAGGGTTTCTAGAAGGGTCTAGACGGGTACTCCCAATTGGACAACTTGGGAGGGAAAGGCACGAGACCGTCGATTGTACCGTTGATTGACTAGTCTACCGCAAATAAGCCTTTTCGATTTAAAAGGGTGATTTCATGAAAGCGCGGACACTCATCAAGAGGCACTATGTTGATAATTGGCACGAATGGAGTATGATGCTGAACATGCTTTATGCACAAATAATGATACATTGCCAAGTATTTTCACGATAAAAGTACATAAAAGAAGTAAATAAAATAGCAAAAGTGAACATGAAAAGAAGAGAAAAGAAAGGAAAGACAAAAGAAAGAAGTCAGTTTAGCTCATGAAAATATGTGAGAACGTAATGAAGCAGGCATGGAAATAGGTATGGGAGAGTCATAATGTAGTAGTCTTATACAAGATGATGGAGATGGAGAGAGGTCGTACATGTCATAGCAATTTAAAACAAATAAGGGAAGGGATGTGCACGTCATAGCAGTTTAAAGCAATTAAGGGTGAATAAGGAAAGGGATGTGCATGTAATAGCATTTTAAAACAAATAAAGGTGAATAAGGAAAGGGATGTGCATGTAATAGCACTTTAAAAAAAATAAAAGAAAGTAATCCGCAGAGTCGCCATGCTGTCGTGTCCCGTTTTCTCATGAAAACGAGTTTCGACATGTGACAACTCTTTTTAAATGGTATATTGAAAGAGAAGAGTCGCCACCAAACGATTTTAAGGTGTGTTAGGGCACCAGTTTGCAAATAACTCTATTTGACTAGTCAACGCCACCAAAGATCGGGTAAGGGCTTAAATTACCTCAAAGAGAAGGTGTTAGTCACTCTTCGAGGTCCATAACTGTGGGTCCCGGCCTATCTTTAGACTATGTGGATTATGTAATTAAGCTAGGAGATCAAATAAATAGAAGGGAAAATCAGAAGTTGTGGAGTCTTATTAAAATATATGAGAATCGGTACAAGTCTTAATAACTACAAAGGTACAAACTATATTGATCTATGTTGAATGACTAAGTGTAAATAACACGCACATAAAAAAGGAGGAGGGGGCCCTAAGTTTTTTAGCCTAAAGGATCACCTCGTGTAACATAAATAATACTTCGCATCTCTCTTAAGGTAGAGGTTGCTCGTATAATTCAGCGGGCACAGACTATCATCTCCTGCTACCCGATTATTATGTTGAAGTTGTGTACCTAAAGGAATTTTAATTCAATTATAAGTTGTTCCCTATGCGTGCACTACCCGTCCCATGCCTATGGTCCAGGAGGCTTTGGACCTACTATCAGGTGGTTCTAGACTTTATTTAGGTTGCTCAAAATGATAAAACTAGGCGACATTCTAAACAGATGGGACAGCATACATTAGCAATAAAAGGCTCAAGTTAACCTCCACACATAAGCATGAAAGCACGCAAACAGATCTATGGTTAGGCAGTAGACAGAATTAAGACGTATTAGAATCATTAAGTCCAATAGGCATAATTTCTAAATGATTCCAGCATTTTACAGGTAGTGTTGTAATTTCTGGATACGTGTAGGCAGATTAGAGCGTTACAAGTCCTATAGATAGGATATCTAATCGTTTGCATAATAAGGTGGTGAAAACAATCCCTTAATTCTGAATTACCAATGCTGATTTTATGGATATGCGTCTTAGGCAAGTGACAGTACCTTATAGTCATGTTCTCTAATAGTCGCATGATTAGGCAGTGAAGTCGCTTGAAAACACCGGATAAACACCCTATAGGCAGGATTTCTAACAATTAGACTTGATTTTATAACACTTTATCCCTATAGGCAAGTTATCTAAGTGAGGCAGTACAAAAGCAGCATGAAACAGTTGATTAATTATTAAACCTTATAGCCATGTTATCTAGATTGGCAAAAGCATTGCATTATTATATCCTATAGGCATATTATTTAAGAACGTTAAATAGCGGACATGGTAATAAGTATAGCATATTTTGACAAGTTAAGTGAAGTGTGTGCATGATTCCTATAGGCACAATTCCTATTAGTGTGCAACACAAGCTAAACGAAACAAATAAGGCATGCTGGATGTAATAGCAAATAAAACACATAAACCCTATAGGCATGTTTTCTACCCATTCATGTAAGTATTAGAATACCCACAGTCCCCTTTTATTAACTTCCCCATCATTCGTTATTACAAGTTATTACAGCATGAATGAAATAATCAAATATGAATAATTACAGAACAAACCACTATGGGCCCAATGATAGGCCCAGTACAGATGACCTAGTGCTTTTCTAGGCCTCCGACATGTCCAGTAGACTCAAAAACCCAGCTCATAAGACCTGTAGTAAGTCTGACTCCAACAGCCAAGCCCAAAAGTAACAGACTATATATTGAACTAACTAACCCAGGAAGGAAGCCCACACACTTATTTTCTTAAAGCTGTAAAGCTAAGTATCACCAAGATGTATAGACAAAAATATGTGACATATTGGCAGGACACACACAAGACGAATTCATTCTTTGCATTTTAAGGGGACATGATTGATTATCCTGGGATAACAGACTCTTCCGAATGAAGTTTCAAACACTAGCATGGTCAAAAACAGCTTAAGGCAATTTTTAAATAGGGGATCTGATAATGAAAAGCTAAGGGAGCAATAAAGAACAGCCTAAAAGTAGTAAGTTCAACATTGAAATTAACAGTATAGGTTCATGGTCGAGCAATTACTTAACGAGAGAAAGTTATCATAGTACAAGAGACAATATCAAACAGTAAGAGAAGCGAGCATCAAATCTAATACTATTTTTCCATGTATGGTGAAAGAAGGTCAATTGTAAAATCTATTCCTAAGGTCTGAACTGGTACTAAGGAGTGCATGATTGAGCAAATCAGCAAACACACAATAGAATCACAAATACAAAATAACAGGTCCTCATGAACGGCAGGACCAAAAGAGCAACAAGTTAGGCATGGACTAAATTACTTCCTAAGCATGAATTTGGTTGACATAACAATCCAGGATAGGGTAGGAAAGCAGGATTGACAACAAACATCAGCATAACATAGCAAACTAAACAGGTTTAGTAAAGCCAGAATTCTCAATATGCAAAGACACATTAATAGCTAGATTGTCACATAAAGGCTGGATACTACATTTTCACCTTACAGACTATAAGTATTATTAAATAGCCCAGGATTGAACTAAGCATGGAACACACAATAAAGCTCACAATTGGCGGACATCACAGTTAAGAATTGGCCGCAGTAGAGTATCAGATACATTAGAACATATGAGTTAGTCTATCGTAAGGATGTAGAACAAAGTAGGGAGGGTAGTAGGTAAGAAGCTGTAAGGCCTCATAAAATTTCGTAAAGGAATTTAAGGTTTTGTATGTCCAAGTATGCTATTTACATGTTACCCACTATGGAGGCTAGAGTACGTCATTTTGTGCAAGGCCTTAGCTCATTGGTTATTAACGAGGCCGCTACAGTTGCCTTGAATTCTAATATGAATTATGGGGAAATGGTGGCGTTCACTCAAGCTACGGAGGATCAAACGTTAAAAAGAAAGACGGAGTAAGATAACAACAAAAAGACCCAGTCCGCGGGCAATTTTAGTGTCTCCTACAGTGGGAGTAATGGTAGAAAGGCAATACATAGGAGAGTGTCATCCAGACCCACGCAATCAGTTGTTCAGTCTTAACTTAGAGCAGTACCATCAGGGCCTGATCAGCAGCGGTGGGGCCATAGTATGCCAGACCAAGGCAATAAGGGATCTAATCAGCAGGTCCAGTCAAGCGGGAACTAACCGCTGCAGCAGAGGCCCCCATGTCCCAAGTGTAGAACGCGTCATCTGGGGGTGTGCCGATGTGGCACTGATGAATGTTTCGGGTGCGGAGTCAAGGGTCATCAGCTAAGGCACTGCCCCAACAACCAAGGAACAACAAGTAAGTCCCCCAACTAGATGTGGGCATAAAATCCGAAAAATCGAATTCCAAACCGGACCAAATTAATTCGGTATTTCGGTTTTCAATTTTTTTGGTATTTCAGTATAATTCGGTATTAAATTTTCGGTATTTTGGTATAACGATATGGTCCTCGGTATTAAGATCTTGAAATTTCGGTATACCGAAATACCGAATTTTTGAAGAATTTCATGTGCTTCCTAATTCTTATCCTAGTCCTATACTGCCCTAGCCTTATCCAAAATTTTAAGTTTGTATCTCTAGCCCAATAAGACTAAGCCCAACTCTCTTACTCTCTTAGTCTCTTTCCCTAGTTTCACTATAGGAATTAGAATTAGGTTTCTCTCTACTCTCAGCTCTCAAGTGTTAAGAAAGAAGTGAACAGATCGGTTGTGACTTGTGAGCCTGTGACTGCGACTGCGGTATGGGAGTGCGATAGAGACGGCGTCACAATGTGACTGAGCAAGATAGTGAAGTCACCACGTGATTTAGGGTATTTGCTCTGCTCATTCAACATGAACCTTGTTATGATCATCAAATCAGTCCTATGAGCATCCGCTGCATCATCCATGGCTAGCTTACTCTTCCTTTACTGATTAAAGTATAATATGTTGATTGGTATTGGGGTTTTAAGATTATGGAAAGCATTAAAAATGTATTACTGCACTCAATTTTCTTTAAGGCGTATGTTTATTTTGATGTTTATTCAAAAAGTATAATTTCTTAGTGGAAAACATCCTCAGCTAAGTTGCAATGCTTTTATTTTTCGAAAAAACTGGATCCTTGATGCTTAAATGTATACTTAATTCATGTTGAGAGTTTCTTTTTTTTTTGCAGCTTGCTAGCGGATAAATTGGAGAGTAAATCTCACAAGTTGAGATAAAGGAAGCTTAGACGATTAAAGGCATCGGTGCAGATTTCTTGTATTGTCCTTCAATTTTTTATATCCTTATTTGCTACTTCAAATTTATTACTGGGACTTGCGATCTGTTGAATTATCTTTGAAGAAGAACTGTAAAGTCTTCATTATGTCATGACTCGTGGAGTCTTCATATGACCATTTTAATTAGCTCATATGTACAGTTCATACTTGTTTATTTGAAGAAGAACTGTAATTTCCTTTATTTGAAGAAGAACTGTAATTTCCTTTATCATATGACCATTTCAATATACTTCATATGTATATCATTGGTTTGTATTGAAAGAAGCATCTGAATTTCCATTATTTCTTTGGTTTTGGGAGAAAATATTTATTTTTTTGGAAAGCTTTGGACTTTCTTGGAGATGGTGTAGCAAAATCTTGATCCTTTGTTCTTGTTGTACACCATCTGGCTTGTTTCTGCTTGATTAATGCTTAGGCTCTTAGCACTTAACAGTACGTGACACATGAATATGTATTAAATCGAAACCGTACCGAAACCGTACCGAACCAAACAAAGAAATACCGAACCGTACCGAACTATTTTGGTACGGTATTTGGTATACATAATTGATAAACCGAATACCGAACCAAAATTTTTAAATACCGAATCGAAAATCGAATGCCCACCCCTACTCCAACCCCATTTCCCCGTGTTACATGATGTGTGTGAATGTGTGTGGCCATAAAGTTTCATGCCATGTATGCTTGACCATGGGATCGTACTTCTTTACATGTTTTGGACCTTCAACCACGTTAGGTTTAACTCATACGAAAATGATAAGATGCAATGGCTATAGGTTTTGGTAGGGTGGGGGATTAGAGGTGTTAACCCAAGCTTATAACACGACTTAAGTGATTAGGAAGGGTGTCTAAGGGGGGTGTTCATATAAGAGAAAGATGTGGGTGAAGGTGTATGCCCTTAGTCACTATATTGGCGTATGTGCATAAGATTTCACATATAAGGAAATGCGATTTTCTTGTAATTTTTTTATATCCAAGTGTGGACAAACATGTTTAGAATATTTCACGAATGTTGCATGAGGCTAAAGGTCGATACAAGAAATTTGAAGATCATGTTTCGTATTGTCTCTTAAAAGTAGAGATTCAGGAAGAGCAAGAAAAGTTGTGAGGTTTCCACAATGATGTGCTCTAGTATGTCGAATCATGACTGGGTCGAGGAGTTTACTTTCTATAGTGGCATCCAGACTCGTACGGTTTATGAAAATCCTCCAATTGATAATGCAATGCCTAGGATGTCACTGTTGATGTTGTTTTCAAGTCTGTGGTACAATGTGGTGTTATCAATTTATTGTTAGGATCAAATTCTGGGATTCTATGATAGGTGGATAGACCCAGTTACAGGGGAGACTCTGGTGAAATATTTGGAGATTTAGGGAGTTATCTAAATTTTGAAACTACTGGTGTGTGCAAATTAGCAGTTGGGCCACATTGGATGCTAATGGTGAATTTTGACCCTCATTCGAGGACGAATGATCCTAAGTGGGGGAGAATGTAAGGCCCCATAAAATTTCCTAAGCGAATTTAAGGTTTCGTGGTGTCGAGGTAGGCTTACATGTTTGAAGATTGTAGAAATTCTTTGTGGCTCACAAGCTCATCGTGGCTCAGACCTTTTGGGTTAAACAGTGCATTAGGGAGTTAAAGAAAATCTTCTGAAGCATAGGGCATTTCTGCGGTCGTAGAATTGATCTACGAACCACAGATCTACCGCGCTTTAGTGATTGTTGAATTTAAAGGCCATTTCTGCGATCCATTATGCAATCGCATATGCACTTCCCGGACCGTATTTCAGTCATAGAAGAAGTCTGCGGACAGCAGAACTGTAGCAGACTGGATCAGGCGAGTCCAGTTTTTTTGGGCATCATTTTCGCGGCCGTTATACGGGCCGCATATCGATTATGCTGCATGGTCTGCGATCGCAGACCCGATTTTGGCAAGTTTAAGTTTTTGAGATTTTACCCAATCCCATTTTTATAAAAAAGGCTTTGGGAGTCATTTTTAAAGGCTTCATCTGATATTTTTAGAGAGAGGTGAGAGTATCTTAGAGAGAGAAAGAGAAGACCTAGCCATTTGTTCATCAATTCTTGCTCAAGGCTTGAAGAATTCACAAGGATCTTGCTAGGGATTCAAAGATGTAAGAATTTCTTTCCCCAATTCTTCAATTTCGTGTTTGGGAAAAATATAGGTGATTGGGAGTATGATTCTTGGGTGTAAGAGTATTATTTATACATGCATGTACCAATAAGATTTGTGGGACGATTGGTGAGCTCAAATGGGTAAAGATTGGGTTGTGGATTGAAGGAAACCTTGTAGACCTTGTAACAAATTTGCACACATAGTGTTTGATAAAATGCTCAAATGAGCTGGACCATGAACATATTCCTAATTTGTGTTCAATTTTGCTATATCTCTAAATAGATCGAAGTGGCTAGGATTTCCGGAATGTTGTAGTAAACTAAAGGGCTCGAAGCAAGGTATGTTGGCTAAATTTCTCTCCTAAAATTGAATCTCATGATGTCCTTGTAAGTCTCGATTTACTCTTTACAAATTGATTATTTGAATAAGCCTTGTGTCCAAAAGATATATGCTCAATATGTATTCCAAATGTCCTATTATGTTACGTGTTATTTGAAAATATGTTTGAAGCATGGGTTGCATATCTAATTGTTATAACATCAAGTCGTAGCCCAAATAAAATCTATTATGCCAAATTGTGTAAGAAATCTCAATGTGCTTAACGTTCGTACCTGCTCACATGTGGACTTAAAGTCTTGAATAGAAATGCTTTACTGTTTATGATCCGTAATGATGTTTGAAAGTGAATAAAGCGAGTATGAGATTAGAAATGTGGTCATCGTGCCAAGAATGAGAATTATATTTGTGGTCAATAGTGCCAATGAAATGAAAGAATGTGTGAAACATTATGAGATGAGTTTTGACTCCTTTATATAATAATGTCATTGGTGTCCTATGATCACCCATGACTAGTTATGACCATGAACTGTGGCCATTGCCAAAACGAGAATCATGAACTTAGCTAGTGACCCAAGATGACAAAGAGGTATATAATGAGGTGTAAAAGAGACGTCCTATGCTAAATGATGATGAACCTTAAGGAAAGAAATTGGGTCTATGTACCATTGAAATCTACTTAATGATTGGTCATGCATGTGTTAATGCAATAAACTATGTTTCTCTATGATGAGCATGAACATGAAGTGTTCCAATGATCCAGGAACCTATGATGTGTTATGAACCCTATGAAATGTATAGGTATAATGTGTTATGAATCCTATGGACGGTCTATGAAACGCATAGGTATATTGTGTATGGAATCCTATGGACGGTCTATGAAATGCATAAGTGTATCATATATAAAAGGTATAGGTGTACGGTATGAATAAATACTATGGACGGTCTATGAGACGCATAGGTGTATAATATGACATGTGAACACTAAGAATGGTCTATGAAATGTATGGTCGTAAAACAAGAGAGGGATATGGACGGTCTAGTGAGACACATTATTAACGTAGACAATAGGCGCCACTTTTATTGATGTTGTTTGTACATGTTGTTTTAATTACATTATATTATGTATTCCACATATAGTTCATATGGCTCAGTTGATCCTAAAAGAGGTTTAAAATGATGTAGTATAATAAGACCTCAAATTTGAATCTATGGGATATTTCGTAGTTCCTTGATGTCCATTGTTTGCCTCTTATTTGAGTTACCGTATTTTCATATGTTGTCTGTTTGCCTTACATATGAGTACTATTCCACATGTACTCACGCCCCTTTTGTCGAGGGCACTGCATCTTTTAATGGATGCATGTGGTTCCATAGCAGCGACATCCATAAGTGACAGCAGTATATCCTCCTCTCAGCTACTTGGTGAGCCCCATTTCATATTGGGGTCATGCACCTTTTGTTTTCTTATGTATTATATTTTGAGGTATAGCCGGGGCCTTGTTGCCGGCATTACCCTAGTACCTTTTGTACCCGTTAGAGACTCCGTAGATATAGTGTGGGTTGTTTTTATTTTTGGAAAGGTTAAACTAAAAATGATGTAATCATATCATTTGTTCCACTTTAACTATGATTGTACTATGTTCTGTTTCAAAGACTTGTTAATGGCGTGACTAATGGAAAAAGGATTGGTGTTGTTCACATGACTTCTTACTGACTTATTAATGAAATATATACTTCTCTTTATTCATAGGTGAGTTGGGTAGAAGGCATCTAGTAGGCTTGCTCGGCCGGGTTTACTCGGTTGAGCGCCGATCGCGCTTCCCGAGTTCGGGGCGTGACATAAGCATTCAAACACACATATTAAGGTAAACATGTTTAAGAGAGCCAACAATCCTTCATATTAAACACAGGTAATAGTCATATCAGAGTTGGGAATTTTAGGGAAGATCAAATACTATAAAAAGTTCAGAGTCACAAGACAACTTCAGAGCCAATAAGGCCGCATACAGAGATGGCATATAAACATATTGACTCACAAAAATTTCAGTGGCATGAGTGTACGGAATACGAACACTCGACGAGGCGAGTGTTCTCGAAGAGAAAATCGTGCAAATAGAGAACCAGGGGACCCACCGGAGCCTGCCTTATAAAAGGCTTATGGATGAAATTTCTAAGGAGAAATTAGAACTGGCCTTTGATGGAATAAAAACAAAGGAGAATGAAACTGCGAAGGCCAAGGAAACTTACCTGTTATCAAGTAATAAACAGGTAAACAAGAAGAACAATCTCAACAGTACTCCAAAAATCAACTAAGAGCACAAGAACCCAAAATCTTAGTGCGTTAGAGTTCCCAAGGGTTTCAGATGAACCTCGGGCAGTGCTCGCACCAAGAAAGGTCAATTAGTCAAATTTCGATGGCCTAGGCTCTTAGCCGGCCAAGAGCCAAAGTTCAAAATAATATAGAGTGAAAAAGTAAAAGAGTAATAGTGATTAATGTCTCCTTTGGGGAATTTGGGAGAGGGGTTTATATAGTGTTAAATCAGGCGAGTAAACAAGGAAAGAAATCAAGCAAACATAAATCAGAAAAAGAAAAATATTACATGCAATCAGTAGAGTAACTGGTGAAGGGAAAAAATCAAATTCCAAACCCTAATTAGGATTCCTGGGTCGCAAGCCAACAAATAAAGGCGAGAATCACCCTTTTCTCTCATGTATATGGACAAAATATCGTCCAAATTCCATAGATCAAAGTTGATCTAGTCCGATCTCAGAAGGTCATACTTGCCAAAATCGAGCAAGTACTCAATTAATTAAACAGACGCGTACATAATAGCGAGGTATTACGAATAAGGTAAGTGAATCACAGAATGATTTCATATTTTAGGTCGAAATCGGAGAATATTAAGGGAGGCGAGATGTTAGGGTTTCTTAGAAGAGAGGGGGAGTTGAGAGTATTTTGGGGCGGCCGTTTGGGAGGTAATGGGTTAGGGTTTCAGGAGTTTGGGTAATAAAAATAAGGGGGAGGGTGTGGCCCGTTGATCTTTAATAAAAATAAGGGGGAGGGTGTGGCCCGTTGATCTTTGAGATCAACAACCAGGATTTAATGAGTGGCGGATCGGGTTAGCGGACGGGTATAGGGTAGTGGATCGCTGGTATTGGGTTAGGGGTTATTGGGCTAAGGTTTGGGGTACTTGGGCCATTAATTTGGTCCAAACAATTGGCTTAGGATTGGGTTGGATTTTAAATACAAGAAATTAAGGGAAAATAGTTAAATAAAATATCAAAAAAACTATTTATGAAACTTAATACTTTAAAATAATAGTTGAAGATTATAAAAATATGAAAAAATTATTTGACCCTGAATAAAATGACAAATGCAATTAATTGTAGAATATAGGCTATTATTGTAAAATTGTGCAAATAGCTCGAAAAATACAAATGTAAGTATATAAAATGAAGTAGAATATTATAATACATACATGTAGGTGTATATAATAAATTTGGATGATTAAGTCATCACAAAATAATTTGAAAGAATAATTAATAAATATTTAAACAATTTAAATGCAAGAGAAAATCAATTTTAAAGACTTTAAAATTATGAAAAATTACTGAAAGTCCTTATATGACTCTTGTAGTCAATACACATACTCATAGTACCATCCTTCTTCTTCACAAATAAAACTGGTGCACCCCAAGGCACACACACTCGGCCTGATAAAGCTCTTATCAAGCAACTCTTGAAGTTGTTCCTTTAACTCTTTCAATTCCGCTAGTGCCATGTGATATGGTGGGATAGAGATGAGCTGAGTGTCTGGCACCAGATCAATACCAAAATCAATATCCCTATAGGGTGGCATGCCCGGTAGGTCTACAGAAAACACATATGGAAAGTCTCTCACTACCGGAACTGACTCAACGGTAGGAGTATTAGCACGAACATCCTTCACAAAGGCCAAATATGCCAGACATCCCTTCCCAACCATTCACTGAGCCTTCAAATATGAAATCACTCTATTGAAAACAAAATCCAAGGAACCTCTCCACTCAACCCTGGCATCGCCAACATCACGGTCTTAGCATGAAAATCTATAATAGCGTGATATGGTGACAACCAATCCGTGCCTAAAATCACGTCAAAATCAACCATGCTAAGTAGTAAAAGATAAACTATACTATCGTCTCTAATCCCCCAATAGTTACCACACACGACCGATACACATGGTACATAATAATAGAACCATCCACCGGTGTAGATACATAAATAGGCATAACTAAAGAATCACGAGCCATATCTAAATAACGAGCAAAGTATGATGACACATATGAATAAGTGGAACTAGGATCAAATAATACCGAAGCATCCTTGTGGCACACTGAAACAATACTTGTGATCACGGCATCATAGGCAACTGCCTCTGGTCTGGCTGGAAATGCGTAGCAACGGGTCTGACCACCACCAAACCGACCTCCCCTTCTAGGGAGGCCTCATGCTAACTATGCCCACCCCTAGCTGGTTGCGCGGGTGGAGCAGTTGTTGGAACTGAAATCATAGGCTGCAAGCTCTGCTGTAGAACCCTACTTAGTAGTCTGGGGCAATCTCTCTTAAGATGACTCAAGTCCCCGCACTCAAAACAACCTTTCCTCTGATAGAGTTGTTGACCCTGATGATCTGAATAGCTGCCCGTGGGACCCTGTACAGATGAGGCATGGTAAGAACTTTGTGCCAGCAATGCACTAAATGATGACTGATCTGGGCGTGCACTGTAGGAATTGTGGCTAACTGAGGAACCACGAGGAACATGGCAAGCTGCCTGAACGGGTCCAGAAGAACGACCTCTGTTGTAATGGCTAATCGTCTAGCAATCATGACTGGTCCAACCTAGCATTAGTCGCCACTTCTCGAGCCATACTGAAACATAACCCATAGTTGAGGCCATCGATGAACCTCCTAATCTTCTCCCTCTCAGTGGGAACCAACCATACTGCATGACGAGCTACGCAATGCCTCTCTATGAGTCAGTGGAACAAATTTCTATAAGAAGAGAACTAAGAACTCATGCCATGTAAGTGGTGCTGCATCGGCTGGCCTACTCAACTTAAAAGTATGCCACCATATGTAAGCTACCCATATCAGATGAAAAGTAGTAAATGCAACCCCACTGGTGTCCAAAATACTTGTTGTGCGAAGAATCTACTGACACCTGTCTAGAAAATCCTAAGCATCCTCTAACTCTGCTCTACTGAACTCTCGAGGCTTGAGCCTCCCAAACCGCTCTAGCCTCTTCTGCTCCTCATCACTCATAAGTGGTCCAACTCCGGCCTGAGCAGCAGCAACCGGCTGAACTGGCAATACACCCGGTATCTGGAGTCCCTGAGCTAGCTGCTCTAGAGTACGGGCGGTAGGGGTCTGGGCACCTCCCACGGCCTATGAAGTGGTTGGTGCAGTTGGAACCGAAACCGTCTGATCTAGGCTCGTGCACACAGTCAAAATCTGGGCTAAGGCCTTTTGAAGGCCAGGAATCATGATGGGCATTGTTGGTGCCTAAGCTAGCCCCGCCGAGTCAACAAAATTCAGTACCTGATCCTCAGCTAGAGTTCTTGGTGGCTCCATAGGTGCTTCTCTAGATGTAGTACGAGCCGCAACTCAGCCTCTACCGCAGCCTTGGCCTCTCGTGACCCTAACTGATGGTATTGGTGTCCGTCTGCTTGATCTGGTCGCATGTGTCCTCACCATCTATGAGAGAATAGAAGAGTCAAGTTCAGATTTAAGAATAACAAATCCGCACGACAAGAATACAAGAAAGTGAAGTTTCCTAACAATTGGGTAACCTATCAAAGATAAGTACAGACGTCTCCGTACCGATCCACACGACTCTACTAAACTTGCGCATGACTCATAATACCTATGAACCTAGAGCTTTGATACCAACTTGTCATGACCCAAAATTTTAACCCGTCGTGATAGCGCCTAAGACACTTGCTAGGCAAGTTGAACATAACAATGAAGAATCAAAATAATAGAATTTACAGAAATAACATAAGTCTAGAACCTTAATGTAACAAAATACTTCTAATACATGATAAATCTCCTAGAAACTGATAAATATAGAGTCATGAGCTCTAATACGGAAATACAAGTCTGGAATGATCAAGAACAATACTGTCTGAAGTAAGGACAATAGTATATAAGAAAAGAGATGCTAAGACTGCGGTCAAGAATGCAGTTCTATCTCGTCTCTCACCAATCAACTCTACTACTAGACTCGGCTACTGATGACTGGGTTCGACACCTAGATCTGCACAATTAAGTGTAGAGTGTAGCGTGAGTACAACCGACCCAATGTACTCAGCAAGTATCATAGCTAACCTCGGTGAGGTAAAAGAAGCAAGAATTATAAATGATACTTGCTATAACCTGTACAGATTCGTAGGTTCAACAAGTACAGAACAGTAATGTGATCAAGTATTAAGCACAGGAATGACCTATCTGTGTACGTGTGTACAATTACTTAGGTACCCTGCTCAGTCAATGATACGGAATATAAAGATGATATGCAAATAAAGCAGGTAATTAACCATGGAAATTACAAATAAAGATGAAATGCAAAATCCAAAACAAACACTGGTTAGACTTTCCTCAACCTTTCCATTATCGTACCAAACCACTAATCAGTTTTCCTCAATATCCGCATGTACATTATTAAGAGATAAACATGAGAGGGTGACCCTATGGGGGTGGATCCATATTCATACGCTGCACTGACAACTCACGTGCTAATAATATCAACTGCAGAGATAACTTACGTGCTTCATGGACAACTCACATGCTAAAAATATCAATATTTGGATTCACACGGATAACTCACGTGCTACATGGACAACTGCATGGATAACTCACGTGTCAATAATCACAATCTGCCCGGTGTGGTCACAGGCTACCAGTCCAGATCATAACACACAGAAAGCAAATATACGAGAATATAGGTACATGATTAATGATTATCAATTTTCATATTCCTAGACCGGTATAAATAACATGTTATAGTGTAGGCACATGCAATGTGTGTTATCACAACTAGAAAAGATAATTTCAGCATGAAATAGCAATTTATCAGGTTCAATCAGAAGAATAACCTCAACAAAATCTAAGACGTGGTACAAATAGTTCATAGAGGGGTACAAATAGGAGAAACATCTCACCTTGAAGCTTAGCAATCAATTCAAAGCACGGTATAGCCTAAGAACTACCCCGAGTATGTAAATATATCCCGGTGTACGCATATGGGATCAACCCACACATATGCGCCACGCATAGCACGTAGCTATCGCAAATAATTCAGGCCACTAGTGCATCAACCAAGTTTAGATAAGATACTTATCTCAAACAAGCCAAATCACTCCGTTAACAAGCCCTTCCCACATGAATCAACCTTAGAACGACCTGAATCTAGTCAAATCAACTTAATATAATCAATAAAATCCATAGAAATTGAATCCAAATGATAAAGCTAAGATTTTAACCAAAATCAAAAGTTAATCCAAAAGTCAACCTCGGGCCTGCACCTCGGAACCCGAAAAAATTCACAAGTTTCGAATTCCCATTCAATTATGAGTCCAACCATACTAATTTCGTCCAATTACATATACAAATCGACCCTCAAATCGTTAAATCTCACTCTCCAATACCAAAGCCTAAAATCCCCCAAATTTTAGCTCAAATACACATAGACTAGGTGTAATAATCAATGAGTAATCAATATTTATCAACAAAAGTGATTAAACTTCACTTACCTCTTCGATTGTAGCAAAAACCCTTTCAAAAATTTTCCTTAGCCGAGTACCAAAACTCTCCAAATAAGAAAAACCTTGAAACCCTCGATTATAAAAATCAGCCCAATGATCCCGCATCTACGGGCCCCAAACGTGCACCTGCAATACCGCTTTTGCGGTCCAAACCTCGCTTCTGCGAACCCAACTTAAATCCCGACCTACCGCTTCTACGGACAGGTCCCCGCATCTGCGCATCCGCTCTTGCGGAAACTACTCAGCATCTGCGGTCCCTGATCCTCCGGCCCATTCCCGCTTCTGCGGTTCCTTCCTCGCAGAAGCGACTCCGCTTCTGCAGAAACATACACGCATCTGTGATCTCACTGTTTCCAGCATTCTTCTGCTTCTGCGACCACCAGGCCGCTTCTGTGGCCTCACAGGTGCGATTGCACCAGGCATTAGAAATTTCAGCCAAACTCCTAAGTCCAAAGATGACCCGAACTCCATACGAATCACACCCGAGGTCCCCGAGACCCAATCCAAGTATACGAACAAGTCCTAAAACACATTACACACTTACTTAAAGCCTCGAATCAAATCAAAAAATATCAAATCATGAATCGCACCCCAATTCAAGCCTAATGAACTAATGAACTTTCAACCTCTAAAACTAATGTTGAATCATATCAAACCAATTCCGAATGAGCCCAAATTTGGCACACTAGTCATAAATGACACAACAGACCTATTCCAACTCCCAGGACCAAAATCCGAACCCGATATCAATAAAGTCAATTATCGTTCAAAGCTCTCAACCTTCCAAACTTTCCACTTTCACCAAAAATCATCAAATCAACCCATGAGCCTCCAAATCAACATCTGGACATACGCCGAAGTATAAAATCACCATAAGAAGCTATTGGAACCATCAAAACTCCATTCTGAGGTCATCTATACAAAAGTCAAACTCCGGTCAACTCTTCCAACTTAAGCTTCCAACCTTGGGACTAAGTATCCCAATTCACTCCAAAACGTCCCCGAAACCAAACCAAACCAACCATCCAAGCAAGTCACAAAACTACAAATGGACATAGAAGAGGCAATAAATAGGGGGATAGGGCTACAATACACAAAATGACCTGCCGGGTCATTACATACTCATACTACAAATCTACATATTTTTGTATAGATTTTGATATTGATATAGCGACACTCAGGAGAGAGTTTAGGAGCTACTTGAAGACTTCATGGTTAGTTGTCCTGCTTGATCGATTTGTAGTGCCTCGGAGTCAATTATTATTATTATTATTATTATTATTATTATTATTATTATTATTATTATTATTATTATTATTATTATTATTATTATTATTATCTTTTTTCGGATAATATTTTTATTGAGACAGTTGTATTACCTTATTTAGTTGTTGATGTCTTCCCAGGGGTTGTATTATGCGTGACGGGGGTCCGGTCCGGGTTGAAGAAAAATGTGATCGGCCGGTCACCAATCCGGGCCGGCACCGGTTTTTCCCAATCGGATTTACCGGGTCCGGTCCTATCTGGTGTTTTATTGAACCGGAACGGTTACGGGCCTAAGGGACCGGGCCGGGCCGGATTTTTTATTATTTGTTTTGTATTTTATATAACTACCGTAATTTATATTAAGATAAAGTAAAAATATAAAAATAAAAATAAAAAATAATCTTATAAAAAAAGTATTTGAATAAAGGTTGCAAAGGCTTTAAAATCCTTATATTTGAATATTTCATTAAGAATTTAAGATGATAGGATACAATGAAGATGGAAAAAAATTACACTTATAATTTGCATGTTCTTTTTTTATTTCAAACTTGCAAATTAAAGTTTACATTCAAAGGTTTTGCATTGCCTTAGTAAGTTCTTCATAATCAATATGAACTTCTTGGTCATCTTCTGGGGTGTTAAATTCATATGGGTGACCATGTGTTAATATATCTCCAAGTTCCTCGTCTTCTGGTTTATCAACATCTTCACGTCCCTGATTTCTTCGTTCCGATCTAATCCAATCTCTGAAACATACTAAAACTTCCAAAGCATTGCTTCCCAATGAGTGACTGGTGTCTCCTAATTGTTGTCTTGCTTGACTAAATGCACTCTCTGATGCAACAGTTAAAATTGGCACATTCAGCACGTCCCGAGCCATAGCGGAAAGAACATGAACTGTTCATAATCTATAGGATAAGTAATTTTCATATGTCTACTAAGTGTTCCAGTCCCCTTAAACTTCCTCCAGTCTTATGTTTAAAATTATCTTTACAAAGTTTGCATCTAACTCTATCAGAATTCTCTATTTCGTCAAAATATTTTCAAACTTTACTTCTTTTTCTCCGATCAGTAGTCGGGGCCATAGGTGGTCTACTACTAGCGCCACGACCACCACCCCTGCTACCAACTCCAACACTACTAGGTGTAAGTGGTATCTCATCTTCAATTTCTAATTCATTATCTTCTATACCGAAATCTTCCTGTAATTATTCATAATCTATATTATTATCAGGTTATGTTTCAGAAATATATGTAAAATTATTTAAATTACTACTAGATGTTGAAGTAGTACCTTTTTTTCTATTTTTCCGATTAACCCGATTAGCAACCTTATTACACTTTTTTTGCAGCATTAAACATATTGTGAAAATTTAACTACTAACAAAAATTAAACATGCAAATAAAATTATAAATAAGAGAAAGAGTTGGAGGGAGTGCACCAAATTCCGCAATAAATTGAACACTTGATGATTTTCGCAACTCCAATGTTAGCACGAAGAAACATCAATTGTTCAAAGTTCAAACTTCAAACGTCAAATAATACGATAAATTAAATTCCAAAACAAATGAGAACCAAATAGTTTATTGCTATTTAGGTGAAGAATGAGAGAATGACAATTGAGAATTTGAGTTTGAGAAATGAGAGATGAGTGAAGAAATGAAGAAGAGGGGGGGGTGTATTTATAGTTTTTCAAAGGACTAAATTAGTAATTACTAAAAGTGTTATTTTTTAAAAATATTGCCCAAAAAGGGGCTATTCTTGCAAAATATCCATTGGGCAACGGTCAAATTGGAAGCTGACCGTTGCCAACGGTCAAATGAATTTTTTTTTTAAAAAAAAAATCAGAAAATAGCCGTTGAACCGGTCCGGTTAATCGGTTCAACAGTGATTTTCTGAAATCGAGTTTGACCGGTCCGCTTAACTGGTAAGGAAAATGTAAACGCCCCAACCCTTACCCCCAAACCCAGCCCTACCCGGCCCCCTACCACCGGTCCGGTCCGGGCCGGGCCGGTTTAATACCGATTTGTGCCGGTCCGGTTGACCCGTTAAACAAGTTTAGGTTGTATTGAGTATTCTGCACTTGTACTTTGTCGTTTCAAATTTATTACTATCTGTCTATGATTTTAACAGAGTTTGCTATTGAAACCTATTTTAGCATGTTGATCTTTATTATTTTATGTGTTTGGTTAGCCTAGCCGGCATGTTAGTGTCATTACGATCCCTGTGAAATTTTAGTTATGACATATCGAGTACTAGCTACACGCCTCTTTTTGGGTATAAAAAGCCCAGTGTTATGATTATATAATCTTTATCAACATGAACTGTGTGTTATGTGTATATTTACTTTTTCCCCAAACGCAACTTCATAGTAGCTTTATTCATATTTCTTATTAAATTCGATGTGTCTAGTATAATAAAAGTTTGTCTTATTGATTTGGTTATCAGAAAATATTTTCCTTCCTCAAATGAGGAAACAGACTTCCCTTTTAGATAAAGATTAGGTTTTCTGCAATTATCTTAATTTTATATTTCACATTATCTGTTCCAACTACCAATTAAATATTATATTAGTTTTTAGTATTTAACAATTTCATCCCTCTTCTTCTTGGGTTCAATCAGAGCTTAATTTGTAGACTTCCCCTCTCTCCACGTGCATATGCTCAGAAAGTTCATTCATTCCAAATTGTCATAAAATGGTTAGCAGCTTTAGAAGAATATTGGTTTAAACTAAGTGTAGCCCACAAACAAGGCTAGCTTTTAGGTTTGGGAGTGACAAGGGCAAAAATTTAGGGAAATCTTAAGCAATTGTACCAAATAAGTTCCAACTTACCAACTTCTAGCGATTAATTATAGACTTATCAATACTAATCAAGCACGTATAAAAATTAAAAATTCAAATAAATAAGGTTTCTTCTCTCCAAGAATCACACGCAAAGATCTTCTTCCATATTTTTAAGCGTGATCAACAACATTAGAAGCAAGACGGAAAGGAAATTTCATGTATGAGGTAGCAAATAAGGTGATGAAATACAAAAACATTATATACAAGATTCCAAAAATCTAAGCAAAGAAGAACGTTTTTCAATGGGTATGGTTGAAATTCATTAAAAACATATAAATGAGTCAATATACAAATTTGAGAAAGATTGGAGGTGATTTGGACTGATTTGGTATCAAAATTTATAGTTAAAATCGAGTTAAAAAAAATCTTCTGCGATACATGTATCAAATATGTATCACGCATGTATCTCACACATGTATGCATGGATATACATGTGATACACATTTGATACAAATATGATACATATGTGATACACAAATGATATATAGTGTGATACGCATATTATTTTTTTTCTTTTTCATCTTCTACTTCGAATTTTCAATTCAAACCACCTCAAAACTCAACCAAATCATCCCAAAACTGAGATTCAAGTTCCTTAAGATGTACCTAATGTATTCTAATAACACCCGCTCAAATAAAAGCAAATATTTGACCTTTGGTTTTGCTACAAATAGTTAATTGGCTAATATTGGTAATATTGGCTAATATTAGTAATATTTTATGAATTGACCAATTTTTATAATAAACAACTTATAAATGGACATAACTGGTAATTTTCTAAAAATTTATCCGCATCATATATTTATGTTAAATTATATCAATTTATCATGATTAATTGGTTTTATTAGGTAAAATTATGTATTAATTAATTATGATTAAGTAAAATGAATTTATTTACAAATAAATATAATACGTCTATTAGTTTGATGTAAACACCGAGGGCAGTGCAGGTAGATTTTATCCGTAGCAAAGGCAAGCGCTAGTTTTAGGGGAATAAAAGATGGGAGGTATTTCCAAAGTAGCGGGGACATTAGTACAGTCGTAGGGAAATAAAATGGCTAGTTTTAGGATCAGGTAAAGGTGTAGTATAGTTATACTCTATACAAGCCGTAGGTGTTCAATAAATTTAAAATAGGATCTCACAAAATCTGACTCCCGAAAAAAAAGAGACAAAAAATCGACTTGATAAATTGATTCATTCTTTTATTTAGTATGATCTAATATTAACTTGAAAATCTATTTAATTCGATTTAATATTAATAAAAATAAGTTGAATTAATTAATCTGAAATAAACGACGTGTAGACAATTCTGTTGTTTGTGTGTCTGTTGGTCATATTTGATTCTATTTTTCCCTTTCCTCCTTTGGGCCTTAAATCAATTGGATTCTTCTATAGCCTCAACATTTCCTTTAATTAATATTCCCTTTATTTCTGAGTTTGAGATTACGAAAGAACAGATAGACTTTTGAACTTTCTTATTTTAAATATGCAATGAGATTTTTGTAGTTTTAAAGATATATCATTAAGAATAAATTAAGAAAATTAAAGTTAAATTACTTTTAATATAAAAAGATGTTATTTATTATTTTTGGATAGACTAACAAAAAGAAATTATGTCACAAAAAATAAAACTGAGGGGTACATTCATGCAGATTTTATTTCTTCTCAATAATTAAGCAGAACTGAACACATGATATAGATGCTGAAATGAATGAACTAGTGATTTCATTTGTTAAATGTCAATTATAGATTTTCATGTAGTAAATTGAAGTTCTTTATTTTTATTACATTTCTTTCTCTGTCTAAACGTGCAGATATAATTACATCTTTGGTTGCAGATATAAAACAAATTTGCTCATCATAATTATGGAATTAGCAAATGAAGTAAGTTTATTTCATAAATTTCAACTAAGCTAAAAGCGGAGCCGGCCACATCACTTCATTTGCATAAATACTGATCCTAAAACCGAATAAAATTAACTACTTTGCGTACCTAATGCATCATAGAATTAAAAGTATTTCTGGTTGCTTTTACTGCATCCTTTTTTCTTTCATCGCTTTTGATTTCTATAACAAGAAAATAATAGGGGGAAAAAATAGAAATTTAATAATGTAGAGTAAACATGTAAACCAAAAGTACTTTGTGTAATAAGGAAAAAGATACAAATTGTCACTGCACTTTGCGAAATAGTTTATATTTATCAACCATTAAAAATTGGGGTTAATCGTTACCCCTGCTATTACGAAAATGGCACATATTCACCCTTATTCCTAGATGAAAAATTATTAGAGTTAAATTAACACTAAACTCTTTATTAGCACTTGAGTTCGCCACGTGTCTAGTATTTATCTTAATCCACCCTTTTTTAACCAGCTCCCTCCCCATCCAATCCACTCATCATACCATTGTTAACACACCATTCCCATAAAAAACCCTTTAAAATAACAAATCACAACCGGCGTGGGAGATTCCTCTGACCACCAGCTTACTACATTGTTACCATTTTCTTCCTCCTTACCGGATAAAATTACTTATTTTTCGTGAAAATATTTTTCATAAAAGTAATTTTTTTTATACCAAACACACTCTGAGTGTGAAAACTTTTTCAAAGTTTTCAAAATTATACTTATCCATTGTGTATAAGCCTAAGTCAAACAAACCTTAGTTACTAACTTATTATATCACTTTTTACTTTAGCCCGTGCTGAGCCCGGGCCTAATTTCAAAAACTAAAGCTTGCAAGAGTATTTTCTTACTTTGAACTTCTATTTGACTTTTAAAAATATATATTCCTATAAGTTCTTGAAGTCCAACTGAGTCTTAGCATGTTAATCCTGTTTGACCTGTCAAATTTTTTTTGTTTTCTAATTTTTATTTTAAAGAATTTAGCAAGTAAAATATTAGATGTTCAACTTTTAATTTGGTAATTGATTCTACTAATGAAAAACATTCTTATGCACATTATAAAATGAGATATTTGTAGTGTGATGTCGTAAAGATGAGTTGATTAGACAATTTGATATTAAAAAGGCGGCAACTATATTTTGTAAAATTACTGTACACATCGAAAATCATAATAATATTTTTCATACAAAAAAGTAGGTATATAAAATTTTATCGAGTAGTTTTATCATGTAGATGGTATTGGATAAATCTTTAAACATTGCAACAATGTTTGTCATTTGATAAATAAATTTTGGTGTAACGTATTTAGAAACATGACATTTATGCTCTTTTCCTCAAACATTTACATATAAACAGTGCCATCTTTCAAGAGAGATTGGTTAAATTTTCAAACATATGAACGCGATATACATGATCATAAGTAAATAAATTAGTTAGAAGCTACATAGAAAATCTTGAATTAATAACTTATCTTTGTGTTTTCTTGCCACTTTTAATTTTAAAAAAAATTAAAGAAACATCAACAATATTATATTTCTACACTTGTATTATAATAGGAAACTCATGAAATTCCTCATAACTAAACATATCATATAAAATAAAAATATCGTAATGTTTGTGGACGTTTATACAAAATTGAATACCAATAATTTAAAAAGTTTACTCTTGTTCCCTTTAATGTTATACTATTTCATGTTTACTTCGTATAAAAAAGAATGACATCTTTTAGATACAAATTTCTTTATTTACATAATTTAGTTTCATTAAGTGTATACTTGCTAAGATATCTTATTTATATGTTTGATAAAAATATAAGACAACATTATAGTATTCCATCCGTCTTTTAATATTTTTGTTGAAAGCCGAATCCAAATTAAGCATAGTAGTAATTTGTAAATATTATGTACCTTTTGAAAAACTAACGTGAATCTAATACTATGATTGTTAACATATCTAAAGCTTAGAACAAAATCGGTACTAATTGCAAATAAATATCCTATGTTTTGAAAAGTTAGGAGTAAAGACTATGACAAAGCAATCGCAGTAGCCAAGAGCGGGTCCCACATGGGTGATTTTGTCTTGGGAAGTAATCATGATATTATATGGGTAGTAGAATTGTCGGAAGCTACAGTAATTACTTTTTAAAATTTGAAAATAATTTAATTTAAACTCATTATCTTATTCTTATAAAAAAATTTTATAATCACACAAAATTTTTATCTATTAAATTTTTAAGATCACACAAATTTTAAAAGTCATTCTTCTTTTTTCTTAAAATTCGCATCGAGTCAAATTAACTCACCGCTATGCAAATTGAGATTGAACTTAAAAGTACGGAACTCATTCGTTATGGTAATGTTATAATCCATATATTTTAATTTTGAAATAAATTTATTTCCTTTAATTTTATCCATTACGAAATTCTTTACTAAAACCAAATCAAAATGATTTGACGGCTGCCATTATAGTACAAATAAACCGGTTAAGTGTATAGGATAATCGCTGTCAACGTGGACCATGTGTAGATTTATTAATTTCATTTTGTCCCATACCAAACTCTAATAAATTCTCTTCAATACAACTTCAACGCTCAGATATTTAGCTCAATATATTTTGCAGATTCCCACTTTCTCCAAATAAACATATTGTTGTTCTGAAAATTTCAATCCTAGTAAAAATTACATAAAAATGGCAAGCAGTTTCAGAAGAATTGGAAAATTGGCTTCAATATCTTCCAAAAATCAAAGTAGGGGATTCTCGTCAACAGTTGATCAGACGCTTAAAAAAAGTGAAGGAATCAGTCCGAGCAAATCTGTCAACCTTTTTACTGCTATTAATCAAGCTCTTCACATCGCCTTAGACTCTGATCCTCGGTATCTTTTTAATTGTATTTGTATTTTTTTCCAATTTCCTTTTTTGGTAAGTGTACGAAAAAGTTGTAAAGTTTTGCTGTCCCTAGATCACTCTATCGCTCAATCACGAATTAGAAATTAGCAAAGCGGGAAAAGAAAGAGGGAAGGTGGTAGTACGTTGTTGTTAATTTGCTTGATTAACAAAAGAAAAAAGTATTACTAGTACTGTACTTTTAAACTATGTGGATGGAGGAAAAGGGAAAAAAAGAAGAAAAAAGAAAAATACAATCTTTAAGTTATTCGGGGATAATACTGATGGATAAATTGAATGGTCAACAAAGATTTCATAATGAGAATCTCAAGTTGGAGAAGGTGGAGAAAGCAAGTTCCTTTCCTTGTACAAATACAGTTTCTAAGTAAAAAGCCAAGAAGCTATCTTTTCGTTAAAGTGAAATGATTATTTTTTATACCACCTCTCAATTCTCATTTGGAGGGTCATAAGTATATGATATTTGGTATAATATTTAAAATTTCCATTTTTTTAAACATGATTTAGCTGGTCTATGCTGATCAAAGACTGGTCAAATGTCCTTAAGAAACAGAAATAGTCCATTCTTTTTGTATTTTTTTTTTTTTAAATTTTGTGATAAATTTTCCAACAGAAGCTTTATTATTGGCTATCTATTCTCATCATGTTTTTGTATCAGTTATGTGAATGCTTTAGACCAATCTCATTTATGCATCATTTGTCATTTGCTATGTACTTTGCATCACAACTTCTTTTAAGCTCTGACACATGAATGGATAAGAAGGGGGTAGTGGTGAGGGAGAGGAGATGTCGCTCCCACAACGTTCTCGTTCGTTACTTTTCTGCATGAATAACTGTATCGTTTGTATTATCTCAAGAATACCTATTTTATTTTCCCAGAACAGTATTTACGAGTAATGCAACAGCGTATTAGCGTTAAGCTTCTCCAGAAGTATAAGGATGATAGCTTGAGCCTTCAGCTTTTGATTCCTTACCTTCATAGGAGGAGTTACCAGTCACTTCCAGCTTTAATTTGGAATATTAGTGACATGCAAATCCCAGTATACTTGCTTAGATTACATCTAAATAACATCCAAACTTCTTCAAGTAATGCTGACCATTTAAGCTGGATCTACTCTTGCTCAATAATAGATTATGCTTTTGCCAGCCTGTTCTCTTTTTACTCGCAATTTTTATGTGCTTGTTTATGGTTGATTGATTAAATATGAATTTTTTTCTCAGTGCTTATGTATTTGGAGAAGATGTTGGTTTCGGTGGTGTCTTTCGTTGCACTACTGGATTAGCTGACCGATTTGGGAAACAAAGGGTTTTTAATACTCCTTTATGTGAGCAGGTATATCTGTAGCTTATCTACCATATTGCACATCTGCTCTAGCCCTTTCTGGGTGAAAGATCTGAGCAATAAATCAATAGTACTAGCTGTTTCTTTGTTTTTATAATAAGAAATTGAGCATAAATTTCATTTGATACAATGCGTGGTGCATAACAGCCTTACCGTTTAGTTCCCCCACCATCCCAAATTACTTTCTTGTGAGAAGAAATGTATCCAATAATGGTTTTTGATGTGCAGGGTATAGTTGGATTTGCTATTGGTCTGGCTGCAATGGTCAGTTTCTGAGCTCTAAATACTGAAAGCTAAATAGATGTTAACTTTTTGCTGATATTGTTATTTTTTGCGTCCTAAAATTTCAGGATAATCGAGCTATAGCAGAAATTCAATTTGCAGATTATATTTTTCCTGCTTTTGATCAGGTATGCATCTTCGCCGAGTCACGTACTAGCATATCGGCATGACATTTGTTGACTGTCAGATTTTTCGTTTTGTAGATCGTCAATGAAGCTGCGAAATTCAGATATAGGAGTGGTAATCAGTTCAACTGCGGAGGTAATTGGAGGAGAACATATGATTTTATTGCACTTCATCATTTTATCTAAGTTTCAAGATGCCGAGCTGCCTCATGGTTTCCAGGCTTAACTATTAGAGCACCTTATGGAGCTGTTGGACATGGCGGGCATTACCACTCACAATCCCCCGAATCTTTCTTCTGCCATGTTCCTGGTATAAAGGTATCCCACGTCTTTCTTTGCATCTTACACTTGTCAGGTTCTTTTAAATGATTTTCTCAAAATCACCATATTACATTTTTAGTTTCCTCTTTAATTCTTTACGGAGCATCGGCACTATTGATTTGATTGACTCCTTTCCACGTGCTAGTGTTATTGAAATAACCCTATCACCATTCCTTTTTAGTTCCACAACCTTATTCATAAGTTCTGGTGCTAAAATGATTTTCATGCGTTTAATGTAATTTAAACCCTCTGTAGTTAATCGCTCTAGCCTTTTCCCGTACACGTAGTCTTATGTAAACGCGCAATATAAATTCTCCTCATTAAGGTATCTAGTTATTTTATTATCTTATCTGTCAATCAACCTAAATTCGCATGGCAAATGTGATGGAACCGACTTCTTTACCCATACCATCCATAACTGGAACCCTTACTTATACTTACTCAGATCCAGTGCCGGAGCCGAAAAATTTCACTAAGGGGAGTCGAAATATAAACAAGTAAACACATGAAGAAGCCAAGGGCATTCTACATATAGTGTATATACCTAAAAAGAAATTTTACCTAGATACACAGTAATTTTCCAGCGAAGGGTTGTCAATTTACCCCCCTTGGATGAAGGTGAGCCTGCTCAAATCCAAGTGGTGAGGTGATGGAACGCTTTTCCTTTTTTGTTTTTCATCACGCCGAGGTGCGGATGTAGCATGTACCCAGGAGAGCACATCTTGATGCATTTAGTATTGTGAAGATTTCTCATAAATTGACTTCTTTTAGCTGGTTTTTGCCTTAACCCAGTCCTCATTTATGTGGGTTTAGTACTGGCAATGCGAGTTCAAATAGGATGCTAGCAAACACATGTAAAGTTTTCCGTCTCTACAAGACGGACATTCTTTTTTTTTTCCTTTTGATAAGTCTCTACAAGATGGACATCCAATATTTGTTTGTCAAGTTCTTCCCTGCAAATGAGAAAAATCGTTATTCTCCAAATACAGTATATATATTGAGTTTCTCCATTCGTGATCCATCACCATCATGGGCATTGGTTGGATTGTTGACTGATTATTTTTCGAGGTTGCTTGTTTCCTTTCTTGATTTAAAGTGAAGCACCAAGCTCCGTGATTCCATTAGTATCTTCTATATGCTCACTCTGTTTTCCCTCTCTGTCACCTTTTTGCTCATAGTGTCTCCTCCTAAAGGATTCTGGGAATAATTATTTATATTTACTTTTCTGAAATTCTTGATATATTTTCTTTAGAAACCAGATGCACGTCCTTTTTACTTATAGAATTGAATGCATACCTTTGACAACTTTTGCGCAATTATTTGTGTAAGGTGGTCATCCCACGCAGTCCACATCAAGCAAAAGGATTGCTGTTGTCGTCCATACGTGACCCAAATCCTGTAGTCTTTTTTGAGCCAAAGGTAATCTCTTTTTCCTTCCTCGTAATACTCTTTGCTGCAGTTAGATATTGAATATGTCTGGATGAATCTCAGATGCTTTACCGGATGGCTGTTGAAGAAGTTCCTGAAGATGATTATATGTTGCCTCTCTCTGAGGCAGAGGTATGATGTTTTGTTTAATTGTTTATTATGAATTTGAAAGCTGAAGAGCATGCTACCATTATCTTATCAAAAAGATCTGAAGTGCATGCAAAAATGCAGGTCATCAGGGAAGGTAGTGATATCACATTAGTTGGTTGGGGAGCTCAGCTATCTACTATGGAGCAGGCATGCATTGAAGCTGCAAAGGTGAATACTAGTTTCTATTAGATCTGTTATAATCTGTTGCCTTGAATAGATTTCTTGTCATTCCACTAGTTCTTTTTACCAGTATAAATGCATTTTATGGTTTTTGCATGCTCAAACTTCTTTCTCATGCTTGGTATCTATCAGCTAATCTTTCAGCTGTACCTCTTATGTACTTCTCCTGATTACTTATCAGCTTTTAAATACGTATATTCTATAGGAAGGGATCTCATGCGAACTGATTGACCTTAAAACTTTAATACCATGGGACAAGGAAACAGTAGAGGCTTCTGTCAAAAAGACAGGAAGGCTTCTGGTGAGTATTTTAATCAATGCTTTATGGAATTGAAGAGGTAATCTCATCCTAATTAAATAACTTACGAAGTTTTCTTGTGTTGTAGGTTAGTCATGAAGCTCCTGTGACAGGTGGATTTGGTGCTGAAATTTCTGCATCTATAGTTGAACGTTGCTTTACGAGAGTAAGTATTTACTTATTTTAGGTCTCCTTTGTAGACTTCTGTTAGTTTCCTTTTTCTTTCCTGGATCACCATAATAAATGTCAAACCTTATATAAGATCTCATAGGCAAGGTCATATGTCCTCTGTGCTTTTGGATTTGTGAAACATAGTTGAAGTAAGCAGTCTTAAGGAATAACGAGTGGTACCTAGGTTGTTTGGAAAAATGCAAACAGCTTGGAGCTTTTGCTATACTCCTGGTGATCTTGGACTTGGGCGTCATATCTTACTTGTGCGAGTGGGTGAGGCTACTGAACCTGTCAGTGTTGTCTAGCATCTGGGTAACTGGGTTAGCTAAAAGTTAAGTATTTGCCACATGCCTTATCTCAGGTTCAGTTACTGGGTCCTGTTTTAAACCAAAAGTGCTTTATGAATCGGAACCTTGTATGGGTATCAATATGCTTTGCTGTGCACGAGAATAATTTATGTATTAGAGTTGATTGCTCTGGATAGGGGTGTTTTAGTAAGGCCCTTCTGTTTGTTGAGGATGTCAGTAACAGACTAACATGCTGCAAGAATATGAGCATTTTAGTTCTCCAATCTCTTTTTATCAAATAGAAAATGCCATAACGAGTAACCATGATTTAAAATTAATGAATCTAACCTTTAAAGTTCTTAACACTGAATTCATTTTAATTTTGAAGTGATGGGTTCAAAATTTAATATTTGGTGACATCTTAGTGGTTTCATGCACGCACACACAGAGATAAAGGCTTTTTGTCGAAATACTGGGTTCAGTTGAATCCGTTAAACATAGACTCCATCTGCATCTGTGTATTCTCATATTCCTATGTTTTTCTCATGTTCCAATATTTTGTTAAGACGTTACGAAATGAAGTACTTCTAAGTGTTCAATATTTGAGTTGCTTTGCAGTTAGAAGCTCCAGTGGCCAGAGTATGTGGGTTAGATACCCCTTTTCCTCTTGTCTTCGAACCCTTTTACTTGCCTACAAAGAACAAGGTAACTGGTCTTGAAACTTTTCATTTTTAAAAGATTTCACCCAGAGTCTGACTAAAGTACTGATCCTTCTTTGTTTGCAGATACTGGACGCAATCAAATCTACTGTGAATTACTAATGCTCTTCCACTCATGTGGAGCCAGTGCCACACTAGATTGTTATTTCAACTAATTTATGCATTGTGTAGTTCATGATTGGGTGTCTTGTATTAACATACAAGTACAAAACATTCCCTATTATTTCTACTACTAATAACAATTAATTCAATGAAAGATCTATATTCGGTTACCCCTATCATTCTCGTACTGGCTCGCTGCTATCTCTTTTGGTGCCTAAGCTGCGTTATTTGAATCTAGATTGTCCATCTTACATAGCTTTCGTATGACCCATCATTATAAAGGTAATTGGTGAAAAAGAGAAATGAAATGTCATTTACTACACAGTTTGAGTTTCTCAAAAGGTGCTCCTGGCCATCCACAAGTAGTTTTATCAAATTTTGACCCCCTCCCCCTTTCTTTCTTTCAACAACTTTTAAAGTTTAAAAAAGAATTACTCCCTCCGTTTGACATATTTTACTTATTAAGAGTCAAATTGTATGTGTTTTGACCAATATTTTAAAATATACTTTTTGATCATATGTATTTTTCGTATAATTTTTGAATATTTAAATTTTATTTTAAAATACTAAGTTAAATTAAGTCAATTTAGCTTAAAAATTTAGTCAAATTGATTCTCGATAAGCGAAGAATGAGTACTTTATTTCTAAATAGTAAACTGATTACTAAACAACTTACTGCTAGAAAATATTTACCTATATGTTTGGTATGATAGTCATTTTTAATGAAAAGTATGAAAGTTTCTCCGGTTGGAGCGCACAGATTACTTCCCCTTACGATAAACTAGGGGTCATTGAAAGATTCATATACTCAAGCTACTTCGACCACTGTTGGTTTACATTTTTCGGATCATCGTCGAGAAAACACCCCGAGAGCTAAGCTTAAAAGCTAACTGTTTTAGCAGTAAATGAAGGAACTATAAACATGAACAAGAACAACACAAGATTAACAAGCATCAATGTGGCCAAAGTTTAGGGAAAGGACAATTGTGGAATAATATCATATCAATATAGTCCATAGTCCATAGTCCAACAAAAGAATGGCTCACCCACACACAGTATATATAAAGCTAACATGTCTATGCACAGTTAAAACTGAGAAAGTATTCCTCACTTCATTCAAAGTTGGGTTGGCTGATGATTCCCGGTTGAGAGGCAACTATATTTTTGTACATAAAGCTATAATTTAGGAGCAGGAAAAACTTTCGACACAGAAGGCAAGTAATACAAATACTTTTCAGGTCCGACTGAGGAGAACTAAATCAAAAAACCGCTTTAAAACATTAAGACTCAACAACTACGAGAATCAGGAACCAACGACCAGCTCCCTTTTTTTTTTCTCTCCCCCAATTGAATTTATGATATGCTACAAGTGAAGTAATACAGTTATCGGGATCCTCCTAAAGTTCCACCCTATCAGTTTTAATTTAAACAAACGTCCATAAAAGCTGATGCCTCATTTATAGAATATCTACAGTTAAAGAAAAACAAAGAAGTCTCCAAATATGAACCACCCTGCAGTCAGTCATAGCAGATGCTCCACTGCATGAAACAGTCTCTCAACTCTGCGAGCAACCAACATCAGTAATATAAAGATGAGGATTAGTTCGCTACCAATATAGAGCAACAAACTGCATTTACTTGATATAAAATCACTTTAGTGCAATAGAGCTCCCTACAATTGCACATGGTGCTCAAATAAAGAATACCCCGCCCCTCTTTTTTTCTAAAACTAATGATCTTCTCCTGAACTATTTCATCTTTCTTTTTTGAGTTCCTCTCAAAGCTAAAAGTTAACGCCACAGGAGCTTCAACATTGCATGGCAAAGACAAATAAATTTTCTTCTCTTTAAACATAAAGGGAAAGGGAAACATTTTCTGCTACAAGCATCTCGGTTTTCCTCTCACCAATAAATGGTTTCACTATTCCATCCAAAAGCAAGACATACAAAATCATTTTTTTCGTGGCATCTAATGCATTAACTACAAATAAGAACTAGAAAATTACTCCTCGTGTATTAATGCATGCTAAATAACTGACTAGCTTTTCCCCAGCACTTAGAAGTACCAACCCCTTTATCTCATATTTAAAAGGCTATCATCAGAATACCCTCCAATTGACAGCGAAACTACAGTTCATTAAGCTGGATTTGAGCCAGCTTATCACAGCTGTCAGAACACCCCCCCCCCCCCCGTTGTTGAGTAATGGACTAATATTTTATCACCCAAAACAAAAGTTGTGCACATACAAACAACCGATTGCCATACCATTGCTGATTCTTCCTGAACTCAGTAAGAACTGGGTATATGTTCTCAAAGGCAGTATATGTCTCATCTCTAACCTGAAATTCATATAAAATGCTGAGCATGGTAAACCACCAGCATAACATGTAGAAATTTAAAGAAGAATCCATTAGAAGGCAGAGACTATGTATTACCTTAGCTCCTGTGATGACAATTTTCCCAGAAACAAAAATAAGCAGCACTATTTTTGGTTGTTTCATGCGATATATTAATCCAGGGAATAGTTCTGGCTCGTACTGTACCAAGAAAATTGGAAGATGATAAATACAGGGAGGAATATCAAAGTCAATATATCTGTCAGAATTCCCACTAAACAGCTCCTTCGACATTCTATTTAAGATGTCATGATTCTAATGAATATATCAAGGTACTGAAACTCGAGCATTGCCACCTGGCCAACCACTCGGAACTATGTACCAGTTGCTTTTCTGGTCAGAAACAAGGGTAAAACTCATTTTACATCACAAATAATAAGTGATGCACAAGGGACAGTTTACCACAAATCACTAGAACTTAGCACAAACCACTCCCTATTATGATACAACATTTATCCCATGAACTAATTATTTACCAAAATTGGAACATGTTTACAATATTGCAAAAGGGAATGCAGTGACTGCGAGAGAGACTGAGGACTGCATAGTTATAGCAACAGTAGTTTGACCATAAAGAAAGGAAGCAAGTGCGTCGATTGGCTAGAATTGGAGCTAGATTTTATTTATCTTTCCGTTCTTCTTACCCCCCCCCCCCCACATGCAGAAAGGAGGGGAATATAGCACCAACATCACTGGTAATATAATCAGGAAGGTCGCAAACTTTCGGTATGTAACAAATACTAACAGGCTGCATTAGAAGATCCAAAACACATGCTGAAAGGTTCTTTGCCAATCAGTGGACTCGAGCCTACTTGGACACAAATCAAGATCTAAGTTCAGCTTTAACTATCTTCATCAAAATTCAGTTAACTAAATGGTTTCTCTAAAAATGGGTGATAATAATTACAGAAAACAAATCGATCTTAGTACACATACCATATTTTGTAAATGAAGTTAAATTGACTGACATAACTATATTATTTAGTAGGAAAAAATATTATAGTAGTAATTGATAAATAATTGTGATGAGGAAACATCAAACCATGGTTTAAGTTTGAATTGTTAATGGATATAATTGGTAGAAGATCTGAAGTTCTACAGTGTGTCAAATACTTCAGACTTGTCAAAGCACAGGATGTCATCAATTGGGAATGGACGATTATCATTCATGACCCAGGTTTTGTCACTTCAATTCGGCACCATTTGCAGCTAACCCATGGTTAAACCAAGACCATCACTAGTGACTTTTCTGGTTGATAATGACCCAACCAATTCGAGGAATAGATTTTTGTTCTCAAGCTTGTTTGCTTATTCTATGCTAGCAAAAGCATTGTTGACCTCACAGTTTCACATAAAATTTCAGAGTCCTTTGAAGTTCCGTGCATTTCAAATAACATACGTTTTAAGGCAATTGACATGAAGAGGTCAACAATGCCTAATATCTCAAACCACTGATACATCAAATTCTAAGAATTTTATCTGTTACCATTACAATTGCAGGATACTGCATATGAAAACTGATAAATAGGAAGACATATCGAGGAAAAAGGTCAGTAATACTTCCAACAAATTCAAGAGAAATGATACATCGAAATTTCAAAAACTTGATCTGCTACAGATACAATTAGAGGATAATACAAAAGAAGACTGAAAAATAGAAAGAAGGCAAAAGCTGATTCTTGTCTGACGGAGTAACCCAACCAAATAACCGCAGATCAATCAGATGAAGGGCTTATACCTTATAGGTATAACAGGATTGCAATTACAATATTCACTAGATTTATGAATACTAAGAAATAGTGATATAATATGTCAATACTTACACTTGAGAAAGCACCGTGGGCATATGCAAGGCCTTCAAGTCGAATAGGAAATTTAACATCACAAGAACCAACTATATTCTGGATCTTAAAATCCTACAATGGAGCAAAACAATTCAAATAACTGAAACATATAGCAGAAACAGCAAAAAGAACAAAATTGCAGCTAGACTAGGATTATTTGGCAACTTCTCCTATAATTGTGTATTGTTTCCAGAAAACTAGGAACAAAGAAGAGAAGCTTTGCCTAGAAGCGTTTTAAGTCATTCTGAAGCATTTTCAAAGCACGTGTCAATTCTTGAAAAAACAAATATAATGTCTTAGCCGCTTCCAGAACATTGCAAACTGCGTACTGAAGGCTTTCAAGCACATATCCCAGCTCACAACGGTTATAAAGTTTTCTCTGCACAACTTGTTGATTGAGGATGTGATTTTACCTTTGGCCTTGGTTCTAGGGAATATCAAAGCACCAGACTAGCCTGTCGAATAGATCACTCCCTCTGAAGGCTCAAATCGATATTCTGATTTTTCTTTTGTAGTGATATCATTAATATACTTAATGTCTTCTTATTTATGTATATGGGAAAATCCTTTATTCACGTGAAAATAGGTACCGGCATTGACAGGTTAGGTCCATCCAGCTATAGTGGATTAGATCCAAGGGTAGTTATGAGGTAAATTTTAGAAAAGCGTTTGCACCCTATGATGGACAAATGTTCCAAAATATGTAAAGAATGCAGTAATCAGGATGGAAACATAAACATATTTTTCCCTTTTTTTTTTTTTCTGAAGAGGCAGTTTTTCTCCTTTCCTATTCCTTATTTTCATTCTCACATCCAGGATAAGGGAAGGGGATATGTATAGTTTTCTATAAAATCTCAATAAACTGAATAACTGAGCAAAAGTGGTTACCTTAAACTTGGCTGGAAAACCAAGCTTTTGAATGATTCTAGCATACTGTAAAAGATTAGGAAAACATCAAAGTAAGAAAGATAGGCACTTCAAATAAAAAGAAAATGAGAACTTGACAATTTATGAAAATAACTACTGAAGACATAAAAAGCCTGCTGAACAGTTGGAACCTTTTCAAGAAATATACTAGACAGATGCTAAATCCAAATTAGTATTGTCTGATTCATTGAACTTTCTGATAAAGTTTGTCTGATTCAGTGAACTTAGATAAGCATCTGGATTCATCATAAAGGATACAATACTAGCTATTAACTAGTACATACTTTCCGTGCTGCCAACTTTGACTGTTGTTCACTTTTTGCTCCAGTACAGACCTGAGACAAATAAATTCACAATTAGAAGGCATGAGTTTTAAGCAGAAAGTAGATAATAAAATGAGTATTTCTGGATAGCAATGAGAAGCTATGTTGCTCAGATCCTTCAATAGTCTTGCCGCACCCATGTCGATCCTACACGATTTGGGTGTGGGTGTGGGAGTGGGTGTGGGAGTGGGTGTGGGATCTGCACTCGATTTAGTCAACCTAACTTGGGTGTTTGACTTCACCTATCGCCAAGTATAGGTTGATTGGGTATTTGGTTTGACTTTTGAGGTTATGTCATATACTCCCTCTGTTTCAAAAAGATTGGCACTATTTCCTTATTAGTCTGTTTCAAAAAGATTGGCACTATTTCCTTATCAGTTTGTTTCAAAAAGATTGGCACTATGACACCTTTCAATATTTCCTTAATAAGAAGCATTTATAACCACACAAATGTTATGACAGGTTTCAGACCACAAGTTTCAAAAGTTTTAGAACCACACAAATGCTATGGCTTATTTAAGACCACATATCTCAAAAGTCTTTCCTTCCTTATTAAAGTTTGTGCCAAGTCAAATTAAGATAATCTTTATGAAACGGAGGGAGAGTGTGTGTGTGTGTGATATATTAGAACACTTTACTATTTTACCAGATAACTTATGAATAAAATATTTAAGTCTTAACAAAGAATTTAATTATACTAGCTTTTATATAATTTCAATAAACTGACGAAATATATATATATATATATATCGTAATATACATTTATTGGTTTCATCTTAACACCCGCACCCATACTCCTACATGTATCCCCGAATCCCAAAAGTCGGGTGATGACAAATCCGACTTCTAAATCCGAACCCCTGTCAGGTGCCCACACCCCTATCCGAGCAACATAGATGAGAAGTTCATGAACAAGGTTAAATTTTAAGTTCCAGAATTATTTGAATCAATCAACAAGATCAGTGACAGTGTCAATACTTGCTAAGACCAAACCCATCAAAAACCGTTTAAAACTTACCATCTTCCCAGAAGCAAAAATCAGTGCTGTAGTTTTTGGTTCTCTAATTCTCATGATCACTGCAGCAAAACGCTGAAAACACAATAACTAGTTAAAATGATATATACTTTCATTCTCAATTGCTTGACAAAGATGCACGGATGATGCAACAACAAACATCCATAGCTAGTCGGTTCAGCAGATTCAAGTGGAATACAGGTTTACGAAAGAGGTTACACAGTATAACTTTGGAAGCAAATATAAAACAATTACTACTCAATTGCTCTACACACAGATTCATGTCATAGTAAACAGTTTACATAGATGCCTCATACTAATGATAGAATACCTACTTTGAATGATTCATGGATTACTTCGTATGAAACTGAGAATAGATACAATCTTATATATTGTCAAACCATAAATAGGAATATCAAATATATCATCTTAGAGCTCAAAAATCAAGTGAACAAAGTAGGGAAAAACAAACATACGAGATATCACTGACTAAGGAGATCCAATTACACAATGGTGAGCAATTCCTAGCTGACATGGGCAAGTTGGTAACAAAGATAAGACTTGGATAAGTAACAAAGATACTCCACATTGAAGACTAGGTGACCATCAGATAAGACTTAAAAATAAAGTGAGTTGTTAAGTGCCAAAAAAACACCAAATTGGACTTATGATTTGCGGATCATAGTTGTGGTACCCCCACCCCCCACCCACCCCCAAAAAAACAACCCTTAATACCTAAACCAAAATGGAAAAGAGGGGAAAATAATGGACGCAAGCAAACCAAGCTGCTAAGGCTCACGAGCACCCAGTTTTTGTAAAAGATCAAGCTCCATATTTTAAGCAAAACTCAAGCTGACTCATGCTCTGATGAAATGATTGCAAACCAAGTTCAATTAGTTAAAATTGCATGGCCATATATGCGTGTACAATATATAAACCCCATGATCAACTATGCTCAACTCACCACAAGTTGCAAGCCAAGCTCAACAAGTTAATTATATGTGTACATATAAAGAAGATACCTAAATATTCTTTTAGATATTCTAAAAACCTCCAAACGGAACTCTCTCAATTCAATCTCACTAATAATCTCTTTTCTTCTTAATCTCTTATCTTCTCTCTCTATCTCCTCCACTCTCCCCTATATCCATCATTTTATCTGTCCATTTCAAACTCTACCTTCCCCCCTCCCCACCTAGGGTTCTCTCAAAAGGATAGTTCACTTTCTTCATCTCATTTTGTTCTCATTCTTCTCTCTTCAACCATAAATATCATGCAACTGCCATAATGAAGCTTATTCTAAGTATGTTTGATCCCGAGACTGAGATAAGGTTAATGAGGAATTTTAAGTGCACTGTGAATCTAAAACAGTTTCAGCATTTAGGGCACTGATTAAAATATCAGATACATAAAGATGTGACATCCCAGTGCCATACTTTCATATCTAATCAAACTGGCCCTGGTGTTGAAAACAATTTCTAGATGTGGAAATAGAATAACTCCTATATCTTTTTTATTATAATAGGATAACTCCCATATGCATAAACACATCGATATATATTATATTTAAATATAAAGACTTCTATATCAGCACAAACAGTGGCAAAAGACATTCTGTTTATTTGGGATTCCACAAGAAATATTCTAATAAATTAGACATTCTCCAGTTTTATGTAGAGAAAGAATGAAAGAGATGCAATTGATTTCATTCTTAGGGGGTTCATCCTTAGCTTGTTACAATAAATGAAGAGACCAAGGCCTTGATCGAACTCAAGTTGGTCAATAACTAAGCTGAATGAATACAGCTCGTACTTTAATTTTAATTAATCGAGCTGATCTCAGAACTTAGTTTTGGAACTACGCCGAACTAGAGCACAAGCCTCAGCTGAGACGTGCTACTGGTGACCAAGCATTCAAAAAATAAGACCACTTTGTTCACAAGTCCTTATTCCGGTCTCTGTTACTCGCTTACGCTTCTTTTTGTGAGCACTAAATCTTAAAAATATGAAAGCAAAAAAGAAATGAATCCATTCACAAAGTTAGATCTTAAAACAAGTCATTTGCAAGGAAACCGCTAAAGGGAAAAATTTGAGAATGGCCTCACAACAGTCACATGCTCAAACAAAGTTCACTTGATCCTGCAGGAGGCACCTATTATCTCCCCAAATTTCACCGCCAAAAAAGCAACAAGTGAAAGTTAATTTTTTTTTTCAAAATCATTAAGTTTAAAATAAATCATTTTGCAAAGGAACAGGTTAGCACACGTAACAAATCTCTGACAATCTCATAATAAGGAGATCTCAATGCACAGAACTCCATTCACATGTTAGATAAAACTCATTGTGAATGTGCATTAAGAGGATCAATGATCTTATAAACAATTATAACAAACTATGGCACATAAAGATACCTTTGGATTGTACTCTGCATTTCGAGCTTGAAGTGCAATGGCTTTAAGGTCCAACTTGCAGTCCAGATTTACTGTTGACACAATATTCCTAGCAGTGAAAAAGTATGACAGACACATAGGTCAGTTAGAGGAAATCTACTTTCAAAATCCAAACTACTGAGAGCTTGCACCACTAAAGTTATTCACCACCAAAAGTACTTTTATCACTTGTTGTTCAACTTTTGTAAACCGAAAGTGTGCACGTAAGCAACACAAGAAAATTTGCCAGGTAATAGAAGAGAATTATTAACTAATTACATATTTCTGTCTTTCGATGTTATTACTCATTTAACAAGAAGACTGAAAAAGATTTGAGAATAATATTATAAAAGTTCTTACACACGTTACTTTTAAAATAAAATAAAAAATAAAAAATTGTGCACATATCTTATTTGAAATTCGAAAATTTTATGAACCAAACTTTCTTCTTTTCAGTTCCCCGTTTTCAGTTTCTCTCTTCTGCTCCATCCGTCTTAATGCAATTAATATAAATATTTGTTTTCCCAAACATAATTTTGACAAGTTAATAGAACTCTTTGAGTCTGAATATTTCATTCCAATGATCGTTTAGAAAGCATTAAATACTATGTTTTCGGGGTAAGCGTTAATGACCAATGACTTGTAAACAATTCGTAGACCCTATTACTAGCATTTATTGCTGATAAACATAGTAGAAGTAATGAGAAATAACTTACTGGAGGGTAGGGACTATTCCAGAAAGGTGCTTGGTGAGATCCACTGGTTGGCTCCCTTCCAATCCCTGATCCGCCATTCCTCTTTTAACTCCCTACACAAACCTCTACAAAATGGATTAAAGTAGCAGATATTATCAATATCTCCTTCATAAAGTATACTAATACAGCAACAACTACACGTCAATCCCAAGCTAATTGGGTCGACTATATGAATACTCACTATCCAAGTCCCTCCACTTAGATCCATCTCAATTCAACATTCAAAAGATTAGTTCACTAACACTAAAAGTTATCTATATTTTCTACAAATTCAATACATCTCCTTCATCAATAATAAAAATAATAATTTCTCCAGCTAGAACTAAAGGATAAAAGACCAGAGGTTCCTTGGTACACAAAGCCGGACCGTAGTGAGGGTGCCAGTGAAATAGTGTAAGTGACACAAGACAGTTAAAAGAACCTAATAAAACAATAATAACTCTTCCCCTAAAGAAGAAAAATCCAATATCAATTCTGCACCCTCAGTCTCACCCTCCCCAATTTTTTTATTTTATTAATTGTTATTTCCCATTCAAGCAAATCAGGAGAATTAGGACAAGTTTGCTTATGCAAAATCAAGTGTATGTGCGAGTGTGTAAGATTTTCAATAGAACTCAACACGGAAAAAGAATGACTATAATGTAGCGCAAATTCGCACATAATTCAGACATAGACTTTGATTCAGCTCATATAAGAAATCGTTGCAATAAAACTCGGAATATTGAGGTTTACAACTTGCTTAATGAAACAATATCAGACGATGATGAAAAAATTGGTTCAGATTCAGACCTTTGAGTGTAAAATCTAAACCTAGGGTTTGCTTAAATTCTGCTGATTCAGAGCTCAAAATTGGAGCGAAAAGTTGATTTTCGAAGGTGTACAGAAAGAAAAATAGGAATTGAAGCGGTAAGAATTTGAAAGAGAAGTTCTTTTATATGATAGAGGAAGATTTTTGTAGAGGTAGAGGTTATATAGAGGGGAGAAAAAAGAGTTGGAAAAGAGGAACGATTTGAAGAGCTTATGCGAAGACGTGTGGGATTTGGGTATTTGTGTGATGGGGTGATGGTTATAATTTACTTAATTAACCTTGTATGGCTGAATGTTGTTTAATGTCTTGATGGGTAGAATGGTAATTTCAATACAGGCGCGTGAATGCCAAAAAGATTCGAGTATTTGTGTGATGGGTATTAAATTACGGAATTAACCTCATGTGGCTAACAGATGGTCCATGTTTCGAATGGATAGAATAGTAATAAAGCTTTGATCAATAGACAATAAAGGCTATAAATGGCTAAATAGATCATGACACGTGTCCTTTTTATGTATTTTTCTTATGGAAGTGGGGAAATTATTTTGCTCATAATATGAGTTTTTTGGCCTTTTACAAACTTATTTTTAGTTTTATGACCCTACCTCTTTTTTTTTACACATAGAAGATTTACTTTTACACATGAGAGATCTTTCATTTACACATAAAAGATCTAAAAAAGACATTTTCTTAAATTCAACATTGTAAAAGGCCAAGAAGACTTAAAACCTCTTTTGTGAATGGAAATAGGTTTTAATTAGAATAATTTTTATTGCTAGTTTTAGGTGAGACTTAAAATTTTTGGTTTCGATGGAAGAAAAACTTTAAATTTTTTTATTTTAGTAGTACAAAGTAAGATGTAGTATTTTAGTATACAAATTAAAAAGAAAATTTGAAAATATGCATTAAAACTAGAAAGCATGAGATAAAATCTATATATTATTAAAAATCAAAGAAAAAGGCATCACATTAAATCAAGTGGTAGACTAAAAAAGAGCCACATGGCATAATTAGTTATTTAGTTAAAAATTAGTTATTGGTTATTATTTTTGAATTTAAATATCTATAAATTTCAAAAAAAAAAAATTACCAATTCAAATTGGAGAATAGTTTCTTCCTAATAATGTATATAGACGACGACAAGTGTAGATTTTGAAATTAAGTTGGTAGTCGGAGTTTAATTGCCAAGTGTCATAACCATACGATGACAAGTGTAGATTTCTAGGAGAATTCTCCAATAAAGTTGGAGTTTTAAAATTATTTTAAAATAAAAAATAAAATTTTAAAAAATAAAAATTCGCCAATTCAATTTGGGAATTAGTTTCAAGTTGGAGTTTTAAAATTATTTTAAAATTAAAAAAAACTTTAAATTCAAATTTGGAAGTAATTTCTTCCTAATATGATAGTCTATATACATATCAATATCTATCTATATATCTATATAAAATAGGAGAAGCAAATCAATGTAATAATGTCAAGTATAACAACAAAAATTTAATAATTTTCACATTTTAGGACAAACCTCCTATAAATTTGGGAATTCATAAATTATTTAAAAATAAAGAAAAAATAAAATGAAAAAAAAAGACATAAAGAAAAAAATAATTGTCAATTCAATCTGGGGAGTAGTTTCAAGTTGGAGTTTTTAAAAACAAATTAAATAAAAAACTTTAAATTCAAATTTGGAAGTAATTTCTTCCTAATATGATAGTCTATATCCATATCAATATCTATCTATATATCTATATAAAATAGGATAAGCAAATCAATGTAATGATGTCAAGTATAACAACAAAAATTTAATAATTTTCACATTTTAGGACACCTCCTATAAATTTGGAAATTCATAAATTATTTAAAAATAAAGAAAAAGGGAAATGAAAAAAAATACATTAAAAAATTTAAAAAAATTGCCAATTCAATTTGGGGAGTAGTTTCAAGTTGGAGTTTTAAAATTATTTAAATTTAAAAAAATAAAAACTTTAAATTCAAATTTGGAAGTAATTTCTTCCTAATATAATAGTCTATATCCATATCAATATCTATCTATATAAAATAGGAGAAGCAAATCAATGTAATGATGCCAAGTGTAACAACAAAAATTTAATAATTTTCACATTTTAGGACAAACCTTCTATAAATTTGGGAATTCATAAATTATTTAAAAACAAAGAAAAAAGGAATTGAAAAAAAAAGGACATAAAGAAAAAAAAATTGTCAATTCAATCTGGGGAGTAGTTTCAAGTTGGAGTTTTAAAATTATTTTAAAATAAAAAATAAAAAACTTTCAATTCAAACTTGGGAGTAATTTTTTATGAATATGATAGTCTATATCCATATCAATATCTATCTATATATCTATATAAAATAGGAGAAGCAATTCAATGTAATGATGCCAAGTGTAACAACAAAAATTTAATAAGTATCACATTTTAGTACAAACCTCCTACAATTTTGGAGATTCAAAAAATATTTAAGAAAAAAGAAAAAAAATGAAAAAAGATATAAAAAATTAACTACCTAAAATTACCTACTCAAACATGGGTGAGTGTTGATTTAGGTTAGTTAATTTATTTGTTTCTTTTGTTTATATCATTTTTATTTTTTAAATAATATAAATTATATTTATTCATTAAAATTCAAACAATATTATTGAGAATAGTAGAATAAAATTTAAAATTTAAAAATTATTTTAATAGTAATAAAATATTTTTCTTCTATTATATTACAAAAAGGAAGAAGCAGACAAAAATATTAAACAATGTAATATGCTAATAAAAAATTTTATTAACAATAAAATAATACTAATAATTGGATAATATAATAACGAAATATACAGAACAAAAAAGTTATTCGATAACTATATAAGTTCCCTTCAATTAATAGAACTTTTATTCATTCAAATTCAGACAATATTATTGAGAACAATAGAATAAACTTCAAAATGGGTATCACACAAAATAATTGATAAAAACTCAAGTCAGGTTATTACTATCTCTAGGTTGAACCCTTTAATTGGGTAAATCAATCTCTCAATTGACACAAAACAGTTGATAAAAATTCAAGTCGGGTTTTTTTCTTTCTTTGGTTGCGGCCGCACAATTCCTTCTCTGTACCGCACAGTTTGTGCTTCTATTCCCTTTTATTGCCTTGTGCTTAGACTACTCCTTTTTTAGTCAGATTTCATCTCGGGAGCCCAACTTCCAGCATTCCTGTAATTTTGCACAATTTCATTAGTTTCGGGAACACAATTCAATGCTTTTAGACTAAAACAAAAGTTAAAAGGCACTAATAAGTAGTTAAAATCCCCACTTATCAACTCCCCCAGACTTAAGTCTTTGCTTGTCCTCAAGCAAATAATTTAGTTCCCACCTCCAAAAGTTAAGGTTCATTTCAGCGAGTCGAAGGTGAGCCATCCACACATTAGTTGGTACCAACAATTTCCCACACTACTTATGTATTATCAACAAGGCGACAAGTTAAACATTTGTGCACATATAGTTCTAGAGTGACATTTGAGCATCAAAAATCATCTTTACTCATCAAGGACTCTTTCTCAATCATGTAGGTCATCGTGGATTCCAAACTCTTCCTCCTCTACTTTCCGATTGCATGGCTCACTTAAGAATTTTAGCACTCAATCCAAATATTTATGAAAGGTTCACTCATCTCTCTCAAGAGAATGTCGCAAGTACGGCTTCAAGTACTATAGGCTTTTCCCCCATGTAGATCGCTAATAATGTAAGCTCACTAGGCTCGAGATCAAATAGGACTTTTTCGGGATGTAATGAAAGCTTTTGGATTAGGGTTGGATACAATATGATTGAGTGGTTACACTGTTCCTTAAGCATGCCATTTTTTTATTTTTTATTCTCGGCTCACACTTTGCCAGTTCTTTGAGGCACTTTCTTTTCCTTGGGGAACTAGAGAGACTTAACTTCACTCTTTCTTGATCATTACATTCATTTTCTCCCTCTTTGATTTCTCTATGTTTGTAATCATTACCTCTCTTTGAATCCTTTCTAACCTTCCACTTATTCACTTTTTTGCATTTTTCTTTTTGTTCTTTTCTTTTCTTGCCTTTCCTTATCATCATTTCTTTTCTATTTTTGTGCCTTGATACCTTTTTCAGTTTTCTCGTCTCTCCCCCAAACTTACGTTTTTATCCAATTGTTTCACAAGAGTGTTAAGGAAAGCCCGGGTGCCAAGAGAAGGTCACAACAAAACGGGTAAAGATTTGTAACATAGTTATCAAATGAGAAAGACTCGAGGCTTAAATGGGTTGACCAGGGATAACAATATTGGTAGGCAATAGAAAATTCAAACGGGCCAAGGAAAGCTTACAATCACTTCTCAGTCTAAGCAACACTAAGGATTTTGCCTTGAAACATATTCGGGGCAAGTTCTAGACCTTTCGCACGGGTACTTGGACTAGCAACAAAGCATCTCACCCCTCACAGAACTGGATTGTTAAATATGATAGAGTCGAGGGCCCACAACGACCACATTCAAGATTGAAAATCACTATGGCTGAATTAAACCACTCGATGGTTGCCAAAGTCAATACAATAGTCACAAAGTCACTAACTAGAGTTATTTCTTTCAAAAACCTTATTTCTAACCATAAGCACGTAGTTAAGTGTGTTGGTACCAAATGAAGCATGCTGACTCTTCGAGCATGACTTAATTAGGTCTTTTTATTTATTACTACTACTATTCATACCTAAACACCAAAAATTGACTCATTCCCTTAAGAAGGTTGTCACGCCATCTATCATTGGGACGAGTCACCCGGTTCACATAGCAACTACCTTTGAAAATAACCGTGGCATTAAGAAAACCAAAGGCTTACTGTATACTAAAACATATAAAGAAGTTACTAAAACAAACAAATAAGCTACTAACTCAAACTACGAAATAATAATAGAACCAAAAATAAAGAAGCTAATTAAACAAAAACTATTGAATATACATAATGAGAGAAAACTAGAGAATATATATAGAATACGAAAGACAAAGAAAATAATATCAAGTTATTACAATCCAATTGTCTCAGAATGTACCAAATATCATCAAAATACACTCCACCCCCTGAATAAAATAAGCATTGTCCCTAATGCTTAGCAAAATAAGAATAAGAGAGGGGAAAGAGTGAAGGAAACTCCATATGGCTCCTTGGACATCTTTGTGTCCACATCAAGGTCACCACCCTCAGTCTTATCTAAATGGATCTCATCATCCTCAGCTATCGGTGTGACTGGGTTGGTGAACATCTGTCGCACTGCCTCGGCAGTGTCGGCAGCAGAGTCTGGCTCCTCAAACTGGCCAGCTGGTGTTGTTAGTGCTGATGGTGCTGCAGGATCTGGGCATGAAGGGTGTGGGTCAATCAACATGTCAAAAGGGATATCTCCGGTTGCAGCAAGCCTTGTCACCTGCCTTCGGAGCTTGTCCACTGACTTCTTACTGGCCCAGGACTTTCTCATCTTCTTTACTTCTTTGCCCAGCTCTTCGATCACTGACCCGTGTTGTACCAAGGTAGCCATAATGGTGTTCTGGTTCTACAGGAGCTTCTTAAATGTCTCCTCAACTGTTGGGGGAATCAAAGGTGCCTGGAGTAAAGATTGTGCTGCAACAGTACTAGATAGGTCAGACAACTTTACAGTGGTTGTTTGTATCCAGTTGTTGAGGCTCGCCAATGTCTAGGAGACTCGCAACGCAGAAAGTGGAGCAATAGGCATGGGCACCGGCTTCAAAGACGAAGTGGAGACTGTGGCAAGAGATGCATAAGGGGATGTGGATGATGGTGGAGGCATAACTGCGGCACTAGAGGAAGGCTCGGCCGAAGTAGATGGAACATCAACTGCCTCTGCAACTACCCCCGCTGGCTCATCAGACTGTCCTGTGGTGGTAGACGACTGACCTTTTCTCTTGGGGTTGTTCGCATACATTAGTGAGTACCATGAGAAAGGCTTCTTCAGCCGCACATTTGTATCATAATCCCTTGGCTCTACCCTCGCATCCGTGAGATACTCTGTAATAGTGTTGGTATATGGGTAGGACAAGTCATCCTGTTGAGTAATGACTGAGATGTTGGCCGACATCACGGCACCCACATTGATAGAGTACTCTTCCATGATCGAAGCAACTAAAACTACCCGAGGGATCGGGATATAGGTCTTATTCTGGCTCGGGTCTAGTTTGTTATAGACAAAGGTTTCCCACCCCTTTGCCTCAAAGCTCAAAGTGCTCATGTGAATAGGAACCCCTGTTGTGATCTATGGCGGTGGTGGCCCAGGAGCTGCTAGAATCTCTGCTAACCAAGGCCGGGTCTCATCTCCTATTGCATACTTCTCTAAATATTCCATAGGCTCAACATCTTCGAAACCCAAGTACGTGTTGAGAGTAGCTTGATCAAATCTCACTTTAAGGTTACGCACGTTGGTTACCTTTGTACCCTTCTTGATATGCGCCACATTGGTGTAGAATTCCCCGACAAGATGTTCATTGGCATCCACCACACTATGGGTGAACCGCATCCACCCCTTGCGTTCCTTGAACTGTCTTAGCACTGTCAGGTTATATTTCTCCAAATCCTTCAACTGAAATTGCTGCTCAAGAGTAAGCGAACTCGCTGGCCACCATTGACGGAAGATGGTGAAGGCGGCAAAACTGACAAACCGGTCCTCCCAAACCTCTTTCTTTTTCATCCTTTCAAGGCCGATAACTGTAGCATCTCTCTCTCTACCATCATCGGGGATGTCCTGAACTGATGTATCTGGTGCCTCAGGGACCTGTGTAGTAGATGGCTCAGAAGCCTGACTAGCACTTTCTGAACCCTTGGAAGTGCTGTGGTATGATGATGGCTCGTCCCTCAGTTGGTATCTCTCTGACGACCTGGACTGTACTGCTGGTTGTTCCTGAACGGAGACTGAGTTTTCCTCTGATACGTCCCCAGACGGGGCGTATGAACTCGTCTCGGAGAGATATGTACTTTCCATCTCCCGGTTGCTATCTTTTTTCTGATTTCATGTTGCTAGAAACTAGGTAAGGGTCTCTTGCCTGGTCCCAGAGAAAGTTCACCCCTTCCTTTCGAAGTGTCGCCTCTGTCTCTAGATCGAACCATTTTTTTGTACCAAGCAAAGGCGATCGTTAGTTGCAATTCAAGTTCAGACATACAATGAGATATGTAAGGACACACCAGAAGACACAGTGAGGAACACAGTTGAAACATGCTTGCAGGATAGGGATCTGCGATCCACACATTTTTCCTTGTGGTCACAGATTGGGCCTTGCAGACTGCAAAATTCTCTCTTGTGGTCGCAGATGTGAAGTGTGGTCCGCACATTTTTCATTGCTTCCGCAACTCATGAACTAAAAATATGTCAACTCTCTAATGACAAATAATTGACTGATGTACGACCGCAACATATTTTCTGTGATCCGCACAATTCTCTGATGACAGAGAATTAGCTATTTTGAGTCCGCAATGGAAATTCTGCGCTCCGCACAATTTTCCTTGCGGCAGCCGACCCAATCGTTACTTAAGTTTCCCTAGACTCAACTTCTGCGGACCGTACAAATTTCTTGCGCCGCAAAATTCAAACAATTACGGACATGCTAGTATGACTAACTAGGTTTTGCAATTTTTTAGCAATTCTTGACATGGAAACAACATAAAAGCATGAAAACACGTTTTCCCAGTCCCCTATAAGCAAGTATTAGATAACCCACTACATATTTACCCCTACATGGTTGTACAATTCTACTAACAAATGGCCTAAACTTTGACTAAAATTCTAAAAATTAAAAGAAAATGATTAACAAGATTGTGAAGCATACCAAATGAATGAGTGTGATGAGTGATTGATCAAAGATGTTGTATGAATGCACACGTAGACTCAGCAAGAACTTCAAAAGATTACTGTGATATTTGCTCAAAGAAGGAAAAGGGTAACACTAACTAGCCCTCTATTTATACATATCGATTCTCTAAGTGAAAGAAGAGCGAGTGCGGCCGCAGAATTTCAATTGTGGACCGCACTCTGTTACATGATGCTTCAATTATGGTGTCCATCTACAGTCCGCAGAATTGTGTTTGCGGTCGCAGATTCCTTGTTGCGGCCACAAATCGACCATTTTTCTGACATACCAACTTTAGAGAGTTGGAAATTTCCACCTTTTATTTCTGTGGTCCGCAAGATAATTGTGCGGCCGCAAAACGCTTTTACTGTAATAATAGTAAATGTGTGGTCCACACAATTTTGCACACTTAGCCAGATTTATGTCCACCATTCCTGTAAGGCACACTCATCTTTGTAGCATACTTCAAATCAAGTTAGCATAAAAATAACACCTAACTACAAAAGAAGAAAAGAAAAGAAAAAAAAATATGGGTTGCCTTCCAAGAAGCGCTTGATTTAACGTGGTGACACGACACAAAATACCATCAGTTGAAATGAATCACCGCCACGACATGGTCATCTCTAACTTTTCCCAAATAGTGCTTCACTCGGTGACCATTGACTCAAAATACCTCATTATTTTTGTTCTTCAAGTCTAATGCACCAAAAGGCGTAACACCCACAATTTTAAAAGGACCACTCCATTTAGACATTAGCTTTCCGAGAAACATCCTCAACCTCGAGTTGAACAACAATACGAGATCGTATACCTTGAATTCTTTGTTCCAAATGTATTTGTCATGGATATCTTTTCTTTGTACAAGGACGAACTTGCATAAGCATGATACCAGAACTCATCCAATTTATTCAAATGTACAACCCTCAAGTTAGCGGCTACATCCCAATCAAGATTCAACTTCTTTAGAGCCCACATGGCTTTGTGCTCAAGTTCCACCGGAAGATGACAAGCTTTTTCGAACACCAACTGGTATGGAGACATTCCGATAAGTTTTTGTAAGCCCTTTGATAAGTCCATAATGCATCATCAAGCTTCTTTGACCAATCCGTCCGGTTAGCATTCACTATTTTGGACAAAATACTCTTTATCTCCCGGTTGGAGACTTCTACTTGACCGCTAGCTTGTGGATGATAAGGAGTCGTGACTTTATGAGTAACACCATACTTGCTAAATAAAATGTCGAAAGCCTTGTTACAAAAATGCGGCCCCTCATCGCTTATGATAGCCCGCGGAGTACCAAACCTTGTGAAAATATTCTTCTTCAAGAATGCCAACACACTTCTCGCCTCATTGTTGGGTAGAGCAATGACCTCAACCCATTTAGACACATAATCAACTGCGACCAAGATGTAGGTGTTTCCACAAGAACCCACAAAAGGACCTATGAAGCCAATACCCCACACATCAAAGATATCAATCTCCAAAATAGTAGTGAGAGGCATTTCATTTTTCTTCGAGATTCCACCGGCCCATTGACATTAATCATATATTTTCACTACATCATTTGCATCCTTATAAAGAGTGAGCCAATAGAAACCGCAACTTAGCACTTTGGCCGCCGTTCTCGCTCCACCATGGTGACCACCATATGGCGAAGCATGACAAGCCCCAAGAATTTCACCTTGTTCTTATTCCAGTACACATCTTCTAATCACCCCATCCATGCAAATCCGGAAAGGTATGGTTCATCCCAATAATAATCTTGACAATCCCATTTGAGATTCTTCATGTGGTTTGAATAGAACTCCTCCAAGATGATTCCACACACAAGAAAATTTGCTAGATTTGCGAACCATGGAACCTCCTTCATTGAAAGAGCCAAGAGTTTCTCATAGGGGAAGGAGTTATTGATTTCAAGGCCATCATGCGGCCTACCCTCCTTCTCCAAACGAGACTAGTGGTCTGCCACTTGATTATCAGTCCCTTTTCTATCTTGGATGTAAATATCAAACTCTTGCAACAAAAGCACCCATTGCATCAACCGAGATTTGGAATCTTTCTTGCTCATAAGATAACGAATTGTCGCATGATCCGTGTGGACAATAACCTTCGCACCCATCAAGTACGGGTGAAACTTCTCAATTGCAAACACAATGGCAAGTAGCTCTTTCTCCATAACGGTATAGTTGACTAGGGCACCATTCATGGTCTTACTATCATAGTATACCGGATGAAAAATCTTGTTGATGTGTTTTCCCAAAACCGCCCCAACCGCTACGTCACTAGCATCACACATGAGTTTAAGGGGTCACTCCAATTTGGATCGGTGGTGATGGGAGTGGTTGTCAAGTTGAACTTTAACAATTCAAAGGTTCTCATGCAATCATCATTGAAGTTAAACTTAGAATATTTCTCAAGAAGCTTGCACAATGGGTTCACCTCCTTAGAAAAATCTCTGATGAAACGATAGTAAGACCCCACGTGGCCTAAGAAACTCCGCACACCTTTTACCGAAGTTGGAGGTGGAAGTTTAGAAATCACCTCAATCTTTGCCTTGTCAACTTATTCCATTCTTTGAGATTTTGTGGCCAAGGACAATTCCTTCCTCGACCGTGAAATGACACTTCTCCCAATTGAGCACCAAATTCGTTTCTTCACATCTTGCGAGCACTTTATCTAAATTTGCAAGACAATCATAAAAAAAATCTCCAACTACCGAAAAGTCATCCATGAAAACTTCAAGGTAGTCCTCCACCATGTCCGTGAACATAACCATCATACACCTTTGAAAAGTCGCCAGTGCATTGCACAAACCAAATGGCATCCATTTGAAGCAAATGTACCATAGGGACATGTAAATATTGTTTTCTCTTGATCCTCTGGAGCAATAAGGATTTAGTTGTATCCCGAATACCCATCAAGAAAGAAATAGAAAGCATGACCGACCAATCTATCAAGCATTGGTCTAGGAAGGGGAGTGAAAAATGATCCTTCCTTGTGACTTTGTTGAACTTGCGATAGTCCATACACACTCTCCAACCGGTCACCGTTCTTGTAGAAATCAGCTCATTCTTGTCATTGGTGACCACCGTCATGCCCCCTTCTTTGGGACACATTGAACCGGAGAAGTCCACGAACTATCGGAAATGGGGTAGACAACCCCGTCATCTAATCACTTGATAATCTCCTTCTTGACAACTTCTTGCATAGCCTCATTTAGTCTCCTTTGATGTTCGATAAATGGTTTGTCACCTTCCTCCAAGTTGATCTTATCATGCAAAATGTGGGACTTATCCCCCGAATATCCGCCAATGTCCACCCAATAGCCTTCTTTCTCTTTTGTAGCACCGCCAATGTAGAATCTACATGCACGTTAGTCAAACAAGAAGAAAGAATAACCAGTAAAGTAGAACAAGGGCCAAGAAATTCATACCGAAGATGTGGAGGCAATGGCTTCAACTCCAAGGTAGGAGGCTCTACAATGGAAGGCTTTGTAGGAGAAGTTTTCCTATTTTCAAGATCCAAAGATAGTTTTCGGGGTGCGTAATTGTACGACCCCATTCCTTTCAAAGAGTTCACACATTCCATGAAGCCATCCTCGTTAACATCAAATTTGAGCAAGACGACCTCCAACATATCACCAATATTGATTATGGCATTTTTATCATCAACAATAATATCGGTCACCAAGTCCACCAAAGAACACACCTCGTTGCTATTTGGTTGTCGCATGGCCTTGCACACATGGGATATCACTTTTTCATCTCCCACCCATAAAGTGAGTTCTATGGCTTCAGCATCATAAAGAGCCTTCTCCGTAGCAAGGAAAGGTCTTCTAAGAATAATCGGCACCTCATAATCAATTTCACAACCAACAATGACAAAATCCGCCAGAAGAATGAATTTATCAACACGATCCAAGACATCTTGAATCACCCCCAAAGGTTTCTTCATGGTTCGATCGGCCATTTGTAATCTCATAGAGGTGGGTCTTGGTTGCCCAATTCCCAAGGTCTTAAAAACCGAAAAGGGCATCAAATTGATATTTCCCCCAAGATCACAAAAAGATTTAGCAAACTCGGCACTTCCAATTGTACAAGGAATCGTTAAAGCACCAGGATCTTCTAACTTAGGAGCCATTGAATGCACAATTGCACTCACTTGATGAGTGACTTTGATAGTTTTAAAATTTATTGACTGCTTCTTCGTCACGAGATCCTTCATAAACTTGGCATAACCGGGCATTTGTTCCAAAGATTCAACTAATGGCACATTGATTGAGAGACTCTTCATCATTTGAATGAAAATTTCGAATTGATTCTCGCCATTTTGTTTGGCAAGTCTTTGAGGATATGGAGGTGGAGCCTTTTGCACTACCGGTTCCAGTATGCCAATAATGTGATCCCTAGACGGGTTCACATCCCCCTGAGTCTCTTCCACATTATCATCAATATCAATCCGAACTTCATCATTTGATTGCATCACATTGTTCGAGACCTATTTTCTTTGTACCACTTACTCATCATCCACAAGTTGCATTTGACTTGAGGTGGGTGCATTCCCACCTCTTCCACTTCTTGTAGTAATGGCCATGGCATGCCCCGTATTATTCCCACCCTTTGGATTCACCACCGTGTCACTTGGTAGTGCCCCCTTAGGACGAGAATTAAGAGCTTGAGAGATTTGCCCCATTTGCACTTCTAAGTTGCGTATCGATATGTTGTGTGAGGAAAGTTGGGCATCCGAATCGACATTATTTTCCATCATTTGCTTGAACATGTTATCAATATGCCCATCTCATTGGTTGAAGAACTAGAACCATGAGAAGGATAAGGAGGCGGGTTGTTCGGTTGTTGATACATCGGGGAACTTTGAAAACCCGACCCCCGATTGCATTGATTATTGTTCCATACGCCTTGATTGTTACTCCCCCAATTTAATTGATTGTTGTTATGACAATTTCCTTGATTGTTTCCACCATTCCAAATTCCTTGGTTGTTAGAATTCCAATTGCCTTGATTATTTTGAGGTCGCTATTGTTGTTGGTTTGGGCCTTGAAAATTATTTCGTTGCCCTAGAAAGTTGTTCACATATTGCACCACCTCTTCTTGGTCATTGTAAGAGTCATCTTGATCAAAACTACTATTCTCTTGCACAAAATTATCCACTCGATGTTGCACTTGTGGACCCTTTGTTCTTCGTTTGTGCATCATCATGTTCACTCCCTCCATGACATTGACTTGCTTAGGATGTTGCACTTGTTGAAGTTGAGCCTTTTCTAGTTGATTCATGGTGGAAGTAACTTCAGCAATGGCTTGCCTATAGTCATGCAACTCTTTGTGAAGGTGGATCACATTGGGATCACCTTGTGGAACATTAGCCTGGGATTTCCATGCCGATGATGTTTCCGCCATTTCATCTAAAATCTCACACACCTCTGCATAAGGCGTAGTCATGAAGTTCCCACCGGTAAGTTGATTCATTACACATTAGTTGGTTGTGTTGATCCCATAATAGAAAGTTTGTTGAATTATGTTCTCCGTAATATCGTTGTTGGGACATTCCTTGACCATTGTTCGATAGCTTTCCCATATATCGTGTAGTGGTTCATTTGGCTCTTGCTTAAATGCCAAAATCTCATCCCAAAGTGTAGCAATGTGCCCCGCAGAGAAGAACTTAGAAATAAACTTTTCCACCAACTCATCCCAAGTGTGAATGGAATGGTTCTACAAACGTTCCAACCAATCTAAAGCTTCTCCCGTAGAGATAAGGGAAAAAGCCTTAGCCTCAATGCTTCCTCGGAGACATTTGTTTGTTTGCTCTCCCAACAAGTGTCCACAAACCCCTTCAAATGTTTGTATGCATTTTGACTTGGAGCACCGGTGAAGAAACCTCGTTGCTCTAGAAAAGTGAGCATCACGTTGGTGATTTGAAAGTTGCCCGCCCTACTACGGGGAAGGACTATTGCAATTTCATATCCTTCATTGAGTAACACCCGGTGTGGAGCCGTTCGTGATAGAGGTGAAGGTGGAACATGCACATTGTCATGAGGCACTCAGCCTCTCCTATTGGCTTGAGGTTCAAGAGGAATCTCATCCACTTGGTCATCCTCAACATTCACATCCCCCAAAGCAATATTTTCGAGCTCATTGTTTGCCATGGTTGTACCTACGATTTTTCAAACAAGTTAGTAATACGGAAAGAAAAGAAGATACTCCAAAAATACACCCAAATATATAGCTAACATCGTTTTTAACTCCCCGGCAACGACGCCAAAAATTGATCGCGTCCAAATGCACACCTCAGAAGAGGTATGAAATAGTCGTTTGCAATTATAGAAACTCATTTAAGAGTCGGGGTCGAATCCACAGGGAGCTAAGATGGGAGCTAGGGGTATATATTTTAATGTGTGTGATTGAATTATCGAGATTGTACTTTCACAAAAAGATTGATTTTCTATTTCTAATTTTACTCTATTGATTGCAAAATAAAGAAAGAAGACTAGAGATAATTATTTTTTGAGGTTTATCCAAATTGATAAAAAGCTTAGGGCTGTGACCATTACCTAGGTATTTGCCTAATGGGATAAAGACTTTAATACTTGTTCTGTTGACGAGTGTGTATTATAACTATCAACTCTAAATTACCACTCAATATCTCTTGGTCAGAGAGTGATTTTGCCCAATTTGGCTTTCTCAAGACCAAATGGGTATCACACAAAACAGTTGATAAAAACTCAAGTCGGGTTATTACTATCTCTAGGTTGAACCCTTTAATTGGGTAAATCAATCTCTCAACTGATCCAATTCCTTGTTAGCCAAGTTATCCTAGACTAGGTCTCTCTTTCTCAAGAAGAGACTAAGTCAAATAGTCATGAACTAATGTTTGCAACCATTAATTCCTCAAACAAAAGCATGGACTAAGCTAAATAATAAACACCCAATCATAAACAAATGTTAAATTAAATATCCATAAGGTTTATGCACTAGGGTTGGGTGACAACCCTAGTAAAAATCTAGCTACTGATACTTGGGGTTGAAGAAAATGAAGAAGAAAGATTAATTAAACTCATAATGAAAGCTTAAAATGATTAAATCTATTGTAAAATATACCAAAGTAAAGTAAACTTAAAAATGGCAAAGAAAAACGGCTACAGTAATTGCTGATGTTCAAACTTGACCTAATTTTGTGAAACTCGTCTACTTATACAAGGCTGAAAATCTCGGACAAAAATACCCCTCGGGAGGTTCTGTGGCTGCACAATTCCATGTGCAGTCTGATATGAGCTGGAGTTCTGCGGCCCCACAATTCTGAACTGCGGCCGCGAAGCAACTTTTTTGCGGTCCGCAAATTTAGAATTGCGGGCGCAAAACATTCTTTTGCGGTCCGCAATGTTAAGGTTGCAGCCACACAAATATTATGCGGTTCGCAATGCACTGATGTTCTGGACTTGGTAATTTGCATACTCTATAATCTTGGCTCCTAGCCCAGCTTTTGCGGCTTCACAATTCATGTGCGGTCCGCAATTTGCACAATTGTCTCCAGATTTTGCCTTCTTTAGTTGCAGCCGCATATGGAATTCTGCGGTCCGCAATTTCTTTTGCGGACCGCACATTTTGTGCTTCTGTACCATTTTATTGCCTTGTGCTTAGACTTCTCCTTTTTTAGTCGGATTTCATCTCGGGAGCCCAATTTCCAGCATTCCTGCAATTTTGCACAATTTTATTAGTTCTGGGAACACAATTCAATGCTTTTAGACTAAAACAAAAGTTAAAATGCGCTAATAAGTAGTCAAAATCTCCACTTATCAGTCTCTCATACTAGATAGATAACTAAACGTACTATATTACCATCTTACTTATTTTCCTCTTTTTTCTTTTTCTTTTTTATATTTTTAGCGTCATTCTCTAGTAACAAATATCAGGCGAGTTTGATTTCAAAGAAAGATCATTAACAACTTACACAAAAAATAAACAAACACTAATCCTCATTCAGAAACGAGGTGAGTTGTTAGTTTTTATAAATATAATAATGACGAAAACCCGATTTCAGGTTGAAGGCAAAAACAGTAGCCAAGCCAGCCCATTCCAAATAAAGACTGCAGACGAATATTTCTAAAAATTATTATAACAATATGTGAACAAAAAGATAATCATTTCCATTGAACACGAGGAATTGTCAAATTTTATTTCTGTAAGGGAAACAACCCAAATGGCATTATTACAGGAAAAAATAGGAATACACGACCGTTTAGTTCTAAAGAATGTAGTGCTAACGCCGTCATTCACAGGAAAACAGATTGCTCATTCTTTCGTCGTTAACTTTGTTCTCTCCTTTTTCCCTGTAAAGGGGGCGCGGGAGGAGATGTGCTTTTATGATTAGCCAAGTAAAATGCGAAGAAAAAATTAACATAAACCAACAGGATGACATGCCCAAATTGGGAAATAGTCCAAATGTATGTTTAGAAAAAAAAAAAAATCAAAAAAAACAGAAGTCGATGACATTGACATTAGCGAATAGGAAACTAAAATCACTTCACATCAAAGGAAATGGATAAATTACAGATGATCTTCCATATAGTGTGAACTTATCTCCAATTCAACTAGAAGCATCATTCTAAGTCGCCTCGAATAGAAATAGAACACTAACGCTCTGAATGGTGCAACATTTCAAGCAAAGAAACAGACTAATCCAAGCATTTGTTCCATCTTCACTGAAAGTATATATATGTCTTTAACCACTAGGTGGGGCTAACACAAGGCAAAGATGCAGACCGTTTACAGCATTAGAGTTAGCTAAATTGAAATAACAACGATAATCCGTCTATGCCCCATCTGGCTGGACAAATGGATTGGATATCTCATCTGTACCATCAGTTGGAGCCACTAGCATTACTGCTGTACCCCTGCAGACCTGCACAAGAAAGGAAGGCTTTTAGAAGCAGAGGAAAGTGGTCATATTATGTTAACTTCCACTTTAGCCACCATAGTTGTAATAAATTCTTCAACCAAAGTTGTGGCACTTCTCTGAAAGGCACATATTCTTTGACAGACATATGATTGAAACTACTTCAAAATTCAAATGAATACTAATATTCAGACATAAAAACACCTCTAGAATATGCTTGAAACTATCAGATGTGCTTATTTATGCCTACAAGTTTGGAGCAATTTTTATTACTTTAAATCTTAACAGTGTCATCAGTCAAAGCTTGTAGAAGAACAAGCTGGGATTGTTTTTATGTCAACATGATGAATAGATAACAGTAGGACTGTTTTGATGCAGTTTGAACACTTGATAAAACAATTTAGGAAAACAATGCTATGACTTCTCAAGTATAACTTCTGCCCTCCCCAGCCCGTTAAAAAAATAAAAAGCAAATGGAAAAAAGAATACAAGAAATTCATAAGTGTGCTTAATGACGGTTGCAGTAGTTGCATATAAGCAGAGCATTTAGAAAAGCTTACTGCAAATTATGTGCATTAGTGGAAAGCAAAAAACTGCTATATATGTATGATAATTAATGAACACATACTATTAAGCCAAGAGCTCGTGTCTGCTCGGTAGTCTTCAGGGGATCATCAGCATCTACAGCAAAACAATTTGAAATCATCAACTGTACAATGAAAGAGATTAAAAGAATAACGATTAACATGTCCCGTGAGAGGTAACCTTGGTTTTTTTGGAAACATTAGAATGATCAATATGATGAGTAGCTGCTAAGATATCTAATCAACTAATTTGCTGTCCCGTTGTACTGAAATAAAGAATATGGAGATAGGGAGGACAATCTGTGAAGTCGGCTGGATTTGCTTCCAACAAGTACACATCAAGAATAAGCAAGTATTCAGTACATTAATTGCGCATTATCTATTCCTTCTCGAAGATTGTTAATTACCAAATTCACCCTGAGTACTCCAAGTTAAACTTGATACATTAGCAAACTAGTTTCATGTGCCAGATCAAACTAAGAGCTCTTATAAACAAAACTCTACTAAATTTTGCAAAACAGACTAAGTTTACATGAAGTTCACAATAACAGGCTTCCAATGAAGATGCGCGAACTGACATGGGATAGCAATTGCAGAGGAGTTTTCACTGTTAAATCTGCATATGAGGGCCTTAACAGATCAGTCCAGCAGCAAGGGCCTTGGTTATGGAAGCATATCTGGAGTTTGAAGGTTCCTTTTAAAGTTGCAGTATTTTGTTAGCTAGTGGTCAAACAGGCTGTCTTGACTCACGAGAGTTTAATGATAGAGGAATGCTCCTGTGTTCCAAATGTTTCCTATGTGGCAAGGCCAATGAAACAAACAGTCATCTCTTCCTTCATTGTCAGGTCACCAGTAGATTATGGCAGCTGTTCATGAGTATGAAAGGTCTAAGTTGGGCAATGCCAAGAGATACCATGGAGCTTTTGTTTGTGTGGGACAACTTAGCAGCTGGAACAAGTCAGAAGAAGTGGTGGAGCATCATTCCTGCATGTATTTGGTGGACAGTTTGGTTGGAAAGGAACTCCAGGTGTTTTGAAGATTTAGCCAACTCTGAACAGAAGATCAAAATGAAATGCATATTTTTGTTTCACTTTTGGTGTAAAGAAGCTTTAGTGCAAGATGTAGAGTCCCTAGTTGATCTCATTGGGTCCTTGTAACTGACACAAGTCTTGCCTTGTTTTTGTCTTTCTGGAAGTCTTGTAACTAGGGTCTGTTTCCATTAGCACTATCTTTGTGCTAAGTTCAATTTTTAATGAAATAATTCAAAACAAAATGAAGATGCGCGAACTGGTAAAGTACGTAATAATCTCGTTTTACATTAATGGTTGAGAACCACAGGGGCAAAGTATGTAATAATCTTGTTTTACATATATGGTTGAGACCCACAGGGGCAAAGTATGTAATAATCTCGTTTTACATTAATGGTTGAGACCCACAGATGCAACATAGAGGAAAAAGAAGGGGCAGGAAGTAGCTCGTCTCGGTATAGAACATTAAAATGACAAATAAAGGAAGACACATGAATGCAGCATGTAAAAAGATATGACTAAATACTAAGTTGAAACAATGCTTTGGAAGTGTAGGGCAACATTGCAAATTCTGAATCCTTACTAAGAGGGCAGAAGAGGCAATTTCTCTCTTCTGACGCTTAGGGCTACCCAAATATGATAATATAGGTGTAGTAGAAGTGCAAAAATATTTTATTTTTCAACACGAAACTAGAGCAGAGTACAGTGGTAAATTGCTTCAGCATTTCAGTTTGATAAAAGCTGCATTGACATCCCTCTAATTTTTTTCATTACTACATAGCAATGACATTCTTATGTTTACCAACCCCCTTAACTAAAAACTAGTAAACTAAGAAACTGAGCAGGATATTTGCAACACATTGATAGAGGATATCCGATGAGACCATCAATTTTAACAACTAAATAACTTATGTGTTGCAAGAGAGGCTTATGCAAAACTAAGTGCAATTCCAGCGAGGGAGACTATTTAACATGTTTTTGCAGAAGGTGAAACAGCTAAAGGAACTGTGGTCCTTTCTTGCTGGACCCTTGGGAATGAACTGTGTCCATATTCGTCACAGGGACATTTTGAAGGATTGGTAGAGTGCCAAACCATGAAATCACGTGCATATGTTGATTTTTACACAAAGTTCCATTACTTCATTGCTGGAAGATTTGGAAACAGAGATGCTCGATCAGACAGGGGAATACCAAAATTTCAATGGCAAACATGAAGCATCAGATCATGTTTCAAGTTAGCACTATGCTAACTAAGAAATTCCCCAGAATTATTTGAATCATACCTTGACTTGAAATCTGTAAAGTGGCGGAATTATTTAAACCAAGATTAACCACTATAAAGGTGAAATGTAAGTATCCTAACAAAGGGGAATTTGAAATGAATGCTGATGGGAGTTAAATGGCCAGAGATGGGGCTGGGGCGCAAAGTGGATGCTGAGGATAAATGTGGAGAGATGGTTATGGGTGTTGCATTCCCTGTAAGAAATGGAAGCAATAATAATTCAGAAGCTGGAGCTGCCTGATATGGTACTTGGTGGTGCTGGAATATTACAGAAAAGTGCTTAAGGAGTGTGATTCAGAATTGGTGGTGAACATGCTGAATGCTAGATGCGATACAACTTGGAATCTCAAAGAGCACATTGAAGGCACTCGACAGATTATGCTCCCGAATGGTTTTAAGGATCAACGCTACTATAGAGAGGCCAATGAAGTATGGGATGCCTTGGCTAAATGGGGCGCCACATGTAGTGAGATAGCTTTGTACTATGCCTAGGGGAAGCTCCCTATGGAGGCTAAAGGGCCATACAGGTCGGACAACATGCAAATGCCAAACTTTAGAGTCAGACAAGTCAAGCCTATTGAATACACTTATTTTTTAAAGCTTAAGTGATTATACTTGTATGAAGGAGGAGTCCTCTTAACTTCTTTTTTTGTGTTAACCAAAGTGTAAATCCGAAGGAGCCCGTCATGCTAGACTTAATGTAACACTGTATTCACATTTAGACAGGACAGGAAATCTAGTTTTGGCATTGGATTATATTTGACCCCATCCTAATCCCCTTCTCTACAGGATTGAGTTTGTTCAATTCTGCGGTAGAATCCAGAAGGCAAGGCATAGTCCTCTTTCTATGCAAGTGTTTTTTGATATTTATAAAATTCCCACACAGATATCCGATTTTGGAGCCTAGGTGGTTTTCCACAAAAAAGAAAAAAGAAACGCAATTCCAGAAATAGAACAGAGATCTTTGTACTAAAGTGGATTTTAATGTGCCTTCAGAAAACTAGGGCAAAAGCCACATTTTAAAGCAAGGGAAAGTTATTTAAGGGAAAATTCCAAGTATCTCAGTCTTGACTTGGCATTCAGCAATCTACAGATGCACTTTCCTGACAACTAACATTCTAAAGCCTATCAAATGAGCATAGTTGATCATCTCCTACGTCAGAGAACAAAGACTCTACTTTCTATGTCTATTGATGCATTACAAGATTAAAACTCCATCAGTTCAAGACAAACAGAATATCAGAAGTTCGGAACATAAGCCAGATATATCTAAAGGGGTGTAAAGATGACATGTCACAAGCAACAAAGAAGAGAGGATTTATAACAACCACCCCAATCAAAACTAAAACGTCAACAGCAGCAACATCAATTAACTATGCTCAATGCCATATTAGAAAGGATTCATCACAGACAGACTATTTTCAGACTGGCCGTCAACCTATCACAATCCATCTCCTTTCCCTGAGTTTGGTACAAGCTAAGTTTGGCGAATGGGGTTCCAGGGAAAAGGTAATTCTCTTTGACCAAATGATAAAGAAAATATAAAGTATCAATGAAGGCAAGACTGAACTTGTGGATGTTACATTGATGTAGAAAAATAAGTTGGAAAGAATACATTTCATTGACTGACCACCACTTGATAATAAAAATAGAATTTTCAATAGTTACAAAGTGATAGGCAAATAAGATTTTCAGAAGTAGCATAAACCAAAAACAAAAGTATTTTGAACTCAATAAAACACGGAAAGACTGCTATGAGTAATTGTGTTACCTCTAAGGTACTCCTTGGCTTCATCCAAGACAAGATTTAGCAGCTGATCATAGCCTTTAAGTGTTCCTTCCACTGTGAAGAGAAATTTAATTAGCAGGTCAGAAAAAAAATTGTAATTTGTGCTTTTACAACCCTGACCATGATATGGCGAGGTATGAACAATACAACCCCGTAAGCTACAGCAAGAGAACATGATTACAAAGACGTAAAGGGAAGTCGAAAACTAGCTAAAGACAAGGATAAGTTGTTTTAACAGCAAGAGAACATGATTGACAGGATGAAAGTTCCAATGATTACACTTGACCGGATTACTGACAAGATAAGGTTTCCCTAACCAACAGAGATTATTCTTCACTAAACAAGTTCTAATTGAGAGGGTCAACGTCTTTGATAAGAAAAATGGACCTTGGGTCCAACTCTACCCCAAAAGCTAGCTCATGAGGTGTGGATTGTCCGAAATATTATGAAGAGACTACAATACATACCCTCCAACCAATGCGAGACTCTAGTAGATCTAAAGGATCAAACTCGGTTGACCAGACTTGCATCCTCTAACTTCAGGGGAACATATAGGCTATAGCTACTTGGTTTCCAAATATTCCAGCCATCAATAACTGAATGAATTGGTTTGGCGACAGGGTTAAAATGTAAAAATAACTAACCTTACATCTATATTTTTGCACAGGATGTCAATTAAGCCCATATATATATATATATATATATATATAGATTTAAGTATATCTAAACCACTCAATAAAAAGATTGTATGACACACCTTGTCTTCCACCTGTAAGCTTGACCTGCACGCCCTTGTCGACAAATTTTGCCAAATCTAAAACAGTTTCTTTTCTGCCAGACTGAAACAACACAAACAAGAAATTGTATAAAACAACTATCGCAATTAAAAGGTTTCTAAAAGAAACTATGGCAATTAAAATAATACACATTTCTTCCTTCCTGCTCATGCATACAAAAGATGGAACTGCACCTTTACTAACAGGTAACGGTTAACCCTTTGACCTCCGTCTCATCAACAAATAATTTAGTCCTTTTTCTTCCTTTCTCTTTCCTATATCAGCGTAGGATATCTAAACAGTTTCCAACTTTCTTTAAGAAAATAAAGTAAGTAATAACCAGACAGTTTCTACTTTAATGCTGATTCTTGGTCCTTTTCACCTTTTTCCTCCTAAAATCAAACTTAGGAAGGACGTATTATGGTGTAAATGAGAACTTACCATTCTTCTGTGGATCTAAAGAGCTTTGGTTTTCCAACTAACAGCAAAACTTTGCTACAACAAGGTGGCTATATTCTGCAATAGAAAAACATGAAGTAGAACAATGAGCAGACAGGCCACCAAAACTACTTGTATAGAGTAGAAACAAATCTACTCTCCAATGTGAACCTTTAGATGACCCCAAAGGTCAAACTGTCAAAATTCTCGATTCAAGCCATAACAATCAGGTTCTCAGGCTTCTGAAGTACTAAGCTAAAATCAGGTACACATGATGGGGGAATGGAACAAGAATAGGTGATCTAAGTAATATTTTAATCATTATACCAACAAAAGACAAAGAAAATTAAGAGAATCATAAATTTTCATTGTAGATTTGTACTGTCCAAATTTTTCTGAAGATTGCATAAGATTAGATAGAAATAAGACAATCTCTTTCCGTTTTCTCTACCATTAATATCTTCTTTCAAAGGGATTTTTTTTTTTAAATCTCATAATTTATGATCAATTCATTCAACATTTTTCACGGATAACTTTTCACCTCTAAATTATGTATTAGATATATACGTTGTTATGCAGAAATGAAATTAGTTGAACATATGCGACAAAGGAATCAAACGACGAGGCCATGAGTACGAGCCTGGAGCTATTAGATGAAAGGCACAAAGCCTTGTAATAAAATTATAAAATAAAATAAAGAATCCAAAAAATACTCGATTTCTTTCATTTACATGCAATAAAATAACTCGAAGATAAGCATAAGCATTGAAAAAAACATCTTGCATAACCTTGCATTGAAAATAATACAACCAAATATAAGCATAACACTCATAGATGACGAGACACAAAAGTGGGGAAACAAAAACAGTTGTAAGACTTGAAATCTGTTTGCAAGTTGCAACTTCAAAGTTGGAATTAGGTGAACTTTGGGAGTTAAGATTCTCAAATTGATGTTAAATCTTTGGAAACAAGTAAACAGATTAAAACAAGATTTTTGGAAACAATGAAAAAAAGAAGTGAAAAAGAATGACAAGACACGTTTAAAGGATATAAAGTATGTGCCAAGAAAAATGCTAACCAGGTTTTTGCCCTCAACGATTACACAGTTTTGGGAACGTATGACACGCTTAATGGTACCAGTCTCACCTTTATCTTTTCCTCTGATAATCATGACATTATCACCTCTGAGAATTCTCCATTAAAAAAGTTTTGTTCTTGCCCTATTTGCAAGGTACAATCTTTAGCAAAGGGGATTCAACTGAACCCCCTAGCCTCCCTTTAACTCCACCCCTGAGTACACCATCACCGGTTTGGAGCCGTTATCACATGGAAAACCAATAATTAGTTATCTTAATAGACTCTAAGTAGAATGATAACTATTTTTTTTTATTCCCCTCCCCATTTGATTCTCCTTTGATCCCCTTTTGTTGGAGCAATTGCTCCTTTGGTGACTCGAATGCTGACCATCTGAGCAACCCCTCATGTCTAGTAGAATGATAACTAATTCATCTTAATTGTCTTCTTCCCCTTTCCCTTTTCTTAATAGAAAGTTTCAGAAAATTTGGAGCCATTATCACACAGGAAGCCAATAAGATGCATATTATTAGTTTGTAAAAATGCAAACAACTAGGAATCGAAGTTAACCTTTTCTTTTAACGCCGTGAGAGCAAACAAGAAGCATACCCCTCCAATTTTAAATTAGTATTTCACCATTACGAATCATCGGAAAAAGGGTTTTAAGCATTTGTCGGAAGAGAGATAGGAGAACACTTATCATAAGAAAAATAACGGAGCAAGCGAGAGAATTAGAGAAAGCGAGGAACTTACACTTCGATTCGATTACACTGCAGATAGCAAGTTCTGGGTAGAAATGGTGAGAAAGAAGAAACCTTCGCCTAATTTTGAAATTAGGGCGGAAATAATATATAACTCAAATTTGGGTCGGATTTGGCCTTTCGAAACTGTGGAAAGCAAAGAAAGAAGTAAAAGCCCAAACTGGGAGTTCCTTTTTACTCGACAACAATGATCTTTTGGCAATAAAATTGACTTCTTAGTTACCCATTTCCATATAGATTTGATTGAAACTTTAAAAAAAAATTAAAATTACATTTAAAAATAACTTTTGAAAGTTAAAATATATTTGAATATACATTTTACTTGAAAAAAATATTAATATTTTATGAGTGAAAGAAATATTTTCAACCCAAAAATTGGAACTTGAAAATTTTTCTTAAATTTTTTTAAAAAAACTAATCAAATTGTATGAAGAAATATTTTCAATATTATTTTTTGAAAAAAAGTAAGAAAAAACAGTTATGTTCAAACGAGAGCTTATTACACCGTCACTTTAAGGGAAAGATGGAGAGTTTATCAAAGTGAGGAAAAATTTCACAAGTGCGCAAATATATTAATTTCAGAAATAATAATTATTAGGGTGCCTTAGATGAAATCTTGGCCATGTCTAATTTTTGCTTTGTTCTTCTTTTGGTAATCGTAAAATTAAGAAATAATTGCTTTTCATGAATATTTCGAAGAAGAAAAAAAGTCATACGAATACAATTTTTTAAGAAAATATTTTTAAAAAATTTCTTAGGCAAAATTTCCATATTATTTTTTTTATTTCTAATGCTACTCTTCTCTCTCGTTTTGTCTGATGCATCTGCTCCTAGAAGTACGGTATTTAGGTAAGAATATTCATTTTGTGATGAATTTTGGAAAACTAATTACTCTTCCTCTCCCTCACTCACTTTTTCCCCTCTTTTTCATTAGGAAATAAATAAAACAATAATGATAATAATAAAGAAGCTATTTTAAATATAAAAATCTCAATTTAGAAATGGTGAACGAAGAAGGTTCAAAGTATATGATAGAAATTTGCATAACATAATGGTCAGAAGATCAAGAGCTTTCTTGGTTAAAAATATTTAAGATAAGATACAAGATTATTCGTGTCCAATTTGTCGCAGAAAGAAAAGAAAAAAATATGGCATAAATATTGGAGATAAACACTGGTATTCCGTATTACGTGGAACAAAGGTCCTATAATAGTAGAGATCAAAAAGGTATTTGTTGAAGTTATATATGACTAAGAATGAGAAATCCAAAAACATAAAATAGGTTGGCAATACTTATTTGATCTTCTCATAGGGACCATTTTGCTTGCTTAATATTAAGTGTTGTATCAAATCTTATTCTTGAATCAGCTATAGTATGTTCATGGTTCCTTTGGTCCGAGTTTTATTTAAATTGAAACCAGATTAACTATCTCAGTTTGGGAAACACATAAACAATGAGCCCGTTTGGATTAGCTGATTGTAAATAACTGATAAGCTTGTAGTGCTGAAAAGTTTTTTTAAGTGCTGAAACTGATTTTTAAAATAAGCATTTACGTGTTTGGATAGAAGTGCTGAAATTGATAATAAGCAGTTGATGTGTTTGATTAAAAAGTACTGATAAGCTATTCTTTTGTTAAAATAACTAAAATACCCTTGAATTATTTTCAAAAGATTATAAATAAAAAAAAATTTTGTAAAGAAAAGAATTAATAACGAATATGGAATGAAGAGAAAGTCAAGAAATTTATTTTGGGAAAAATATTTTGTGAATTAGAAAATATTATTAAGGATAAACTAGTAAAAGTGTTGGTCAAGCTAAAAGTGCTTATAAGCTGAAAAGGCATAAGTTGGGGGTGATTAGCTTATGACTTATGACTGATTTTAGCTTATAAGCATTTTAAGTGTTTACCAAACGTGTAGATAAGCCAAACGGTGCTTATAAGCTAGTTTAACCAGTTTATAAGTTTAGCCAAACACATATGGTCCCCTTAATAACCTACTTTCTATTTGCTGGTCTTGGCTGAAGAAGTTGGGGAATCCATCCGCCAATCCAACATAACTTGAACCAGCAAAGCAAGCATCTAAGCATGCCAATGTTTACTACTCTCATATTTCACCCAAAAAAACAAATATGGTCGATATTTTTTGTTTCAGTTTCCTTTGTTTTTTGAATTTTTCATGAAATATAAGTTCATTCCATTTAATTTACTACATATAACTAAAGACATAATGTGTCATATGTTGGTACATGTTTAGCAAGAATCGAATAAATTGAATGACCAAATATCTAATGAAACATTTATATGTGAGAAATTTTGGAGTTAAAATTTTAAAATGAAGTCTTTTTTTTTTATATCATACCAAAAGTCACTTTTGTCCAAGTTACCAAAAGCTGACTGTCAGCATTTTATAAGGCAAAGTCCAATGAATTTAACTAACAACAAAATTTAAATAAGGCATGAGCCGCAACAACCCAACACAACACCTTGGTTTCAATGCGATTATATATTTTCAAACTTATCTAACCTCAACGATTAAAACAATATGTAAATCATTATAAAACATTTCCAACAATATGAAATTCAAGGAAACACTATGAATACATTTTGCTTTATCTATACTATATTAAAAGTACGAAAACCCTTAGCGAAATGTCGTTTGCCTTTTTTATCCTTAAAAAATACAATTCGCACTGGATAGAATAGTCATTTTATTAATTTTTTAATATTTAGTATTTTGAAACTAACTACACTTTATTTATTATAGTAGGAAATCTCAATATTTAGGACATTTAAATCAACAAAAAATTTCCTTTTATAATTCAAAATCCTAATATTTAGGACCAAATATAACAACTAATTTTGACGTTAAACTGTGTTTTAGGAATTCAAATTTTCAATGTTTAATATCTAATCACTAAACATTATATTTGTATTCAAGACATTAAAGTTAAAAAATGAAGAACTGCTATTACTTTATAATTTGAAGAAAATAAATACTATATTGGTTCTTCCATTTTTTCTTATCCAGTACTATTTATTATTCTAAAAATAAAGTTAGACAGGGAATTAGAGTTAAAATAAACCAATATACAATTAATATGAAGAATTAATTTCTACTCACTCTATCTCAAATTATTTATCATAATGTCTAAAAATAGATGTTTTAATTATTTATCATTTTAGAAGTTTAAGATAAAATTAATTATTTTTTTCATTTTATCCTTAGTAGTAATTATTCTTGAAGATGGAGATGACACGTAAATAAAGTAAATGTTCAATGAAGAGAGATTATATTAAAGACATAATAAGGGTAAATAGTCAAAAATTTATTCTAATTAATATTTTCTTTAAAGACGTGTAAAAGAGAAATACGACAAATAATTTAAGACGGAAAAAATAAGAATTAGTAATCAAGACTCAAGAGCCTTTAAATAGGTAGAAAGATGATGAATTATTAGTGTTATGAAATATTTAGTTTAACAACAAAAATATAACTCCAACCTAACAAATAATTGGTCAATGTCAGAAATCTCATCAATTGGTAAATGTTACAATTACGGATTATTAGTAGAAAAGTTGCAGTAATCAATAAAGTCACAAAGTTTACTAGAAAAATGAATTAAGTTTTGGTTGGTGGAATTGTATTTTCTAAAAGTTGAAGGCAACAAATTTTATTGGTATTTGTCCTAAAAAAATAGAAAAGAAAATTTTTAACTCACAAAATTAAAAGTCTATATTAAAATTATTCAAAGTCGCAAGCCGATCTATATTTTTCTAAATACAAGAGGACTAAAAACAAATAACATTGGATCTTTGATTAATATTAATTACTATGTATATATTATTTTCGTCAACAACTAAAAAATATACATCTCTCTCTCTCTCTCTCTCTCTCTCTCTCTCTCTCTCTCTCATATATATATATATATATATATATATATATATATATATATATATATATATATATATAGTTGTATTGTATGTATCTTAGACAAATATAATCTCTCTCTCTCTCTCTCTCTCTCTCTATATATATATATATATATATATATATATATATATATATATATATATATATATATATATATATATATATATATATATATATATATATATATGAGAGCTCTATATATCGATCTTTTTTAAAAGAAAAATGTGTTATGTAAATTGAAATAGAGGAAATAATATTTATATAAATTTTTAAAAATTTAACACTCACTGATATATATACACGTGCAAAGCGCAAACCCTAAAGCTAGTAGTTTAAATATATGAAGTATCTATATAGAATTAAATCCAAATATTAATAATTTCATTTTTCGGCAGTTTCAATATTTTTTAACTTGAAAACAAAATCGAACTAAGTCAAAGAATATTTTGGCTTTTTTGCTTCACTTTTTAATTTTATCTTGATTTTTCGCTTGCTCCTGAGCAACTCTACCTGCAAGAGACTAAACAATTCGAAAGAGAAAAGATTCAATAGCGAAATAGGTCCTAACTGACAACGTTGCTTCTAATTGTTATTTTAGAGTTGAACCAAACACAAGAAGGGGATAGAATTGTATTTTACCCGATTTTGCGATTCTAAAGAACCTCGTTCTTTGAACTTAAGCAGACAGACACAAACAGAAATAAAATACAAAAATTAATTAACACAATAATTTTTACGCGAAAAACCTCTTTGCTCAAGGGAGTAAAATCACGACCTACTTTAGGATTTGCCTCAAACTTCACTTAACTTAAGTGAGCAATTTTAGGTTACAACTCTATAACCAATGGGAATAACTCTAGCACCCTACCCTTACAATCAACTCAATTGTAGCTACCCCTTCCCAAATTAACTCTAGTCTAGGAAGCTATCAAAAACTCAAAGTTTCTATATTAACCTATAATTACACTTCTCAAAAACAAATAAGTTACAATTTAGAACACTTGACTCAACCTAAATAACTAAAGAACTTCAACAACTTCATCTTCAGGACACATGTTCTTCAGTTGAGCAGTTTGAGTATCAAAGACTATCTTTTTGTCGTGATCGCTATTGACATGAGTGATTTAGTGTAATTTTTCTCAATAGCATTTGCCTTGAATTGCAGAAAAGTCTCTTTATAGAGTTGCAAAGTTGACCGAAAATCTTCTTCAATTAAAGCTCCAAAACCTAGAATATTCCGGTAGAGGAAAACCTTTCTTGATTTGATTTGGTTTCCTTATTTATTTCTAACTCTTCAATATTTTCTTTTCATGCAAGTTTTTTCCCTTATTTGCAAAATCCTTTTTGACCATGAACTCCTCTAATTAATACTTTTCTTGTAGAGTATAGATAGAACTTCTTGACGAATCCAACTTGCATTGGTATTCTGATATTTCGCGTCTGATCAACACTCTGCCCTCATCTGCTACGAACTTGGTTCTTGCATCACCTTTATCATATTTGCACACCAATCCAGTAGCATATCAACCAGCTCATGAAAACTGGTTCATTCATCATAATCAGACCTGATTTATTAATCATCAAAATATAACACGTGCTCAACAAATTTTCTCTTTTCGATGATAACAAACTCATGTGTAAATCAGTCAACAGCTTGTCCAATTTTTCATCAGCCTTCCTCATAAGTACCAGTTTCATTGACATCACTCTTCTTCAATTTGTCCATGTCTGCACAAGTATAAAGGACTCGCCTTCCATTCATCACAACCTTAAAGATAGTTAGGCATAATTCAATGTAGAACCTGCAAAAAGACAAACTAAATGACAACACTCTTTATTAGCCCAAGTGGTTAAGAACCATATTTACTAATCAGTGAATATGCACATGCTTAACTTTTCCCTTTTGGAATCATCAAACAAAGAAAGAGTCAGTAGAGTTAACAGCGAGAATGTAGCAATGTAAAACTCATGGCTGCTGGGACTACACTAACATGTACATATTATCAAGAGCACAAACATTTAATCCAATAAAATCAGCAAAAAAATTTAGCCCGAAACAAGAAAATTTTATTGACTAGTCATTGCACCACATTAAGCCCAAAAGGCCCAAATCAAAAGACGATTGAACAAACCCGTCAAACTGCCAACAAAACCAAAAGAACAAAAAATACAAATCCAGAAACTGGTCATAGAAGGGACATGACTAAGGATCAACTAGGGCTAGACTAGGAAATCTAAGAAAACTGAAGACCAAGTTCTTTGTTGGAAGAGGGTTCTCCATGAATAAAACCCATAAGCTTGTCAAATCGAGCAGCAGAAGCCTCCTGCTCTTTTTTTCATCTTATCCTTCAGCTTCCTATTTTCCTCTTTCAAGAAGAAAATTTCCTCTATCATCTTCTCTTTTCCTCATTGACACCAGTCAATTCCTCCAAATATTTATGACCATGCTTTTTATTTTAGTTACTGGTGGTCGCGTAACATAATCGCATTCCCTTAAAGTTTCCTCATCAAACATATCCTTTTTAGTCCCTTTCTTAAGTCCTCTTAGAGGGACCTCAAAGTGCTCAAATACCCTAGTCAACAAACACCCATATGGTAGAGCATGAGTGTATTTTCCTGATCAACCGCCCTTTCCATATGCTTGATCATTATTGAGGGCAGGTTAATTAGCCTATTTTGGTCCAGAACTTCCATTACCGCCAGGTTCAATTAAGTAGCCTCATGCCTCCTTTCTAATCGAGACAACAATTTTTACAAATTCGAATAGAAGCTTGTGAATCGGCTCTATCTCTCCTTTTCATACATTTCTCGCAGTCAACTGCTACCTTTTTTGTGTGTACTTAGAGTTCAAGTATAGAGCATCTTCTTTCTCTCCCAAACTTGGCCACTCACGAGTTCAAATATTTGGAGCATCTTCCTCCAAATATTTATGACCATGCTTTTTATTTTAGTTACTGGTGGTCGCGTAACATAATCGCATTCCCTTAAAGTTTCCTCATCAAACATATCCTTTTTAGTCCCTTTCTTAAGTCCTCTTAGAGGGACCTCAAAGTGCTCAAACACCCTAGTCAACAAACACCCATATGGTAGAGCATGAGTGTATTTTCCTAATCAACCACCCTTTCCATATGCTTGATCATTATTGAGGGCAGGTTAATTAGCCTATTTTGGTCCAGAACTTCCATTACCGCCAGGTTCAAGTAAGTAGCCTCATGCCTCCTTTCTAATCGAGACAATAATTTTCACAAATTCGAATAGAAGCTTGTGAATCAGCTCTATCTCTCCTTTTCATACCTTCCTCGCAGTCAACTGCTACCTTTTTTGTGTGTACTTAGAGTTCAAATATAGAGCATATTCTTTCTCTCCCAAACTTGGCCACTCACGACGCACATAGGTATCAAAACCTTCTACGGGCACATTCAGTATCTTCCCCAACAACTTGACATCAAGAACCAGGTCCACTCCCCTAACCTTAGAACTCACTATGCCATCTTATATCAACTTAAAGTTCTTGTAAAAATAAAGTATTGCTTCACCATATATCACTGGGAGTGAGCATAAAAATAAATGTGTCCACCCATGATTCTCATTTTTCTCCCCTATCTCATTTATTCCAAATATGTTCACAGTATCTAGGTTGATTACTCGGCCCTTTAACAACATCACCCCTGCAAACCACTCTTTTATGACTACAACGGTAATTTTTGCGTGTCTTCTTTCTTCGTTTGGAACTGGTTCATTTCCCTTCAGACTCCGAAACGACAGTCTTCCTTTTTCTAGAACCCTTTTTTTCCTTAGGTGTGGCTAAAGATGATTCAAACGTTTTCTTTCCTTTCCTTAGAAGAGGAACTCCTCCTCCTCTTTATCATCTCCCTTACTGACAAGGTCAACTTCCTCCATATCAAGCTCATCTACTAGACTGAACTCTTGTTTTTCCTTCTTCTTTTTCCTACTTTCTTTCAAGGCCTTTTGAAATGCAGCCTTACTCATCCCTCCTGTATTTAGAGCTCCACCCCCAAGATTAACAGACCTTTGAGGAAATACTGTTTTCTTTTCTATTGCTTTCACTCTTCCAGAGATGTTTCTTGCCTCATTTAGTTTCTTTTCCCTCATTTTAGCAATCAGATCTACTAGCACCTCATCATCACTACTGGCACTGCTTTCTTTTCTCACTTATTCTTCTCCGTTTTTTCTCTTTCTTCATCAGTATCACCCCAGTCAAAGAATTCAGATTTCTCTGGATCAACGTTCAGATAACCAGGTTCTTGAGCTTGATAAATGACTTTCTCAGCAGGTTCTTCAGCAACTCCTTCTCTAACCACTTCTCCCTCTCCAGCAATAGAAGAACCTTATTGTTGAGAGGCTTTTGATAATTCTATTTCAATACCAACATTTTCCTGCATCAATTCTTCCCTAGGGTTCATCATGTTTTCCATAACATCCACACCCACATCATTAATGCCTCGCTCACTCTCCCTTTCTTCTATCTGCTCACTACTACCTCCACTTTCACCTGAGTTTTAGATTCCACCACATCACTTACCTTTTCTTGCACTATCTCACATTCTCCCTCTTCTTCCCCATGAATCACCAGTTCCACAATATCATTCACTTTTGATTGTTCATTACCATCCTCCTTTTCCTATTTAGTGTTTCCTTTCCCCTCAATTTGAGGCTCCTCCACTGCTAAATTTTCACCGTAAGAATTCTCACTGTCCTCTTCATTAGAGTAGCCGACCAAACCAGTGAAGGCTTTTAGGGCGCTTTTGGAGAAAAATTGATCTTAGATAGACTCGACATGAGTAGATGCGGAAAGAGGTATATTGGAAGTAGGTGTGATGTTTTGTTCAAGGATACTAGAAGTGGATTGGCTTGATGAGTTCGACATTGTTGAAGGTTTAATATTTTTGGAAGAACTAAAGAACTAGGATTTTAATTTTTGACTTATGTTCTTTGAGAATGATGTGCAATTTTCATTGAATGAGAGAGAAGAAGTGTGTGAGAGAGTTTTGTAGGAATACTATTTGATAGTTACTCATTTTTTAATCAATCACACTACTTGCTCCTAATTCGATTCTGATATGGAAAGAGGGTACAACTAATTTAATTGGTCCTGATTTCACGAGATTGATACTAGTCATGATTACTCTCGGAATGACAGTTTTTAACTTTGGAACCCGATCCCTTTTGATTTCATGAGTTGAAGAGAGTCATTACTATAGGATGTGATCAATTTGAGTAGGAACCTGGTTTTAATGACGTGACAGTTTAACAGTTAAGCACAACTATCATATGGAAAGGGGGTACATACCTGAGTGTCACACAACTAGGCTCTTTGACTGATTTCCTCAATGTGTCTATCGGCAACCTTTTCTAATCTAGGATTTTATCATCAAATTAAGAATCCATGCCCTTGAATCAATGTCCATGCATGCATACCTGTTACAATATAAGACTGAGTTAAACATTCTTCTACATATATACTCACTAGACAATTTATTAAGACAACCAATCATTGAAGCTAGCCATGAATGTCCTAATTCATTTTGATAAAATCAAGCTCTAAGAGATTTCTTTCAAAATGATCCCTACTTAAAGCCTTGGAAAATATATATGCAATTTGCTTCTCTGTCTAGCAAAATTTGATAGAGAAGTTACCTTTCTCTATATTATCTCTTAAAAAGTGATGCCACACATCAATATGTTTTTCTCTCTTGTGATGAACCAGGTTCTTTTTCATATTTATTGCACTTGTATTATTACAAAATATAGGAACTCGTTCAATCATTACTCCATGGTCTTCTAGTTGTTATTTAATCCACAATAGTTGAGCACAACATGTGGCAGCAACTACATAATCAAGTTTTGTAGTTTATAGAGCCATAAAGTTCTGTTTTTTGAGGCCCATGAGATCAAACATGACCCAAAGAAGTGATTCATACCTAATGTGTTATTCCTATCTACCAAATATCCATGATAATTAGCATCCGCATACCTAATCGAATCAAATGAATCTCCAACCGGGTACCAAAAAATTAGGTCTTGACTACCATTAAGATACCTCAAGATTCTTTTAACAGCCTTCAAGTGTAACTCCTTGGGATTGGACTGAAATCTGTCACACAACCCCATATCCGGCCTGCTTGCAGTTAGGTAGAGAAAAGACCCAATCATATATCTATACTTCTTTTCATCAACGGAGGTACTGGGTTCATCCATATCCAACTTAGTTGCCATAGCGATTGGAGTATTAATTCTTTGCATTGTCCATACCAAACCTCTTAAGCAACTCTTTGATGTACTTATGTTGATGTATCATAGTTCTTTTTCAGTCTGCTTAATTTGAAGTCCAAGAAAGAAATTCAATTCTCTCATCATACTCATTTCGAATTCATTCCCCATTAGTTTAACAAATTCATTGCATAAGGCTTCGTTTATGACTCCAAAAATGATATCATCAATCTATATTTGAACAATCAGTAGGTTCTTGCCACTTTTCAACAAAAACAGAGTGTTGTCAATTTTACCGCGTGAGAACCCGTTCTCTAGGATAAATTTTTACAACCTCTCATACCATGCCCTTAGAGTCTGCTTTAAACCATACAATGCTTTGTCCAATTTGAACACATGATCTGGGAACTCATGACTCTCAAATCCTATAGGCTGCCACACAAACAACTCTCTTTCAAATACCCATTTAAAAAAAGTACTCTTCACATCCATTTGATACAGCTTGAAACTCATGTAGAATGAAAAGGCAATGAGCAAATTACCACTATCCTTGAAACTGAAGCAAATATCTCATCATAATTGATACCTTCTTCTTGATTGTAGCACAACCAACCTTGCTTTGTTTCTGGTGATGTTTCCTTGATCATCTTCCTAAACACCCATCTGGTTTCAGTGAATATTCTGTCTTCTAGATAGGAACTAGGTGTCATACCTTATTTCTTTCAAACTTATTGAGTTCCTCCTGCATAGCCACTATATAGTCTACATCTTCAAGTTCTTCTTTGATATTCTTTGGCTCAACCATACATATATAGGTTGTAAACGTAATTATATTTTTGAATTTTGATCTTGTTACTATCCCAGAGTCCACCAGTGTTAGAGCATTGGTAAGTGGATGGGTACTATGATGCTTCCAAGCTCTCACTTGAAGACCCTAGCTCATTGCTTCCACCAGGTTCATTTATATATGCATTATTTCCTTGGTCGGTTCCCCCTGCATATTGTATATCATGATCGACTTCTAGAGGACCCGGTTCTTATACCTATTCTCCAGCATCCTCCGGATGTCCTTGGTTTGATTGTTCTTCATTGGTCTGTGTGGGTCCAAATTCTCCATCATCGTCAGCCTGTATACCTTTCTCAGTCACATAGTTAGTTTCATAAAAAATTACATGTATACTTTCTTCAACACACATGGTTCTTTTATTATACACTTTGTAAGCTTTTCTATGTGGAGAGTAACCTAATAAAACCCTCACCACTTTTAGCATCAAACTTCCCTAGAGCCTCTTTACCATTATTATGGACAAAACACTCTCTACCAAAGGCTCTTAGGTGAGTTATGTTGGATTTTTTGCCCTTAAGTAATTCATAGGGAGTCTTTTCAATTATTGGCCTAATCATGCACCTATTGATAATATTACATGTAGTATTCACAGCTTCAACCCAAAAATATTTAGGAAGTCCACTAGCAATGAACATAGTTCTTGACATATCTTCTAAAATCCTAATTTTCTTTTCCACAACACCATTTTGTTGTGGAGTCCTAGGTGCAAAGAAATTATGATCTATGCTATTACTTACACAGAACTCAAGAAAGTTTACACTTTTAAATTTAGTTCCATGGTCAGATCTAATGCTAGCTACATGACTATCCACTTTTTTTTTGTAATTTCTTTACAAAGGTTACACATATATTATATGTTTCATTTTTAGTCGTAAGAAATATGATCCAAGTAAATATATAGTTGTCATCAACAGTTACAAATATATACCTTTTTTCACCTCTACTCCGAACCTTCACGGGTCCACATAGGTTCATGCGGAGCAGTGCCAGATGTCGAGAGGTACCTACCACTTTCTCTTATTTGAAGGATAATCTGATATGTTTACCTTAAGCACAAACATCACAAATTTTATCTTTTTTGAATTTTGATTTTGGCAAATCAAAACTAGGCCCTTAGTAATTAATTTGTTCAACATAGAAAAACTTACATGCCCTAGCCTCTTATATCATTGAAAGGACTCAATGTCAAGTATACTAAGACATGATAGTTTATTTTCAGTGAATACCGAATATCAGCTTTGTAAATATTTTTGTACCTTTTTTCTTTGAGAACCAGGTTTCCAGATTTTCATTCATAATCATGGAGTTTCCAAAGGTGAACAAACCTTGGTTCCCTTTATCACACATTTGAGATAAACACTCAACAAATTATTCTTCAAACTTTTAACATAGTATACATTTTTAATTGCATGAGAGTGAGACTTACTAACCTTATGCCGATTGTATTATCTTTTTGCCATTTTCAAAGCCGATACTCCCTCCTTGATATCCTCTCAGTGGGAGGAAACTGTCTTTATTTCCAGTCATATGGCGGGAGCAAGCACTATCCACATACCACCAGTTCTTGCTTCCTCTCACTTTAGCCTGCAAAAGTATTCAAGGGTTAGCTTTAGGAATCCAGACAATCTTGGATCTCTTTCTTTGAGTGAAAGGATGAATCATACTCTTTTTAGTCCATCCTGGTAGTCTTTCATTTTTCACGAAGAACCAGGTTTACTAATTTTTATTTTCTAAACATATATAACATTCTTCATATTTGCTTTGATCCTCGATGTGCGTGTTTCCTTAAAGTTCCATTATTACCATAGTGAGTGCATAGGCGATTATTAGGGATGTCAACATATTTCTTATATGGATTATATGTGGTTTTAACCTTAGCGAGTCTTGGACCCTTTTTATTACTACTGTGATTTTCATGCAGCGTAAACATCATTTGTGAAGACCTGGTCCATTTTAAATTTCTTTCAGACTCATATTTAGCCTTATCCAAATTTTCTTGAAGCACCCTAATATTTTCAGATTCAACTAGAAGGTTTGTATTAACTTTCTTCGATTCACTCTCTAGTTTCTCCTGAATATATTGGCTAAGTCTTTACCTTTGGTTGATGCACTAAGCAATTTCTTGTTATCAATTTCTAAGACAGACTTTTCATCTTCTAAAGCAAGAACCTGGTCCTTGAGATCAATAACAAAGCTTCAAGGATCTTTGTTCTCAAACCAAATGATGCATAATCATTCATTAGTTGTTCCTTTCAGCAGAAATATTTTGATATGCATCAATCAAGACACCAAACAAGGAAAATAATTTTGTTTTAGAGTAAGTATGAATTTTAATGTCCTGAAAACTTACCCCAGGTTCTTCTTCCTCATCAACATCAAAATCTGAGTTTGCTATTAATGCCAGGATATCTTCATGTTTTGAATCACTGTCTTCCTTGTCCATTACTGACTATCATATTTATCACTTTTATCATCATCATCATCAGACTCATCAGTTGAAGATGATTGCATAAGAACCATAGCTTTTTTTAAAATTTTGTTCATAGCCTTATTTGTCTTCCTCCGTCCATTTCCCGATCTCGTTTCTATTGTTTTACCTTCTCAGGATTATTCTTTTTCTACTCTATTTCCCATAACAATCAGTCCTTGATGAAGTGATATTTATTCCACACTTATAGCATCCATGATTATTATTTTTCTCTATAGCCTTAGGTTTGGATGAACTACCATTTTTTAGGAATTCACCTTTCCTTATTGCTCGTCGGAAATGTATGGTAAGCAGTGCCATATCATCTTCTGCAATGCCTGCTTCTGAGTGATATTGAGAATTAGGTTCTTGGCCTTGTGAGGTTTAGCAGACTATCGATCTAGACGATCTTGATTAAGCTTTAACTCAAATGTCTCCAGGTTTCCAGTAAGATCATCAAGGGTCATTGTATTAAAGTTTCTTGCTTCAGTAATTGCAATGAGCTTGCTATCCCATGAGGGTGGCAATATGATCAATATCTTTCTCACTATTTTCTTCGTGTGATAATATTTCCAAAATATATCAACTCATTGACGATTGATGTAAGGCTTGTATGCATCTCCAAAATTGTTTCTCCCTCTTTTATCTTAAACAATTCATATTTTCTAGTTAACATGTTGTTTAACTGTTTAACTTGAGACGTACCTTCATGTGCATACCGCAAGCATCCTATATTGGTTTTGCATCTCTGCATACTGATATTTTATTGTATTCATCTGAACCAATACCGTTAATCAAAACCTTCTTGGCTTTAGCTTTTTTTTGGACTCTTTTAACATTTTCTTTGGAATA